>NC_134123.1:38767318-39412050 GCF_040939455.1 Microcebus murinus
GTGTCCACTCACCCAAGGGAGACGGTCAGAGAGGGTGCTGTTTGGATCTGGCTATGTCCACTGACCCACGGCAGACGTGCAGGCATGGCGCAGTGCGGATCTGGCTGTGTCCACTCACCCTCGGCAGACGGGCAGGCAGGGCGCAGTGCGGATATGGCTGTGTCCACTCACCCACGGGAGACGGGCAGGCAGGGCGCAGTGCGGATGTGGCTGTGTCCACTCACCCACGGGAGACAGGCAGGCAAGGCGCAGTGTCGATCTCGCTGTGTCCACCCACCCACGGGAGATGGGTAGAGAGGGTGCTGTGCGTATCTGGCTATG
Source organism: Microcebus murinus (assembly GCF_040939455.1). NCBI lineage: Eukaryota > Metazoa > Chordata > Mammalia > Primates > Cheirogaleidae > Microcebus > Microcebus murinus. The sequence continues at coordinate 38,767,640 of NC_134123.1, forward strand.
TCCACTGACCCACGGCAGACGGGCCGGCAGGGCGCAGTGCGGATCAGGCTGTGTCCACTCACCCACAAGAGACGGGCAGGCAAGGCGCAGTGTGGATCTGGCTGTGTCCACTCACTCACGGGAGAGGGGAGAGAGGGTGCTGTGTGGATCTGGCTATGTACACTGACCCACGGCAGACGGGCAGGCAGGGCGCAGTGCGGATCTGGCTGTGTCCACTCACCCACGGCAGACGGTCAGGCATGGCGCAGTTCGGATCTGGCTGTGTCCGCTCACCCACGGGAGACGGGCAGGCAAGGCGCAGTGTGGATCTGGCCGTGTCCACTCACCCATGGGAGAAGGGCAGATAGGGTGCTGTGTGGATCTGGCTATGTCCACTGACCCACGGCAGACGGGCAGGCAGGGCGCAGTGCGGATCTGGCTGTGTCAAATCGCCCACGGCAGACGGGCCGGCAGAGCGCAGTGCGGATCTGGCTGTGTCCACTCACCCACGGGAGACGGGCAGGCAAGGCGCAGTGTGGATCTGGCTGTGTCCACTCACCCACGGGAGACGGGCAGAAAGGGTGCTGTGTGAATCTGGCTATGTACACTGCCCCACGGCAGACTGGCAGGCAGGGTGCAGTGCGGATCTGGCTGTGTCCCCTCACCCACGGCAGACGGTCAGGCATGGCGCAGTGCGGATCTGGCTGTGTCCACTCACCCACGGGAGACGGGTAGGCAAGGCGCAGTGCAGATCTCGCTGTGTCCACTCACCCACGGCAGACGGTCAGGCAGGGCACAGTGCAGATCTTGCAGTGTACACTCACCTACGGGAGACGGGTAGGCAAGGCGCAGTGTGGATCTGGCTGTTTCCACTCACCCACGGGAGACGAGCAGAACGGGCGCTGTGTGGATCTGGCTATGTCCAATTACCGACGGCAGACGTGCAGGCAGGGCACAGTTCGGATCTGGCAGTGTCCAATCACCCACGGCAGACGAACAGGCAGGGCGCAGTGCGCATCTGGCTGTGTCCACTCACCCACGGCAGACGGTCAGGCAGGGTGCAGTGCGGATCTGGCAGTGTCCAATCACCCACGGCAGACGGTCAGGCAGGGCGCAGTGCGCATCTGGCTGTGTCCACTCACCCACGGCAGACGGTCAGGCAGTGTGCAGTGCGGATCTGGCTGTGTCCACTCACCCACGGCAGACGGGCAGGCAGGGTGCAGTGCGGATCTGGCTGTGTCCACTCACCCACGAGAACCGGGCAGGCAATGCGCAGTGTGGATCTGGCTGTGTCCACTCACCCACGGGAGACGGGCAGATAGGGTGCTGTGTGGAGCTGTCAATGTCCACTGACCCACGGCACACGGGCAGGCAGGGCGCAGTGCGGATATGGCTGTGTCCCCTCACCCATGGTAGACGGTCAGGCAGGGCGCAGTGCGGATCTGGCTGTGTCCACTCACCCACGGGAGACGGATAGGCAAGGCACAGTGTGGATCTGGCTGTGTCCACTCACCCACGGGAGACGGGCAGAGAGGGTTCTGTGTGGATCTGGCTATGTCCACTGACCCACGGCAGACGGGCAGGCAGTGCGCAGTGCGGATCTGGCTGTGTCCACTCACCCACGAGACGGTCAGGCAGCGCGCAGTGCGGATCTGGCTGTGTCCACTCACCCACGGAGACGGGGCAGGCAGGGAGCAGTGCGGATCTGGCTGAGTCCACTATCCCACAGCAGACGGGCAGGCAAGGCTCAGTGCGGATCTTGCTGTGTCCACTCACCCACGGGAGACGGGCAGGCAGGGTGCACTACGGATCTGGCTGTGTCCACTCACCCACGGGAGACGGGCAGGCAGGGCGCAGTGCGGATCTGGCTGTGTCTACTCACCCACGGGAGACGGGCAAGCAAGGCACAGTGTGGATCTGGCTGTGTCCACTGACCCACGGGAGACGGGCAGAGAGGGTGCTGTGTGGATCTGGCTTTGTCCACTGACCCACGGCAGACGGTCAGGCAGGGCGCAGTGCGGATCTGGATGTGTCCACTCACCCACGGGAGACGGGAAGGTAGGAAGCAGTTCGGTCTGGCTGTGTCCACTCACCCACGGGAGACGGGCAGGCAAGGAGCAGTGTCGATCTCGCTGTGTCCACTCACCCACGGGAGACGGGCAGAGAGGGTGCTGTGTGGATCTGGCTATGTCCACTGACCTACGGCAGACGGGCAGGCAGGGCGCAGTGCGGATCTGGGTGTGTCCACACACCCACGGCAGACGGGCAGGGAGGGCGCATTTGGATCTGGCTGTGTCCACTCACCCTCGGGAGACGGGCAGGCAAGGCGCAGTGTGGATCTGGCTGTGTCCACCCACCAAAGGGAGACGGGCAGAGAGGGTGCTGTGTGGATCTGGCTATGTCCACTGACCCACGGCAGACGGGCAGGCAGGGCGCAGTGCGGATCTCGCTGTGTCCAATCGCCCACGGCAGACGGGCCGGTAGGGCGCAGTGCGGATCTGGCTATGTCCACTCACCCACGGGAGACGGGTAGGCAAGGCGCAGTGTGGATCTGGCAGTGTCCACTCACCCACGGGAGACGGGCAGGCAGGGTGCTGTGTGGATCTGGCTATGTCCACTGACCGACGGCCTACGGGCAGGCAGGGCGCAGTGCGGATCTGGCTGTGTCCCCTCACCACGGCAGACTGGCCGGCAGGGCGCAGTGCAGATCTGGCTGTGTCCACTCACCATCGGGAGATGGGCAGGCAAGGCGCAGTGTGGATCTGGCTGTGTCCACTCACCCAAGGGAGACGGGCAGAGAGGGTGCTGTGTGGATCTGGCTATGTCCACTCACCCACAGCAGACGGGAAGGCAGGGCGCAGTGCGGATCTGGCTGTGCCTCTCACCACGGCAGACTGGCTGGCAGGGCGCACTGCGGATCTGGCTGTGTCCACTCATCCACGGGAGACGGGCAGGCAAGGTGCAGTGTGGATCTGGCTGTGTCCACTCACCCACGGGAGACGGTCAGAGAGGGTGCTGTGTGAATCTGGCTATGTCCACTGACCCACGGCAGACGGGCAGGCAGGGCGCAGTGCGGATCTGGCTGTGTCCACTCACCCACGACAGACGGGAAGGCAGGGCGCTGTGCGGATCTGGCTGTGTCCACTCACCCACGGGAGACGGGCAGGCAAGGCGCAGTGTGGATCTGGCTGTGTACACTCACCCACGGGAGACGGGCAGAGAGGGTGCTGTGTGGATCTGGCTATGTTCACTGACCCACCGCAGACGGGTAGGCAGGGCGCAGTGCGGATCTGGCTGTGTCCAATCACCCACGGCAGACGGTCAGGCAGGGCGCAGTGCGGATCTGGCTGTGTCCACTCACCCACGGGAGACGGGGAGGCAGGGCGCAGTGCGGATCTGGCTGTGTCCACTCACCCACGGGAGACAGGCAGGCAGGGCGCAGTGTGGATCTGGCTGTGTCCACTCACCCACGGGAGACGGGTAGGCAACGCGCAGTGTGGATCTGGCTGTGTCCACTAACCCACGAGAGACGGGCAGAGAGGGTGCTGTGTGGATCTGGCTATGTCCACTCACCCACGGCAGATGGGAAGGCAGGGCGCAGGGCGGATCTGGCTGTGTCCAATCACCCACGGGGGACGGACAGGCAGGGCGCAGTGTGGATCTGGCTGTGTCCACTCACCTACGGGAGACGGGCAGAGAGCCTGCTGTGTGGATCTGGCTATGTCCACTGACCCATGGCAGACGGGCAGGCAGGGCGCTGTGCAGATCTGGCTGTGTCCACTCACCCACGGCAAACGGTCACGCAGGGCGTAGTGTGGATCTGGCTGTGTCCACTCACCCACGGGAGACGGGCAGGCAAGGCGCAGTGTGGATCTGGCTGTGTCCACTCACCCACGGGAGATGGGAGGCAGGGCGCAGTGCGGATTTGGCTGTGTCCACTCACCCACGGGAGACGGGCAGGCAGGGCGCAGTGTGGATCTGGCTGTGTCCACTCATCCATGGGAGACAGGCAGGGAAGGCGCAGTGTGGATCTGGCTGTGTCCACTCACCCACGGGAGACGGTCAGAGAGGGTGCTGTTTGGATCTGGCTATGTCCACTGACCCACGGCAGACGTGCAGGCATGGCGCAGTGCGGATCTGGCTGTGTCCACTCACCCTCGGCAGACGGGCAGGCAGGGCGCAGTGCGGATATGGCTGTGTCCACTCACCCACGGGAGACGGGCAGGCAGGGCGCAGTGCGGATCTGGCTGTGTCCACTCACCCACGGGAGACAGGCAGGCAGGGCGAAGTGCGGATCTGGCTGTGTCCACTCACCCACGGGAGACGGGCAGGGAGGGTGCTGTGTGGATCTGGCTATGTCCACTGACCCAAGGCAGAAGGCAAGGCAGGGCGCAGTGCGGATCTGTCCTTGTCCCCTCACCACGGCAGACTGGCCAGCAGGGCGCAGTGCGGATCTGGCTGGGTACACTCACCCACGGGAGACGGGCAGGCAAGGCGCAGTGTCGATCTCGCTGTGTCCACCCACCCACGGGAGATGGGCAGAGAGGGTGCTGTGCGTATCTGGCTATGTCCACTGACCCACGGCAGACGGGCAGGCAGTGCGCAGTGCGGATCTGGCTGTGTCCACTCACCCACGAGAGACGGGCCTGCAGGGCGCAGTGCGGATCTGGCTGTGTACACTCACCCATGGGAGACGGGCAGGCAAGGCGCAGTGTGGATCTGGCTGTGTCCACTCAGCCACGGGAGACGGGCAGATAGGGTGCTGTGTGGATCTGGCTATGTCCACTGACCCACGGAAGACGGGCAGGCAGGGCGCAGTGCGGATCTGGCTGTGTCCACTCGCACACGGCAGACGGGTCGGCAGGGCGCAGTGCGGATCTGGCTGTGTCCACTCACCCACAAGAGACGGGCAGGCAAGGCGCAGTGTGGATCTGGCTGTGTCCACTCACTCACGGGAGAGGGGAGAGAGGGTGCTGTGTGGATCTGGCTATGTACACTGACCCACGGCAGACGGGCAGGCAGGGCGCAGTGCGGATCTGGCTGTGTCCACTCACCCACGGCAGACGGTCAGGCATGGCGCAGTTCGGATCTGGCTGTGTCCGCTCACCTACGGGAGACGGGCAGGCAAGGCGCAGTGTGGATCTGGCAGTGTCCACTCACCCATGGTAGAAGGGCAGATAGGGTGCTGTGTGGATCTGGCTATGTCCACTGACCCACGGCAGACGGGCAGGCAGGGCGCAGTGCGGATCTGGCTGTGTCCACTCGCCCACGGCAGACGGGCCGGCAGGGCGCAGTGCGGATCTGGCTGTGTCCACTCACCCACGGGAGACGGGCAGGCAAGGCGCAGTGTCGATCTCGCTGTGTCCACCCACCCACGGGAGATGGGTAGAGAGGGTGCTGTGGGTATCTGGCTATGTCCACTGACCCACGGCAGACGGGCAGGCAGGGCGCAGTGCGGATCTGGCTGTGTCCACTCACCCACGGAAGACGGGCCTGCAGGGCGCAGTGCGGATCTGGCTGTGTACACTCACCCATGGGAGACGGGCAGGCAAGCCGCAGTGTGGATCTGGCTGTGTCCACTCAGCCACGGGAGACGGGCAGATAGGGTGCTGTGTGGATCTGGCTATGTCCACTGACCCACGGCAGACGGGCAGGCAGGGCGCAGTGCGGATCTGGCTGTGTCCACTCGCCCACGGCAGACGGGCCGGCAGGGCGCAGTGCGGATCTGGCTGTGTCCACTCACCCACAAGAGACGGGCAGGCAAGGCGCAGTGTGGATCTGGCTGTGTCCACTCACTCACGGGAGAGGGGAGAGAGGGTGCTGTGTGGATCTGGCTATGTACACTGACCCACGGCAGACGGGCAGGCAGGGCGCAGTGCGGATCTGGCTGTGTCCACTCACCCACGGCACACGGTCAGGCATGGCGCAGTTCGGATCTGGCTGTGTCCGCTCACCCACGGGAGACGGGCAGGCAAGGCGCAGTGTGGATCTGGCTGTGTCCACTCACCCATGGGAGAAGGGTAGATAGGGTGCTGTGTGGATCTGGCTGTGTCCACTGACCCACGGCAGACGGGCAGGCAGGGCGCAGTGCGGATCTGGCTGTGTCCACTCGCCCACGGCAGACGGGCCGGCAGGGCGCAGTGCGGATCTGGCTGTGTCCACTCACCCACGGGAGACGGGCAGGCAAGGCGCAGTGTGGATCTGGCTGTGTCCACTCACCCACGGGAGACGGGCAGAAAGGGTGTTTTGTGAATCTGGCTATGTACACTGCCCCACGGCAGACTGGCAGGCAGGGTGCAGTGCGGATCTGGCTGTGTCCCCTCACCCACGGCAGACGGTCAGGCATGGCGCAGTGCGGATCTGGCTGTGTCCACTGACCCACGGGAGACGGGTAGGCAAGGCGCAGTGCAGATCTGGCTGTGTCCAATCACCCTCGGCAGACGGGCAGGCAGGGCGCAGTGCGGATCTGTCTGTGTCCAATCACCCACGGCAGACGGGCAGGCAGGGCGCAGTGCGGATCTCGCTGTGTCCACTCACCCACGGCAGACGGTCAGGCAGGGCGCAGTGCAGATCTTGCAGTGTACACTCACCTACGGGAGACGGGTAGGCAAGGCGCAGTGTGGATCTGGCTGTTTCCACTCACCCACTGGAGACGAGCAGAACGGGCGCTGTGTGGATCTGGCTATGTCCACTTACCGACGGCAGACGGGCAGGCAGGGCACAGTTCGGATCTGGCAGTGTCCAATTACCCACGGCAGACGAACAGGCAGGGCGCAGTGCGCATCTGGCTGTGTCCACTCACCCACGGCAGACGGTCAAGCAGGGTGCAGTGCGGATCTGGCAGTGTCCAATCACCCACGGCAGACGGTCAGGCAGGGCGCAGTGCGCATCTGGCTGTGTCCACTCACCCACGGCAGACGGTCAGGCAGTGTGCAGTGCGGATCTGGCTGTGTCCACTCACCCACGGCAGACGGGCAGTCAGGGTGCAGTGCGGATCTGGCTGTGTCCACTCACCCACGAGAACCGGGCAGGCAATGCGCAGTTTGGATCTGGCTGTGTCCACTCACCCACGGGAGACGGGCAGATAGGGTGCTGTGTGGATCTGGCAATGTCCACTGACCCACGGCACACGGGCAGGAAGGGCGCAGTGCGGATATGGCTGTGTCCCCTCACCCATGGCAGACGGTCAGGCAGGGCGCAGTGCGGATCTGGCTGTGTCCACTCACCCACGGGAGACGGATAGGCAAGGCACAGTGTGGATCTGGCTGTGTCCACTCACCCACGGGAGACGGTCAGAGAGGGTTCTGTGGGGATCTGGCTATGTCCACTGACCCACGGCAGACGGGCAGGCAGTGCGCAGTGCGGATCTGGCTGTGTCCACTCACCCACGAGACGGTCAGGCAGCGCGCAGTGCGGATCTGGCTGTGTCCACTCACCCACGGGAGACGGGGCAGGCAGGGAGCAGTGCGGATCTGGCTGAGTCCACTCACCCACGGCAGACGGGCAGGCAAGGCTCAGTGCGGATCTTGCTGTGTCCACTCACCCACGGGAGACGGGCAGGCAGGGTGCACTACGGATCTGGCTGTGTCCACTCACCCACGGGAGACGGGCAGGCCGGGCGCAGTGCGGATCTGGCTGTGTCTACTCACCAACGGGAGACGGGCAGGAAAGGCACAGTGTGGATCTGGCTGTGTCCACTGACCCACGGGAGACGGGCAGAGAGGGTGCTGTGTGGATCTGGCTTTGTCCACTGTCCCACGGCAGACGGTCAGGCAGGGCGCAGTGCGTATCTGGATGTGTCCACTCACCCACGGGAGACGGGAAGGTAGGAAGCAGTTCGGTCTGGCTGTGTCCACTCACCCACGGGAGACGGGCAGGCAAGGAGCAGTGTCGATCTCGCTGTGTCCACTCACCCACGGGAGACGGGCAGAGAGGGTGCTGTGTGGATCTGGCTATGTCCACTGACCTACGGCAGACGGGCAGGCAGGGCGCAGTGCGGATCTGGGTGTGTCCACACACCCACGGCAGCCGGGCAGGCAGGGCGCAGTTGGATCTGGCTGTGTCCACTCGCCCTCGGGAGACGGGCAGGCAAGGCGCAGTATGGATCTGGCTGTGTCCACCCACCCACGGGAGACGGGCAGAGAGGGTGCTGTGTGGATCTGGCTATGTCCACTGACCCACGGCAGATGGGCAGGCAGGGCGCAGTGCGGATCTGGCTGTGTCCAATCGCCCACGGCAGACGGGCCGGTAGGGCGCAGTGCGGATCTGGCTATGTCCACTCACCCACGGGAGACGGGTAGGCAAGGCGCAGTGTGGATCTGGCAGTGTCCACTCACCCACGGGAGACGGGCAGGCAGGGTGCTGTGTGGATCTGGCTATGTCCACTGACCGACGGCCTACGGGCAGGCAGGGCGCAGTGCGGATCTGGCTGTGTCCCCTCACCACGGCAGACTGGCCGGCAGGGCGCAGTGCAGATCTGGCTGTGTCCACTCACCATCGGGAGATGGGCAGGCAAGGTGCAGTGTGGATCTGGCTGTGTCCACTCACCCAAGGGAGACGGGCAGAGAGGGTGCTGTGTGGATCTGGCTATGTCCACTCACCCACAGCAGACGGGAAGGCAGGGCGCAGTGCGGATCTGGCTGTGCCTCTCACCACGGCAGACTGGCCGGCAGGGCGCACTGCGGATCTGGCTGTGTCCACTCACCCACGGGAGACGGGCAGGCAAGGTGCAGTGTGGATCTGGCTGTGTCAACTCACCCACGGGAGACGGGCAGAGAGGGTGCTGTGTGAATCTGGCTATGTCCACTGACCCACGGCAGACGGGCAGGCAGGGCGCAGTGCGGATCTGGCTGTGTCCACTCACCCACGACAGACGGGAAGGCAGGGCGCAGTGCGGATCTGGCTGTGTCCACTCACCCACAAAATACGGGCAGGCAAGGCGCAGTGTGGATCTCGCTGTGTCCACTCACCCACGGGAGACGGGCAGAGAGGGTGCTGTGTGGATCTGGCTATGTTCACTGACCCACGGCAGACGGGCAGGCAGGGCGCAGTGCGGATCTGGCTGTGTCCACTCACCCACGGCAAACGGGCAGGCAGTTCGCAGTGCGGATCTGGCTGTGTCCACTCACCCACGGGAGACGGGCAGGCAGGGCGCAGTGCGGATCTGGCTGTGTCCACTCACCCACGGGAGACGGACAGGCAAGGTGCAGTGTGCATCTGGCTGTGTCCACTCACCCATGGGAGACATGCAGGGAGGGCGCAGTGCGGATCTGGTTGTGTCCACTCACCCAGGGGAGACGGGCAGGCAGGGTGCAGTGTGGAACTGGATGTGTCCACTCACCCACGGGAGACGGGCAGGCAGGGTGCAGTGTGGATCTGGCTGTGTCCACTCACCCACGGGAGACGGGCAGAGAGGGTGCTGTGTGGATCTGGCTATGTCCACTGACGCACGGCAAATGGGAATGCAGGGCGCAGTGCGGATCTGGCTGTGTACAATCACCAACGGCAGACGGTCAGGCAGGGCGCAGTGCCGATCTGGCTGTGTCCACTCACCCACGGGAGACGGGCAGGCAGGGCGCAGTGCGGATCTGGCTGTGTCCACTCACCCACGGGAGACGGGCAGGCAGGTCGCAGTCGGATCTTGCTGTGTCCACTCACCCACGGGAGACGGGCAGGCAAGGCGCAGTGTGGATCTGGCTGTGTCCACTCACCCACAGGAGACGGGCAGAGAGGGTACTGTGTGGATCTGGCTATTTCCACTGACCCACGGCAGACGGGTAGGCAGGGCGCAGTGCGGATCTGGCTGTGTCCAATCACCCACGGCAGACGGTCAGGCAGGGCGCAGTGCGGATGTGGCTGTGTCCACTCACCTACGGGAGACAGGGAGGCAGGGCGCAGTGCGGATCTGGCTGTGTCCACTCACCCACGGGAGACAGGCAGGCAGGGCGCAGTGTGGATCTGGCTGTGTCCACTCACCCACGGGAGACGGGTAGGCAACGCGCAGTGTTGATCTGGCTGTGTCCACTAACCCACGAGAGACGGGCAGAGAGGGTGCTGTGTGGATCTGGCTATGTCCACTCACCCACGGCAGATGGGAAGGCAGGGCGCAGGGCGGATCTGGCTGTGTCCAATCACCCACGGGGGACGGACAGGCAGGGCGCAGTGTGGATCTGGCTGTGTCCACTCACCTACGGGAGACGGGCAGAGAGCCTGCTGTGTGGATCTGGCTATGTCCACTGACCCACGGCAGACGGGCAGGCAGGGCGCTGTGCGGATCTGGCTGTGTCCACTCATCCACGGGAGACAGGCAGGCAAGGCGCAGTGTGGATCTGACTGTGTCCACTTACCCACGGGAGATGGACAGAGAGGGTGTTATGTGGATCTGGCTATGTCCACTGACCCTCGGCAGACGGGCACGCAGGGCGCAGTGAGGATTTGGCTGCATCCACTCACCCACGGCAGACGGGCAGGCAGGGCGCAGTGCGGATCTGGCTGTGTCCACTCACCCACGGGAGACGGGCAGGCAGGTCGCAGTCGAATCTTGCTGTGTCCACTCACCCACGGCAAACAGTCACGCAGGGCATAGTGTGGATCTGGCTGTGTCCACTCACCCACGGGAGACGGGCAGGCAAGGCGCAGTGTGGATCTGGCTGTGTCCACTCACCCACGGGAGATGGAAGGCAGGGCGCAGTGCGGATCTGGCTGTGTCCACTCACCCACGGGAGACGGGCAGGCAGGGCGCAGTGCGGATCTGGCTGTGTCCACTCATCCACGGGAGACAGGCAGGCAAGGCGCAGTGTGGATCTGGCTGTGTCCACTCACCCACGGGAGACGGTCAGAGAGGGTGCTGTGTGGATCAGGCTATGTCCACTGACCCACCGCAGACGTGCAGGCATGGCGCAGTGCGGATCTGGCTGTGTCCACTCACCCTCGGCAGACGGGCAGGCAGGGCGCAGTGCGGATATGGCTCTGTCCACTCACCCACGGGAGACGGGCAGGCAGGGCGCAGTGCGGATCTGGCTGTGTCCACTCATCCACGGGAGACAGGCAGGCAAGGCGCAGTGTGGATCTGACTGTGTCCACTTACCCACGGGAGACGGACAGAGAGGGTGTTATGTGGATCTGGCTATGTCCACTGACCCTCGGCAGACGGGCACGCAGGGCGCAGTGAGGATTTGGCTGCATCCACTCACCTACGGCAGACGGGCAGGCAGGGCGTAGTGCGGATCTGGCTGTGTCCACTCACCAACGGGAGACGGGCAGGCAGGGGGCAGTGTGGATCTGGCTGTGTCCACTCACCCAGGGGAGACGGGCAGAGAGGGTGCTGTGTGGGTCTGGCTATGTCCACTGTCCCACGGCAGACGGGCAGGCAGGGCGCAGTGCGGATCTGGCTGTGTCCACTCACCCACGGCAGATGGGCAGGTAGGAAGTAGTTCGGTCTGGCTGTGTCCACTCACCCACGGGAGACGGGCAGGAAAGGCGCAGTGTGGATCTGGCTGTGTCCACTCACCCAGAGGAGACGGGCACACAGGGTGCGGTGTGGATCTGGCTATGTCCACTGACCCACGGCAGTCGGGCAGGCAGGGCGCAGTGCGAATCTGGCTGTGTCCACTCGCCCATGGCAGACGTGCAGGCAGGGGCAGTGCGGATCTGGCTGTGTCCACTCACCCACGGGAGACGGGCAGGCAAGGCGCAGTGCGGATCTGGCTGTGTCCACTCACCCACGGGAGATGGGCAGGCAGGGCGCAGTGCGGATCTGGCTGTGTCCACTCACCCACGGGAGACAGGCAGGCAGGGTGCAGTGCGGATCTGGCTGTGTCCACTCACCCACGGGAGACGGGCAGAGAGGGTGCTGTGTGGATCTGGCTATGTCCACTGACCCAAGGCAGAAGGGAAGGCAAGGCGCAGTGCGGATCTGTCTGTGTCCCCTCACCACGGCAGACTGGCCGGCAGGGCGCAGTGCGGATCTGGCTGGGTCCACTCACCCACGGGAGACGGGCAGGCAAGGCGCAGTGTGGATCTGGCTGTGTCCACTCACCCACGGGAGACGGGCAGAGAGGGTGCTGTGTGGATCTGGCAATGTCCACTGACCCACGGCACACGGGCAGGCAGGGCGCAGAGCGGATATGGCTGTGTCCAATCACCCACGGCAGACGGGCAGGCATGGCGCAGTGCGGATCTGGATGTGTCCACTCACCCACGGGACACGGGTAGGCAAGGCACAGTGTGGATCTGGCTGTGTCCACTCACCCACGGGAGACGGGCAGAGAGGGTTCTGTGTGGATTTGGCTATGTCCACTGACCCACGGCAGACGGGCAGGCAGTGCGCAGTGCGGATCTGGCTGTGTCCATTCACCCACGAGACGGTCAGGCAGCGCGCAGTGCGGATCTGGCTGTGTCCACTCACCCACGGGAGACGGGGCAGGCAGGGCGCAGTGCGGATCTGGCGGTGTCCACTCACCCACGGCAGACGGGCAGGCAAGGCTCACCGCGGATCTTGCTGTGTCCACTCACCCACGGGACACGGGCAGGCAAGGCGCACTGTCTATCTGGCTGTGTCCACTCACCCACGGCAGACGGGCAGGCATGGCGCAGTGCGGATCTGGCTGTGTCCACTCACCCACGGGAATCGGGTAGGCAAGGCACAGTGCAGATCTGGCTGTGTCCAATCACCCTCGGCAGACGGGCAGGCAGGACGCAGTGCGGATCTGGCTGTGTCCAATCACCCACGGCAGACGGGCAGGCAGGGCGCAGTGCGGATCTCGTTGTGTCCACTCACCCACGGCATACGGTCAGGCAGGGCGCAGTGCAGATCTTGCAGTGTACACTCACCCACGGGAGACGAGCAGAACGGGCGCTGTGTGGATCTGGCTATGTCCACTTACCCACGGCAGACGGGCAGGCAGGGCGCAGTTCGGATCTGGCAGTGTCCAATCACCCACAGCAGACGGTCAGGCAGGGCGCAGTGCGCATCTGGCTGTGTCCACTCACCCACGGCAGACGGTCAGGCAGGGTGCAGCGCGGATCTGGCTGTGTCCACTCACCCACGGGAGACGGGTAGGCAAGGCGCAGTGTGGATCTGGCTGTGTCCACTCACCCATGGGAGACGGACAGAGAGGGTGCTGTGTGGATCTGGCTATGTCCACTTACCCAAAGCAGATAGGCAGGCAGGGCGCAGTGCGGATCTGGCTGTGTCCACTCACCTATGGCAGACGGGCAGGCAGGTCGCAGTGCCGATCTGGCTGTGTCCACTCACCCAGGAGAACCGGGCAGGCAATGCGCAGTGTGGATCTGGCTGTGTCCACTCACCCACGGGAGACGGGCAGAGAGGGTGCTGTGTTGATCTGGCAATGTCCACTGACCCACGGCAGACGGGCAGGCAGGGCGCAGTGCGGATATGGCTGTGTCCCCTCACCCACGGCAGACGGTCAGGCAGGGCGCAGTGCGGATCTGGCTGTGTCCACTCACCCACGGGAGACGGGTAGGCAAGGCACAGTGTGGATCTGGCTGTGTCCACTAACCCACGGGAGACGGGCAGAGAGGGTGTTGTGAGGATCTGGCTATGTCCACTGACCCACGGCAGACGGGCAGGCAGTGCGCAGTGCGGATCTTGCTGTGTCCACTCACCCACGAGACGGTCAGGCAGCGCGCAGTGCGGATCTGGCTGTGTCCACTCACCCACGGGAGACGGGGCAGGCAGGGCGCAGTGCGGATCTGGCTGTGTCCACTCACCCACGGCAGACGGGCAGGCAAGGCGCAGTGTTGATCTGGCTGTGTCCACTCACCCACGGGAGATGGGCAGGCAGGGCGCAGTGTGGATCTGGCTGTGTCCACTCACCCACGGGAGACGGGCAGAGAGGGTGCTGTGTGGATCTGGCTATGTCCACTGACCCACGGCAGAAGGTCAGGCAGGGCGCAGTGCGGATCGGGTTGTGTCCAATCACCCAAGGCAGACGGGAAGGCAGGGCGCAGTGCGGATCTGGCTGTGTCCACTCACCCACGGGACACGGGCAGGCAAGGCGCACTGTGGATCTGGCTGTGTCCACTCACCCACGGCAGACGGGCAGGCAGAGCGCAGTGCGGATCTGGCTGTGTCCACTCACCCACGGCAGACAGTCAGGCATGGCGCAGTGCGGATCTGGCTGTGTCCACTCACCCACGGGAGACGGGTAGGCAAGGCACAGTGTGGATCTGGCTGTGTCCACTCACCCATGGGAGACGGGCAGAGAGGGTACTGTGTGGATCTGGCTATGTCCACTGACCCACGGCAGACGGGCAGGCAGGGCGCAGTGCGGATCTGGCTGTGTCCCCTCACCACGGCAGACTGGCCGGCAGGGCGCAGTGCGGATCTGGCTGTGTCCACTCACCCACGGCAGACGGGCAGGCAAGGCGCAGTGTTGATCTGGCTGTGTCCACTCACCCACGGGAGATGGGCAGGCAGGGCGCAGTGTGGATCTGGCTGTGTCCACTCACCCACGGGAGACGGGCAGAGAGGGTGCTGTGTGGATCTGGCTATGTACACTGACCCACGGCAGAAGGTCAGGCAGGGCGCAGTGCGGATCGGGTTGTGTCCAATCACCCAAGGCAGACGGGAAGGCAGGGCGCAGTGCGGATCTGGCTGTGTCCACTCACCCACGGGACACGGGCAGGCAAGGCGCACTGTGGATCTGGCTGTGTCCAGTCACCCACGGCAGACGGGCAGGCAGAGCGCAGTGCGGATCTGGCTGTGTCCACTCACCCACGGCAGACAGTCAGGCATGGCGCAGTGCGGATCTGGCTGTGTCCACTCACCCACGGGAGACGGGTAGGCAAGGCACAGTGTGGATCTGGCTGTGTCCACTCACCCATGGGAGACGGGCAGAGAGGGTACTGTGTGGATCTGGCTATGTCCACTGACCCACGGCAGACGGGCAGGCAGGGCGCAGTGCGGATCTGGCTGTGTCCAATCACCCTCGGCAGTCGGGCAGGCAGGGCGCAGTGCGCATCTGGCTGTTTCAACTCACCCACGGCAGACGGTCAGGCAGGGTGCAGTGCGGATCTGGCTGTGTCCACTCACCCACTGGAGACGGGCAAGCAGGGCGCAGTGCGGATTAGGCTGTGTCCACTCCCCCAAGGTGACGGGCAGAGAGGGTGCTGTGTGGATCTGGCTATGTCCACTGACCCACGGGAGACGGGTAGGCAAGGCGCAGTGCGGATCTGGCTGTGTCCACTCACCCACGGGAGACGGGCCGAGAGGGTGCTGTGTGGATATGGCTATGTCCACTGACCCATGGCAGAAGGGAAGGCAGGGCGCAGTGCGGATCTGTCTGTGTCCCCTCACCACGGCAGACTGGCCGGCAGGGCGCAGTGCGGATTTGGCTGTGTCGACTCACCCACGGGAGACGGGCAGGCAAGGCGCAGTGTCGAACTCGCTGTGTCCACTCACCAACGGGAGATGGGTAGAGAGGGTGCTGGGCGTATCTGGCTATGTCCACTGACCCACGGCAGACGGGCAGGTAGGGCACAGTGCGGATCTGCCTGTGTCCACTCACCCACGGTAGACGGGCCGGCAGGGCGCAGTGCGGATCTGGCTTTGTACACTCACCCACGGGAGACGGGTAGGCAAGGCGCAGTGCAGATCTGGCTGTGTCCAATCACCCTCGGCAGACGGGCAGGCAGGACGCAGTGCGGATCTGGCTGTGTCCAATCACCCACGGCAGACGGGCAGGCAGGGCGCAGTGCGGATCTGGCAGTGTCCAATCACCCACGGCAGACGGGCAGGCAGGGCGCAGTGCGCATCTGGCTGTGTCCACTCACCCACGGCAGACGGTCAGGCAGGGTGCAGTGCGGATCTGGCTGTGTCCACTCACCCACGGGAGACGGGTAGGCAAGGCGCAGTGTGGATCTGGCTGTGTCCACTCACCCATGGGAGACGGGCAGAGAGGGTGCTGTGTGGATCTGGCTATGTCCACTTACCCAAAGCAAATGGGCAGGCAGGGCGCAGTGCGGATCTGGCTGTGTCCACTCGCCCACGGCAGACGGGCAGGCAGGGCGCAGTGCGGATCTGGCTGTGTCCACTCGCCCACGGGAGTCGGGCAGGCATGGCGCAGTGCGGATCTGGTTGTGTCCACTCACTCACGGGAGACGGGCAGGCAGGGCGCAGTGCGGATCTGGCTGTGTCCACTCACCCACGGGAGACGGGCAGGCAAGGCGCAGTTTGGATCTGACTGTGTCTACTCACCCACGGGAGACGGGCAGAGAGGGTGCTGTGTGGATCTGGCTATGTCCACTGACCCACGGCAGACGGGAAGGCAGGGCGCAGTGCGGATCTGGCTGTGTCCCCTCACCCACGGCAGACAGTCAGGCATGGCGCAGTGCGGATCTGGCTGTGTCCACTCACCCACGGGAGACGGGTATGCAAGGCACAGTTTGGATCTGGCTGTGTCCACTCACCCATGGGAGACGGGTAGAGAGGGTGCTGTGTGGATCTGGCTATGTCCACTGACCCACGGCAGACGGGCAGGCAGGGCGCAGTGCGGATCTGGCTGTGTCCAGTCACCCTCGGCAGTCGGGCAGGCAGGGCGCAGTGCGCATCTGGCTGTGTCCACTCACCCACGGCAGACGGTCAGGCAGGGTGCAGTGCGGATCTGGCTGTGTCCACTCACCCACTGGAGACGGGCAAGCAGGGCGCAGTGCGGATTAGGCTGTGTCCACTCACCCAAGGGTGACGGGCAGAGAATGTGCTCTGTGGATCTGGCTATGTCCACTGACCCACGGCAGACGGTCAGGCAGGGCGCAGTGCGGATCTGGCTGTGTCCACTCACCCACGGGAGACGGGTAGGCAAGGCGCTGTGTGGATCTGGCTGTGTCCACTCACCCACGGGAGACGGGCAGAGAGGGTGTTGTGTGGATCTGGCTATGTCCACTGACCCACGGCAGTCGGGCCGGCAGGGCGCAGTGCGAATCTGGGTGTGGCCACTCAACCACGGGAGAAAGGAAAGGGGGATCTGTGTGGATCTGGCTATGTACACTGACCCACGGCAGACTGGCAGGCAGGGCGGTGTGCAAATCTGGCTGTGTCCTATCACCCACGTCAGACGGTCAGGAAGGGCGCAGTGCGGGTCTGGCTGTGTCCACTCACCCACAGGAGACAAGCAGAAAGGGGGCTGTGTGGATCTGGCTATGTCAACTGACCCACGGCAGACGGGAAGGCAGGGCACAGTGCGGATCTGGCTGTGTCCAATCACCCAAGGCAGACGGGCAGGCAGGGCGCAGTGCGGATCTCGCTGTGTCCACTCACTCACGGGAGACGGGCAGAGAGGGTGCGGTGTGGATTTGGCTATGTACACTGACCCACGGCAGACGGGCAGGCAGGTCGTAGTGCGGGTCTGGCTTTGTCCACTAACCCACGGGAGACGGGCAGAGAGGACGTTATGTGGATCTGGCTATGTCCACTGACCCACGGCAGATGGGCACACAGGGCGCAGTGCGGATTTGGCTGCGTCCACTCACCCACGGCAGACGGGCAGGCAGGGCGCAGTGCAGATCTGGCTGTGTCCACTCACCTACGGGAGACGGGCAGAGAAGGTGCTCTGTGGATCTGGCTACGTCCACAGTCCCACGGCAGACGGGCAGGCAGGGCGCAGTGCGGATCTGGCTGTGTCCACTCACCCATGACAGACGGTCAGGCAGGGCGCAGTGCGGATCTGGCTGTGTCCACTCACCCACGGGAGTCGGGCAGGCAAGGCGCAGTGTGGATCTGGCTGTGTCCACTAACCCACGGGAGACGGGCAGAGAGGGTGCTGTGTGGATCTGGCTATGTACATGGACCCAGGGCAGACGGGCAGGCAGGGCGCAGTGCGGATCTGGCTGTGTCCACTCACCCACGGGAGACGGGCAGGCAAGGCGCAGTGTGGATCTGGCTGTGTCCACTCACCCATGGGAGACGGGCAGAGAGGGTACCGTGTGGATCTGGCTATGTCCACTGACCCACGGCAGACGGGCAGGCAGGGCTCAGTGCGGATCTGGCTGTGTCCACTCACCCACGGCAGACGGTCAGGCAGGGCGCTGTGCGGATCTGGGTGTGTCAACTCACCCATGGGAGATGGGCAGGCAGGGAACAGTGCGGATCTGGCTGTGTCCACTCACCCACGGCAGACGGGCAGGCAGGGCGCAGTGCGAATCTGGGTGTGGCCACTCAACCACGGGAGAAGGGAAAGGGGGATCTGTGTGGATCTGGCTATGTACACTGACCCACGGCAGACTGGCAGGCAGGGCGGTGTGCAAATCTGGCTGTGTCCTATCACCCACGTCAGACGGTCAGGAAGGGCGCAGTGCGGGTCTGGCTGTGTCCACTCACCCACAGGAGACAAGCAGAAAGGGGGCTGTGTGGATCTGGCTATGTCAACTGACCCACGGCAGACGGGAAGGCAGGGCACAGTGCGGATCTGGCTGTGTCCAATCACCCAAGGCAGACGGGCAGGCAGGGCGCAGTGCGGATCTGGCTGTGTCCACTCACTCACGGCAGACGGGCAGGCAGGGCGCAGTGCGGATATGGCTGTGTCCACTCACCCACGTGAGACGGGCAGGCAGCGCGCAATGCGGATCTGGCTGTGTCCACTCACCCACGGGAGACGGGCAGGCAGGGCGCAGTGCGGATCTGGCTGTGTCCACTCACCCACGGGAGACGGGCAGGAAAGGCGCAGTGTGGATATGGCTGTGTCCTCTCACCCAAGGGAGACGGGCAGAGAGGTGGCTGTGTGGATCAGGCTATGTCCACTGACCCACGGCAGATGGGCAGGCAGGGCGCAGTGCAGATCTGGCTGTGTCCACTCACCCACGGCAGACGGTCAGGCAGGGTGCAGTGCGGAGGTGGCTGTGTCCACTCACCCACTGGAGTCGGGCAAGCAGGGCGCAGTGCGGATCAGGCTGTGTCCACTCAACCACGGGGGACGGGAAGGCAGGGCGCAGTGCGGATCTGGCTGTTCCCACTCACCCACGGGAGACGGCCAGGCAGGGCGCAGTGTTGATCTGGCTGTGTCCACTCACCCACGGGAGACGGGTAGAGAGGGTGCTGTGTGGATCTGGCTATGTCCACTGACCCACGGCAGACGGGCAGGCAGGGCGCAGTGTGGATCTGGCTGTGTCCTCTCACCAATGGCAGACGGGCAAGCAGGGCGTAGTGCGGATCTGGCTTTGTCCACTCACCCACGGGAGACGGGTATGCAGGGCAATGTGCGGATCTGTCTGTGTCCACTCACCCACGGGAGCCGGGCAGGCAAGGCGCAGTGTGGATTTGGCTGTGTCCAACACCTATGGGAGACGGGCAGAGAGGGTGCTGTGTGGATCTGGCTATGTCCACTGACCCACGGCAGACGGTCAGGCAGGGCGCAGTGCGGATCTGGCTGTGTCCACTCACCCACGGGAGACGGGTAGGCAAGGCGCAGTGTGGATCTGGCTGTGTCCACTCACCCACGGGAGACGGGCAGAGAGTGTGCTGTGTGGATCTGGCTATGTCCACTGACCCACGGAAGACGGGCAGGCAGGGCGCAGTGCGGATCTGGTTGTGTCCACTCACCCACGGCAGACAGGCAGGCAGGGCGCAGTGCGGATCTGGCTGTGTCCACTCACCCAAGGGAGTCGGGCAGGCAAGGCGCAGTGTGGATCTGGCTGTGTACACTCACCCACGGGAGACGGGCAGAGAGGGTGCTGTGTGGATCTGGCTATGTACACTGACCCACGGCAGACGGGCAGGCAGGGCGCAGTGCGGATCTAGCTGTGTCCAATCACCCACGGCAGACGGGCAGGCAGGGCGCAGTGCGGATCTGGCTGTGTCCACTCACCCACGGGAGACGGGCAGGCAAGGCGCAGTTTGGATCTGACTGTGTCTACTCACCCACGGGAGACGGGCAGAGAGGGTGCTGTGTTGATCTGGCTATGTACACTGACCCACGGCAGACGGGCAGGCAGGGCGCAGTGCGGATCTGGCTGTGTCCACTCACCCAAGGCAGACGGGCAGGCAGGGCGCAGTGCGGATCTGTCTGTGTCCACTCACCCACGGGAGCCGGGCAGGCAAGGCGCAGTGTGGATTTGGATGTGTCCACTCACCTATGGGAGACGGGCAGAGAGGGTGCTGTGTGGATCTGGCTATGTCCACTGACCCACGGCAGACGGGCAGGCAGGGCGCAGTGCGGATCTGGCTGTGTCCACTCACCCATGGCAGACGGTCAGGCAGGGCGCAGTGTGGATCTGGCTGTGTCCACTCACCCACAGGAGACGGGCAGAGAGGGCGCTGTGTGGATCTGGCTGTTTCCACTCACCCACGGCAGACGGTCAGGCAGGGCGCAGTGCGGATCTGGCTGTGTCCACTCACCCACGGGAGACGGGTAGGCAAGGCGCAGTGTGGATCTGGCTGTGTCCACTCACCCACGGGAAACGGGCAGAGAGTGTGCTGTGTTGATCTGGCTATGTCCACTGACCCACGGAAGACGGGCAGGCAGGGCGCAGTGCGGATCTGGCTGTGTCCACTCACCCACGGCAGACGGTCAGGCAGGGCGCAGTGCGGATCTGGCTGTGTCCAATCACCCACGGCAGACGGGCAGGCATGGCGCAGTGCGGATCTGGATGTGTCCACTCACCCACGGGAGACGGGTAGGCAAGGCACAGTGTGGATCTGGCTGTGTCCACTCACCCACGGGAGACGGGCAGAGAGGGTTCTGTGTGGATTTGGCTATGTCCACTGACCCACGGCAGACGGGCAGGCAGTGCGCAGTGCGGATCTGGCTGTGTCCACTCACCCACGGGAGACGGGGCAGGCAGGGCGCAGTGCAGATCTGGCGGTGTCCACTCACCCACGGCAGACGGGCAGGCAAGGCTCACCGCAAATCTTGCTGTGTCCACTCACCCACGGGACACGGGCAGGCAAGGCGCACTGTGGATCTGGCTGTGTCCACTCACCCACGGCAGACGGGCAGGCAGGGCGCAGTGCGGATCTGGCTGTGTCCACTCACCCACGGGAGACGGGCAGAGAGGGTGCCGTGTGGATCTGGCTATGTCCACTGACCCACGGCAGACGGGCAGGCAGGGCGCAGTGCGGATCTGGCTGTGTCCCCTCACCCACGGCAGACAGTCATGCATGGCGCAGTGCGGATCTGGCTGTGTCCACTCAACCACGGGAGATGGGTAGGCAAGGCGCAGTGTGGATCTGGCTGTGTCCACTCACCCATGGGAGACCGGCAGAGAGGGTGCTGTGTGGATCTGGCTATGTCCACTGACCCACGGCAGACGGGCAGGCAGGGCGGAGTGCGGATATGGCTGTGTCCAATCACCCTCGGCAGTCGGGCAGGCAGGGCGCAGTGCGGATCTGGCTGTGTCCACTCACCCACGGCAGACAGTCATGCATGGCGCAGTGCGGATCTGGCTGTGTCCACTCTACCACGGGAGATGGGTAGGCAAGGCGCAGTGTGGATCTGGCTGTGTCAACTCACCCATGGGAGACGGGCAGAGAGGGTGCTGTGTGGATCTGGCTATGTCCACTGACCCACGGCAGACGGGCAGGCAGGGCGGAGTGCGGATATGGCTGTGTCCAATCACCCTCGGCAGTCGGGCAGGCAGGGCGCAGTGCGGATCTGGCTGTGTCCAATCACCCACGGCAGACGGGCAGGCAGGGCGCAGTGCGGATCTGGCTGTTTCCACTCACCCACGGCAGACGGTCAGGCAAGGCGCAGAGCAGATCTGGCAGTGTACACTCACCCACGGGAGACGGGTAGGCAAGGCGCAGTGTGGATCTGGCTGTTTCCACTCACCCACGGGAGACGAGCAGAACGGGCGCTGTGTGGATCTGATTATGTCCACTGACCTACGGCAGACGGTCAGGCAGGGCGCAGTGCGGATCTGGCTGTGTCCAATCACCCACGGCAGACGGTCAGGCAGGGCGCAGTGCGCATCTTGCTGTGTCCACTCACCCACGGCAGACGGTCAGGCAGGGCGCAGTGCGGATCTGGCTGTGTCTACTGACCCACGGGAGACGGGTAGGCAAGGCGCATTGTGGATCTGGCTGTGTCCACTCACCCATGGGAGACGGGCAGAGAGGGTGCTGTGTGGATCTGGAAATGTCCACTGACCCACGGCAGACGGGCAGGCAGGGCGCAGTGCGGATCTGGCTGTGTCCACTCACCCACGGCAGAAGGTCAGGCAGGGCGCAGTGCGGATCTGGCTGTGTCCAATCACCCACGGGAGATGGGTAGGCAAGGCGCAATGTGGATCTCGCTGTGTCCACTCATCCACGGAGGACGGGCAGAGAGGGTGCTGTGTGGATCTGGCTATGTCCACTGACCCACGGCCTACGGGCAGGCAGGGCGCAGTGCGGATCTGGCTGTGTCCACTCACCCACGGGAGACGGTCAGGCATGGCGCAGTGCGGATCTGGCTGTGTCCACTCACCCACGGGAATCGGGTAGGCAAGGCACAGTGCAGATCTGGCTGTGTCCAATCACCCTCGGCAGACGGGCAGGCAGGACGCAGTGCGGATCTGGCTGTGTCCAATCACCCACGGCAGACGGGCAGGCAGGGCGCAGTGCGGATCTCATGTGTCCACTCACCCACGGCATACGGTCAGGCAGGGCGCAGTGCAGATCTTGCAGTGTACACTCACCCACGGGAGACGAGCAGAACGGGCGCTGTGTGGATCTGGCTATGTCCACTTACCCACGGCAGACGGGCAGGCAGGGCGCAGTTCGGATCTGGCAGTGTCCAATCACCCACAGCAGACGGTCAGGCAGGGCGCAGTGCGCATCTGGCTGTGTCCACTCACCCACGGCAGACGGTCAGGCAGGGTGCAGCACGGATCTGGCTGTGTCCACTCACCCACGGGAGACGGGTAGGCAAGGCGCAGTGTGGATCTGGCTGTGTCCACTCACCCATGGGAGACGGGCAGAGAGGGTGCTGTGTGGATCTGGCTATGTCCACTTACCCAAAGCAGATGGGCAGGCAGGGCGCAGTGCGGATCTGGCTGTGTCCACTCACCCACGGCAGACGGGCAGGCAGGTCGCAGTGCCGATCTGGCTGTGTCCACTCACCCAGGAGAACCGGGCAGGCAATGCGCAGTGTGGATCTGGCTGTGTCCACTCACCCACGGAAGACGGGCAGAGAGGGTGCTGTGTTGATCTGGCAATGTCCACTGACCCACGGCAGACGGGCAGGCAGGGCGCAGTGCGGATATGGCTGTGTCCCCTCACCCACGGCAGACGGTCAGGCAGGGCGCAGTGCGGATCTGGCTGTGTCCACTCACCCACGGGAGACGGGTAGGCAAGGCACAGTGTGGATCTGGCTGTGTCCACTAACCCACGGGAGACGGGCAGAGAGGGTGTTGTGAGGATCTGGCTATGTCCACTGACCCACGGCAGACGGGCAGGCAGTGCGCAGTGCGGATCTTGCTGTGTCCACTCACCCACGAGACGGTCAGGCAGCGCGCAGTGCGGATCTGGCTGTGTCCACTCACCCACGGGAGACGGGGCAGGCAGGGCGCAGTGCGGATCTGGCTGTGTCCACTCACCCACGGCAGACGGGCAGGCGAGGCTTAGTGCGGATCTTGCTGTGTCCACTCACCCACGGGAGACGGGCAGGCAAGGCGCAGTGTTGATCTGGCTGTGTCCACTCACCCACGGGAGATGGGCAGGCAGGGCGCAGTGTGGATCTGGCTGTGTCCACTCACCCACGGGAGACGGGCAGAGAGGGTGCTGTGTGGATCTGGCTATGTACACTGACCCACGGCAGAAGGTCAGGCAGGGCGCAGTGCGGATCGGGTTGTGTCCAATCACCCAAGGCAGACGGGAAGGCAGGGCGCAGTGCGGATCTGGCTGTGTCCACTCACCCACGGGACACGGGCAGGCAAGGCGCACTGTGGATCTGGCTGTGTCCACTCACCCACGGCAGACGGGCAGGCAGAGCGCAGTGCGGATCTGGCTGTGTCCACTCACCCACGGCAGACAGTCAGGCATGGCGCAGTGCGGATCTGGCTGTGTCCACTCACCCACGGGAGACGGGTAGGCAAGGCACAGTGTGGATCTGGCTGTGTCCACTCACCCATGGGAGACGGGCAGAGAGGGTACTGTGTGGATCTGGCTATGTCCACTGACCCACGGCAGACGGGCAGGCAGGGCGCAGTGCGGATCTGGCTGTGTCCAATCACCCTCGGCAGTCGGGCAGGCAGGGCGCAGTGCGCATCTGGCTGTTTCAACTCACCCACGGCAGACGGTCAGGCAGGGTGCAGTGCGGATCTGGCTGTGTCCACTCACCCACTGGAGACGGGCAAGCAGGGCGCAGTGCGGATTAGGCTGTGTCCACTCCCCCAAGGTGACGGGCAGAGAGGGTGCTGTGTGGATCTGGCTATGTCCACTGACCCACGGGAGACGGGTAGGCAAGGCGCAGTGCGGATCTGGCTGTGTCCACTCACCCACGGGAGACGGGCCGAGAGGGTGCTGTGTGGATATGGCTATGTCCACTGACCCATGGCAGAAGGGAAGGCAGGGCGCAGTGCGGATCTGTCTGTGTCCCCTCACCACGGCAGACTGGCCGGCAGGGCGCAGTGCGGATTTGGCTGTGTCGACTCACCCACGGGAGACGGGCAGGCAAGGCGCAGTGTCGATCTCGCTGTGTCCACTCACCCACGGGAGATGGGTAGAGAGGGTGCTGGGCGTATCTGGCTATGTCCACTGACCCACGGCAGACGGGCAGGTAGGGCACAGTGCGGATCTGCCTGTGTCCACTCACCCACGGTAGACGGGCCGGCAGGGCGCAGTGCGGATCTGGCTGTGTACACTCACCCATGGGAGACGGGCAGGCAGGCGCAGTACGGATCTGGCTGTGTCCACTCACCCACGGGAGAGGGGCAGGCAGAGCGTAGTGCGGATCTGGCTGTGTCCACTGACCCACGGGAGACGGGCAGAGAGGGTGCTGTGTCGATAGGGCTATGTCCACTGACCCACGGCGGATGGTCAGGCAGGGCGCAATGCGGATATGGCTGTGTCCAATCACCCACGCCAGACGGGCAGGCAAGGCGCAGTGCGGATCTGGATGTCTCCACTCACCCACGGGAGTCGCGCAGGCAAGGCGCACTGTGAATCTGGCTGTGTCCACTCACCCACGGCAGACGGGCAGGCAGGGCGCAGTGCGGATCTGGCTGTGTCCACTCACCCACGGGAGACGGGAAGGCAAAGCGCAGTGTGGATCTGGCTGTGTTCACTCACCCACGGGAGACGGGAAGAGAGGGTGCCGTGTGGATCGGGCTATGTCCACTGACACACGGCAGACAGGCATGCAGGGCGCAGTGCGTATCTGGCTGTGTCCCCTCACCCACGGCAGACGGTCAGGCAGGGCGCAGTGCGGATCTGGCTGTGTCCACTCACCCACGGGAGACGGGTAGGCAAGGCGCAGTGCAGATCTGGCTGTGTCCAATCACCCTCGGCAGACGGGCAGGCAGGACGCAGTGCGGATCTGGCTGTGTCCACTCACCCACGGCAGACGGGCAGGCAGGGCGCAGTGCGGATGTGGCTGTGTCCACTCACCCACGGGAGACGGGAAGGCAAAGCGCAGTGTGGATCTGGCTGTGTTCACTCACCCACGGGAGATGGGCAGAGAGGGTGCCGTGTGGATCGGGCTATGTCCACTGACACACGGCAGACGGGCAGGCAGGGTGCATTGTGGATCTGGCTGTGTCCACTCACCCACGGGAGATGGGCAGAGAGGGTGCTGTGTGGATCTGGCTATGTCCACTGACGCACGGCAGATGGGAATGCAGGGCGCAGTGCGGATCTGGCTGTGTACAATCACCAACGGCAGACGGTCAGGCAGGGCGCAGTGCCGATCTGGCTGTGTCCACTCACCCACGGGAGACGGGCAGGCAGGGCGCAGTGCGGATCTGGCTGTGTCCACTCACCCACGGGAGACGGGCAGGCAGGTCGCAGTCGGATCTTGCTGTGTCCACTCACCCACGGGAGACGGGCAGGCAAGGCGCAGTGTGGATCTGGCTGTGTCCACTCACCCACAGGAGACGGGCAGAGAGGGTACTGTGTGGATCTGGGTATTTCCACTGACCCACGGCAGACGGGTAGGCAGGGCGCAGTGCGGATCTGGCTGTGTCCAATCACCCACGGCAGACGGTCAGGCAGGGCGCAGTGCGGATCTGGCTGTGTCCACTCACCCACGGGAGACGGGGAGGCAGGGCGCAGTGCGGATCTGGCTGTGTCCACTCACCCACGGGAGACAGGCAGGCAGGGCGCAGTGTGGATCTGGCTGTGTCCACTCACCCACGGGAGACGGGTAGGCAAGGCGCAGTGTGGATCTGGCTGTGTCCACTAACCCACGAGAGACGGGCAGAGAGGGTGCTGTGTGGATCTGGCTATGTCCACTCACCCACGGCAGATGGGAAGGCAGGGCGCAGGGCGGATCTGGCTGTGTGCAATCACCCACGGGGGACGGACAGGCAGGGCGCAGTGTGGATCTGGCTGTGTCCACTCACCTGCGGGAGACGGGCAGAGAGCCTGCTGTGTGGATCTGGCTATGTCCACTGACCCATGGCAGACGGGCAGGCAGGGCGCTGTGCGGATCTGGCTGTGTCCACTCACCCACGGCAAACGGTCACGCAGGGCGTAGTGTGGATCTGGCTGTGTCCACTCACCCACGGGAGACGGGCAGGCAAGGCGCAGTGTGGATCTGGCTGTGTCCACTCACCCACGGGAGATGGGAGGCAGGGCGCAGTGCGGATTTGGCTGTGTCCACTCACCCACGGAAGACGGGCAGGCAGGGCGCAGTGCGGATCTGGCTGTGTCCACTCATCCACGGGAGACAGGCAGGCAAGGCGCAGTGTGGATCTGGCTGTGTCCACTCACCCAAGGGAGACGGTCAGAGAGGGTGCTGTTTGGATCTGGCTATGTCCACTGACCCACGGCAGACGTGCAGGCATGGCGCAGTGCGGATCTGGCTGTGTCCACTCACCCTCGGCAGACGGGCAGGCAGGGCGCAGTGCGGATATGGCTGTGTCCACTCACCCACGGGAGACGGGCAGGCAGGGCGCAGTGCGGATGTGGCTGTGTCCACTCACCCACGGGAGACAGGCAGGCAAGGCGCAGTGTCGATCTCGCTGTGTCCACCCACCCACGGGAGATGGGTAGAGAGGGTGCTGTGCGTATCTGGCTATGTCCACTGACCCACGGCAGACGGGCCGGCAGGGCGCAGTGCGGATCAGGCTGTGTCCACTCACCCACAAGAGACGGGCAGGCAAGGCGCAGTGTGGATCTGGCTGTGTCCACTCACTCACGGGAGAGGGGAGAGAGGGTGCTGTGTGGATCTGGCTATGTACACTGACCCACGGCAGACGGGCAGGCAGGGCGCAGTGCGGATCTGGCTGTGTCCACTCACCCACGGCAGACGGTCAGGCATGGCGCAGTTCGGATCTGGCTGTGTCCGCTCACCCACGGGAGACGGGCAGGCAAGGCGCAGTGTGGATCTGGCCGTGTCCACTCACCCATGGGAGAAGGGCAGATAGGGTGCTGTGTGGATCTGGCTATGTCCACTGACCCACGGCAGACGGGCAGGCAGGGCGCAGTGCGGATCTGGCTGTGTCAAATCGCCCACGGCAGACGGGCCGGCAGAGCGCAGTGCGGATCTGGCTGTGTCCACTCACCCACGGGAGACGGGCAGGCAAGGCGCAGTGTGGATCTGGCTGTGTCCACTCACCCACGGGAGACGGGCAGAAAGGGTGCTGTGTGAATCTGGCTATGTACACTGCCCCACGGCAGACTGGCAGGCAGGGTGCAGTGCGGATCTGGCTGTGTCCCCTCACCCACGGCAGACGGTCAGGCATGGCGCAGTGCGGATCTGGCTGTGTCCACTCACCCACGGGAGACGGGTAGGCAAGGCGCAGTGCAGATCTCGCTGTGTCCACTCACCCACGGCAGACGGTCAGGCAGGGCACAGTGCAGATCTTGCAGTGTACACTCACCTACGGGAGACGGGTAGGCAAGGCGCAGTGTGGATCTGGCTGTTTCCACTCACCCACGGGAGACGAGCAGAACGGGCGCTGTGTGGATCTGGCTATGTCCAATTACCGACGGCAGACGTGCAGGCAGGGCACAGTTCGGATCTGGCAGTGTCCAATCACCCACGGCAGACGAACAGGCAGGGCGCAGTGCGCATCTGGCTGTGTCCACTCACCCACGGCAGACGGTCAGGCAGGGTGCAGTGCGGATCTGGCAGTGTCCAATCACCCACGGCAGACGGTCAGGCAGGGCGCAGTGCGCATCTGGCTGTGTCCACTCACCCACGGCAG
This sequence comes from Microcebus murinus, assembly GCF_040939455.1. Taxonomy (NCBI): domain Eukaryota; kingdom Metazoa; phylum Chordata; class Mammalia; order Primates; family Cheirogaleidae; genus Microcebus; species Microcebus murinus. The sequence goes on from NC_134123.1 coordinate 38,795,921, forward strand.
ACGGTCAGGCAGTGTGCAGTGCGGATCTGGCTGTGTCCACTCACCCACGGCAGACGGGCAGGCAGGGTGCAGTGCGGATCTGGCTGTGTCCACTCACCCACGAGAACCGGGCAGGCAATGCGCAGTGTGGATCTGGCTGTGTCCACTCACCCACGGGAGACGGGCAGATAGGGTGCTGTGTGGAGCTGTCAATGTCCACTGACCCACGGCACACGGGCAGGCAGGGCGCAGTGCGGATATGGCTGTGTCCCCTCACCCATGGTAGACGGTCAGGCAGGGCGCAGTGCGGATCTGGCTGTGTCCACTCACCCACGGGAGACGGATAGGCAAGGCACAGTGTGGATCTGGCTGTGTCCACTCACCCACGGGAGACGGGCAGAGAGGGTTCTGTGTGGATCTGGCTATGTCCACTGACCCACGGCAGACGGGCAGGCAGTGCGCAGTGCGGATCTGGCTGTGTCCACTCACCCACGAGACGGTCAGGCAGCGCGCAGTGCGGATCTGGCTGTGTCCACTCACCCACGGAGACGGGGCAGGCAGGGAGCAGTGCGGATCTGGCTGAGTCCACTATCCCACAGCAGACGGGCAGGCAAGGCTCAGTGCGGATCTTGCTGTGTCCACTCACCCACGGGAGACGGGCAGGCAGGGTGCACTACGGATCTGGCTGTGTCCACTCACCCACGGGAGACGGGCAGGCAGGGCGCAGTGCGGATCTGGCTGTGTCTACTCACCCACGGGAGACGGGCAAGCAAGGCACAGTGTGGATCTGGCTGTGTCCACTGACCCACGGGAGACGGGCAGAGAGGGTGCTGTGTGGATCTGGCTTTGTCCACTGACCCACGGCAGACGGTCAGGCAGGGCGCAGTGCGGATCTGGATGTGTCCACTCACCCACGGGAGACGGGAAGGTAGGAAGCAGTTCGGTCTGGCTGTGTCCACTCACCCACGGGAGACGGGCAGGCAAGGAGCAGTGTCGATCTCGCTGTGTCCACTCACCCACGGGAGACGGGCAGAGAGGGTGCTGTGTGGATCTGGCTATGTCCACTGACCTACGGCAGACGGGCAGGCAGGGCGCAGTGCGGATCTGGGTGTGTCCACACACCCACGGCAGACGGGCAGGGAGGGCGCATTTGGATCTGGCTGTGTCCACTCACCCTCGGGAGACGGGCAGGCAAGGCGCAGTGTGGATCTGGCTGTGTCCACCCACCAAAGGGAGACGGGCAGAGAGGGTGCTGTGTGGATCTGGCTATGTCCACTGACCCACGGCAGACGGGCAGGCAGGGCGCAGTGCGGATCTCGCTGTGTCCAATCGCCCACGGCAGACGGGCCGGTAGGGCGCAGTGCGGATCTGGCTATGTCCACTCACCCACGGGAGACGGGTAGGCAAGGCGCAGTGTGGATCTGGCAGTGTCCACTCACCCACGGGAGACGGGCAGGCAGGGTGCTGTGTGGATCTGGCTATGTCCACTGACCGACGGCCTACGGGCAGGCAGGGCGCAGTGCGGATCTGGCTGTGTCCCCTCACCACGGCAGACTGGCCGGCAGGGCGCAGTGCAGATCTGGCTGTGTCCACTCACCATCGGGAGATGGGCAGGCAAGGCGCAGTGTGGATCTGGCTGTGTCCACTCACCCAAGGGAGACGGGCAGAGAGGGTGCTGTGTGGATCTGGCTATGTCCACTCACCCACAGCAGACGGGAAGGCAGGGCGCAGTGCGGATCTGGCTGTGCCTCTCACCACGGCAGACTGGCTGGCAGGGCGCACTGCGGATCTGGCTGTGTCCACTCATCCACGGGAGACGGGCAGGCAAGGTGCAGTGTGGATCTGGCTGTGTCCACTCACCCACGGGAGACGGTCAGAGAGGGTGCTGTGTGAATCTGGCTATGTCCACTGACCCACGGCAGACGGGCAGGCAGGGCGCAGTGCGGATCTGGCTGTGTCCACTCACCCACGACAGACGGGAAGGCAGGGCGCTGTGCGGATCTGGCTGTGTCCACTCACCCACGGGAGACGGGCAGGCAAGGCGCAGTGTGGATCTGGCTGTGTACACTCACCCACGGGAGACGGGCAGAGAGGGTGCTGTGTGGATCTGGCTATGTTCACTGACCCACCGCAGACGGGTAGGCAGGGCGCAGTGCGGATCTGGCTGTGTCCAATCACCCACGGCAGACGGTCAGGCAGGGCGCAGTGCGGATCTGGCTGTGTCCACTCACCCACGGGAGACGGGGAGGCAGGGCGCAGTGCGGATCTGGCTGTGTCCACTCACCCACGGGAGACAGGCAGGCAGGGCGCAGTGTGGATCTGGCTGTGTCCACTCACCCACGGGAGACGGGTAGGCAACGCGCAGTGTGGATCTGGCTGTGTCCACTAACCCACGAGAGACGGGCAGAGAGGGTGCTGTGTGGATCTGGCTATGTCCACTCACCCACGGCAGATGGGAAGGCAGGGCGCAGGGCGGATCTGGCTGTGTCCAATCACCCACGGGGGACGGACAGGCAGGGCGCAGTGTGGATCTGGCTGTGTCCACTCACCTACGGGAGACGGGCAGAGAGCCTGCTGTGTGGATCTGGCTATGTCCACTGACCCATGGCAGACGGGCAGGCAGGGCGCTGTGCAGATCTGGCTGTGTCCACTCACCCACGGCAAACGGTCACGCAGGGCGTAGTGTGGATCTGGCTGTGTCCACTCACCCACGGGAGACGGGCAGGCAAGGCGCAGTGTGGATCTGGCTGTGTCCACTCACCCACGGGAGATGGGAGGCAGGGCGCAGTGCGGATTTGGCTGTGTCCACTCACCCACGGGAGACGGGCAGGCAGGGCGCAGTGTGGATCTGGCTGTGTCCACTCATCCATGGGAGACAGGCAGGGAAGGCGCAGTGTGGATCTGGCTGTGTCCACTCACCCACGGGAGACGGTCAGAGAGGGTGCTGTTTGGATCTGGCTATGTCCACTGACCCACGGCAGACGTGCAGGCATGGCGCAGTGCGGATCTGGCTGTGTCCACTCACCCTCGGCAGACGGGCAGGCAGGGCGCAGTGCGGATATGGCTGTGTCCACTCACCCACGGGAGACGGGCAGGCAGGGCGCAGTGCGGATCTGGCTGTGTCCACTCACCCACGGGAGACAGGCAGGCAGGGCGAAGTGCGGATCTGGCTGTGTCCACTCACCCACGGGAGACGGGCAGGGAGGGTGCTGTGTGGATCTGGCTATGTCCACTGACCCAAGGCAGAAGGCAAGGCAGGGCGCAGTGCGGATCTGTCCTTGTCCCCTCACCACGGCAGACTGGCCAGCAGGGCGCAGTGCGGATCTGGCTGGGTACACTCACCCACGGGAGACGGGCAGGCAAGGCGCAGTGTCGATCTCGCTGTGTCCACCCACCCACGGGAGATGGGCAGAGAGGGTGCTGTGCGTATCTGGCTATGTCCACTGACCCACGGCAGACGGGCAGGCAGTGCGCAGTGCGGATCTGGCTGTGTCCACTCACCCACGAGAGACGGGCCTGCAGGGCGCAGTGCGGATCTGGCTGTGTACACTCACCCATGGGAGACGGGCAGGCAAGGCGCAGTGTGGATCTGGCTGTGTCCACTCAGCCACGGGAGACGGGCAGATAGGGTGCTGTGTGGATCTGGCTATGTCCACTGACCCACGGAAGACGGGCAGGCAGGGCGCAGTGCGGATCTGGCTGTGTCCACTCGCACACGGCAGACGGGTCGGCAGGGCGCAGTGCGGATCTGGCTGTGTCCACTCACCCACAAGAGACGGGCAGGCAAGGCGCAGTGTGGATCTGGCTGTGTCCACTCACTCACGGGAGAGGGGAGAGAGGGTGCTGTGTGGATCTGGCTATGTACACTGACCCACGGCAGACGGGCAGGCAGGGCGCAGTGCGGATCTGGCTGTGTCCACTCACCCACGGCAGACGGTCAGGCATGGCGCAGTTCGGATCTGGCTGTGTCCGCTCACCTACGGGAGACGGGCAGGCAAGGCGCAGTGTGGATCTGGCAGTGTCCACTCACCCATGGTAGAAGGGCAGATAGGGTGCTGTGTGGATCTGGCTATGTCCACTGACCCACGGCAGACGGGCAGGCAGGGCGCAGTGCGGATCTGGCTGTGTCCACTCGCCCACGGCAGACGGGCCGGCAGGGCGCAGTGCGGATCTGGCTGTGTCCACTCACCCACGGGAGACGGGCAGGCAAGGCGCAGTGTCGATCTCGCTGTGTCCACCCACCCACGGGAGATGGGTAGAGAGGGTGCTGTGGGTATCTGGCTATGTCCACTGACCCACGGCAGACGGGCAGGCAGGGCGCAGTGCGGATCTGGCTGTGTCCACTCACCCACGGAAGACGGGCCTGCAGGGCGCAGTGCGGATCTGGCTGTGTACACTCACCCATGGGAGACGGGCAGGCAAGCCGCAGTGTGGATCTGGCTGTGTCCACTCAGCCACGGGAGACGGGCAGATAGGGTGCTGTGTGGATCTGGCTATGTCCACTGACCCACGGCAGACGGGCAGGCAGGGCGCAGTGCGGATCTGGCTGTGTCCACTCGCCCACGGCAGACGGGCCGGCAGGGCGCAGTGCGGATCTGGCTGTGTCCACTCACCCACAAGAGACGGGCAGGCAAGGCGCAGTGTGGATCTGGCTGTGTCCACTCACTCACGGGAGAGGGGAGAGAGGGTGCTGTGTGGATCTGGCTATGTACACTGACCCACGGCAGACGGGCAGGCAGGGCGCAGTGCGGATCTGGCTGTGTCCACTCACCCACGGCACACGGTCAGGCATGGCGCAGTTCGGATCTGGCTGTGTCCGCTCACCCACGGGAGACGGGCAGGCAAGGCGCAGTGTGGATCTGGCTGTGTCCACTCACCCATGGGAGAAGGGTAGATAGGGTGCTGTGTGGATCTGGCTGTGTCCACTGACCCACGGCAGACGGGCAGGCAGGGCGCAGTGCGGATCTGGCTGTGTCCACTCGCCCACGGCAGACGGGCCGGCAGGGCGCAGTGCGGATCTGGCTGTGTCCACTCACCCACGGGAGACGGGCAGGCAAGGCGCAGTGTGGATCTGGCTGTGTCCACTCACCCACGGGAGACGGGCAGAAAGGGTGTTTTGTGAATCTGGCTATGTACACTGCCCCACGGCAGACTGGCAGGCAGGGTGCAGTGCGGATCTGGCTGTGTCCCCTCACCCACGGCAGACGGTCAGGCATGGCGCAGTGCGGATCTGGCTGTGTCCACTGACCCACGGGAGACGGGTAGGCAAGGCGCAGTGCAGATCTGGCTGTGTCCAATCACCCTCGGCAGACGGGCAGGCAGGGCGCAGTGCGGATCTGTCTGTGTCCAATCACCCACGGCAGACGGGCAGGCAGGGCGCAGTGCGGATCTCGCTGTGTCCACTCACCCACGGCAGACGGTCAGGCAGGGCGCAGTGCAGATCTTGCAGTGTACACTCACCTACGGGAGACGGGTAGGCAAGGCGCAGTGTGGATCTGGCTGTTTCCACTCACCCACTGGAGACGAGCAGAACGGGCGCTGTGTGGATCTGGCTATGTCCACTTACCGACGGCAGACGGGCAGGCAGGGCACAGTTCGGATCTGGCAGTGTCCAATTACCCACGGCAGACGAACAGGCAGGGCGCAGTGCGCATCTGGCTGTGTCCACTCACCCACGGCAGACGGTCAAGCAGGGTGCAGTGCGGATCTGGCAGTGTCCAATCACCCACGGCAGACGGTCAGGCAGGGCGCAGTGCGCATCTGGCTGTGTCCACTCACCCACGGCAGACGGTCAGGCAGTGTGCAGTGCGGATCTGGCTGTGTCCACTCACCCACGGCAGACGGGCAGTCAGGGTGCAGTGCGGATCTGGCTGTGTCCACTCACCCACGAGAACCGGGCAGGCAATGCGCAGTTTGGATCTGGCTGTGTCCACTCACCCACGGGAGACGGGCAGATAGGGTGCTGTGTGGATCTGGCAATGTCCACTGACCCACGGCACACGGGCAGGAAGGGCGCAGTGCGGATATGGCTGTGTCCCCTCACCCATGGCAGACGGTCAGGCAGGGCGCAGTGCGGATCTGGCTGTGTCCACTCACCCACGGGAGACGGATAGGCAAGGCACAGTGTGGATCTGGCTGTGTCCACTCACCCACGGGAGACGGTCAGAGAGGGTTCTGTGGGGATCTGGCTATGTCCACTGACCCACGGCAGACGGGCAGGCAGTGCGCAGTGCGGATCTGGCTGTGTCCACTCACCCACGAGACGGTCAGGCAGCGCGCAGTGCGGATCTGGCTGTGTCCACTCACCCACGGGAGACGGGGCAGGCAGGGAGCAGTGCGGATCTGGCTGAGTCCACTCACCCACGGCAGACGGGCAGGCAAGGCTCAGTGCGGATCTTGCTGTGTCCACTCACCCACGGGAGACGGGCAGGCAGGGTGCACTACGGATCTGGCTGTGTCCACTCACCCACGGGAGACGGGCAGGCCGGGCGCAGTGCGGATCTGGCTGTGTCTACTCACCAACGGGAGACGGGCAGGAAAGGCACAGTGTGGATCTGGCTGTGTCCACTGACCCACGGGAGACGGGCAGAGAGGGTGCTGTGTGGATCTGGCTTTGTCCACTGTCCCACGGCAGACGGTCAGGCAGGGCGCAGTGCGTATCTGGATGTGTCCACTCACCCACGGGAGACGGGAAGGTAGGAAGCAGTTCGGTCTGGCTGTGTCCACTCACCCACGGGAGACGGGCAGGCAAGGAGCAGTGTCGATCTCGCTGTGTCCACTCACCCACGGGAGACGGGCAGAGAGGGTGCTGTGTGGATCTGGCTATGTCCACTGACCTACGGCAGACGGGCAGGCAGGGCGCAGTGCGGATCTGGGTGTGTCCACACACCCACGGCAGCCGGGCAGGCAGGGCGCAGTTGGATCTGGCTGTGTCCACTCGCCCTCGGGAGACGGGCAGGCAAGGCGCAGTATGGATCTGGCTGTGTCCACCCACCCACGGGAGACGGGCAGAGAGGGTGCTGTGTGGATCTGGCTATGTCCACTGACCCACGGCAGATGGGCAGGCAGGGCGCAGTGCGGATCTGGCTGTGTCCAATCGCCCACGGCAGACGGGCCGGTAGGGCGCAGTGCGGATCTGGCTATGTCCACTCACCCACGGGAGACGGGTAGGCAAGGCGCAGTGTGGATCTGGCAGTGTCCACTCACCCACGGGAGACGGGCAGGCAGGGTGCTGTGTGGATCTGGCTATGTCCACTGACCGACGGCCTACGGGCAGGCAGGGCGCAGTGCGGATCTGGCTGTGTCCCCTCACCACGGCAGACTGGCCGGCAGGGCGCAGTGCAGATCTGGCTGTGTCCACTCACCATCGGGAGATGGGCAGGCAAGGTGCAGTGTGGATCTGGCTGTGTCCACTCACCCAAGGGAGACGGGCAGAGAGGGTGCTGTGTGGATCTGGCTATGTCCACTCACCCACAGCAGACGGGAAGGCAGGGCGCAGTGCGGATCTGGCTGTGCCTCTCACCACGGCAGACTGGCCGGCAGGGCGCACTGCGGATCTGGCTGTGTCCACTCACCCACGGGAGACGGGCAGGCAAGGTGCAGTGTGGATCTGGCTGTGTCAACTCACCCACGGGAGACGGGCAGAGAGGGTGCTGTGTGAATCTGGCTATGTCCACTGACCCACGGCAGACGGGCAGGCAGGGCGCAGTGCGGATCTGGCTGTGTCCACTCACCCACGACAGACGGGAAGGCAGGGCGCAGTGCGGATCTGGCTGTGTCCACTCACCCACAAAATACGGGCAGGCAAGGCGCAGTGTGGATCTCGCTGTGTCCACTCACCCACGGGAGACGGGCAGAGAGGGTGCTGTGTGGATCTGGCTATGTTCACTGACCCACGGCAGACGGGCAGGCAGGGCGCAGTGCGGATCTGGCTGTGTCCACTCACCCACGGCAAACGGGCAGGCAGTTCGCAGTGCGGATCTGGCTGTGTCCACTCACCCACGGGAGACGGGCAGGCAGGGCGCAGTGCGGATCTGGCTGTGTCCACTCACCCACGGGAGACGGACAGGCAAGGTGCAGTGTGCATCTGGCTGTGTCCACTCACCCATGGGAGACATGCAGGGAGGGCGCAGTGCGGATCTGGTTGTGTCCACTCACCCAGGGGAGACGGGCAGGCAGGGTGCAGTGTGGAACTGGATGTGTCCACTCACCCACGGGAGACGGGCAGGCAGGGTGCAGTGTGGATCTGGCTGTGTCCACTCACCCACGGGAGACGGGCAGAGAGGGTGCTGTGTGGATCTGGCTATGTCCACTGACGCACGGCAAATGGGAATGCAGGGCGCAGTGCGGATCTGGCTGTGTACAATCACCAACGGCAGACGGTCAGGCAGGGCGCAGTGCCGATCTGGCTGTGTCCACTCACCCACGGGAGACGGGCAGGCAGGGCGCAGTGCGGATCTGGCTGTGTCCACTCACCCACGGGAGACGGGCAGGCAGGTCGCAGTCGGATCTTGCTGTGTCCACTCACCCACGGGAGACGGGCAGGCAAGGCGCAGTGTGGATCTGGCTGTGTCCACTCACCCACAGGAGACGGGCAGAGAGGGTACTGTGTGGATCTGGCTATTTCCACTGACCCACGGCAGACGGGTAGGCAGGGCGCAGTGCGGATCTGGCTGTGTCCAATCACCCACGGCAGACGGTCAGGCAGGGCGCAGTGCGGATGTGGCTGTGTCCACTCACCTACGGGAGACAGGGAGGCAGGGCGCAGTGCGGATCTGGCTGTGTCCACTCACCCACGGGAGACAGGCAGGCAGGGCGCAGTGTGGATCTGGCTGTGTCCACTCACCCACGGGAGACGGGTAGGCAACGCGCAGTGTTGATCTGGCTGTGTCCACTAACCCACGAGAGACGGGCAGAGAGGGTGCTGTGTGGATCTGGCTATGTCCACTCACCCACGGCAGATGGGAAGGCAGGGCGCAGGGCGGATCTGGCTGTGTCCAATCACCCACGGGGGACGGACAGGCAGGGCGCAGTGTGGATCTGGCTGTGTCCACTCACCTACGGGAGACGGGCAGAGAGCCTGCTGTGTGGATCTGGCTATGTCCACTGACCCACGGCAGACGGGCAGGCAGGGCGCTGTGCGGATCTGGCTGTGTCCACTCATCCACGGGAGACAGGCAGGCAAGGCGCAGTGTGGATCTGACTGTGTCCACTTACCCACGGGAGATGGACAGAGAGGGTGTTATGTGGATCTGGCTATGTCCACTGACCCTCGGCAGACGGGCACGCAGGGCGCAGTGAGGATTTGGCTGCATCCACTCACCCACGGCAGACGGGCAGGCAGGGCGCAGTGCGGATCTGGCTGTGTCCACTCACCCACGGGAGACGGGCAGGCAGGTCGCAGTCGAATCTTGCTGTGTCCACTCACCCACGGCAAACAGTCACGCAGGGCATAGTGTGGATCTGGCTGTGTCCACTCACCCACGGGAGACGGGCAGGCAAGGCGCAGTGTGGATCTGGCTGTGTCCACTCACCCACGGGAGATGGAAGGCAGGGCGCAGTGCGGATCTGGCTGTGTCCACTCACCCACGGGAGACGGGCAGGCAGGGCGCAGTGCGGATCTGGCTGTGTCCACTCATCCACGGGAGACAGGCAGGCAAGGCGCAGTGTGGATCTGGCTGTGTCCACTCACCCACGGGAGACGGTCAGAGAGGGTGCTGTGTGGATCAGGCTATGTCCACTGACCCACCGCAGACGTGCAGGCATGGCGCAGTGCGGATCTGGCTGTGTCCACTCACCCTCGGCAGACGGGCAGGCAGGGCGCAGTGCGGATATGGCTCTGTCCACTCACCCACGGGAGACGGGCAGGCAGGGCGCAGTGCGGATCTGGCTGTGTCCACTCATCCACGGGAGACAGGCAGGCAAGGCGCAGTGTGGATCTGACTGTGTCCACTTACCCACGGGAGACGGACAGAGAGGGTGTTATGTGGATCTGGCTATGTCCACTGACCCTCGGCAGACGGGCACGCAGGGCGCAGTGAGGATTTGGCTGCATCCACTCACCTACGGCAGACGGGCAGGCAGGGCGTAGTGCGGATCTGGCTGTGTCCACTCACCAACGGGAGACGGGCAGGCAGGGGGCAGTGTGGATCTGGCTGTGTCCACTCACCCAGGGGAGACGGGCAGAGAGGGTGCTGTGTGGGTCTGGCTATGTCCACTGTCCCACGGCAGACGGGCAGGCAGGGCGCAGTGCGGATCTGGCTGTGTCCACTCACCCACGGCAGATGGGCAGGTAGGAAGTAGTTCGGTCTGGCTGTGTCCACTCACCCACGGGAGACGGGCAGGAAAGGCGCAGTGTGGATCTGGCTGTGTCCACTCACCCAGAGGAGACGGGCACACAGGGTGCGGTGTGGATCTGGCTATGTCCACTGACCCACGGCAGTCGGGCAGGCAGGGCGCAGTGCGAATCTGGCTGTGTCCACTCGCCCATGGCAGACGTGCAGGCAGGGGCAGTGCGGATCTGGCTGTGTCCACTCACCCACGGGAGACGGGCAGGCAAGGCGCAGTGCGGATCTGGCTGTGTCCACTCACCCACGGGAGATGGGCAGGCAGGGCGCAGTGCGGATCTGGCTGTGTCCACTCACCCACGGGAGACAGGCAGGCAGGGTGCAGTGCGGATCTGGCTGTGTCCACTCACCCACGGGAGACGGGCAGAGAGGGTGCTGTGTGGATCTGGCTATGTCCACTGACCCAAGGCAGAAGGGAAGGCAAGGCGCAGTGCGGATCTGTCTGTGTCCCCTCACCACGGCAGACTGGCCGGCAGGGCGCAGTGCGGATCTGGCTGGGTCCACTCACCCACGGGAGACGGGCAGGCAAGGCGCAGTGTGGATCTGGCTGTGTCCACTCACCCACGGGAGACGGGCAGAGAGGGTGCTGTGTGGATCTGGCAATGTCCACTGACCCACGGCACACGGGCAGGCAGGGCGCAGAGCGGATATGGCTGTGTCCAATCACCCACGGCAGACGGGCAGGCATGGCGCAGTGCGGATCTGGATGTGTCCACTCACCCACGGGACACGGGTAGGCAAGGCACAGTGTGGATCTGGCTGTGTCCACTCACCCACGGGAGACGGGCAGAGAGGGTTCTGTGTGGATTTGGCTATGTCCACTGACCCACGGCAGACGGGCAGGCAGTGCGCAGTGCGGATCTGGCTGTGTCCATTCACCCACGAGACGGTCAGGCAGCGCGCAGTGCGGATCTGGCTGTGTCCACTCACCCACGGGAGACGGGGCAGGCAGGGCGCAGTGCGGATCTGGCGGTGTCCACTCACCCACGGCAGACGGGCAGGCAAGGCTCACCGCGGATCTTGCTGTGTCCACTCACCCACGGGACACGGGCAGGCAAGGCGCACTGTCTATCTGGCTGTGTCCACTCACCCACGGCAGACGGGCAGGCATGGCGCAGTGCGGATCTGGCTGTGTCCACTCACCCACGGGAATCGGGTAGGCAAGGCACAGTGCAGATCTGGCTGTGTCCAATCACCCTCGGCAGACGGGCAGGCAGGACGCAGTGCGGATCTGGCTGTGTCCAATCACCCACGGCAGACGGGCAGGCAGGGCGCAGTGCGGATCTCGTTGTGTCCACTCACCCACGGCATACGGTCAGGCAGGGCGCAGTGCAGATCTTGCAGTGTACACTCACCCACGGGAGACGAGCAGAACGGGCGCTGTGTGGATCTGGCTATGTCCACTTACCCACGGCAGACGGGCAGGCAGGGCGCAGTTCGGATCTGGCAGTGTCCAATCACCCACAGCAGACGGTCAGGCAGGGCGCAGTGCGCATCTGGCTGTGTCCACTCACCCACGGCAGACGGTCAGGCAGGGTGCAGCGCGGATCTGGCTGTGTCCACTCACCCACGGGAGACGGGTAGGCAAGGCGCAGTGTGGATCTGGCTGTGTCCACTCACCCATGGGAGACGGACAGAGAGGGTGCTGTGTGGATCTGGCTATGTCCACTTACCCAAAGCAGATAGGCAGGCAGGGCGCAGTGCGGATCTGGCTGTGTCCACTCACCTATGGCAGACGGGCAGGCAGGTCGCAGTGCCGATCTGGCTGTGTCCACTCACCCAGGAGAACCGGGCAGGCAATGCGCAGTGTGGATCTGGCTGTGTCCACTCACCCACGGGAGACGGGCAGAGAGGGTGCTGTGTTGATCTGGCAATGTCCACTGACCCACGGCAGACGGGCAGGCAGGGCGCAGTGCGGATATGGCTGTGTCCCCTCACCCACGGCAGACGGTCAGGCAGGGCGCAGTGCGGATCTGGCTGTGTCCACTCACCCACGGGAGACGGGTAGGCAAGGCACAGTGTGGATCTGGCTGTGTCCACTAACCCACGGGAGACGGGCAGAGAGGGTGTTGTGAGGATCTGGCTATGTCCACTGACCCACGGCAGACGGGCAGGCAGTGCGCAGTGCGGATCTTGCTGTGTCCACTCACCCACGAGACGGTCAGGCAGCGCGCAGTGCGGATCTGGCTGTGTCCACTCACCCACGGGAGACGGGGCAGGCAGGGCGCAGTGCGGATCTGGCTGTGTCCACTCACCCACGGCAGACGGGCAGGCAAGGCGCAGTGTTGATCTGGCTGTGTCCACTCACCCACGGGAGATGGGCAGGCAGGGCGCAGTGTGGATCTGGCTGTGTCCACTCACCCACGGGAGACGGGCAGAGAGGGTGCTGTGTGGATCTGGCTATGTCCACTGACCCACGGCAGAAGGTCAGGCAGGGCGCAGTGCGGATCGGGTTGTGTCCAATCACCCAAGGCAGACGGGAAGGCAGGGCGCAGTGCGGATCTGGCTGTGTCCACTCACCCACGGGACACGGGCAGGCAAGGCGCACTGTGGATCTGGCTGTGTCCACTCACCCACGGCAGACGGGCAGGCAGAGCGCAGTGCGGATCTGGCTGTGTCCACTCACCCACGGCAGACAGTCAGGCATGGCGCAGTGCGGATCTGGCTGTGTCCACTCACCCACGGGAGACGGGTAGGCAAGGCACAGTGTGGATCTGGCTGTGTCCACTCACCCATGGGAGACGGGCAGAGAGGGTACTGTGTGGATCTGGCTATGTCCACTGACCCACGGCAGACGGGCAGGCAGGGCGCAGTGCGGATCTGGCTGTGTCCCCTCACCACGGCAGACTGGCCGGCAGGGCGCAGTGCGGATCTGGCTGTGTCCACTCACCCACGGCAGACGGGCAGGCAAGGCGCAGTGTTGATCTGGCTGTGTCCACTCACCCACGGGAGATGGGCAGGCAGGGCGCAGTGTGGATCTGGCTGTGTCCACTCACCCACGGGAGACGGGCAGAGAGGGTGCTGTGTGGATCTGGCTATGTCCACTGACCCACGGCAGAAGGTCAGGCAGGGCGCAGTGCGGATCGGGTTGTGTCCAATCACCCAAGGCAGACGGGAAGGCAGGGCGCAGTGCGGATCTGGCTGTGTCCACTCACCCACGGGACACGGGCAGGCAAGGCGCACTGTGGATCTGGCTGTGTCCAGTCACCCACGGCAGACGGGCAGGCAGAGCGCAGTGCGGATCTGGCTGTGTCCACTCACCCACGGCAGACAGTCAGGCATGGCGCAGTGCGGATCTGGCTGTGTCCACTCACCCACGGGAGACGGGTAGGCAAGGCACAGTGTGGATCTGGCTGTGTCCACTCACCCATGGGAGACGGGCAGAGAGGGTACTGTGTGGATCTGGCTATGTCCACTGACCCACGGCAGACGGGCAGGCAGGGCGCAGTGCGGATCTGGCTGTGTCCAATCACCCTCGGCAGTCGGGCAGGCAGGGCGCAGTGCGCATCTGGCTGTTTCAACTCACCCACGGCAGACGGTCAGGCAGGGTGCAGTGCGGATCTGGCTGTGTCCACTCACCCACTGGAGACGGGCAAGCAGGGCGCAGTGCGGATTAGGCTGTGTCCACTCCCCCAAGGTGACGGGCAGAGAGGGTGCTGTGTGGATCTGGCTATGTCCACTGACCCACGGGAGACGGGTAGGCAAGGCGCAGTGCGGATCTGGCTGTGTCCACTCACCCACGGGAGACGGGCCGAGAGGGTGCTGTGTGGATATGGCTATGTCCACTGACCCATGGCAGAAGGGAAGGCAGGGCGCAGTGCGGATCTGTCTGTGTCCCCTCACCACGGCAGACTGGCCGGCAGGGCGCAGTGCGGATTTGGCTGTGTCGACTCACCCACGGGAGACGGGCAGGCAAGGCGCAGTGTCGAACTCGCTGTGTCCACTCACCAACGGGAGATGGGTAGAGAGGGTGCTGGGCGTATCTGGCTATGTCCACTGACCCACGGCAGACGGGCAGGTAGGGCACAGTGCGGATCTGCCTGTGTCCACTCACCCACGGTAGACGGGCCGGCAGGGCGCAGTGCGGATCTGGCTTTGTACACTCACCCACGGGAGACGGGTAGGCAAGGCGCAGTGCAGATCTGGCTGTGTCCAATCACCCTCGGCAGACGGGCAGGCAGGACGCAGTGCGGATCTGGCTGTGTCCAATCACCCACGGCAGACGGGCAGGCAGGGCGCAGTGCGGATCTGGCAGTGTCCAATCACCCACGGCAGACGGGCAGGCAGGGCGCAGTGCGCATCTGGCTGTGTCCACTCACCCACGGCAGACGGTCAGGCAGGGTGCAGTGCGGATCTGGCTGTGTCCACTCACCCACGGGAGACGGGTAGGCAAGGCGCAGTGTGGATCTGGCTGTGTCCACTCACCCATGGGAGACGGGCAGAGAGGGTGCTGTGTGGATCTGGCTATGTCCACTTACCCAAAGCAAATGGGCAGGCAGGGCGCAGTGCGGATCTGGCTGTGTCCACTCGCCCACGGCAGACGGGCAGGCAGGGCGCAGTGCGGATCTGGCTGTGTCCACTCGCCCACGGGAGTCGGGCAGGCATGGCGCAGTGCGGATCTGGTTGTGTCCACTCACTCACGGGAGACGGGCAGGCAGGGCGCAGTGCGGATCTGGCTGTGTCCACTCACCCACGGGAGACGGGCAGGCAAGGCGCAGTTTGGATCTGACTGTGTCTACTCACCCACGGGAGACGGGCAGAGAGGGTGCTGTGTGGATCTGGCTATGTCCACTGACCCACGGCAGACGGGAAGGCAGGGCGCAGTGCGGATCTGGCTGTGTCCCCTCACCCACGGCAGACAGTCAGGCATGGCGCAGTGCGGATCTGGCTGTGTCCACTCACCCACGGGAGACGGGTATGCAAGGCACAGTTTGGATCTGGCTGTGTCCACTCACCCATGGGAGACGGGTAGAGAGGGTGCTGTGTGGATCTGGCTATGTCCACTGACCCACGGCAGACGGGCAGGCAGGGCGCAGTGCGGATCTGGCTGTGTCCAGTCACCCTCGGCAGTCGGGCAGGCAGGGCGCAGTGCGCATCTGGCTGTGTCCACTCACCCACGGCAGACGGTCAGGCAGGGTGCAGTGCGGATCTGGCTGTGTCCACTCACCCACTGGAGACGGGCAAGCAGGGCGCAGTGCGGATTAGGCTGTGTCCACTCACCCAAGGGTGACGGGCAGAGAATGTGCTCTGTGGATCTGGCTATGTCCACTGACCCACGGCAGACGGTCAGGCAGGGCGCAGTGCGGATCTGGCTGTGTCCACTCACCCACGGGAGACGGGTAGGCAAGGCGCTGTGTGGATCTGGCTGTGTCCACTCACCCACGGGAGACGGGCAGAGAGGGTGTTGTGTGGATCTGGCTATGTCCACTGACCCACGGCAGTCGGGCCGGCAGGGCGCAGTGCGAATCTGGGTGTGGCCACTCAACCACGGGAGAAAGGAAAGGGGGATCTGTGTGGATCTGGCTATGTACACTGACCCACGGCAGACTGGCAGGCAGGGCGGTGTGCAAATCTGGCTGTGTCCTATCACCCACGTCAGACGGTCAGGAAGGGCGCAGTGCGGGTCTGGCTGTGTCCACTCACCCACAGGAGACAAGCAGAAAGGGGGCTGTGTGGATCTGGCTATGTCAACTGACCCACGGCAGACGGGAAGGCAGGGCACAGTGCGGATCTGGCTGTGTCCAATCACCCAAGGCAGACGGGCAGGCAGGGCGCAGTGCGGATCTCGCTGTGTCCACTCACTCACGGGAGACGGGCAGAGAGGGTGCGGTGTGGATTTGGCTATGTACACTGACCCACGGCAGACGGGCAGGCAGGTCGTAGTGCGGGTCTGGCTTTGTCCACTAACCCACGGGAGACGGGCAGAGAGGACGTTATGTGGATCTGGCTATGTCCACTGACCCACGGCAGATGGGCACACAGGGCGCAGTGCGGATTTGGCTGCGTCCACTCACCCACGGCAGACGGGCAGGCAGGGCGCAGTGCAGATCTGGCTGTGTCCACTCACCTACGGGAGACGGGCAGAGAAGGTGCTCTGTGGATCTGGCTACGTCCACAGTCCCACGGCAGACGGGCAGGCAGGGCGCAGTGCGGATCTGGCTGTGTCCACTCACCCATGACAGACGGTCAGGCAGGGCGCAGTGCGGATCTGGCTGTGTCCACTCACCCACGGGAGTCGGGCAGGCAAGGCGCAGTGTGGATCTGGCTGTGTCCACTAACCCACGGGAGACGGGCAGAGAGGGTGCTGTGTGGATCTGGCTATGTACATGGACCCAGGGCAGACGGGCAGGCAGGGCGCAGTGCGGATCTGGCTGTGTCCACTCACCCACGGGAGACGGGCAGGCAAGGCGCAGTGTGGATCTGGCTGTGTCCACTCACCCATGGGAGACGGGCAGAGAGGGTACCGTGTGGATCTGGCTATGTCCACTGACCCACGGCAGACGGGCAGGCAGGGCTCAGTGCGGATCTGGCTGTGTCCACTCACCCACGGCAGACGGTCAGGCAGGGCGCTGTGCGGATCTGGGTGTGTCAACTCACCCATGGGAGATGGGCAGGCAGGGAACAGTGCGGATCTGGCTGTGTCCACTCACCCACGGCAGACGGGCAGGCAGGGCGCAGTGCGAATCTGGGTGTGGCCACTCAACCACGGGAGAAGGGAAAGGGGGATCTGTGTGGATCTGGCTATGTACACTGACCCACGGCAGACTGGCAGGCAGGGCGGTGTGCAAATCTGGCTGTGTCCTATCACCCACGTCAGACGGTCAGGAAGGGCGCAGTGCGGGTCTGGCTGTGTCCACTCACCCACAGGAGACAAGCAGAAAGGGGGCTGTGTGGATCTGGCTATGTCAACTGACCCACGGCAGACGGGAAGGCAGGGCACAGTGCGGATCTGGCTGTGTCCAATCACCCAAGGCAGACGGGCAGGCAGGGCGCAGTGCGGATCTGGCTGTGTCCACTCACTCACGGCAGACGGGCAGGCAGGGCGCAGTGCGGATATGGCTGTGCCCACTCACCCACGTGAGACGGGCAGGCAGCGCGCAATGCGGATCTGGCTGTGTCCACTCACCCACGGGAGACGGGCAGGCAGGGCGCAGTGCGGATCTGGCTGTGTCCACTCACCCACGGGAGACGGGCAGGAAAGGCGCAGTGTGGATATGGCTGTGTCCTCTCACCCAAGGGAGACGGGCAGAGAGGTGGCTGTGTGGATCAGGCTATGTCCACTGACCCACGGCAGATGGGCAGGCAGGGCGCAGTGCAGATCTGGCTGTGTCCACTCACCCACGGCAGACGGTCAGGCAGGGTGCAGTGCGGAGGTGGCTGTGTCCACTCACCCACTGGAGTCGGGCAAGCAGGGCGCAGTGCGGATCAGGCTGTGTCCACTCAACCACGGGGGACGGGAAGGCAGGGCGCAGTGCGGATCTGGCTGTTCCCACTCACCCACGGGAGACGGCCAGGCAGGGCGCAGTGTTGATCTGGCTGTGTCCACTCACCCACGGGAGACGGGTAGAGAGGGTGCTGTGTGGATCTGGCTATGTCCACTGACCCACGGCAGACGGGCAGGCAGGGCGCAGTGTGGATCTGGCTGTGTCCTCTCACCAATGGCAGACGGGCAAGCAGGGCGTAGTGCGGATCTGGCTTTGTCCACTCACCCACGGGAGACGGGTATGCAGGGCAATGTGCGGATCTGTCTGTGTCCACTCACCCACGGGAGCCGGGCAGGCAAGGCGCAGTGTGGATTTGGCTGTGTCCAACACCTATGGGAGACGGGCAGAGAGGGTGCTGTGTGGATCTGGCTATGTCCACTGACCCACGGCAGACGGTCAGGCAGGGCGCAGTGCGGATCTGGCTGTGTCCACTCACCCACGGGAGACGGGTAGGCAAGGCGCAGTGTGGATCTGGCTGTGTCCACTCACCCACGGGAGACGGGCAGAGAGTGTGCTGTGTGGATCTGGCTATGTCCACTGACCCACGGAAGACGGGCAGGCAGGGCGCAGTGCGGATCTGGTTGTGTCCACTCACCCACGGCAGACAGGCAGGCAGGGCGCAGTGCGGATCTGGCTGTGTCCACTCACCCAAGGGAGTCGGGCAGGCAAGGCGCAGTGTGGATCTGGCTGTGTACACTCACCCACGGGAGACGGGCAGAGAGGGTGCTGTGTGGATCTGGCTATGTACACTGACCCACGGCAGACGGGCAGGCAGGGCGCAGTGCGGATCTAGCTGTGTCCAATCACCCACGGCAGACGGGCAGGCAGGGCGCAGTGCGGATCTGGCTGTGTCCACTCACCCACGGGAGACGGGCAGGCAAGGCGCAGTTTGGATCTGACTGTGTCTACTCACCCACGGGAGACGGGCAGAGAGGGTGCTGTGTTGATCTGGCTATGTACACTGACCCACGGCAGACGGGCAGGCAGGGCGCAGTGCGGATCTGGCTGTGTCCACTCACCCAAGGCAGACGGGCAGGCAGGGCGCAGTGCGGATCTGTCTGTGTCCACTCACCCACGGGAGCCGGGCAGGCAAGGCGCAGTGTGGATTTGGATGTGTCCACTCACCTATGGGAGACGGGCAGAGAGGGTGCTGTGTGGATCTGGCTATGTCCACTGACCCACGGCAGACGGGCAGGCAGGGCGCAGTGCGGATCTGGCTGTGTCCACTCACCCATGGCAGACGGTCAGGCAGGGCGCAGTGTGGATCTGGCTGTGTCCACTCACCCACAGGAGACGGGCAGAGAGGGCGCTGTGTGGATCTGGCTGTTTCCACTCACCCACGGCAGACGGTCAGGCAGGGCGCAGTGCGGATCTGGCTGTGTCCACTCACCCACGGGAGACGGGTAGGCAAGGCGCAGTGTGGATCTGGCTGTGTCCACTCACCCACGGGAAACGGGCAGAGAGTGTGCTGTGTTGATCTGGCTATGTCCACTGACCCACGGAAGACGGGCAGGCAGGGCGCAGTGCGGATCTGGCTGTGTCCACTCACCCACGGCAGACGGTCAGGCAGGGCGCAGTGCGGATCTGGCTGTGTCCAATCACCCACGGCAGACGGGCAGGCATGGCGCAGTGCGGATCTGGATGTGTCCACTCACCCACGGGAGACGGGTAGGCAAGGCACAGTGTGGATCTGGCTGTGTCCACTCACCCACGGGAGACGGGCAGAGAGGGTTCTGTGTGGATTTGGCTATGTCCACTGACCCACGGCAGACGGGCAGGCAGTGCGCAGTGCGGATCTGGCTGTGTCCACTCACCCACGGGAGACGGGGCAGGCAGGGCGCAGTGCAGATCTGGCGGTGTCCACTCACCCACGGCAGACGGGCAGGCAAGGCTCACCGCAAATCTTGCTGTGTCCACTCACCCACGGGACACGGGCAGGCAAGGCGCACTGTGGATCTGGCTGTGTCCACTCACCCACGGCAGACGGGCAGGCAGGGCGCAGTGCGGATCTGGCTGTGTCCACTCACCCACGGGAGACGGGCAGAGAGGGTGCCGTGTGGATCTGGCTATGTCCACTGACCCACGGCAGACGGGCAGGCAGGGCGCAGTGCGGATCTGGCTGTGTCCCCTCACCCACGGCAGACAGTCATGCATGGCGCAGTGCGGATCTGGCTGTGTCCACTCAACCACGGGAGATGGGTAGGCAAGGCGCAGTGTGGATCTGGCTGTGTCCACTCACCCATGGGAGACCGGCAGAGAGGGTGCTGTGTGGATCTGGCTATGTCCACTGACCCACGGCAGACGGGCAGGCAGGGCGGAGTGCGGATATGGCTGTGTCCAATCACCCTCGGCAGTCGGGCAGGCAGGGCGCAGTGCGGATCTGGCTGTGTCCACTCACCCACGGCAGACAGTCATGCATGGCGCAGTGCGGATCTGGCTGTGTCCACTCTACCACGGGAGATGGGTAGGCAAGGCGCAGTGTGGATCTGGCTGTGTCAACTCACCCATGGGAGACGGGCAGAGAGGGTGCTGTGTGGATCTGGCTATGTCCACTGACCCACGGCAGACGGGCAGGCAGGGCGGAGTGCGGATATGGCTGTGTCCAATCACCCTCGGCAGTCGGGCAGGCAGGGCGCAGTGCGGATCTGGCTGTGTCCAATCACCCACGGCAGACGGGCAGGCAGGGCGCAGTGCGGATCTGGCTGTTTCCACTCACCCACGGCAGACGGTCAGGCAAGGCGCAGAGCAGATCTGGCAGTGTACACTCACCCACGGGAGACGGGTAGGCAAGGCGCAGTGTGGATCTGGCTGTTTCCACTCACCCACGGGAGACGAGCAGAACGGGCGCTGTGTGGATCTGATTATGTCCACTGACCTACGGCAGACGGTCAGGCAGGGCGCAGTGCGGATCTGGCTGTGTCCAATCACCCACGGCAGACGGTCAGGCAGGGCGCAGTGCGCATCTTGCTGTGTCCACTCACCCACGGCAGACGGTCAGGCAGGGCGCAGTGCGGATCTGGCTGTGTCTACTGACCCACGGGAGACGGGTAGGCAAGGCGCATTGTGGATCTGGCTGTGTCCACTCACCCATGGGAGACGGGCAGAGAGGGTGCTGTGTGGATCTGGAAATGTCCACTGACCCACGGCAGACGGGCAGGCAGGGCGCAGTGCGGATCTGGCTGTGTCCACTCACCCACGGCAGAAGGTCAGGCAGGGCGCAGTGCGGATCTGGCTGTGTCCAATCACCCACGGGAGATGGGTAGGCAAGGCGCAATGTGGATCTCGCTGTGTCCACTCATCCACGGAGGACGGGCAGAGAGGGTGCTGTGTGGATCTGGCTATGTCCACTGACCCACGGCCTACGGGCAGGCAGGGCGCAGTGCGGATCTGGCTGTGTCCACTCACCCACGGGAGACGGTCAGGCATGGCGCAGTGCGGATCTGGCTGTGTCCACTCACCCACGGGAATCGGGTAGGCAAGGCACAGTGCAGATCTGGCTGTGTCCAATCACCCTCGGCAGACGGGCAGGCAGGACGCAGTGCGGATCTGGCTGTGTCCAATCACCCACGGCAGACGGGCAGGCAGGGCGCAGTGCGGATCTCATGTGTCCACTCACCCACGGCATACGGTCAGGCAGGGCGCAGTGCAGATCTTGCAGTGTACACTCACCCACGGGAGACGAGCAGAACGGGCGCTGTGTGGATCTGGCTATGTCCACTTACCCACGGCAGACGGGCAGGCAGGGCGCAGTTCGGATCTGGCAGTGTCCAATCACCCACAGCAGACGGTCAGGCAGGGCGCAGTGCGCATCTGGCTGTGTCCACTCACCCACGGCAGACGGTCAGGCAGGGTGCAGCACGGATCTGGCTGTGTCCACTCACCCACGGGAGACGGGTAGGCAAGGCGCAGTGTGGATCTGGCTGTGTCCACTCACCCATGGGAGACGGGCAGAGAGGGTGCTGTGTGGATCTGGCTATGTCCACTTACCCAAAGCAGATGGGCAGGCAGGGCGCAGTGCGGATCTGGCTGTGTCCACTCACCCACGGCAGACGGGCAGGCAGGTCGCAGTGCCGATCTGGCTGTGTCCACTCACCCAGGAGAACCGGGCAGGCAATGCGCAGTGTGGATCTGGCTGTGTCCACTCACCCACGGAAGACGGGCAGAGAGGGTGCTGTGTTGATCTGGCAATGTCCACTGACCCACGGCAGACGGGCAGGCAGGGCGCAGTGCGGATATGGCTGTGTCCCCTCACCCACGGCAGACGGTCAGGCAGGGCGCAGTGCGGATCTGGCTGTGTCCACTCACCCACGGGAGACGGGTAGGCAAGGCACAGTGTGGATCTGGCTGTGTCCACTAACCCACGGGAGACGGGCAGAGAGGGTGTTGTGAGGATCTGGCTATGTCCACTGACCCACGGCAGACGGGCAGGCAGTGCGCAGTGCGGATCTTGCTGTGTCCACTCACCCACGAGACGGTCAGGCAGCGCGCAGTGCGGATCTGGCTGTGTCCACTCACCCACGGGAGACGGGGCAGGCAGGGCGCAGTGCGGATCTGGCTGTGTCCACTCACCCACGGCAGACGGGC
Source organism: Microcebus murinus (assembly GCF_040939455.1). Lineage (NCBI taxonomy): Eukaryota > Metazoa > Chordata > Mammalia > Primates > Cheirogaleidae > Microcebus > Microcebus murinus. Next base: position 38,818,314 of record NC_134123.1, read on the forward strand.
AGGCGAGGCTTAGTGCGGATCTTGCTGTGTCCACTCACCCACGGGAGACGGGCAGGCAAGGCGCAGTGTTGATCTGGCTGTGTCCACTCACCCACGGGAGATGGGCAGGCAGGGCGCAGTGTGGATCTGGCTGTGTCCACTCACCCACGGGAGACGGGCAGAGAGGGTGCTGTGTGGATCTGGCTATGTACACTGACCCACGGCAGAAGGTCAGGCAGGGCGCAGTGCGGATCGGGTTGTGTCCAATCACCCAAGGCAGACGGGAAGGCAGGGCGCAGTGCGGATCTGGCTGTGTCCACTCACCCACGGGACACGGGCAGGCAAGGCGCACTGTGGATCTGGCTGTGTCCACTCACCCACGGCAGACGGGCAGGCAGAGCGCAGTGCGGATCTGGCTGTGTCCACTCACCCACGGCAGACAGTCAGGCATGGCGCAGTGCGGATCTGGCTGTGTCCACTCACCCACGGGAGACGGGTAGGCAAGGCACAGTGTGGATCTGGCTGTGTCCACTCACCCATGGGAGACGGGCAGAGAGGGTACTGTGTGGATCTGGCTATGTCCACTGACCCACGGCAGACGGGCAGGCAGGGCGCAGTGCGGATCTGGCTGTGTCCAATCACCCTCGGCAGTCGGGCAGGCAGGGCGCAGTGCGCATCTGGCTGTTTCAACTCACCCACGGCAGACGGTCAGGCAGGGTGCAGTGCGGATCTGGCTGTGCCCACTCACCCACTGGAGACGGGCAAGCAGGGCGCAGTGCGGATTAGGCTGTGTCCACTCCCCCAAGGTGACGGGCAGAGAGGGTGCTGTGTGGATCTGGCTATGTCCACTGACCCACGGGAGACGGGTAGGCAAGGCGCAGTGCGGATCTGGCTGTGTCCACTCACCCACGGGAGACGGGCCGAGAGGGTGCTGTGTGGATATGGCTATGTCCACTGACCCATGGCAGAAGGGAAGGCAGGGCGCAGTGCGGATCTGTCTGTGTCCCCTCACCACGGCAGACTGGCCGGCAGGGCGCAGTGCGGATTTGGCTGTGTCGACTCACCCACGGGAGACGGGCAGGCAAGGCGCAGTGTCGATCTCGCTGTGTCCACTCACCCACGGGAGATGGGTAGAGAGGGTGCTGGGCGTATCTGGCTATGTCCACTGACCCACGGCAGACGGGCAGGTAGGGCACAGTGCGGATCTGCCTGTGTCCACTCACCCACGGTAGACGGGCCGGCAGGGCGCAGTGCGGATCTGGCTGTGTACACTCACCCATGGGAGACGGGCAGGCAGGCGCAGTACGGATCTGGCTGTGTCCACTCACCCACGGGAGAGGGGCAGGCAGAGCGTAGTGCGGATCTGGCTGTGTCCACTGACCCACGGGAGACGGGCAGAGAGGGTGCTGTGTCGATAGGGCTATGTCCACTGACCCACGGCGGATGGTCAGGCAGGGCGCAATGCGGATATGGCTGTGTCCAATCACCCACGCCAGACGGGCAGGCAAGGCGCAGTGCGGATCTGGATGTCTCCACTCACCCACGGGAGTCGCGCAGGCAAGGCGCACTGTGAATCTGGCTGTGTCCACTCACCCACGGCAGACGGGCAGGCAGGGCGCAGTGCGGATCTGGCTGTGTCCACTCACCCACGGGAGACGGGAAGGCAAAGCGCAGTGTGGATCTGGCTGTGTTCACTCACCCACGGGAGACGGGAAGAGAGGGTGCCGTGTGGATCGGGCTATGTCCACTGACACACGGCAGACAGGCATGCAGGGCGCAGTGCGTATCTGGCTGTGTCCCCTCACCCACGGCAGACGGTCAGGCAGGGCGCAGTGCGGATCTGGCTGTGTCCACTCACCCACGGGAGACGGGTAGGCAAGGCGCAGTGCAGATCTGGCTGTGTCCAATCACCCTCGGCAGACGGGCAGGCAGGACGCAGTGCGGATCTGGCTGTGTCCACTCACCCACGGCAGACGGGCAGGCAGGGCGCAGTGCGGATGTGGCTGTGTCCACTCACCCACGGGAGACGGGAAGGCAAAGCGCAGTGTGGATCTGGCTGTGTTCACTCACCCACGGGAGATGGGCAGAGAGGGTGCCGTGTGGATCGGGCTATGTCCACTGACACACGGCAGACGGGCAGGCAGGGCGCAGTGCGGATCTGGCTGTGTCCCCTCACCCACGGCAGACGGTCAGGCATGGCGCAGTGCGGATCTGGCTGTGTCCACTCACCCACGGGAGACGGGTAGGCAAGGCGCAGTGCAGATCTGGCTGTGTCCAATCACCCTCGGCAGACGGGCAGGCAGGAGGCAGTGCGGATCTGGCTGTGTCCAATCACCCACGGAAGACGGGCAGGCAGGGCGCAGTGCGGATCTGGCAGTGTCCAATCACCCACGGCAGACGGTCAGGCAGGGCGCAGTGCGCATCTGGCTGTGTCCACTCACCCACGGCAGACGGTCAGGCAGGGTGCAGTGCGGATCTGGCTGTGTCCACTCACCCACGGGAGACGGGTAGGCAAGGCGCAGTGTGGATCTGGCTGTGTCCACTCACCCATGGGAGACGGGCAGAGAGGGTGCTGTGTGGATCTGGCTATGTCCACTTACCCAAAGCAAATGGGCAGGCAGGGCGCAGTGCGGATCTGGCTGTGTCCACTCGCCCACGGCAGACGGGCAGGCAGGGCGCAGTGCGGATCTGGCTGTGTCCACTCGCCCACGGGAGTCGGGCAGGCATGGCGCAGTGCGGATCTGGCTGTGTCCACTCACCCACGGGAGACGGGCAGGCAGGGCGCAGTGCGGATCTGGCTGTGTCCACTCACCCACGGGAGACGGGCAGGCAAGGCGCAGTTTGGATCTGACTGTGTCTACTCACCCACGGGAGACGGGCAGAGAGGGTGCTGTGTGGATCTGGCTATGTCCACTGACCCACGGCAGACGGGAAGGCAGGGCGCAGTGCGGATCTGGCTGTGTCCCCTCACCCACGGCAGACAGTCAGGCATGGCGCAGTGCGGATCTGGCTGTGTCCACTCACCCACGGGAGACGGGTAGGCAAGGCACAGTGTGGATCTGGCTGTGTCCACTCACCCATGGGAGACGGGTAGAGAGGGTGCTGTGTGGATCTGGCTATGTCCACTGACCCACGGCAGACGGGCAGGCAGGGCGCAGTGCGGATCTGGCTGTGTCCAGTCACCCTCGGCAGTCGGGCAGGCAGGGCGCAGTGCGCATCTGGCTGTGTCCACTCACCCACGGCAGACGGTCAGGCAGGGTGCAGTGCGGATCTGGCTGTGTCCACTCACCCACTGGAGACAGGCAAGCAGGGCGCAGTGCGGATTAGGCTGTGTCCACTCACCCAAGGGTGACGGGCAGAGAATGTGCTCTGTGGATCTGGCTATGTCCACTGACCCACCGCAGACGGTCAGGCAGGGCGCAGTGCGGATCTGGCTGTGTCCACTCACCCACGGGAGACGGGTAGGCAAGGCGCTGTGTGGATCTGGCTGTGTCCACTCACCCACGGGAGACGGGCAGAGAGGGTGTTGTGTGGATCTGGCTATGTCCACTGACCCACGGCAGTCGGGCCGGCAGGGCGCAGTGCGGATCTGGCTGTGTCCACTCACCCACGGGAGTCGGGCAGGCAAGGCGCAGTGTGTATCTGGCTGTGTCCACTAACCCACGGGAGACGGGCAGAGAGGGTGCTGTGTGGATCTGGCTATGTACATGGACCCAGGGCAGACGGGCAGGCAGGGCGCAGTGCGGATCTGGCTGTGTCCACTCACCCACGGGAGACGGGCAGGCAAGGCGCAGTGTGGATCTGGCTGTGTCCACTCACCCATGGGAGACGGGCAGAGAGGGTACCGTGTGGATCTGGCTATGTCCACTGACCCACGGCAGACGGGCAGGCAGGGCTCAGTGCGGATCTGGCTGTGTCCACTCACCCACGGCAGACGGTCAGGCAGGGCGCTGTGCGGATCTGGCTGTGTCAACTCACCCATGGGAGACGGGCAGGCAGGGCACAGTGCGGATCTGGCTGTGTCCACTCACCCACGGCAGACGGGCAGGCAGGGCGCAGTGCGAATCTGGGTGTGGCCACTCAACCACGGGAGAAAGGAAAGGGGGATCTGTGTGGATCTGGCTATGTACACTGACCCACGGCAGACTGGCAGGCAGGGCGGTGTGCAAATCTGGCTGTGTCCTATCACCCACGTCAGACGGTCAGGAAGGGCGCAGTGCGGGTCTGGCTGTGTCCACTCACCCACAGGAGACAAGCAGAAAGGGGGCTGTGTGGATCTGGCTATGTCAACTGACGCACGGCAGACGGGAAGGCAGGGCACAGTGCGGATCTGGCTGTGTCCAATCACCCAAGGCAGACGGGCAGGCAGGGCGCAGTGCGGATCTCGCTGTGTCCACTCACTCACGGGAGACGGGCAGAGAGGGTGCGGTGTGGATTTGGCTATGTACACTGACCCACGGCAGACGGGCAGGCAGGTCGTAGTGCGGGTCTGGCTTTGTCCACTAACCCACGGGAGACGGGCTGAGAGGGCGTTATGTGGATCTGGCTATGTCCACTGACCCACGGCAGATGGGCACACAGGGCGCAGTGCGGATTTGGCTGCGTCCACTCACCCACGGCAGACGGGCAGGCAGGGCGCAGTGCGGATCTGGCTGTGTCCACTCACCTACGGGAGATGGGCAGAGAAGGTGCTCTGTGGATCTGGCTACGTCCACAGTCCCACGGCAGAAGGGCAGGCAGGGCGCAGTGCGGATCTGGCTGTGTCCACTCACCCATGGCAGACGGTCAGGCAGGGCGCAGTGCGGATCTGGCTGTGTCCACTCACCCACGGGAGTCGGGCAGGCAAGGCGCAGTGTGGATCTGGCTGTGTCCACTAACCCACGGGAGACGGGCAGAGAGGGTGCTGTGTGGATCTGGCTATGTACATGGACCCAGGGCAGACGGGCAGGCAGGGCGCAGTGCGGATCTGGCTGTGTCCACTCACCCACGGGAGACGGGCAGGCAAGGCGCAGTGTGGATCTGGCTGTGTCCACTCACCCATGGGAGACGGGCAGAGAGGGTACCGTGTGGATCTGGCTATGTCCACTGACCCACGGCAGACGGGCAGGCAGGGCTCAGTGCGGATCTGGCTGTGTCCACTCACCCACGGCAGACGGTCAGGCAGGGCGCTGTGCGGATCTGGGTGTGTCAACTCACCCATGGGAGACGGGCAGGCAGGGAACAGTGCGGATCTGGCTGTGTCCACTCACCCACGGCAGACGGGCAGGCAGGGCGCAGTGCGAATCTGGGTGTGGCCACTCAACCACCGGAGAAGGGAAAGGGGGATCTGTGTGGATCTGGCTATGTACACAGACCCACGGCAGACTGGCAGGCAGGGCGGTGTGCAAATCTGGCTGTGTCCTATCACCCACGTCAGACGGTCAGGAAGGGCGCAGTGCGGGTCTGGCTGTGTCCACTCACCCACAGGAGACAAGCAGAAAGGGGGCTGTGTGGATCTGGCTATGTCAACTGACCCACGGCAGACGGGAAGGCAGGGCACAGTGCGGATCTGGCTGTGTCCAATCACCCAAGGCAGACGGGCAGGCAGGGCGCAGTGCGGATCTGGCTGTGTCCACTCACTCACGGCAGACGGGCAGGCAGGGCGCAGTGCGGATATGGCTGTGTCCACTCACCCACGTGAGACGGGCAGGCAGCGCGCAATGCGGATCTGGCTGTGTCCACTCACCCACGGGAGACGGGCAGGCAGGGCGCAGTGCGGATCTGGCTGTGTCCACTCACCCACGGGAGACGGGCAGGAAAGGCGCAGTGTGGATTTGGCTGTGTCCTCTCACCCAAGGGAGACGGGCAGAGAGGTGGCTGTGTGGATCAGGCTATGTCCACTGACCCACGGCAGATGGGCAGGCAGGGCGCAGTGCAGATCTGGCTGTGTCCACTCACCCACGGCAGACGGTCAGGCAGGGTGCAGTGCGGATCTGGCTGTGTCCACTCACCCACTGGAGTCGGGCAAGCAGGGCGCAGTGCGGATCAGGCTGTGTCCACTCAACCACGGGAGACGGGAAGGCAGGGCGCAGTGCGGATCTGGCTGTTCCCACTCACCCACGGGAGACGGCCAGGCAGGGCGCAGTGTTGATCTGGCTGTGTCCACTCACCCACGGGAGACGGGTAGAGAGGGTGCTGTGTGGATCTGGCTATGTCCACTGACCCACGGCAGACGGGCAGGCAGGGCGCAGTGTGGATCTGGCTGTGTCCTCTCACCAATGGCAGACGGGCAAGCAGGGCGTAGTGCGGATCTGGCTTTGTCCACTCACCCACGGGAGACGGGTATGCAGGGCAAAGTGCGGATCTGTCTGTGTCCACTCACCCACGGGAGCCGGGCAGGCAAGGCGCAGTGTGGATTTGGCTGTGTCCAATCACCTATGGGAGACGGGCAGAGAGGGTGCTGTGTGGATCTGGCTATGTCCACTGACCCACGGCAGACGGTCAGGCAGGGCGCAGTGCGGATCTGGCTGTGTCCACTCACCCACGGCAGACGGGTAGGCAAGGCGCAGTGTGGATCTGGCTGTGTCCACTCACCCACGGGAGACGGGCAGAGAGTGTGCTGTGTGGATCTGGCTATGTCCACTGACCCACGGAAGACGGGCAGGCAGGGCGCAGTGCGGATCTGGTTGTGTCCACTCACCCACGGCAGACAGGCAGGCAGGGCGCAGTGCGGATCTGGCTGTGTCCACTCACCCAAGGGAGTCGGGCAGGCAAGGCGCAGTGTGGATCTGGCTGTGTCCACTCACCCACGGGAGACGGGCAGAGAGGGTGCTGTGTGGATCTGGCTATGTACACTGACCCACGGCAGACGGGCAGGCAGGGCGCAGTGCGGATCTAGCTGTGTCCAATCACCCACGGCAGACGGGCAGGCAGGGCGCAGTGCGGATCTGGCTGTGTCCACTCACCCACGGGAGACGGGCAGGCAAGGCGCAGTTTGGATCTGACTGTGTCTACTCACCCACGGGAGACGGGCAGAGAGGGTGCTGTGTTGATCTGGCTATGTACACTGACCCACGGCAGACGGGCAGGCAGGGCGCAGTGCGGATCTGGCTGTGTCCACTCACCCAAGGCAGACGGGCAGGCAGGGCGCAGTGCGGATCTGTCTGTGTCCACTCACCCACGGGAGCCGGGCAGGCAAGGCGCAGTGTGGATTTGGATGTGTCCACTCACCTATGGGAGACGGGCAGAGAGGGTGCTGTGTGGATCTGGCTATGTCCACTGACCCACGGCAGACGGGCAGGCAGGGCGCAGTGCAGATCTGGCTGTGTCCACTCACCCATGGCAGACGGTCAGGCAGGGCGCAGTGTGGATCTGGCTGTGTCCACTCACCCACAGGAGACGGGCAGAGAGGGCGCTGTGTGGATCTGGCTGTTTCCACTCACCCACGGCAGACGGTCAGGCAGGGCGCAGTGCGGATCTGGCTGTGTCCACTCACCCACGGGAGACGGGTAGGCAAGGCGCAGTGTGGATCTGGCTGTGTCCACTCACCCACGGGAGACGGGCAGAGAGTGTGCTGTGTTGATCTGGCTATGTCCACTGACCCACGGAAGACGGGCAGGCAGGGCGCAGTGCGGATCTGGCTGTGTCCACTCACCCACGGGAGACGGGCAGGCAAGGCGCAGTTTGGATCTGGCTGTGTCCACTCACCCACAGGAGACGGGCAGAGAGGGCGCTGTGTGGATCTGGCTGTGTCCACTCACCCACGGCAGACGGGCATGCAGGGCGCAGTGCGGAACTGGCTGTGTCCACTCACCCACGGGAGACGGGCAGGCAAGGCGCAGTGTGGATCTGGCTGTGTCCACTAACCCACGGGAGACGGGCAGAGAGGGTGCTGTTTGGATCTGGCTATGTCCACTGACCCACGGCAGACGGGCAGGCAGGGCGCAGTGCGGATCTGGCTGTGTCCACTCACCCACGGCAAACGGTCAGGCAGGGCGCAGTGCGGATCTGGCGGTGTCCACTCACCCACGGGAGACGGGCAGGCAGGGCGCAGTGCGGATCTGGCTGTGTCCACTCACCCACGGGAGACGGGCAGGCAAGGCGCAGTGTGGATCTGGCTGTGTCCACTCACCCATGGGAGATGGGCAGAGAGGGTGCTGTGTGGATCTGGCTATGTACACGGACACAGGGCAGACGGGCAGGCAGGGCGCAGTGCGGATCTGGCGGTGTCCACTCACCCACGGGAGACGGGCATGCAGGGCGCAGTGCGGATCTGGCTGTGTCCACTCACCCATGGGAGACGGGCAGGCAAGGCGCAGTGTGGATCTTGCTGTGTCCACTCACCCACGGGAGACGGGCTGAGAGGGTGCTGTGTGGATCTGGCTATGTACATGGACCCAGGGCAGACGGGCAGGCAGGGCGCAGTGCGGATCTGGCTGTGTCCACTCACACACGGGAGACGGGCAGGCAAGGCGCAGTGTGGATCTGGCTGTGTCCACTCACCCATGGGAGACGGGCAGAGAGGGTACTGTGTGGATGTGGCTATGTCCACTGACCCACGGCAGACGGGCAGGCAGGGCTCAGTGCGGATCTGGCTATGTCCACTCACCCACGGCAGACGGTCAGACAGGGCGCTGTGCGGATCTGGATGTGTCAACTCACCCATGGTGGAGGGGCAGGCAGGGCACAGTGCGGATCTGGCTGTGTCCACTCACCCACGGCAGATGGGCAGGAAGGGCGCAGTGCGGATCTGGGTGTGGCCACTCACCCACGGGAGATGGGCAAGGGGTTGCTCTGTGGATCTGGCTATGTACACTGACCCACGGCAGACGGGCAGGCAGGGCGGTGTGCAAATCTGGCTGTGTCCAATCACCCACGGCAGACGGTCACGAAGGGCGCAGTGCGGATCTCACTGTGTCCACTCACCCACAGGATACAAGCAGAAAGGGCGCTGTGTGGATCTGGCTATGTCCACTGACCCACGGCAGACGGGAAGGCAGGGCACAGTGCGGATCTGGCTGTGTCCAATCACCCAAGGCAGACGGGCAGGCAGGGCGCAGTGCGGATCTGGCTGTGTCCACTCACCCACGGCAGACGGTCAGGCAGGGCGCAGTGCGGATCTGGCTGTGTCCACTCACCCACGGGAGATGGGTAGGCAAGGCGCAGTGTGGATCTCGCTGTGTCCACTCACCCACGGGAGACGGGCAGAGAGGGTGCTGTGTGGATCTGGCTATGTCCATTGACCCACGGCAGACGGGCAGGCAGGGCGCAGTGCGGATCTGGCTGTGTCCTCTCACCCACAGGAGACGGGCAGAGTGGGCGCTGTGTGGATCTGGCTGTTTCCACTCACCCACGGCAGACGGTCAGGCAGGGCGCAGTGCGGATCTGGCTGTGTCCACTCACCCACGGGAGACGGGTAGGCAAGGCGCAGTGTGGATCTGGCTGTGTCCACTCACCCACGGGAGACGGGCAGAGAGTGTGCTGTGTGGATCTGGCTATGTCCACTGACCCACGGAAGACTGGCAGGCAGGGCGCAGTGCGGATCTGGCTGTGTCCACTCACCCACGGCAGACGGGTAGGCAGGGCGCAGTGCGGATCTGGCTGTGTCCACTCACCCACGGGAGACGGGCAGGCAAGGCGCAGTTTGGATCTGACTGTGTCTACTCACCCACGGGAGACGGGCAGAGAGGGTGCTGTGTTGATCTGGCTATGTACACTGACCCACGGCAGACGGGCAGGCAGGGCACAGTGCGGATCTGGCTGTTTCCACTAACCCACGGCAGACGGGCAGGCATGGCGCAGTGCGGATCTGGCTGTGTCCACTCACCCACGGGAGCCGGGTATGCAGGGCGAAGTGCGGATCTGTCTGTGTCCACTCACCCACGGGAGCCGGGCAGGCAAGGCGCAGTGTGGATTTGGCTGTGTCCACTCACCTATGGGAGACGGGCAGAGAGGGTGCTGTTTGGATCTGGCTATGTCCACTGACCCACGGCAGACGGGCATGCAGGGCGCAGTGCGGATCTGGCTGTGTCCACTCACCCATGGCAGACGGTCAGGCAGGGCGCAGTGTGGATCTGGCTGTGTCCACTCACCCACAGGAGACGGGCAGAGAGGGCGCTGTGTGGATCTGGCTGTTTCCACTCACCCACGGCAGACGGTCAGGCAGGGCGCAGTGCGGATCTGGCTGTGTCCACTCACCCACGGGAGACGGGTAGGCAAGGCGCAGTGTGGATCTGGCTGTGTCCACTCACCCACGGGAGACGGGCAGAGAGTGTGCTGTGTTGATCTGGCTATGTCCACTGACCCACGGCAGACGGGCATGCAGGGCGCAGTGCGGATCTGGCTGTGTCCACTCACCCACGGCAGACGGGCAGGCAGGGCGCAGTGCCGATCTGGCTGTGTCCACTCACCCAAGGGAGTCGGGCAGGCAAGGCGCTGTGTGGATCTGGCTGTGTCCACTCACCCACGGGAAACGGGCAGAGAGGGTGCTTTGTGGATCTGGCTATGTAATCTGACCCACGGCAGACGGGAAGGCAGGGCGCAGTGCGGATCTGGCTGTGTCCACTCACCCACGGGAGACGGGCAGAGAGGGTGCTGTGTGGATCTGGCTATGTACACTGACCCACGGCAGACGGGCAGGCAGGGCGCAGTGCGGATCTGGCTGTGTCCAATCACCCACGGCAGACGGGCAGGCAGGGCGCAGTGCGGATCTGGCTGTGTCCACTCACCCACGGGAGACGGGCAGGCAAGGCGCAGTTTGGATCTGACTGTGTCTACTCACCCACGGGAGACGGGCAGAGAGGGTGCTGTGTTGATCTGGCTATGTACACTGACCCACGGCAGACGGGCAGGCAGGGCGCAGTGCGGATCTGGCTGTTTCCACTCACCCACGGCAGACGGACATGCAGGGCGCAGTGAGGAACTGGCTGTGTCCACTCACCCACGGGAGACGGGCAGGCAAGGCGCAGTGTAGATCTGGCTGTGTCCACTAACCCACGGGAGACGGGCAGAGAGGGTGCTGTGTCAATCTGGCTATGTACACTGACCCACGGCAGACGGGCAGGCAGGGCGCAGTGCGGATCTGGCTGTGTCCACTCACCCACGGCAAACGGTCAGGCAGGGCGCAGTGCAGATCTGGCGGTGTCCACTCACCCACGGGAGACGGGCAGGCAGGGCGCAGTGCGGATCTGGCTGTGTCCACTCACCCACGGGAGACGGGCAGGTAAGGCGCAGTGTGGATCTGGCTGTGTCCACTCACCCATGGGAGATGGGCAGAGAGGGTGCTGTGTGGATCTGGCTATGTACACGGACACAGGGCAGACGGGCAGGCAGGGCGCAGTGCGGATCTGGCGGTGTCCACTCACCCACGGGAGACGGGCAGGCAGGGCGCAGTGCGGATCTGGCTGTGTCCACTCACCCACGGGAGACGGGCAGGCAAGGCGCAGTGTGGATCTTGCTGTGTCCACTCACCCACGGGAGACGGGCTGAGAGGGTGCTGTGTGGATCTGGCTATGTACATGGACCCAGGGCAGACGGTCAGGCAGGGCGCAGTGCGGATCTGGCTGTGTCCACTCACACACGGGAGACGGGCAGGCAAGGCGCAGTGTGGATCTGGCTGTGTCCACTCACCCATGGGAGACGGGCAGAGAGGGTACTGTGTGGATCTGGCTATGTCCACTGACCCACGGCAGACGGGCAGGCAGGGCTCAGTGCGGATCTGGCTGTGTCCACTCACCCACGGCAGACGGTCAGACAGGGCGCTGTGCGGATCTGGATGTGTCAACTCACCCATGGTGGAGGGGCAGGCAGGGCACAGTGCGGATCTGGCTGTGTCCACTCACCCACGGCAGATGGGCAGGCAGGGCGCAGTGCGTATCTGGGTGTGGCCACTCACCCACGGGAGACGGGCAAGGGGGTGCTGTGTGGATCTGTCTATGTACACTGACCCACGGCAGACGGGCAGGCAGGGCGGTGTGCAAATCTGGCTGTGTCCAATCACCCACGGCAGACGGTCACGAAGGGCGCAGTGCGGATCTCACTGTGTCCACTCACCCACAGGAGACAAGCAGAAAGGGCGCTGTGTGGATCTGGCTATGTCCACTGACCCACGGCAGACGGGAAGGCAGGGCACAGTGCGGATCTGGCTGTGCCCAATAACCCAAGGCAGACGGGCAGGCAGGGCGCAGTGCAGATCTGGCTGTGTCCACTCACCCACGGCAGACGGTCAGGCAGGGCGCAGTGCGGATCTGGCTATGTCCACTCACCCACGGGAGATGGGTAGGCAAGGCGCAGTGTGGATCTGGCTGTGTCCACTCACCCACGGGAGACGGGCAGAGAGGGTGCTGTGTGGATCTGGCTATGTCCATTGACCCACGGCAGACGGGCAGGCAGGGCGCAGTGCGGATCTGGCTGTGTCCACTCACCCACAGGAGACGGGCAGAGAGGGCGCTGTGTGGATCTGGCTGTTTCCACTCACCCACGGCAGACGGGCAGGCAGGGCGCAGTGCGGATCTGGCTGTGTCCACTCACCCACGGAGACGGGCAGGCCGGGCGCAATGCGGATCTTGCTGTGTCCACTCACCCACGGGAGACGGGCAGGCAAGGCGCAGTGTTGATCAGGCTGTGTCCACTCACCCACGGGAGACGGGCAGAAATGGCGCTGTGTGGATCTGGCTATGTCCACTGACCCACGGCAGACGGGCAGGCAGGGCGAGGTGCGGATCTGGCTATGTCCACTCACCCACGGCTGTCGGGCAGGCAGGGCGCAGTGCGGATCTGGCTGAGTCCACTCATCCACGAGACGGTCCGGCAGGGCGCAGTGCGGATCTGGCTGTGTCCACTCACCCACGGGAGACGGGGCAGGCAGGGCACAGTGCAGGTCAGTCTGTGTCCTCTCACCCACGGCAGACGGGCAGGCAAGGCGCAGTGCGGATCTGGCTGTGTCCACTCCCCCATGGGAGACGGGCAGATAGGGTGCTGTGCGTATCTGGCTATGTCTACTGACCCACGGCAGACAGGCAGGCAGGGCGCAGTGCGGATCTGGCTGTGTCCACTCACACACGGCGGACGGGCAGGCAGGGCGCAGTGCGGATATGGCTGTGTCCACTCACCCACGGGAGACGGGCAGGCAAGGCGCAGTGTGGATCTGGCTGTGTCCACTCACCCACGGGAGACGGGCACAGAGGGTGCTGTGTGGATATGGCTATGTCCACTGACCCACGGCAGACGGGCAGGCAGGGCGCAGTGCAGATCTGGCTGTGTCCAGTCACCCACGGCAGACCGGCCGGCAGGGCGCAGTGCGGATCTAGCTGTGTCCACTCACCCACGGGAGACGGGCAGGCAAGGCGCAGTGTGGATCTGTCTATGTCCGCTCACCCACGGGAGACGGGTAGGCAAGGCGCAGTGTGGATCTGGTTGTGTCCACTAACCCACGAGAGACGGGCAGAAAGGATGCTGTGTGGATCTGGATTTGTCCACTGACCCACGGCAGACGGGCAGGCAGGGCGCAGTGCGGATCTGGCTGTGTCCCCTCACCACGGCAGACTGGCGGGCAGGGCGCAGTGCGGATCTGGCTCTGTCAACTCACCCAGCGGGAGACGGGCAGGCAAGGGGCAGTGTGGATCTGGCTGTGTCCACTCACCCACGGGAGACGGGCAGAGAGGGTGCTGTGTGGATCTGGGTATGTCCACTGACCCACGGCAGACGGGCAGGCAGTGCGCAGTGCGGATCTGGCCGTGTCCACTCACCCACGGGAGACAGGCAGGCAAGGCTCAGTGTTCATCTGGCTGTGTCCACTCACCCACGGGAGACGGGCAGAAAGGGCGCTGTGTGGATCTGGCTATGTCCACTGACCCACGGCCGATGGGCAGGCAGGGCGCAGTGCGGATCTGGCTGTGTCCACTCACCCACGGGAGACAGGCAGGCAAGGCGCAGTGTTCATCTGGCTGTGTCCACTCACCCACGGGAGACGGGCAGAAAGGGCGCTGTGTGGATCTGGCTATGTCCACTGACCCACGGCCGATGGGCAGGCAGGGCGCAGTGCGGATCTGGCTGTGTCCACTCACCCACGGCAGACGGGCAGGCAGGGCGCAGTGCGGATCTGGCTGTGTCCACTCACCCACGTGAGACGGGCAGGCAGGGCGAGTGCGGATCTGGCTGTTTCCACTCACCCACGGGAGACGGGCAGGCAGGGCGCAGTGTGGATCTGGCTGTGTCCACTCACCCACAGGAGACGGGCAGAGAGGGCGCTGTGTGGATCTGGCTGTTTCCACTCACCCACGGCAGACGGTCAGGCAGGGCGCAGTGCGGATCTGGCTGTGTCCACTAACCCACGGGAGACGGGTAGGCAAGGCGCAGTGTGGATCTGGCTGTGTCCACTTGCCCACGGGAGACGGGCAGAGAGGGTGTTGTGTGGATCTGGCTATGTCCACTGACCCACGGAAGACGGGCAGGCAGGGCGCAGTGCAGATCTGGCTGTGTCCACTCCCCCACGGCAGACGGGCAGGCAGGGCGCACTGGGTATCTGGCTGTGTCCACTCACCCCCTGGAATCGGGCAGGCAAGGGGCAGTGTGGATCTGGCTGTGTCCACTCACCCACGGGAGACAGGCAGAAAAGGTGCTGTGTGGATCTGGCTATGTCCACTGACCCACGGCAGATGGGCAGGCAGGGCTCAGTGCAGATCTGGCTGTGTCCACTCACCCACGGCAGACGGTCAGGCAGGGCGCTGTGCGGATGTGGCTGTGTCAACTCACCCATGGGAGACGGGCAGGCAGGGCACAGTGCGGATCTGGCTATGTCCACTCACCCACGGCAGACGGGCAGGCAGGGCGCAGTGCGGATCTGGGTCTGGCCACTCAACCACGGGAGACGGGAAAGGGGGTGCTGTGTGGATCTGGCTATGTACACTGACCCACGGCAGACGGGCAGGCAGGGCGGTGTGCAAATCTGGCTGTGTACATTGACCTACGGCAGACGGGCAGGCAGGGCGCAGTGCGGATCTGGCTGTGTCCACTCACCCACGTCAGACGGTCAGGAAGGGCGCAATGCGGATCTGGTTGTGTCCACTCACCCACAGGAGACAAGCAGAAAGGGCGCTGTGTGGATCTAGCTATGTCAACTGACCCACGGCAGACGGGAAGGCAGGGCACAGTGCGGATCTGGCTGTGTCCAATCACCCAAGGCAGACGGGCAGGCAGGGCGCAGTGCGGATCTCGCTGTATCCACTCACCCACGGCAGACGGTCAGGCAGGGCGCAGTGCGGATCTGGCTGTGTCCACTCACCCACGGGAGACGGGTAGGCAAGGCGCAGTGTGGATCTGGCTGTGTCCACTCACCCATGGGAGACGGGCAGAGAGGGTGCTGTGTGGATCTGGCTATGTACATTGACCTACGGCAGACGGGCAGGCAGGGCGCAGTGCGGATCTGGCTGTGTCCACTCACCTACGGCAGACGGGCAAGAAGGGCGCAGTGCGGATCTGGCTGTGTCCACTCACACACGGGAGACGGGCAGAGAGGGTGCTGTGTGGATCTGGCTATGTACACTGACCCACGGTAGACGGGCAGGCAGGTCGTAGTGCGGGTCTGGCTGTGTCCTCTCACCCACGGGAGACGGGCAGGCAGGGCGCAGTGCGGATCTGGCTGTGTCCACTCACACACGGGAGACGGGCAGGCAGGGCGCAGTGCAGATCTGGCTGTGTCCACTCACCCACGGCAGATGGGCACACAGGGCCAAGTGCGGATTTGGCTGCGTCCACTCACCCACGGCAGACGGGCAGGCAGGGCGCAGTGCGGATCTGGCTGTGTCCACTCACCAACGGGAGACGGGCAGAGAAGGTGCTCTGTGGATCTGGCTATGTCCACAGACCCACGGCAGACGGGCAGGCAGGGCGCAGTGCGGATCTGGCTGTGTCCACGCACCCACGGGAGACGGGCAGGGAGGGGGCAGTGCGGATCTGGCTGTGTCCACTCACCCACAGGAGACGGGCAGAGAGGGCGCTGTGTGGATCTGGCTGTTTCCACTCACCCACGGCAGACGGTCAGGCAGGGCGCAGTGCGGATCTGGCTGTGTCCACTCACCCACGGGAGACGGGTAGGCAAGGCGCAGTGTGGATCTGGCTGTGTCCACTCACCCACGGGAGACGGGCAGAGAGGGTGTTGTGTGGATCTGGCTATGTCCACTGACCCACGGAAGACGGGCAGGCAGGGCGCAGTGCAGATCTGGCTGTGTCCACTCACCCACGGCAGACGGGCAGGCAGGGCGCAGTGGGGATCTGGCTGTGTCCACTCACCCACGGGAGTCGGGCAGGCAAGGCGCAGTGTGGATCTGGCTGTGTCCACTCACAAACATGAGACGGGCAGAGAAGATGCTGTGTGGATCTCGCTATGTCCACTGACCCATGGTAGACGGGCATGCAGGGCGCAGTGCGGATCTGGCTGTGTCCACTCACCCACGGGAGACGGGTAGGGAAGGCGCAGTGTTGATTTGGCTGTGTTCCCTCACCCACGGTAGACGGGCAGAGAGGGTGCTGTGTGGATCTGGCTATGTACACTGACCCACGGCAGACGGGCAAGCAGGGCGGTGTGCGGATCTGGCTGTGTCCACTCACCCACGGCAGACGGTCAGGAAGGGCGCAGTACGGATCTGGCTGTGTCCACTGACCCACGGCAGACGGGCAAGCAGGGCGCAGTGCGGATCTGGCTGTGTCCACTCCCCCACGGGAGACGGGCAGATAGGGTGCTGTGCGTATCTGGCTATGTCTACTGACCCACGGCAGACAGGCAGGCAGGGCGCAGTGCGGATCTGGCTGTGTCCACTCACACACGGTGGACGGGCAGGCAGGGCGCAGTGCGGATCTGGCTGTGTCCACTCACCCACGGGAGACGGGCAGGCAAGGCGCAGTGTGGATCTGGCTGTGTCCATTCACCCACGGGAGACGGGCACAGAGGGTGCTGTGTGGATATGGCTATGTCCACTGACCCACGGCAGACGGGCAGGCAGGGCGCAGTGCGGATCTGGCTGTGTCCAGTCACCCACGGCAGACCGGCCGGCAGGGCGCAGTGCGGATCTAGCTGTGTCCACTCACCCACGGGAGACGGGCAGGCAAGGCGCAGTGTGGATCTGTCTATGTCCGCTCACCCACGGGAGACGGGTAGGCAAGGCGCAGTGTGGATCTGGTTGTGTCCACTAACCCACGAGAGACGGGCAGAAAGGATGCTGTGTGGATCTGGATTTGTCCACTGACCCACGGCAGACGGGCAGGCAGCGCGCAGTGCGGATCTGGCTGTGTCCACTCACCCACGAGAACCGGGCAGGCAATGCGCAGTGTGGATCTGGCTGTGTCCACTCACCCACGGGAGATGGGCAGAGAGGATGCTTTGTGGATCTGGCAATGTCCACTGACCCACGGCAGACGGGCAGGCAGGGCGCAGTGCGGATCTGGCTGTGTCCCCTCACCACGGCAGACTGGCGGGCAGGGCGCAGTGCGGATCTGGCTCTGTCAACTCACCCACGGGAGACGGGCAGGCAAGGGGCAGTGTGGATCTGGCTGTGTCCACTCACCCACGGGAGACGGGCAGAGAGGGTGCTGTGTGGATCTGGGTATGTCCACTGACCCACGGCAGACGGGCAGGCAGTGCGCAGTGCGGATCTGGCCGTGTCCACTCACCCACGGGAGACAGGCAGGCAAGGCTCAGTGTTCATCTGGCTGTGTCCACTCACCCACGGGAGACGGGCAGAAAGGGCGCTGTGTGGATCTGGCTATGTCCACTGACCCACGGCCGATGGGCAGGCAGGGCGCAGTGCGGATCTGGCTGTGTCCACTCACCCACGGGAGACAGGCAGGCAAGGCGCAGTGTTCATCTGGCTGTGTCCACTCACCCACGGGAGACGGGCAGAAAGGGCGCTGTGTGGATCTGGCTATGTCCACTGACCCACGGCCGATGGGCAGGCAGGGCGCAGTGCGGATCTGGCTGTGTCCACTCACCCACGGCAGACGGGCAGGCAGGGCGCAGTGCGGATCTGGCTGTGTCCACTCACCCACGTGAGACGGGCAGGCAGGGCGAGTGCGGATCTGGCTGTTTCCACTCACCCACGGGAGACGGGCAGGCAGGGCGCAGTGTGGATCTGGCTGTGTCCACTCACCCACAGGAGACGGGCAGAGAGGGCGCTGTGTGGATCTGGCTGTTTCCACTCACCCACGGCAGACGGTCAGGCAGGGCGCAGTGCGGATCTGGCTGTGTCCACTAACCCACGGGAGACGGGTAGGCAAGGCGCAGTGTGGATCTGGCTGTGTCCACTTACCCACGGGAGACGGGCAGAGAGGGTGTTGTGTGGATCTGGCTATGTCCACTGACCCACGGAAGACGGGCAGGCAGGGCGCAGTGCAGATCTGGCTGTGTCCACTCACCCACGGCAGACGGGCAGGCAGGGCGCAGTGGGTATCTGGCTGTGTCCACTCACCCCCTGGAATCGGGCAGGCAAGGGGCAGTGTGGATCTGGCTGTGTCCACTCACCCACGGGAGACGGGCAGAAAAGGTGCTGTGTGGATCTGGCTATGTCCACTGACCCACGGCAGATGGGCAGGCAGGGCTCAGTGCAGATCTGGCTGTGTCCACTCACCCACGGCAGACGGTCAGGCAGGGCGCTGTGCGGATGTGGCTGTGTCAACTCACCCATGGGAGACGGGCAGGCAGGGCACAGTGCGGATCTGGCTATGTCCACTCACCCACGGCAGACGGGCAGGCAGGGCGCAGTGCGGATCTGGGACTGGCCACTCAACCACGGGAGACGGGAAAGGGGGTGCTGTGTGGATCTGGCTATGTACACTGACCCACGGCAGACGGGCAGGCAGGGCGGTGTGCAAATCTGGCTGTGTCCAGTCACCCACGTCAGACGGTCAGGAAGGGCGCAATGCGGATCTGGTTGTGTCCACTCACCCACAGGAGACAAGCAGAAAGGGCGCTGTGTGGATCTAGCTATGTCAACTGACCCACGGCAGACGGGAAGGCAGGGCACAGTGCGGATCTGGCTGTGTCCAATCACCCAAGGCAGATGGGCAGGCAGGGCGCAGTGCAGATCTCGCTGTATCCACTCACCCACGGCAGACGGTCAGGCAGGGCGCAGTGCGGATCTGGCTGTGTCCACTCACCCACGGGAGACGGGTAGGCAAGGCGCAGTGTGGATCTGGCTGTGTCCACTCACCCATGGGAGACGGGCAGAGAGGGTGCTGTGTGGATCTGGCTATGTACATTGACCTACGGCAGACGGGCAGGCAGGGCGCAGTGCGGATCTGGCTGTGTCCACTCACCTACGGCAGACGGGCAAGAAGGGCGCAGTGCGGATCTGGCTGTGTCCACTCACACACGGGAGACGGGCAGAGAGGGTGCTGTGTGGATCTGGCTATGTACACTGACCCACGGTAGACGGGCAGGCAGGTCGTAGTGCGGGTCTGGCTGTGTCCTCTCACCCACGGGAGACGGGCAGGCAGGGCGCAGTGCGGATCTGGCTGTGTCCACTCACACACGGGAGACGGGCAGGCAGGGCGCAGTGCAGATCTGGCTGTGTCCACTCACCCACGGCAGATGGGCACACAGGGCCAAGTGCGGATTTGGCTGCGTCCACTCACCCACGGCAGACGGGAAGGCAGGGCGCAGTGCGGATCTGGCTGTGTCCACTCACCAACGGGAGACGGGCAGAGAAGGTGCTCTGTGGATCTGGCTATGTCCACAGACCCACGGCAGACGGGCAGGCAGGGCGCAGTGCGGATCTGGCTGTGTTCACTCACCCACGGGAGACGGGCAGGGAGGGCGCAGTGCGGATCTGGCTGTGTCCACTCACCCACAGGAGACGGGCAGAGAGGGCGCTGTGTGGATCTGGCTGTTTCCACTCACCCACGGCAGACGGTCAGGCAGGGCGCAGTGCGGATCTGGCTGTGTCCACTCACCCACGGGAGACGGGTAGGCAAGGCGCAGTGTGGATCTGGCTGTGTCCACTCACCCACGGGAGACGGGCAGAGAGGGTGTTGTGTGGATCTGGCTATGTCCACTGACCCACGGAAGACGGGCAGGCAGGGAGCAGTGCAGATCTGGCTGTGTCCACTCACCCACGGCAGACGGGCAGGCAGGGCGCAGTGGGGATCTGGCTGTGTCCACTCACCCACGGGAGTTGGGCAGGCAAGGCGCAGTGTGGATCTGGCTGTGTCCACTCACCCACGGGAGACGGGCAGAGAAGGTGCTGTGTGGATTTGGCTATGTCCACTGACCCACGGCAGACGGGCAGGCAGGGCTCAGTGCAGATCTGGCTGTGTCCACTCACCCACGGCAGACGGTCAGGCAGGGCGCTGTGCGGATGTGGCTGTGTCAACTCACCCATGGGAGACGGGCAGGCAGGGCACAGTGCGGATCTGGCTATGTCCACTGACCCACGGCAGACGGGCAGGCAGGGCGCAGTGCGGATCTGGCTGTGTCCACTCACCCACGGGAGACGGGTAGGGAAGGCGCAGTGTGGATCTGGCTGTATCCACTCACAAACGTGAGACGGGCAGAGAAGATGCTGTGTGGATCTCGCTATGTCCACTGACCCATGGTAGACGGGCAGGCAGGGCCCAGTGCGGATCTGGCTGTGTCCACTGACCCACGGCAGACAAGCAGGCAGGGCGCAGTGCGGATCTGGCTGTGTCCACTCACCCACGGGATACGGGCAGGCAAGGCGCAGTGTGGATCTGGCTGTGTTCCCTCACCCACGGTAGACGGGCAGAGAGGGTGCTATGTGGATCTGGCTATGTACACTGACCCACGGCAGACGGGCAGGCAGGGCGCAGTGCAAATCTGCCTGTGTCCACTCACCCACTGCAGACGGTCAGGAAGGGCACAGTGCATATCTGTCTGTGTCCACTCACCCACGGCAGACGGGCAGGCAGGGCGCAGTGCGGATCTGGCTGTGTCCACTCACCCACGGGAGACGGGCAGAGAGGGTGCTGTGTTGATCTGGCTGTGTCCACACACCCACGGGAGTCGTGTAGGCAAGGCGCAATGTTGATCTGGCTGTGTCCACTCACCGACGGGAGACGGGCAGAGAGGGTGCTGTGTGGATCTGGCTATCTCCACTGGCCCACGGCAGACGGGCAGGCAGGGCGCAGTTCGGATCTGGCTGTGTCCACTCACCCACGGCATACGGTCAGGCAGGGTGCAGTGCGGAATTGGCTGTGTCCACTCACCCACGAGAGACGGGTAGGCAGGGCGCAGTGTGGATCTGGCTGTGTCCACTCACCCACGGGAGACGGGCAGAGAGGGTCCTGTGTGGATCTGGCTATGTCCAATTACCCACGGCAGACGGGCAGGCAGGGCGCAGTGCGGATCTGGCTGTGTCCACTCACCCACGGGAGACGGGCAGAGAGGGTGCTATGTGGATCTGGCTATGTCCACTGACCCACGGCAGACGGGCAGGCAGGGCGCAGTGCGGATCTGGCTGTGTCCACTCACCCACGGCAGACGGGCATGCAGGGCGCAGAGCGGAATAGGCTGTGGCCACTCACCCACGGGAGATGGGCAGGCAAGGCGCAGTGTGGATCTGGCTGTGTCCACTCACCCACGGGAGACGGGCAGAGAGGGTGCTATGTGGATCTGGCTATGTCCACTGACCCACGGCAGACGGGCAGGCAGGGCGCAGTGCGGATCTGGCTGTGGCCACTCACCCACGGCAGACGGGCATGCAGGGCGCAGTGCGGAATAGGCTGTGTCCACTCACCCACGGGAGATGGGCAGGCAAGGCGCAGTGTGGATCTGGCTGTGTCCACTCACCCACGGGAGACGGGCAGAGAGGGTGCTGTGTGGATCTGGCTATGTACACTGACCCACGGCAGACGGGCAGGCAGGGCGCAGTGCGGATCTGGCTGTGTCACTCACCCACGGCAGACGGTCAGGAAGGGCGCAGTGCGGATATGGCGGTGTCCACTCACCCACGGGAGACGGGCAGGCAGGGCGCAGTGCGGATCTGGCTGTGTCCACTTTTTCACGGGAGACGGGCAGGCAGGGCGCAGTGCGTATCTGGCTGTGTCCACTCACACACGGCAGACAGGCAGGCAGGGCGCAGTGCGGATCTGGCTGTGTCCACTCACCCATGGGAGACGGGCAGGCAAGGCGCAGAGTGGATCTGGCTGTGTCCACTCACGCACGGGAGACGGGCAGAGAGGTTGCTGTGTGGATCTGGCTATGTCCACTGACCCACGGCAGTCTGGCAGGGAGGGCGCAGTGCGGATCTGGCTGTGTCCACTCACCCACGGCAGACGGGCAGGCAGGGCGCAGTGCGGATCTGGCTGTGTCCACTCAGCCACGGCAGACGGGCAGGCAGGGCGCAGTGCGGACCTGGCTGTGTCCACTCACCCACGGGAGACGGTAAGGCAAGGCACAGTGTGGATCTGGCTGTGTCCACTCACCCACGGGAGACGGGCAGAAAAGGCGCTGTGTGGATCTGGCTATGTCTACTGACCCACGGCAGATGGGCAGGCAGGGCGCAGTGCGGATCTGGCTGTGTCCACTCACCCACGGGAGACGGGGAGAGAGGGTCCTGTGTGGATCTGACTATGTCCAATGACCCACGGCAGACGGGCAGGCAGGGCGCAGTGCGGATCTGGCTGTGTCCACTCACCCACAGGAGACGGGCAGAGAGGGTGCTGTGTGGATCTGGCTATGTACACTGACCCACGGCAGACGGGCAGGCAGGGCGCAGTGCGGATCTGGCTGTGTCCACTCACCCACGGCAGACGGGCATCCAGGGCGCAGTGCGGAATAGGCTGTGTCCACTCACCCACGGGAGATGGGCAGGCAAGGCGCTGTGTGGATCTGGCTGTGTCCACTCACCCACGGGAGACAGGCAGAGAGGGTGCTGTGTGGATCTGGCTATGTACACTGACCCACGGCAGACGGGCAGGCAGGGCGCAGTGTGGATCTGGCTGTGTCACTCACCCACGGCAGACGGTCAGGAAGGGCGCAGTGCGGATATGGCGGTGTCCACTCACCCACGGGAGACGGGCAGGCAAGGCGCAGTGCGGATCTGGCTGTGTCCACTTTTTCACGGGAGACGGGCAGGCAGGGCGCAGTGCGTATATGGCTGTGTCCACTCACACACGGCAGACAGGCAGGCAGGGCGCAGTGCGGATCTGGCTGTGTCCACTCACCCATGGGAGACGGGCAGGCAAGGCGCAGAGTGGATCTGGCTGTGTCCACTCACGCACGGGAGACGGGCAGAGAGGTTGCTGTGTGGATCTGGCTATGTCCACTGACCCACGGCAGTCTGGCAGGGAGGGCGCAGTGCGGATCTGGCTGTGTCCACTCACCCACGGCAGACGGGCAGGCAGGGCGCAGTGCGGATCTGGCTGTGTCCACTCAGCCAAGGCAGACAGGCAGGCAGGGCGCAGTGCGGACCTGGCTGTGTCCACTCACCCACGGGAGACGGGCAGAAAAGGCGCTGTGTGGATCTGGCTATGTCTACTGACCCACGGCAGATGGGCAGGCAGGGCGCAGTGCGGATCTGGCTGTGTCCACTCACCCACGGGAGACGGGCAGAGAGGGTGCTGTGTTGATCTGGCTGTGTCCACACACCCACGGGAGTCGTGTAGGCAAGGCGCAGTGTTGATCTGGCTGTGTCCACTCACCGACAGGAGACGGGCAGAGAGGGTGCTGTGTGGATCTGGCTATCTCCACTGACCCACGGCAGACGGGCATGCAGGGCGCAGTGCGGATCTCGCTGTGTCCACTCACCCACGGCAGACGGTGAGGCAGGGCGCAGTGCGGAATTGGCTGTGTCAACTCACCCACGGGAGACGGGTAGGGAAGGCGCAGTGTGGATCTGGCTGTGTTCCCTCACCCACGGTAGACGGGCAGAGAGGGTGCTGTGTGGATCTGGCTATGTACACTGACCCACGGCAGACGGGCAAGCAGGGCGGTGTGCGGATCTGGCTGTGTCCACTCACCCACGGCAGACGGTCAGGAAGGGCGCAGTACGGATCTGGCTGTGTCCACTGACCCACGGCAGACGGGCAGGCAGGGCGCAGTGCGGATCTGGCTGTGTCCAGTCACCCACGTCAGACGGGCAGGCAGGGCGCAGTGCGGATCTGGCAGTGTCCACTCACCCACGGGAGACGGGCAGGCAAGGCGCAGTGTGGATATGGCTGTGTCCACTCACCCACGGGAGACGGGCAGAGAGAGTGCTGTGTTGATCTGGCTGTGTCCACACCCCCACGGGAGTCGTGTAGGCAAGTCGCAGTGTTGATCTGGCTGTGTCCACTCACCGACAGGATACGGGAAGAGAGGGTGCTGTGTGGATCTGGCTATCTCCACTGACCCACGGCAGACGGGAATGCAGGGCGCAGTGCGGATCTGGCTGTGTCCTCTCATCCACGGCAGACGGTGAGGCAGGGCGCAGTGCGGAATTGGCTGTGTCCACTCACCCACGGGAGACGGTTAGGCAGGGCGCAGTGTGGATCTGGCTGTGTCCACTCACACACGGGAGACGGACAGAGAGGGTCATGTGTGGATCTGGCTATGTCCAGTGACCCACGGCAGACGGGCAGGCAGGGCGCAGTGCGGATCTGGCTGTGTCCACTCACCCACGGCAGACGGGCAGGCTGGGCGCAGTGCGGATCTGGCTGTGTCCACTCACCCACGGGAGACGGGTAGGCAATGCGCAGTGTGGATCTGGCTGTGTCCACTCACCCACGGGAGACGGGCAGAGAGGGTGCCGTGTGGATCTGGCTATGTCCACTGACCCACGGCAGACGGGCATGCAGGGCGCAGTGCGAACCTGGCTGTGTCCCCTCACCCACGGCATACGGACCGGCAGGGCGCAGTGCGGATATGGCTGTGTCCACTCACCCACGGGAGACGGGCAGGTAGGGCGCACTGTGGATATGGCTGTGTCCACTCACCCACGGCAGACGGGCAGGCAGGGCGCAGTGCGGATCTGGCTGTGTCCACTCACCCACGGGAGACGGGCAGAGAGGGTGCTGTGTTGATCTGGCTGTGTCCACACACACACGGGAGTCGTGTAGGCAAGGCGCAATGTTGATCTGGCTGTGTACACTCACCGACGGGAGACGGGCAGAGAGGGTGCTGTGTGGATCTGGCTATCTCCACTGACCCACGGCAGACGGGCAGGCAGGGCGCAGTTCGGATCTGGCTGTGTCCACTCACCCACGGCATACGGTCAGGCAGGGTGCAGTGCGGAATTGGCTGTGTCCACTCACCCACGAGAGACGGGTAGGCAGGGCGCAGTGTGGATCTGGCTGTGTCCACTCACCCACGGGAGACGGGTAGAGAGGGTCCTGTGTGGATCTGGCTATGTCCAATTACCCACGGCAGACGGGCAGGCAGGGCGCAGTGCGGATCTGGCTGTGTCCACTCACCCACGGGAGACGGGCAGAGAGGGTGCTATGTGGATCTGGCTATGTCCACTGACCCACGGCAGACGGGCAGGCAGGGCGCAGTGCGGATCTGGCTGTGTCCACTCACCCACGGCAGACGGGCATGCAGGGCGCACTGCGGAATAGGCTGTGTCCACTCACCCACGGGAGATGGGCAGGCAAGGCGCAGTGTGGATCTGGCTGTGTCCACTCACCCACGGGAGACGGGCAGAGAGGGTGCTGTGTGGATCTGGCTATGTACACTGACCCACGGCTGACGGGCAGGCAGGGCGCAGTGCGGATCTGGCTGTGTCACTCACCCACGGCAGACGGTCAGGAAGGGCGCAGTGCGGATATGGCGGTGTCCACTCACCCACGGGAGACGGGCAGGCAGGGCGCAGTGCGGATCTGGCTGTGTCCACTTTTTCACGGGAGACGGGCAGGCAGGGCGCAGTGCGTATCTGGTTGTGTCCACTCACACACGGCAGACAGGCAGGCAGGGCGCAGTGCGGATCTGGCTGTGTCCACTCACGCATGGGAGACGGGCAGGCAAGGCGCAGAGTGGATCTGGCTGTGTCCACTCACCCACGGGAGACGGGCAGAGAGGTTGCTGTGTGGATCTGGCTATGTCCACTGACCCACGGCAGTCGGGCAGGGAGGGCGCTGTGCGGATCTCGCTGTGTCCACTCACCCACGGCAGACGGGCAGGCAGGGCGCAGTGCGGATCTGGCTGTGTCCACTCACCCACGGCAGACGGGCAGGAAGGGCGCAGTGCGGACCTGGCTGTGTCCACTCACCCACGGGAGACGGTAAGGCAAGGCACAGTGTGGATCTGGCTGTGTCCACTCACCCACGGGAGACGGGCAGAGAGGGTGCTGTGTGGATCTGGCTGTGTCCACACACCCACGGGAGTCGTGTAGGCAAGGCGCAGTGTTGATCTGGCTGTGTCCACTCACCGACGGAGGACGGGCAGAGAGGGTGCTGTGTGGATCTGGCTATCTCCACTGACCCACGGCAGACGGGCATCTAGGGCGCAGTGCGGATCTGGCTGTGTCCACTCACCCACGGCAGACGGAGAGGAAGGGCGCAGTGCGGAATTGGCTGTGTCCACTCACCCACGGGAGACGGGCAGAAAGGGCGCAGTGTGGATCTGGCTGTGTCCACTCACCCACGGCAGACGGACATCTAGGGCGCAGTGCGGATCTGGCTATGTCCACTGACCGTCGGCAGACGGGCAGGGAAGGCGCAGTGCGGATCTCGCTGTGTCCACTCACCCATGGCAGACGGGCAGGCAGGGCGCCGTGCGTATCTGGCTGTGTCCACTCACCCACGGCAGACGGGCAGGCAGGGCGCAGTGCGGATCTGGCTGTGTCCACTCACCCACGGGAGACGGTAAGGCAAGGCACAGTGTGGATCTGGCTGTGTCCACTCACCCACGGGAGACGGGCAGAAAGGGCGATGTGTGGATCTGGCTATGTCCACTGACCCAAGGCAGACGGGCAGGCAGGGCGCAGTGCGGATCTGGCTGTGTCCACTCACCCACGGCAGACCGGCAGGCAGGGCGAAATGCGGATCTGGCTGTGTCCAATCACCCACGGGAGACGAGCAGAGAGGGTGCTCTGTGGATCTGGCTATGTCCACTGACCCACGGCAGACGGGCAGGCAGGGCGCAGTGCCGATGTGGCTGTGTCCAATCACCCACGGCAGACGGGTAGGCAGGGCGCAGTGCGGATCTGGCTGTGTCCACTCACCCACGGGAGACGGGTAAGCAAGGCGCAGTGTGGATCTGGCTGTGTCCACTCACCCACGGGAGACGGGCAGAGAGGGTGCTGTGTTGATCTGGCAGTTTCCACACACCCACGGGAGTCGTGTAGGGAAGACGCAATGTTGATCTGGCTGTGTCCACTCACCGACGGGAGACGGGCATATAGGGTGCTGTGTGGATCTGGCTATCTCCACTGACCCACGGCAGACAGGCAGGCAGGGCGCAGTGCGGATCTGGCTGTGTACACTCACCCACGGGAGACGGGCATGCAGGGCGCAGTGCGGAATTGGCAGTGTCCACTCACCCACGGGAGATGGGCAGGCAAGGCGCAGTGTGGATCTGGCTGTGTCCACTCACCCACGGGAGACGGGCAGAGAGGGTGCTGTGTGGATCTGGCTATGTACACTTAAACACGGCAGACGGGCAGGCAGGGCGCAGTGCGGATATGGCGGTGTCCACTCACCCACGGGAGACGGGCAGGCAGGGCGCAGTGCGGATCTGGCTGTGTCCACTTTCCCACGGGAGACGGTCAGGCAGGGCGCAGTGCGTATCTGGCTGTGTCCACTCACCCACGGGAGACGGTAAGGCAAGGCACAGTGTGGATCTTGCTGTGTCCACTCACCCACGGGAGACGGGCAGAAAGGGCGCTGTGTGGATCTGGCTATGTCTACTGACCCACGGCAGACGGGCAGGCAGGGCGCAGTGCGGATCTGGCTGTGTCCACTCACCCACGACACACGGGCAGGCAGGGCGCAATGCGGATCTGGCTGTGTCCACTCACCCAAGGCAGACGGGCAGAGAGGGTGCTGTGTGGATCTGGCTATGTCCACTGACCCACTGCAGATTGGCAGGCAGGGCGCAGTGCGGATGTGGCTGTGTCCAATCACCCACGGCAGACGGGAAGGCAGGGCGCAGTGCGGATCTGGCTGTGTCCACTCACCCACGGGAGACGGGTAGGCAAGGCGCAGTGTGGATCTGGCTGTGTCCACTCACCCACGGGAGATGGGCAGAGAGGGTGCTGTGTGGATCTGGCTATGTCCACTGACCCACGGCACACGGGCAGGCAGGGCGCAGTACGGATCTGGCTGTGTCCACTCAACCACGGCAGACGGTCAGGCAGGGCGCAGGGCGGATCTGGCTGTGTCCACTCACCCTCGGGAGACGGACAAGCAGGGCGCAGTGCGGATCTGGCTGTGTCCATTCACCCACGGGAGACGGGCAGAAAGAGTGCCGTGTGGATCTGGCTATGTCCACTGACCCACGGCAGAAGGGCAGGCAGGGCGCAGTGCGGATCTGGCTGTGTCTCCTCACCAACGGCAGACGGTCAGGCAGGTCGCACTGCGGATCTGGCTGTGTCCACTCACCCACGGGAGACGGGAAGGCAGGGCGCAGTGCGGATCTGGCTGTGTCCACTCACCCACGGCAGACGGGCAGGCAAGGTGCAGTGTGGATCTGGCTGTGTCCACTCACCCATGGGAGACGGGCAGGCAAGGCGCAGTGTGGATCTGGCTATGTCCACTCACCCACGGGAGACGGGCAGAGAGGGTGCTGTGTGGATCTGGCTATGTATACTGACACAAGGCAGACGGACAGGCAGGGCGCAGTGCGGATCTGGCTGTTTCCACTCACCCACGGCAGACGGTCAGGAAGGGTGCAGTGCGGATCTGGCTGTATCCACTCACCCACGGGTGACGGGCAGGCAGGGCACAGGGCGGATCTGGTAGTGTCCACTCACCCACGGCAGGCGGGCAGGCAGGGCGAAGTGCGGATCTGGCTGTTTCCACTCAGCCACGGGAGACGGGCAGGCAAGGCGCAGTGTGGATCTGACTGTGTCCACTCACCCACGGGAGACGGGCAGAAAGGGCGCTGTGTGAATCTGGCTATGTCCACTGACCCACGGCAGACGGGCAGGCAGGGCGCAGTGCGGATCTGGCTGTGTCCAATCACCCACGGCAGACGGGAAGGCAGGGCGCAGTGCGGATCTGGCTGTGTCCACTCACCCACAGGAGACGGGTAGGCAAGGCGCAGTGTGGATCTGGCTGTGTCCACTCACCTACGGGAGACAGGCAGAGAGGGTGCTGTGTTGATCTGGCTGTGTCCACACACCCACGGGAGTCGTGTAGGGAAGGCGCAATGTTGATCTGGCTGTGTCCACTCACCGACGGGAGACGGGCATAGAGGGTGCTGTGTGGATCTGGCTATCTCCACTGACCCACGGCAGACGGGCATGCAGGGCGCAGTGCGGATCTGGCTGTGTCCACTCACCCACGACAGACGGGTAGGTAGGGCGCAGTGTGGATCTGGCTGTGTCCTCTCACCCACGGGAGACGGGCAGAGAGGGTCCTGTGTGGATCTGGCTATGTCCAATGACCCACGGTAGACGGGCAGGCAGGGCGCAGTGCGGATCTGGCTGTGTACACTCACCCACGGGAGACGGGCAGAGAGGGTGCTGTGTGGATCTGGCTATGTCCACTGACCCACGGCAGACGGGCATTCAGGGCGCAGTGCGGATCTGGCTGTGTCCACTCACCCACGGCAGACGGGCATGCAGGGCGCAGTGCGGAATTGGCTGTGTCCACTCACCCACGGGAGATGGGCAGGCAAGGCGCAGAGTGGATCTGGCTGTGTCCACTTACCCACGGGAGACGGGCAGAGAGGGTGCTGTGTGGATCTGGCTATGTACACTTACCCACGGCAGACGGGCAGGCAGAGCGCAGTGCGGATATGGCGGTGTCCACTCACCCACGGGAGACGGGCAGGCAGGGCGCAGTGCGGATCTGGCTGTGTCCACTTTCCCACGGGAGACGGGCAGGCAGGGCGCAGTGCGTATCTGGCTGTGTCCACTCACACACGGCAGACAGGCAGGCAGGGCGCAGTGCGGATCTGGCTCTGTCCACTCACCCATGGGAGATGGGCAGGCAAGGCGCAGAGTGGATCTGGCTGTGTCCACTCACCCACGGGAGACGGGCAGAGAGGTTGCTGTGTGGATCTGGCTATGTCCACTGACCCACGGCAGTCGGGCAGGGAGGGCGCAGTGCGGATCTCGCTGTGTCCACTCACCCACGGCAGACGGGCAGGCTGGGCGCAGTGCGGATCTGGCTGTGTCCACTCACCCACGGCAGACGGGCAGGCAGGGCGCAGTGCGGACCTGGCTGTGTCCACTCACCCACGGGAGACGGTAAGGCAAGGCACAGTGCGGATCTGGCTGTGTCCACTCACCCACGGGAGACGGGCAGGCAAGACGCAGTGTGGATATGGCTGTGTCCACTCACCCACGGGAGACGTGCAGAGACGGTGCTGTGTGGATCTGGCTATGTACACTGACCCATGGCACACGGGCAGGCCGGGCGCAGTGCGGATCTGGCTGTGTCCACTCACCCACGGGAGACGGGCAAAGAGGGTGCTGTGTGGATCTGGCTATGTACACTGACCCACGGCAGACGGGCAGGAAGGGTGCAGTGCGGATATGGCTGTGTGCACTCACCCACGGGAGATGGGCACAGAGGGTGCTGTGTGGATCTGGCTGTGTCCACTGACCCACGGGAGAAGGTCAGGCAGGGCGCAGTGCGGATCTGGCTGTGTCCACTCACCCACGGCAGACGGAAAGGAAGGGCGCAGTGCGGAATTGGCTGTGTCCACTCACCCACGGGAGATGGGCAGGCAAGGCGCAGTGTGGATCTGGCTGTGTCCACTTACCCACGGGAGACGGGCAGAGAGGGTGCTGTGTGGATCTGGCTTTGTACACTTACCCACGGCAGACGGGCAGGCAGGGCGCAGTGCGGATATGGCGGTGTCCACTCACCCACGGGAGACGGGCAGGCAGGGCGCAGTGCGGATCTGGCTGTGTCCACTCACCCACGGGAGACGGGCAGGCAAGGCACAGTGTGGATCTCGCTGTGTCCACACACCCACGGGAGATGGGCAGGCAGGGCGCAGTGCGGATCTGGCTGTGTCCACTCACCCACGGCTGACCGGCAGGCAGGGCGCAGTGCGGATCTGGCTGTGTCCACTCACCCACGGCATACGGTCAGGAAGGGCGCAGTGTGGATCTGGCTGTGTCCACTCACCCACGGGAGACGGGCAGGCAGGGCGCAATGCGGATCTGGCTGTGTCCACTCTCCCACGGGAGACGGGCAGGCAGTGCGCTGTGCGGATTTGGCTGTGTCCACTCACCCACGGGAGACCTGCAGAAAGGGCTCTGTGTGGATCTTGCTAAGTCCACTGACCCACGGCAGACGGGCAGGCAGGGCTCAGTGCGGATCTGGCTCTGTCAATTCACCCACGGCAGACGGGCAGGCAGGGCGCAGTGCGGATCTGGCGGTGTCCACTCACCCACGGGAGAGGGGCAGGCAAGGCGCAGTGTGGATGTGGCTTTGTCCACTCACCCACGGGAGACGGGCAGAGAGGGTGCTGTATGGATCTGGCTATGTACACTGACCTACGGCAGATGGGCAGGCAGGGCGCAGTGCGGATCTGGCTGTGTCCACTCACCCACGGCAGACGGTCAGGAAGGCCGCAGTGCGGATCTGGCTGTGTCCACTCACACACGGGAGACGGGCAGGTAGGGCGCAGTACGGATCAGGCTGTGTCCACTCACCCACAGTAGACCGGCAGGCAGGGCGCAGTGCGGATCTGGCTGTGTCCCATCACCCACGGCAGACGGTCAGACAGGGCGCAGTGCGGATCTGGCTGTGTCCACTCACCCACGGGAGACGGGTGGCAAGGCGCTGTGTGGATCTGGCTGTGTCCACTCACCCACGGGATACGGGCAGAGAGGGTGCTGTGTGGATCTGGCTATGTCCACTGACCCACGGCAGACCGGCAGGCAGGGCGCAGTGCTGATCTGGCTGTGTCCCCTCACCCCCGGCAGACGGTCAGGCAGGGCGCAGTGCGGATCTGGCTGTGTCCACTCACCCACGGCAGACGGTCAGGAAGGGCGCAGTGCGGATCTGGCTGTGTCCACTCACCCACGGGAGACTGGCAGGTAGGGAGCAATGCGGATATGGCTGTGTCCACTCACCAACGGCAGACCGGCAGAGAGGGCGCTGTTCGGATCTGGCTGTGTTCACTCACCAACGGCATACGGTCAGGCAGGGCGCAGTGCGGATCTGGCTGTGTCCACTCACACACGGGAGACGGTCAGGCAGGGCACAGTGCGGATCTGGCTGTGTCCACTCACCCACGCCAGATGGGCAGGCAGGGCGCAGTGCGGATCTGGCTGTGTCCACTCACCCACGGCAGACGGGCAGGCAGGGCGCAGTGCGGATCTGGCGGTGTCCACTCACCCACGGGCGACGGGCAGGCAAGGCACAGTGTGGATCTGGCTGTGTTACTCACCCACGGGAGACGGGCAGAGAGGGTGCTGTGTGGATCTGGCTATGTACACTGACCTACGGCAGAAGGGCAGGCAGGGCGCAGTGCGGATCTGGCTGTGTCCACTCACCCACGGCAGACGGTCAGGAAGGGCGCAGTGCGGATCTGGCTGTGTCCACTCACCCACGGGAGACGGGCAGGTAGGGCGCAGTGCGGATCTGGCTGTGTCCACTCACCCACGGCAGACCGGCAGGCAGGGCGCAGTGCGGATTTGGCTGTGTCCCCTCACCCACGGCAGACGGTCATGCAGGGCGCAGTGCGGATCTGGCTGTGTCCACTCACCCTCGGGAGACGGGCAGAAAGGGTGCTGTTTGGATCTGGTTATGTCCACTGACCCACGGCAGACGGGCAGGCAGGGCGCAGTGCGGATCTGGCTGTGTCCACTCGCCCACGGGAGACGGGCAGAGAGGGTGCTGTGTGGATCTGGCTATGTCCACTGACCCACGGCAGAGGGGCAAGCAGGGCGCAGTGCGGATCTGGCTGTGTCCAATCACCCAGGGCAGACGGGGAGGCAGGGCGCAGTGCGGATCTGGCTTTGTCCACTCACCCACGGCAGACGGTCAGGCAGGGCGAAGTGCGTATCTGGCTGTGTCAACTCACCCATGGGAGACGGGCAGGAAAGGCGCAGTGTGGATCTGGCTGTGTCCACTCACCCACGGGAGACGGGCAGGCAAGGCGCAGTGTGGATCCGGCTGTGTCCACTCACCCACGGGAGACGGTCAAAGAGGGTGCTGTGTGGATCTGGCTATGTCCACTGACCCACGGCAGACGGGCAGGCAGGGCGCAGTGCGGATCTGGCTGTGTCCACTCACCCACGAGAGACCGTCCGGCAGGGCGCAGTGCGGATCTGGCTGTGTCCACTCACCCATGGGAGACGGGCCGGCAAGGCGCAGTGTGGATCTGGCTTTGTCCACTCACCCACGGGAGACGGGCAGAGAGGGTGCCGTGTGGATCTGGCTATGTCCACTGACACATGGCAGACCGGCAGGCAGGGCGCAGTGGGGTTCTGGCTGTGTCCACTCACCCAAGACAGACCGTCAGGCAGGGCGCAGTGCGGATCTGGCTGTGTCCACTCACCCACGGGGGACGGGCACGCAGGGCGCTGTGCGGATCTGGCTGTGTCCACTCACCCACGGGAGACGGGCAGGCAGAGCGCAGTGCGGATCTGGCTGTGTCCACTCACCCACGGGAAACGGGCAGGCAGAGCGCAGTGCAGATCTGGCTGTGTCCACTCACCCACGGGAGACAGGCAGAGAGGGTGCTGTATGTATCTTGTTATATCCACTGACCCACGGCAGACGGGCATGCAGGGCGCAGTGCGGATCTGGCTGTGTCCAATCACCCACGGGAGACGGGCAGAAAGGGCGCTGTGTGGATCTGGCTATGTCCACTGACCCACGGCAGACGGGCAGGCAGGGGGCAGTGCAGATCTGGCTGTGTCCAATCACCCACGGCAGATGGACAGGCAGGGCGCAGTGCGGACTGGCTGTGTCCAGTCACCCACGGCAGACGGTCAGGCAGGGCACAGTGCGGATCTGGCTGTGTCCACTCACCCACGGGAGACGGGTAGGCAAGGCGCAGTGTGGATCTGGCTGTGTCCACTCATCCACGGGAGACGGGCAGAGAGGGTGCTGTGTGGATCTGGCTACGTCCACTGACCCACGGCAGACGGGCAGGCAGGGCGCACTGCGGATCTGGCTGTGTCCCCTGACCCACGGCAGACGGGCAGAAAGGGCGCCGTGCGGATCTGGCTGTGTCCACTCACCCACGGGAGACGGGCAGGCAGGGCGCAGTGCGGATCTGGCTGTGTCCACTCACCCACGGCAGAGGGGCAGGCAGGGCGCAGTGCGGATCTGGCGGTGTCCACTCACCCACGGGAGACGGGCAGGCAAGGCACAGTGTGGATCTGGCTGTGTTACTCACCCACGGGAGACGGGCAGAGAGGGTGCTGTGTGGATCTGGCTATGTACACTGACCTACGGCAGAAGGGCAGGCAGGGCGCAGTGCGGATCTGGCTGTGTCCACTCACCCACGGCAGAGGGTAAGGAAGGGCGCAGTGTGGATCTGGCTGTGTCCACTCACCCACGGGAGACGGGCAGGTAGGGCGCAGTGCGGATCTGGCTGTGTCCACTCACCCACGGCAGACCGGCAGGCAGGGCGCAGTGCGGATTTGGCTGTGTCCCCTCACCCACGGCAGACGGTCATGCAGGGCGCAGTGCGGATCTGGCTGTGTCCACTCACCCTCGGGAGACGGGCAGAAAGGGTGCTGTTTGGATCTGGTTATGTCCACTGACCCACGGCAGACGGGCAGGCAGGGCGCAGTGCGGATCTGGCTGTGTCCACTCGCCCACGGGAGACGGGCAGAGAGGGTGCTGTGTGGATCTGGCTATGTCCACTGACCCACGGCAGAGGGGCAAGTAGGGCGCAGTGCGGATCTGGCTGTGTCCAATCACCCAGGGCAGACGGGGAGGCAGGGCGCAGTGCGGATCTGGCTTTGTCCACTCACCCACGGCAGACGGTCAGGCAGGGCGAAGTGCGTATCTGGCTGTGTCCACTCACCCATGGGAGACGGGCAGGCAAGGCGCAGTGTGGATCTGGCTGTGTCCACTCACCCACGGGAGAAGGGCAGGCAAGGCGCAGTGTGGATCTGGCTGTGTCCACTCACCCACGGGAGACGGTCAAAGAGGGTGCTGTGTGGATCTGGCTATGTCCACTGACCCACGGCAGACGGGCAGGCAGGGCGCAGTGCGGATCTGGCTGTGTCCACTCACCCACGAGAGACCGTCCGGCAGGGCGCAGTGCGGATCTGGCTGTGTCCACTCACCCACGGGAGACGGGCAGGCAGAGCGCAGTGCGGATCTGGCTGTGTCCACTCACCCACGGGAGACAGGCAGAGAGGGTGCTGTATGTATCTTGTTATATCCACTGACCCACGGCAGATGCGCATGCAGGGCGCAGTGCGGATCTGGCTGTGTCCAATCACCCACGACATACGGGCAGGCAGGGCGCAGTGCAGATCTGGCTGTGTCCACTCACCCACGGGAGACGGGTAGGGAGGGTGCTGTGCGTATCTGGCTATGTCCACTGACCCACGGCAGTCGGACAGGCAGGGAGCAGTGCGGATCTGGCTGTATCCACTCACCCACGGCAGACGGACCGGCAGGGCGCAGTGCGGATCCGATTGTGTCCACTCACACACGGGTGACGGGCAGGCAAAGCGCAGTGTGGATCTGGCTATGTCCACTGACCCTCGGCAGATGAGCAGGCAGGGCGCAGTGCGAATCTGGCTGTGTCCAATCACCCACGGCAGACGGGCAGGCAGGGCGCAGTGCGGATCTGGCTGTGTCCACTCACCCACGAAAGACGGGCAGAGAGGGTGCTGTGTGGATCTGGCTATGTCCACTGACACACGGCAGACGGGCAGGCAGGGCGCAGTTCGGATCTGGCTGTGTCCACTCACCCACGGCAGACGGTCAGGCAGGGCGCAGTGCGGATTTGGCTGTGTCCACTCACCCACAGGAGACGGTCAGGCAGGGCACAGTGTGGATCTGGCTGTGTCCACTCACCCACGCCCGCCGGGCAGGCAGGGCGCAGTGCGGATCTGGCTGTGTCTACTCACCCACGGCAGACGGGCAGGCAGGGTGCTGTGCGGATCTGGCTGTGTCCACTCACCCACGGGAGACGGGCAGAGAGGGTGCTGTGTGGATCTTGCTATATCCACTGACACACGGCAGACGGGCAGGCAGGGCGCAGTGCGGATCTGGCCGTGTCCACTCACCCACTGCAGACGGTCAGGCAGGGCGCAGTGCGGATCTGGCTGTGTCCACTCACCCACGGGAGACGGTCAGGCAGGGCACAGTGCGGATCTGGCTGTGTCCACTCACCCACGCCAGACGGGCAGGCAGGGCGCAGTGCGGATCTGGCTGTGTCCACTCACCCCCGGGAGACGGGCAGGCAAGGCGCAGTGCGGATCTCGCTGTGTCCACTCATCCACGGGAGACAGGCAGAAAGGGCGCTGTGTGGATCTGGCTATGTCCACTGACCCACGGCAGACGGGCAGGCAGGGCGCAGTGCAGATCTGGCTGTGTCTAATCATCCACGGCAGATGGACAGGCAGGGCGCTGTGCGGATTGGCTGTGTCCACTCACCCACGGCAGACGGTCAGGCAGGGCACAGTGCGGACTGGCTGTGTCCACTCACCCACGGAAGACGGGTAGGCAAGGCGCTGTGTGGATCTGGCTGTGTCCACTCACCCACGGGAGACGGGCAGAGAGGGTGCTTTGTGGATATGGCTACGTCCACTGACCCTCGGCAGACGGGCAGGCAGGGCGCAGTGCGGATCTGGCTGTGTCCCCTCACCCACGGCAGACTGTCAGGCAGGGCGCAGTGCGGATCTGGATGTGTCCACTCACCCACGGGAGACAGGTAGGCAAGGCGCACTGTGGATCTCGCTGTGTCCACTCACCCATGGGAGACGGGCAGGGAGGGTGCTGTGTGGATCTGGCTATGTCCACTGACCCAAGACAGAAGGCAAGGCAGGGTGCAGTGCGGATCTGTCTGTGTCCCCTCACCACGGCAGACTGGCCGGCAGGGCGCAGTGCGGATCTGGCTGTGTTCACTCACCCACGGGAGACGGGCAGGCAGGGCGCAGTGCGGATCTGGCTGTGTCCACTCACCCACGGCAGAAGGGCAGGCAGGGCGCAGTGCGGATCTGGCTGTGTCCAATCACCCATGGCAGACGGGCAGGCAGGGCGCAGTGCGGATCTGGCTGTGTCCACTCACCCACGGCAGATGGTCAGGCAGGGCACAGTGCGGATCTGGCTGTGTCCACTCACCCACGGGAGACGGTTAGGCAAGGCGCAGTGTGGATCTGGCTGTGTCCACTCACCCACGGGAGACGGGTAGAGAGGGTGCTGTGTGGATCTGGCTACGTCCACTGACCCACGGCAGACGGGCAGGAAGGGGGCACTGCGAATCTGGCTGTGTCCCCTGACCCACGGCAGACGGGCAGAAAGGGCGCCGTGCGGATCTGGCTGTGTCCACTCACCCACGGGAGACGGGCAGGCAGGGCGCAGTGCGGATCTGGCTGTGTCCACTTACCCACGGCAGACGGGCAGGCAGGGCGCAGTGCGGATCTGGCGGTGTCCACTCACCCACGGGAGACGGGCAGGCAAGGCACAGTGTGGATCTGGCTGTGTCCACTCACCCACGGGAGATGGGCAGAGAGGGTGCTGTGTGGATCTGGCTATGTACACTGACCTACGGCAGACGGGCAGGCAGGGCGCAGTGCGGATCTGGCTGTGTCCACTCACCCACGGCAGGCGGTCAGGAAGGGCGCAGTGCTGATCTGGCTGTGTCCACTCACCCACGGGAGACGGGCAGGTAGGGCGCAGTGCGGATCTGGCTGTGTCCACTCACCCACGGCAGACTGGCAGGCAGGGCGCAGTGCGGATCTGGCTGTGTCCCCTCACCCACGGCAGACGGACAGGCAGGGCGCAGTGCGAATCTGGCTGTGTCCACTCACCAACGGGAGACGGGTAGGCCAGGCCCAGTGTGGATCTGGCTGTGTCTACTCCCCAATGGCAGACGGGCAGAGAGGGTGCTGTGTGGAATTGGCTATGTCCACTGACCCACGGCAGACGGGCAGGCAGGGCGCAGTGCGGATCTGGCTGTGTCCACTCACCCACGGGAGACGGGCAGACAAGGCGCAGTGTGGATCTGGCTGTGTCCACGCACCCATGGGAGACGGGCAGAGAGGGTGCTGTGTAGATGTGGCTACGTCCACTGACCCACGACAGACGGGCAGGCAGGGCGCAGTGCGGATCTGGCTGTGACCACTCACCCACGGCAGACGGGCAGGCAGGGCGCAGTGCGGATCTGGCCGTGTCCACTCACCCACGGGAGACGGGCAGGCTAGGCGCAGTGTGGATCTGCCTGTGTCCACTCACCCACGGGAGACGGGCAGAGAGGGTGCTGTGTGGATCTTGGTATGTCCACTGACCAACGGCAGACCGGCAGGCAGGGTGCAGTGCAGATCTGGCTGTGTGCACTCACCCACGGCAGACTGTCAGGCAGGGCGCAGTGCGGATCTGGCTTTGTCCACTCATCCACGGGAGACGGGCAGAGAGGGTGCTGTGTGGATCTGGCTATGTCCACTGACCCACGGCAGACGGGCAGGCAGGGCGCAGTGCGGATGTGGCTTTGTCCACTCACCCAGGGCAGACTGGCAGGCAGGGGGCAGTGCGGATCTGGCTGTGTCCACTCAACCACGGGAGAAGGGCATGCAAGGCGCAGTGTGGATCTGCCTGTGTCCACTCACCCACGGGAGACAGGCAGAGGGTTGCTGTTTGGATCTGGCTATGTACACTGACCTACGGCAGATGGGCAATCCGGGCGCAGTGCGGATCTGGCTGTGTCCACTCACCCACGGCAGACGGTCAGGAAGGGCGCAGTGCGGATCTGGCTGTGTCCACTCACCCATGGGAGACGGGCAGAAAGGGCACTGTGTGGATCTGGCTGTGTCTACTCACCCACGGGAGACGGGCAAAGAGGGTGCTGTGTGGATCTGGCTGTGTCCACTCGCCCACGCCAGACGGGCAGGCAGGGCACAGTGCGGATCTGGCTGTGTCCACTCGCCCACGCCAGACGGGCAGGCAGGGCGCAGTGCGGATCTGGCTGTGTCCACTCACCCACGGGAGACGGGCAGGCAGGGCGCAGTGCGGATCTGGCTGTGTCCACTCACCCACGGCAGACGGGCAGGCAGGGCGCAGTGCGGATCTGGCTGTGTCCACTCACCCATGGGAGACGGGCAGGCAAGGCGCACTGTGGATCTGGCTGTGTCCACTCCCCCACGGGAGATGGGCAGATAGGGTGCCGTGTGGATCTGGCTATGTCCACTGACCCACGGAAGACGGGCAGGAAGGGCGCAGTGCGGATCTGGCTGTGTCCCCTCACCCACGGCAGACGTTCAGGCAGGGTGCAGTGTGGATCTGGCTGTGTCCACTCACCCACGGGAGATGGGTAGGCAGGGCGCAGTGCGGATCAGGCTGTGTCCACTAACACACGGCAGACAGGCAGGCAGGGCGCAGTGCGGATCTGGCTGTGTCCACTCAACCATGGGGTACGGGCAGGCAAGGCGCCATGTGGATCTGGCTGTGTCCACTCACCCACGGAATACGGGCAGAGAGAGTGCTGTGTGGATCTGGCTATGTACACTGACCTACGGCAGACGGGCAGGCCGGGCGCAGTGCGGATCTGGCTGTGTCCACTCACCCACGGCAGACGGTCAGGCAGGGCGCAGTGCAGATCTGGCTGTGTCCACTCACCCACGGGAGACGGGCAGGCAGGGCGCAGTGCGGATCTGGCTGTGTCCACTCTCCCACGGGAGACGGGCAG
Source organism: Microcebus murinus (assembly GCF_040939455.1). Lineage (NCBI taxonomy): Eukaryota > Metazoa > Chordata > Mammalia > Primates > Cheirogaleidae > Microcebus > Microcebus murinus. Next base: position 38,858,200 of record NC_134123.1, read on the forward strand.
GCAGGGTGCAGTGCGGATCTGGCTGTGTCCACTAACACACGGCCGACAGGCAGGCAGGGCTCAGTGCGGATCTGGCTGTGTCCACTCAACCATGGGATACGGGCAGGCAAGGCGCCATGTGGATCTGCTTGTGTCCACTCACCCACGGTAGACAGGCAGAGAGGTTGCTGTTTGGATCTGGCTGTGTCCACTGACCCACGGCAGACGGGCAGGCAGGGCGCAGTGCGGATCTGGCTGTGTCCACTCACCAACGGCAGACGGGCAGGCAGGGCACAGTGCGGATCTGGCGTTGTCCACTCACCCACAGGAGACGGGCAAGCAAGGCGCAGTGTGGATCTGTCTGTGTCCACTCACCCACGGGATACGGGCAGAGAGGGTGCTGTGTGGATCTGGCTATGTACACTGACCTACGGCAGATGGGCAGGCCGGGCGCAGTGCGGATCTGGCTGTGTCCACTCACCACAGGAGACGGGCAGGTAGGGCGCAGTGCGGATCTGGCTGTGTCCACTCACCCACGGCAGACCGGCAGGCAGGGCGCAGTGCGGATCTGGCTGTGTCCACTCACCCACGGGAGACGTGTAGGCAAGGCGCAGTGTGGATCTGGCTGTGTCCACTCACCCACGGGAGACGGGCAGAAAGGGCGCTGTGTGGACCTGGCTATGTCCACTGACCCACGGCAGACGGGCAGGCAGGGCGCAGTGCGGATCTGGCTGTGTCCACTCACCCACGGCAGACGGGCAGGCAGGGCGCTGTGCGGATCAGGCTGCGTCCACTCACCCACGGGAGACGGTCAGGCAGGGCACAGTGCGGATCTGGCTGTGTCCACTCACCCACGGGAGACGGGCAGAGAGTGTGCTGTGTGGATCTGGCTATGTCCACTACCCACGGCAGACGGGCAGGCAGGGCGCAGTGCGGATCTGGCTGTGTCCACTCACCCACGGCAGACGGGCAGGCAGGACGCAGTGCGTATCTGGCTGTGTCCACTAACCCACGGCAGACGGTCAGGCAGTGCGCAGTGAGGATCTGGCTGTGTCCACTCACCCACGGGAGACGGTCAGGCAGGGCACAGTGCGGATCTGGCTGTGTCCACTCACCCACGCCAGACGGGCAGGCAGGGCGCAGTGCGCATCTGGCTGTGTCCACTCCCCCACGGGAGAGGGGCAGAGAGGGTGCCGTATGGATCTGGCTATGTCTACTGACCCACGGCAGACGGGCAGGCAGGGCGCAGTGCGGATCTGGCTGTGTCCCCTCACCCACGGCAGACGTACAGGCAGGGTGCAGTGTGGATCTGGCTGTGTCCACTCACCCACGGCAGACGGGCAGGCAGGGCGCAGTCGGATCTGGCTCTGTCCAATCACCCTCGGGAGATGGGCAGGCAAGGCGCAGTGTGGATCTGGCTGTGTCCACTCACCCACGGGTGACGGGCAGAGAGGGTGCTGTGTGGATCTGGCTATGTCCATTGAACCACGGCAGACGGGCAGGCAGGGCGCAGTGCGGATCTGGCTGTGTCCACTCACCCACGGGAGTGGGGCAGGCAAGGCGCAGTGTGGATCTGGCTGTGTCCACTCACCCACCGGAGACGGGCAGAGAGGGTGCTGTGTGGATCTGGCTACATCCACTGACCCACGGCAGACGGGCAGGCAGGGCGCAGGGCGGATCTGGCTGTGTCCACTCACCCACGGCAGACGGTCAGGCAATGCGAAGTGCGGATCTGGCTGTGTCCACTCACACACGGGAGACAGGTAGGCAAGGCGCACTGTGGATCTCGCTGTGTTCACTCACCCACGGGAGACAGGCAGAGAGGGTGCTGTGTGGATCTGGCTATGTCCACTGACCCACGGCAGACGGGCAGGCAGGGCGCAGTGAGGATCTGGCTGTGTCCACTCTCCCACGGCAGACGGGCAGGCAGGGCGCAGTGCGGATCTGGCTGTGTCCACTCACCCACGGGAGACGGGCAGGCAAGGCGCAGTGTGGATCTGGCTGTGTCCACTCACCAACGGGAGACGGGCAGAGTGGGTGCTGTGTGGATCTGGCAATTTCCACTGACCCACGGCAGACGGGAAGGCAGGGCGCAGTACGGATCTGGCTGTGTCCACTCACCCATGGCAGACAGTCAGGCAGGCGCAGTGCGGATCTGGGTGTGTCCACACACCCACGGGAGAGGGGCAGGCAGGGCGCAGTACGGATCTGGCTGTGTCCACTCACCCACGGGAGACGGGCAGGCAGGGCGCAGTGCGGATTTGGCTGTGTCCACTCACCCACGGGAGACAGGCAGGTAGGGCGCAGTGTGGATCTGGCTGTGTCCACTCACCCACGGGAGACAGGCAGAGAGGGTGCTGTGTGGATCTGGCTATGTCCACTGACCCACGGCAGACGGGCAGGCAGGGCGCAGTGCGGATATGGCTGTGTCCACTCACCGACGGAAGACGGTCAGGCAGGGCGCAGTGCAAATCTGGCTGTGTCCACTCACCCACGGCAGACGGTCAGGCAGGGCGCAGTGCGGATCTGACTGTGTCCACTCACCCAAGGGAGACAGGTAGGCAGGGCGCAGTGTGGATCTGGCTGTGTCCACTCACCCACGGGAGACGGGCAGAGAGGGTGCTGTGTGGATCTGGGTAAGTCCACTAACCCACGGCAGACGGGCAGGCAGGGCGCAGTGCGGATCTGGCTCTGTCCCCTCACCCACGGCAGATGGTCAGGCAGGGCGCAGTGCGGATCTGGCTGTGTCCACTCACCCACGGGAGACGGGTAAGCAAGATGCAGTGTGAATCTGGCTGAGTCCACTCACCCACGGGAGACGGGCAGAGAGTGTGCTGTGTGGATCTGGCTATGTCCACTGACCCACGGCAGACGGGCAGGCAGGGCGCAGTGCGGATCTGGTTGTGTCCAATCACCCACGGCAGACGGGCATGCAGGGCGCAGTGCAGATCAGGCTGTGTCCACTCACCCACGGGAGACGGGCAGGCAGGGCGCAGTCCAGATCTGGCTGTGTCCACTCACCCTCGGCAGACGGTCAGGGAGGGCGCAGTTCGGATCTGGCTTTGTCCACTCACCCACGAGAGACGGGCAGGCAGAGCGTAGTGCGGATCTGGCTGTGTCCACTCACCCACGGGAGACAGGCAGAGAGGGTGCTGTTTGGATCTGGGTATGTCCACTGACCCATGGCAGACGGGCAGGCAGGGCGCAGTGCGGATCTGGCTGTGTCCGCTCACCCATGGCAGACGGATAGGCAAGGCGCAGTGCGGATCTGGCTTGGCCACTCACCCACGGGAGACGGGCAGACAAGGCGCAGTGTGGATCTGGCTGTGTCCACGCACCCATGGGAAACGGGCAGAGAGGGTGCTGTGTAGATGTGGCTACGTCCACTGACCCACGACAGACGGGCAGGCAGGGCGCAGTGCGGATCTGGCTGTGACCACTCACCCACGGCAGACGGGCAGGCAGGGCGCAGTGCGGATCTGGCCGTGTCCACTCACCCACGGGAGACGGGCAGGCTAGGCGCAGTGTGGATCTGCCTGTGTCCACTCACCCACGGGAGACGGGCAGAGAGGGTGCTGTGTGGATCTTGGTATGTCCACTGACCAACGGCAGACCGGCAGGCAGGGTGCAGTGCAGATCTGGCTGTGTGCACTCACCCACGGCAGACTGTCAGGCAGGGCGCAGTGCGGATCTGGCTTTGTCCACTCATCCACGGGAGACGGGCAGAGAGGGTGCTGTGTGGATCTGGCTATGTCCACTGACCCACGGCAGACGGGCAGGCAGGGCGCAGTGCGGATGTGGCTTTGTCCACTCACCCAGGGCAGACTGGCAGGCAGGGGGCAGTGCGGATCTGGCTGTGTCCACTCAACCACGGGAGAAGGGCATGCAAGGCGCAGTGTGGATCTGGCTGTGTCCACTCACCCACGGGAGACGGGCAGAGAGTGTGCTGTGCGTATCTGGCTATGTCCACTGACCCACGGCAGTCAGGCAGGCAGGGCACAGTGCGGATCTGGCTGTGTCCACTCAACCACGGGAGACGGGCAGGCAAAGCGCAGTGTGGATCTGGCTATGTCCACTGAACCTCGGCAGATGCGCAGGCAGGGCGCAGTGCGAATCTGGCTGTGTCCAATCACCAACGGCAGACGGGCAGGCAGGGCGCAGTGCGGATCTGGCTGTGTCCACTCACCCACGGCAGACGGTCAGGCAGGGCATAGTGCGGATCTGGCTGTGTCCACTCACCCTCGGGAGACGGGCAGGGAGGGTGCTGTGTGTATCTGGCTATGTCCAATGACACTCGGCAGACGGGAAGGCAGGGCGCAGTCGGATCTGGTTGTGTCCACTCACCCACGGCAGACGGGCAGGCAGGGCGCAGTGCGGATCTGGCTGTGTCCACTCACCCACGGGAGACGGGCAGGCAAGGCGCACTGTGGATCTGACTGTGTCCACTCACCCACGGGAGACGGGTAGAGAGTGTGCTGTGCGTATCTGGCTATGTCCACTAACCCACGGCAGACGGGCAGGCAGGGCGCAGTGCGTATCTGGCATTGTCCACTGACCTATGGCAGACGGGCAGGAAGGGAGCAGTGAGCATCTGGCTGTGTCCACTCACCCACGGCAGACGGTCAGGCAGGGCGCAGTGCGGATCTGGCTGTGTCCACTCACCCACGGGACACGGGCAGAGAGGGTGCTGTGTGGATCTGGCTATGTCCAATGACCCTCGGCATACGGGAAGGCAGGGCGCAGTGCGGATCTGGCTGTGTCCACTCACCCACAGGAGACGGGCAGGCAGGGCGCAGTGCGGATCTGGGTGTGTCCACTCACCCACGGGAGACGGGCAGGCAAAGCGCAGTGTGGATATGGCTGTGTCTACTCACCCACGGGGGACGGGCAGAGAGGTTGCTGTGTGGATCTGGCTATGTCCACTGACCCACGGCAGACGGGCAGGCAGGGCGCAGTGCGGATCTGGCTGTGTCCACTCACTCACGTGAGACGGACAGGCAAGGCACAGTGTGGATCTGGCTGTGTCCACTCACCCACGAAAGACGGGCAGAGAGGGTGCTGTGTGGATCTGGCTATGTCCACTGACCCACGGCAGACGGGCAGGCAGGGCGCAGTGCGGATCTGGCTGTGCCCACTCACCGACGGCAGACGGGCAGGCAGGGTGCTGTGCGGATCTGGCTGTGCCCACTCACCCACTGCAGACGGGTAGGCAGGGCGCAGTGCGGATCTGGCTGTGTCCTCCACCCACGGGAGACGGGCAGAGAGGGTGCTGTGTGGATCTCTCTATGTCCACTGACGCACGGCAGACGGGCAGGCGGGGCGCAGTGCGGATCTGGCGGTGTCCACTCACCCACAGCAGACGGGCAGGCAGGGCGCCGTGCGGATCTGGCTGTGTCCACTCACCCACAGCAGACGGGTAGGCACGGCGCAGGGCGGATCTGGCTGTGTCCACTCACCCACGGGAGACAGGCAGAGGGTTGCTGTTTGGATCTGGCTATGTACACTGACCTACGGCAGATGGGCAATCCGGGCGCAGTGCGGATCTGGCTGTGTCCACTCACCCACGGCAGACGGTCAGGAAGGGCGCAGTGCGGATCTGGCTGTGTCCACTCACCCATGGGAGACGGGCAGAAAGGGCACTGTGTGGATCTGGCTGTGTCTACTCACCCACGGGAGACGGGCAAAGAGGGTGCTGTGTGGATCTGGCTATGTCCACTGACACACGGCAGACGGGCAGGCAGGGCGCAGTGCGGATCTGGCTGTGTCCACTCACCCACGGCAGACGGTCAGGCAGGGCGCAGTGTGGATCTGGCTGTGTCCACTCACCCACGGGAGACGGTCAGGCAGGGCACAGTGCGGATCTGGCTGTGTCCACTCGCCCACGCCAGACGGGCAGGCAGGGCGCAGTGCGGATCTGGCTGTGTCCACTCACCCACGGGAGACGGGCAGGCAGGGCGCAGTGCGGATCTGTCTGTGTCCACTCACCCATGGGAGACGGGCAGGCAAGGCGCACTGTGGATCTGGCTGTGTCCACTCCCCCACGGGAGATGGGCAGATAGGGTGCCGTGTGGATCTGGCTATGTCCACTGACCCACGGAAGACGGGCAGGAAGGGCGCAGTGCGGATCTGGCTGTGTCCCCTCACCCACGGCAGACGTTCAGGCAGGGTGCAGTGTGGATCTGGCTGTGTCCACTCACCCACGGGAGATGGGCAGGCAGGGCGCAGTGCGGATCAGGCTGTGTCCACTAACACACGGCAGACAGGCAGGCAGGGCGCAGTGCGGATCTGGCTGTGTCCACTCAACCATGGGGTACGGGCAGGCAAGGCGCCATGTGGATCTGGCTGTGTCCACTCACCCACGGAATACGGGCAGAGAGAGTGCTGTGTGGATCTGGCTATGTACACTGACCTACGGCAGACGGGCAGGCCGGGCGCAGTGCGGATCTGGCTGTGTCCACTCACCCACGGCAGACGGTCAGGCAGGGCGCAGTGCAGATCTGGCTGTGTCCACTCACCCACGGGAGACGGGCAGGCAGGGCGCAGTGCGGATCTGGCTGTGTCCACTCTCCCACGGGAGACGGGCAGGCAGGGTGCAGTGCGGATCTGGCTGTGTCCACTAACACACGGCCGACAGGCAGGCAGGGCTCAGTGCGGATCTGGCTGTGTCCACTCAACCATGGGATACGGGCAGGCAAGGCGCCATGTGGATCTGCTTGTGTCCACTCACCCACGGTAGACAGGCAGAGAGGTTGCTGTTTGGATCTGGCTGTGTCCACTGACCCACGGCAGACGGGCAGGCAGGGCGCAGTGCGGATCTGGCTGTGTCCACTCACCAACGGCAGACGGGCAGGCAGGGCACAGTGCGGATCTGGCGGTGTCCACTCACCCACAGGAGATGGGCAAGCAAGGCGCAGTGTGGATCTGTCTGTGTCCACTCACCCACGGGATACGGGCAGAGAGGGTGCTGTGTGGATCTGGCTATGTACACTGACCTACGGCAGATGGGCAGGCCGGGCGCAGTGCGGATCTGGCTGTGTCCACTCACCCACGGCAGACGGTCAGGAAGGGCGCAGTGCGGATCTGGCTGTGTCCACTCACCACAGGAGACGGGCAGGTAGGGCGCAGTGCGGATCTGGCTGTGTCCACTCACCCACGGCAGACCGGCAGGCAGGGCGCAGTGCGGATCTGGCTGTGTCCACTCACCCACGGCAGACGGGCAGGCAGGGCGCTGTGCGGATCAGGCTGCGTCCACTCACCCACGGGAGACGGTCAGGCAGGGCACAGTGCGGATCTGGCTGTGTCCACTCACCCACGGGAGACGGGCAGAGAGTGTGCTGTGTGGATCTGGCTATGTCCACTGACCCACGGCAGACGGGCAGGCAGGGCGCAGTGCGGATCTGGCTGTGTCCACTCACCCACGGCAGACGGGCAGGCAGGACGCAGTGCGTATCTGGCTGTGTCCACTAACCCACGGCAGACGGTCAGGCAGTGCGCAGTGAGGATCTGGCTGTGTCCACTCACCCACGGGAGACGGTCAGGCAGGGCACAGTGCGGATCTGGCTGTGTCCACTCACCCACGCCAGACGGGCAGGCAGGGCGCAGTGCGAATCTGGCTGTGTCCACTCACCCACGGGAGAAGGGCAGGCAGGGCGCAGTGCGGATCTGGCTGTGTCCACTCCCCCACGGGAGAGGGGCAGAGAGGGTGCCGTATGGATCTGGCTATGTCTACTGACCCACGGCAGACGGGCAGGCAGGGCGCAGTGCGGATCTGGCTGTGTCCCCTCACCCACGGCAGACGTACAGGCAGGGTGCAGTGTGGATCTGGCTGTGTCCACTCACCCACGGCAGACGGGCAGGCAGGGCGCAGTCGGATCTGGCTCTGTCCAATCACCCTCGGGAGATGGGCAGGCAAGGCGCAGTGTGGATCTGGCTGTGTCCACTCACCCACGGGTGACGGGCAGAGAGGGTGCTGTGTGGATCTGGCTATGTCCATTGAACCACGGCAGACGGGCAGGCAGGGCGCAGTGCGGATCTGGCTGTGTCCACTCACCCACGGGAGTGGGGCAGGCAAGGCGCAGTGTGGATCTGGCTGTGTCCACTCACCCACCGGAGACGGGCAGAGAGGGTGCTGTGTGGATCTGGCTACATCCACTGACCCACGGCCGACGGGCAGGCAGGGCGCAGGGCGGATCTGGCTGTGTCCACTCACCCACGGCAGACGGTCAGGCAATGCGAAGTGCGGATCTGGCTGTGTCCACTCACACACGGGAGACAGGTAGGCAAGGCGCACTGTGGATCTCGCTGTGTTCACTCACCCACGGGAGACAGGCAGAGAGGGTGCTGTGTGGATCTGGCTATGTCCACTGACCCACGGCAGACGGGCAGGCAGGGCGCAGTGAGGATCTGGCTGTGTCCACTCTCCCACGGCAGACGGGCAGGCAGGGCGCAGTGCGGATCTGGCTGTGTCCACTCACCCACGGGAGACGGGCAGGCAAGGCGCAGTGTGGATCTGGCTGTGTCCACTCACCAACGGGAGACGGGCAGAGTGGGTGCTGTGTGGATCTGGCAATTTCCACTGACCCACGGCAGACGGGAAGGCAGGGCGCAGTACGGATCTGGCTGTGTCCACTCACCCATGGCAGACAGTCAGGCAGGCGCAGTGCGGATCTGGCTGTGTCCACACACCCACGGGAGAGGGGCAGGCAGGGCGCAGTACGGATCTGGCTGTGTCCACTCACCCACGGGAGACGGGCAGGCAGGGCGCAGTGCGGATTTGGCTGTGTCCACTCACCCACGGGAGACAGGCAGGTAGGGCGCAGTGTGGATCTGGCTGTGTCCACTCACCCACGGGAGACAGGCAGAGAGGGTGCTGTGTGGATCTGGCTATGTCCACTGACCCACGGCAGACGGGCAGGCAGGGCGCAGTGCGGATATGGCTGTGTCCACTCACCGACGGAAGACGGTCAGGCAGGGCGCAGTGCAAATCTGGCTGTGTCCACTCACCCACGGCAGACGGTCAGGCAGGGCGCAGTGCGGATCTGGCTGTGTCCACTCACCCAAGGGAGACAGGAAGGCAGGGCGCAGTGTGGATCTGGCTGTGTCCACTCACCCACGGGAGACGGGCAGAGAGGGTGCTGTGTGGATCTGGGTAAGTATACTAACCCACGGCAGACGGGCAGGCAGGGCGCAGTGCGGATCTGGCTCTGTCCCCTCACCCACGGCAGATGGTCAGGCAGGGCGCAGTGCGGATCTGGCTGTGTCCACTCACCCACGGGAGACGGGTAAGCAAGATGCAGTGTGAATCTGGCTGTGTCCACTCACCCACGGGAGACGGGCAGAGAGTGTGCTGTGTGGATCTGGCTATGTCCACTGACCCACGGCAGACGGGCAGGCAGGGCGCAGTGCGGATCTGGTTGTGTCCAATCACCCACGGCAGACGGGCATGCAGGGCGCAGTGCAGATCAGGCTGTGTCCACTCACCCACGGGAGACGGGCAGGCAGGGCACAGTGCGGATCTGGCTGTGTCCACTCACCCACGGCAGACGGGCAGGCAAGGCACAGTGCGGATCTGGGCGTGTCCAATCACCCACGGCAGACCGGCAGGCAGGGCGCAGTGCGGATCTGGCTGTGTCCACTCACCCACTGCAGACGGGCAGGCAGGGCGCAGTTCGGATCTGGCTGTGTACACTCACCCACGGGCGACGGGCAGGCAAGGCGCAGTGTGGATCTGGCTGTGTCCACTCACCCACGGTAGACGGGCAGGCAAGGCGCAGTGTGGATCAGGCTGTGTCCCCTCCCCCACAGGAGACGGGCAGAGAGGGTGCCGGGTGGATCTGGCTATGTCCACTGACCCACGGCAGACGGGCAGGCAGGGTGCAGTGTGGATCTGGCTTTGTCCCTCACCCACGGCAGACGGGCAGGCAGGGCGCAGTGCATATCTGGCTGTGTCCACTCACCCACGGCAGACGGGCAGGCAGGGCGCAGTGCAGATCTGGCTCTGTCCACTCACCAATGGGGGACGGGCAGGCAGGGCGAAGTGCGGATCTGGCTGTTTCCACTAACCCACGGCAGACGGTCAGGAAGGGCGCAGTTCGGATCTGGCTGTGTCCACTCACCCACGGGAGACGGGCAGGCAGGGCGCAGTGCGGATCTGGCTGTGTCCACTCACCCACGGCAGACGGGCAGGCAGGGCGCAGTGCGGATCTGGCTGTGTCCACTCACACACGGGAGACGGGGAGGCAGGGCGCAGTGTGGATCTCGCTGTGTCCACTCACCCACGGGAGACAGGCAGAAAGGGCGCTGTGTGGATCTGGCTATGTCTACTGACCCACGGCAGACGGGCAGGCAGGGCGCAGTGCGGATCTGGCGGTGTCCAATCACCCACGGCAGACGGGCAGGCAGGGCGCAGTGCGGATCTGGCTGTGTCCACTCACGCACAGGAGACGGGCAGGCAGGGCACAGTGCGGATCTGGCTGTGTCCACTCACCAACGGCAGACGGGAAGGCAGGGCGCAGTGTGGATCTTACTGTGTCCACTCACCCACGGGAGACCAGCAGGCAAGGCGCAGTGTGGATCTGGCTGTGTCCACTCACCCACGGGAGACGGGTAGGCAAGGCGCAGTGTGGATCTGGCTGTGTCCACTCACCCACGGGACACGGGCAGAGAGGGTGCTGTGTGGATCTGGCTATGTCCACTACCCAACTCAGACGGGCACGCAGGGTGCAGTGCGGATCTGGCTGTGTCCACTCACCCATGGCAGACGGGCAGGCAGGGCGCAGTGCGGATCTGGCGGTGTCCACTCACCCACGGGAGACGGGTAGGCAAGGCGCAGTGTGGATCTGGCTGTGTCCACTCACCCACGGGAGACAGGCAGAGAGGGTGCTGTGTGGATCTGCCTATGTACAGTGACCCACGGCAGACGGGCAGGCAGGGCGCAGTTCGGATCTGGCTGTGTCCACTCACCCACGGCAGACGGTCAGGCAGGGCGCAGTGCAGATCTGGCTGTGTCCACTCACCCACGTGAGACGGGCAGGCAGGGCGCAGTGCGGATCTGGCTGTGTCCACTCTCCCACAGGAGACGGGCAGGCAGGGCGCAGTGCGGACCTGGCTGTGTCCACTAACACACGACAGACAGGCAGGCAGGGCGCAGTGCGGATCTGGCTGTGTCCACTCACCCACGGGAGACAGGCAGAGGGTTGCTGTTTGGATCTGGCTATGTACACTGACCTACGGCAGATGGGCAATCCGGGCGCAGTGCGGATCTGGCTGTGTCCACTCACCCACGGCAGACGGTCAGGAAGGGCGCAGTGCGGATCTGGCTGTGTCCACTCACCCATGGGAGACGGGCAGAAAGGGCACTGTGTGGATCTGGCTGTGTCTACTCACCCACGGGAGACGGGCAAAGAGGGTGCTGTGTGGATCTGGCTATGTCCACTGACACACGGCAGACGGGCAGGCAGGGCGCAGTGCGGATCTGGCTGTGTCCACTCACCCACGGCAGACGGTCAGGCAGGGCGCAGTGCGGATCTGGCTGTGTCCACTCGCCCACGCCAGACGGGCAGGCAGGGCGCAGTGCGGATCTGGCTGTGTCCACTCACCCACGGGAGACGGGCAGGCAGGGCGCAGTGCGGATCTGGCTGTGTCCACTCACCCACGGCAGACGGGCAGGCAGGGCGCAGTGCGGATCTGGCTGTGTCCACTCACCCATGGGAGACGGGCAGGCAAGGCGCACTGTGGATCTGGCTGTGTCCACTCCCCCACGGGAGATGGGCAGATAGGGTGCCGTGTGGATCTGGCTATGTCCACTGACCCACGGAAGACGGGCAGGAAGGGCGCAGTGCGGATCTGGCTGTGTCCCCTCACCCACGGCAGACGTTCAGGCAGGGTGCAGTGTGGATCTGGCTGTGTCCACTCACCCACGGGAGATGGGTAGGCAGGGCGCAGTGCGGATCAGGCTGTGTCCACTAACACACGGCAGACAGGCAGGCAGGGCGCAGTGCGGATCTGGCTGTGTCCACTCAACCATGGGGTACGGGCAGGCAAGGCGCCATGTGGATCTGGCTGTGTCCACTCACCCACGGAATACGGGCAGAGAGAGTGCTGTGTGGATCTGGCTATGTACACTGACCTACGGCAGACGGGCAGGCCGGGCGCAGTGCGGATCTGGCTGTGTCCACTCACCCACGGCAGACGGTCAGGCAGGGCGCAGTGCAGATCTGGCTGTGTCCACTCACCCACGGGAGACGGGCAGGCAGGGCGCAGTGCGGATCTGGCTGTGTCCACTCTCCCACGGGAGACGGGCAGGCAGGGTGCAGTGCGGATCTGGCTGTGTCCACTAACACACGGCCGACAGGCAGGCAGGGCTCAGTGCGGATCTGGCTGTGTCCACTCAACCATGGGATACGGGCAGGCAAGGCGCCATGTGGATCTGCTTGTGTCCACTCACCCACGGTAGACAGGCAGAGAGGTTGCTGTTTGGATCTGGCTGTGTCCACTGACCCACGGCAGACGGGCAGGCAGGGCGCAGTGCGGATCTGGCTGTGTCCACTCACCAACGGCAGACGGGCAGGCAGGGCACAGTGCGGATCTGGCGGTGTCCACTCACCCACAGGAGACGGGCAAGCAAGGCGCAGTGTGGATCTGTCTGTGTCCACTCACCCACGGGGTACGGGCAGATAGGGTGCTGTGTGGATCTGGCTATGTACACTGACCTACGGCAGATGGGCAGGCCGGGCGCAGTGCGGATCTGGCTGTGTCCACTCACCCACGGCAGACGGTCAGGAAGGGCGCAGTGCGGATCTGGCTGTGTCCACTCACCACAGGAGACGGGCAGGTAGGGCGCAGTGCGGATCTGGCTGTGTCCACTCACCCACGGCAGACCGGCAGGCAGGGCGCAGTGCGGATCTGGCTGTGTCCACTCACCCACGGGAGACGTGTAGGCAAGGCGCAGTGTGGATCTGGCTGTGTCCACTCACCCACGGGAGACGGGAAGAAGGGGCGCTGTGTGGACCTGGCTATGTCCACTGACCCACGGCAGACGGGCAGGCAGGGCGCAGTGCGGATCTGGCTGTGTCCACTCACCCACGGCAGACGGGCAGGCAGGGCGCTGTGCGGATCAGGCTGCGTCCACTCACCCACGGGAGACGGTCAGGCAGGGCACAGTGCGGATCTGGCTGTGTCCACTCACCCACGGGAGACGGGCAGAGAGTGTGCTGTGTGGATCTGGCTATGTCCACTACCCACGGCAGACGGGCAGGCAGGGCGCAGTGCGGATCTGGCTGTGTCCACTCACCCACGGCAGACGGGCAGGCAGGACGCAGTGCGTATCTGGCTGTGTCCACTAACCCACGGCAGACGGTCAGGCAGTGCGCAGTGAGGATCTGGCTGTGTCCACTCACCCACGGGAGACGGTCAGGCAGGGCACAGTGCGGATCTGGCTGTGTCCACTCACCCACGCCAGACGGGCAGGCAGGGCGCAGTGCGAATCTGGCTGTGTCCACTCACCCACGGGAGAAGGGCAGGCAGGGCGCAGTGCGGATCTGGCTGTGTCCACTCACCAACGGCACACGGGCAGGCAGGGCGCAGTGCAGATCTGGCTGTGTCCACTCACCCATGGGAGACGGGCAGGCAAGGCGCAGTGTGGATCTGGCTGTGTCCACTCCCCCACGGGAGAGGGGCAGAGAGGGTGCCGTATGGATCTGGCTATGTCTACTGACCCACGGCAGACGGGCAGGCAGGGCGCAGTGCGGATCTGGCTGTGTCCCCTCACCCACGGCAGACGTACAGGCAGGGTGCAGTGTGGATCTGGCTGTGTCCACTCACCCACGGCAGACGGGCAGGCAGGGCGCAGTCGGATCTGGCTCTGTCCAATCACCCTCGGGAGATGGGCAGGCAAGGCGCAGTGTGGATCTGGCTGTGTCCACTCACCCACGGGTGACGGGCAGAGAGGGTGCTGTGTGGATCTGGCTATGTCCATTGAACCACGGCAGACGGGCAGGCAGGGCGCAGTGCGGATCTGGCTGTGTCCACTCACCCACGGGAGTGGGGCAGGCAAGGCGCAGTGTGGATCTGGCTGTGTCCACTCACCCACCGGAGACGGGCAGAGAGGGTGCTGTGTGGATCTGGCTACATCCACTGACCCACGGCAGACGGGCAGGCAGGGCGCAGGGCGGATCTGGCTGTGTCCACTCACCCACGGCAGACGGTCAGGCAATGCGAAGTGCGGATCTGGCTGTGTCCACTCACACACGGGAGACAGGTAGGCAAGGCGCACTGTGGATCTCGCTGTGTTCACTCACCCACGGGAGACAGGCAGAGAGGGTGCTGTGTGGATCTGGCTATGTCCACTGACCCACGGCAGACGGGCAGGCAGGGCGCAGTGAGGATCTGGCTGTGTCCACTCTCCCACGGCAGACGGGCAGGCAGGGCGCAGTGCGGATCTGGCTGTGTCCACTCACCCACGGGAGACGGGCAGGCAAGGCGCAGTGTGGATCTGGCTGTGTCCACTCACCAACGGGAGACGGGCAGAGTGGGTGCTGTGTGGATCTGGCAATTTCCACTGACCCACGGCAGACGGGAAGGCAGGGCGCAGTACGGATCTGGCTGTGTCCACTCACCCATGGCAGACAGTCAGGCAGGCGCAGTGCGGATCTGGCTGTGTCCACACACCCACGGGAGAGGGGCAGGCAGGGCGCAGTACGGATCTGGCTGTGTCCACTCACCCACGGGAGACGGGCAGGCAGGGCGCAGTGCGGATTTGGCTGTGTCCACTCACCCACGGGAGACAGGCAGGTAGGGCGCAGTGTGGATCTGGCTGTGTCCACTCACCCACGGGAGACAGGCAGAGAGGGTGCTGTGTGGATCTGGCTATGTCCACTGACCCACGGCAGACGGGCAGGCAGGGCGCAGTGCGGATATGGCTGTGTCCACTCACCGACGGAAGACGGTCAGGCAGGGCGCAGTGCAAATCTGGCTGTGTCCACTCACCCACGGCAGACGGTCAGGCAGGGCGCAGTGCGGATCTGGCTGTGTCCACTCACCCAAGGGAGACAGGTAGGCAGGGCGCAGTGTGGATCTGGCTGTGTCCACTCACCCACGGGAGACGGGCAGAGAGGGTGCTGTGTGGATCTGGGTAAGTCCACTAACCCACGGCAGACGGGCAGGCAGGGCGCAGTGCGGATCTGGCTCTGTCCCCTCACCCACGGCAGATGGTCAGGCAGGGCGCAGTGCGGATCTGGCTGTGTCCACTCACCCACGGGAGACGGGTAAGCAAGATGCAGTGTGAATCTGGCTGTGTCCACTCACCCACGGGAGACGGGCAGAGAGTGTGCTGTGTGGATCTGGCTATGTCCACTGACCCACGGCAGACGGGCAGGCAGGGCGCAGTGCGGATCTGGTTGTGTCCAATCACCCACGGCAGACGGGCATGCAGGGCGCAGTGCAGATCAGGCTGTGTCCACTCACCCACGGGAGACGGGCAGGCAGGGCGCAGTCCAGATCTGGCTGTGTCCACTCACCCTCGGCAGACGGTCAGGGAGGGCGCAGTTCGGATCTGGCTTTGTCCACTCACCCACGAGAGACGGGCAGGCAGAGCGTAGTGCGGATCTGGCTGTGTCCACTCACCCACGGGAGACAGGCAGAGAGGGTGCTGTTTGGATCTGGGTATGTCCACTGACCCATGGCAGACGGGCAGGCAGGGCGCAGTGCGGATCTGGCTGTGTCCACTCACCCATGGCAGACGGATAGGCAAGGCGCAGTGCGGATCTGGCTTGGCCACTCACCCACGGGAGACGGGCAGACAAGGCGCAGTGTGGATCTGGCTGTGTCCACGCACCCATGGGAGACGGGCAGAGAGGGTGCTGTGTAGATGTGGCTACGTCCACTGACCCACGACAGACGGGCAGGCAGGGCGCAGTGCGGATCTGGCTGTGACCACTCACCCACGGCAGACGGGCAGGCAGGGCGCAGTGCGGATCTGGCCGTGTCCACTCACCCACGGGAGACGGGCAGGCTAGGCGCAGTGTGGATCTGCCTGTGTCCACTCACCCACGGGAGACGGGCAGAGAGGGTGCTGTGTGGATCTTGGTATGTCCACTGACCAACGGCAGACCGGCAGGCAGAGTGCAGTGCAGATCTGGCTGTGTGCACTCACCCACGGCAGACTGTCAGGCAGGGCGCAGTGCGGATCTGGCTTTGTCCACTCATCCACGGGAGACGGGCAGAGAGGGTGCTGTGTGGATCTGGCTATGTCCACTGACCCACGGCAGACGGGCAGGCAGGGCGCAGTGCGGATGTGGCTTTGTCCACTCACCCAGGGCAGACTGGCAGGCAGGGGGCAGTGCGGATCTGGCTGTGTCCACTCAACCACGGGAGAAGGGCATGCAAGGCGCAGTGTGGATCTGGCTGTGTCCACTCACCCACGGGAGACGGGCAGAGAGTGTGCTGTGCGTATCTGGCTATGTCCACTGACCCACGGCAGTCGGGCAGGCAGGGCACAGTGCGGATCTTCCTGTATCCTCTCACCCACGGCAGACGGACCGGCAGGGCGCAGTGCGGATCTGGCTGTGTCCACTCAACCACGGGAGACGGGCAGGCAAAGCGCAGTGTGGATCTGGCTATGTCCACTGAACCTCGGCAGATGCGCAGGCAGGGCGCAGTGCGAATCTGGCTGTGTCCAATCACCAACGGCAGACGGGCAGGCAGGGCGCAGTGCGGATCTGGCTGTGTCCACTCACCCACGGCAGACGGTCAGGCAGGGCATAGTGCGGATCTGGCTGTGTCCACTCACCCTCGGGAGACGGGCAGGGAGGGTGCTGTGTGTATCTGGCTATGTCCAATGACACTCGGCAGACGGGAAGGCAGGGCGCAGTCGGATCTGGTTGTGTCCACTCACCCACGGCAGACGGGCAGGCAGGGCGCAGTGCGGATCTGGCTGTGTCCACTCACCCACGGGAGACGGGCAGGCAAGGCGCACTGTGGATCTGACTGTGTCCACTCACCCACGGGAGACGGGTAGAGAGTGTGCTGTGCGTATCTGGCTATGTCCACTAACCCACGGCAGACGGGCAGGCAGGGCGCAGTGCGTATCTGGCATTGTCCACTGACCTATGGCAGACGGGCAGGAAGGGAGCAGTGAGCATCTGGCTGTGTCCACTCACCCACGGGAGACGGTCAGGCAGGGCGCAGTGCGGATCTGGCTGTGTCCACTCACCCACGGGACACGGGCAGAGAGGGTGCTGTGTGGATCTGGCTATGTCCAATGACCCTCGGCATACGGGAAGGCAGGGCGCAGTGCGGATCTGGCTGTGTCCACTCACCCACAGGAGACGGGCAGGCAGGGCGCAGTGCGGATCTGGGTGTGTCCACTCACCCACGGGAGACGGGCAGGCAAAGCGCAGTGTGGATATGGCTGTGTCTACTCACCCACGGGGGACGGGCAGAGAGGTTGCTGTGTGGATCTGGCTATGTCCACTGACCCACGGCAGACGGGCAGGCAGGGCGCAGTGCGGATCTGGCTGTGTCCACTCACTCACGTGAGACGGACAGGCAAGGCACAGTGTGGATCTGGCTGTGTCCACTCACCCACGAAAGACAGGCAGAGAGGGTGCTGTGTGGATCTGGCCCTGTCCACTGACCCACGGCAGACGGGCAGGCAGGGCGCAGTGCGGATCTGGCTGTGTCCAATCACCCACGACAGACGGGCAGGCAGGGCGCAGTGCGGATCTGGCTGTGTCCACTCACCCACTTCATATGGTCAGGCAGGGCACAATGTGGATCTGGCCGTGTCCACTCACCCACGGGAGACGGGTATGCAAGGCGCAGTGTGGATCTGGCTGTGTCCACTCACCCACGAAAGACGGGCAGAGAGGGTGCTGTGTGGATCTGGCTATGTCCACTGACCCACGGCAGACGGGCAGGCAGGGCGCAGTGCGGATCTGGCTGTGCCCACTCACCGACGGCAGACGGGCAGGCAGGGTGCTGTGCGGATCTGGCTGTGCCCACTCACCCACTGCAGACGGGTAGGCAGGGCGCAGTGCGGATCTGGCTGTGTCCTCCACCCACGGGAGACGGGCAGAGAGGGTGCTGTGTGGATCTCTCTATGTCCACTGACGCACGGCAGACGGGCAGGCGGGGCGCAGTGCGGATCTGGCGGTGTCCACTCACCCACAGCAGACGGGCAGGCAGGGCGCCGTGCGGATCTGGCTGTGTCCACTCACCCACAGCAGACGGGTAGGCACGGCGCAGGGCGGATCTGGCTGTGTCCACTCACCCACGGGAGACAGGCAGAGGGTTGCTGTTTGGATCTGGCTATGTACACTGACCTACGGCAGATGGGCAATCCGGGCGCAGTGCGGATCTGGCTGTGTCCACTCACCCACGGCAGACGGTCAGGAAGGGCGCAGTGCGGATCTGGCTGTGTCCACTCACCCATGGGAGACGGGCAGAAAGGGCACTGTGTGGATCTGGCTGTGTCTACTCACCCACGGGAGATGGGCAAAGAGGGTGCTGTGTGGATCTGGCTATGTCCACTGACACACGGCAGACGGGCAGGCAGGGCGCAGTGCGGATCTGGCTGTGTCCACTCACCCACGCCAGACGGGCAGGCAGGGCGCAGTGCGGATCTGGCTGTGTCCACTCACCCACGGGAGACGGGCAGGCAGGGCGCAGTGCGGATCTGGCTGTGTCCACTCACCCACGGCAGACGGGCAGGCAGGGCGCAGTGCGGATCTGGCTGTGTCCACTCACCCATGGGAGACGGGCAGGCAAGGCGCACTGTGGATCTGGCTGTGTCCACTCCCCCACGGGAGATGGGCAGATAGGGTGCCGTGTGGATCTGGCTATGTCCACTGACCCACGGAAGACGGGCAGGAAGGGCGCAGTGCGGATCTGGCTGTGTCCCCTCACCCACGGCAGACGTTCAGGCAGGGTGCAGTGTGGATCTGGCTGTGTCCACTCACCCACGGGAGATGGGCAGGCAGGGCGCAGTGCGGATCAGGCTGTGTCCACTAACACACGGCAGACAGGCAGGCAGGGCGCAGTGCGGATCTGGCTGTGTCCACTCAACCATGGGGTACGGGCAGGCAAGGCGCCATGTGGATCTGGCTGTGTCCACTCACCCACGGAATACGGGCAGAGAGAGTGCTGTGTGGATCTGGCTATGTACACTGACCTACGGCAGACGGGCAGGCCGGGCGCAGTGCGGATCTGGCTGTGTCCACTCACCCACGGCAGACGGTCAGGCAGGGCGCAGTGCAGATCTGGCTGTGGCCACTCACCCACGGGAGACGGGCAGGCAGGGCGCAGTGCGGATCTGGCTGTGTCCACTCTCCCACGGGAGACGGGCAGGCAGGGTGCAGTGCGGATCTGGCTGTGTCCACTAACACACGGCCGACAGGCAGGCAGGGCTCAGTGCGGATCTGGCTGTGTCCACTCAACCATGGGATACGGGCAGGCAAGGCGCCATGTGGATCTGCTTGTGTCCACTCACCCACGGTAGACAGGCAGAGAGGTTGCTGTTTGGATCTGGCTGTGTCCACTGACCCACGGCAGACGGGCAGGCAGGGCGCAGTGCGGATCTGGCTGTGTCCACTCACCAACGGCAGACGGGCAGGCAGGGCACAGTGCGGATCTGGCGGTGTCCACTCACCCACAGGAGACGGGCAAGCAAGGCGCAGTGTGGATCTGTCTGTGTCCACTCACCCACGGGATACGGGCAGAGAGGGTGCTGTGTGGATCTGGCTATGTACACTGACCTACGGCAGATGGGCAGGCCGGGCGCAGTGCGGATCTGGCTGTGTCCACTCACCCACGGCAGACGGTCAGGAAGGGCGCAGTGCGGATCTGGCTGTGTCCACTCACCACAGGAGACG
The DNA here is from genome assembly GCF_040939455.1 of Microcebus murinus. Taxonomy (NCBI): domain Eukaryota; kingdom Metazoa; phylum Chordata; class Mammalia; order Primates; family Cheirogaleidae; genus Microcebus; species Microcebus murinus. Next base: position 38,878,047 of record NC_134123.1, read on the forward strand.
GGCAGGTAGGGCGCAGTGCGGATCTGGCTGTGTCCACTCACCCACGGCAGACCGGCAGGCAGGGCGCAGTGCGGATCTGGCTGTGTCCACTCACCCACGGGAGACGTGTAGGCAAGGCGCAGTGTGGATCTGGCTGTGTCCACTCACCCACGGGAGACGGGCAGAAAGGGCGCTGTGTGGACCTGGCTATGTCCACTGACCCACGGCAGACGGGCAGGCAGGGCGCAGTGCGGATCTGGCTGTGTCCACTCACCCACGGCAGACGGGCAGGCAGGGCGCTGTGCGGATCAGGCTGCGTCCACTCACCCACGGGAGACGGTCAGGCAGGGCACAGTGCGGATCTGGCTGTGTCCACTCACCCACGGGAGACGGGCAGAGAGTGTGCTGTGTGGATCTGGCTATGTCCACTACCCACGGCAGACGGGCAGGCAGGGCGCAGTGCGGATCTGGCTGTGTCCACTCACCCACGGCAGACGGGCAGGCAGGACGCAGTGCGTATCTGGCTGTGTCCACTAACCCACGGCAGACGGTCAGGCAGTGCGCAGTGAGGATCTGGCTGTGTCCACTCACCCACGGGAGACGGTCAGGCAGGGCACAGTGCGGATCTGGCTGTGTCCACTCACCCACGCCAGACGGGCAGGCAGGGCGCAGTGCGAATCTGGCTGTGTCCACTCACCCACGGGAGAAGGGCAGGCAGGGCGCAGTGCGGATCTGGCTGTGTCCACTCACCAACGGCACACGGGCAGGCAGGGCGCAGTGCAGATCTGGCTGTGTCCACTCACCCATGGGAGACGGGCAGGCAAGGCGCAGTGTGGATCTGGCTGTGTCCACTCCCCCACGGGAGAGGGGCAGAGAGGGTGCCGTATGGATCTGGCTATGTCTACTGACCCACGGCAGACGGGCAGGCAGGGCGCAGTGCGGATCTGGCTGTGTCCCCTCACCCACGGCAGACGTACAGGCAGGGTGCAGTGTGGATCTGGCTGTGTCCACTCACCCACGGCAGACGGGCAGGCAGGGCGCAGTCGGATCTGGCTCTGTCCAATCACCCTCGGGAGATGGGCAGGCAAGGCGCAGTGTGGATCTGGCTGTGTCCACTCACCCACGGGTGACGGGCAGAGAGGGTGCTGTGTGGATCTGGCTATGTCCATTGAACCACGGCAGACGGGCAGGCAGGGCGCAGTGCGGATCTGGCTGTGTCCACTCACCCACGGGAGTGGGGCAGGCAAGGCGCAGTGTGGATCTGGCTGTGTCCACTCACCCACCGGAGACGGGCAGAGAGGGTGCTGTGTGGATCTGGCTACATCCACTGACCCACGGCAGACGGGCAGGCAGGGCGCAGGGCGGATCTGGCTGTGTCCACTCACCCACGGCAGACGGTCAGGCAATGCGAAGTGCGGATCTGGCTGTGTCCACTCACACACGGGAGACAGGTAGGCAAGGCGCACTGTGGATCTCGCTGTGTTCACTCACCCACGGGAGACAGGCAGAGAGGGTGCTGTGTGGATCTGGCTATGTCCACTGACCCACGGCAGACGGGCAGGCAGGGCGCAGTGAGGATCTGGCTGTGTCCACTCTCCCACGGCAGACGGGCAGGCAGGGCGCAGTGCGGATCTGGCTGTGTCCACTCACCCACGGGAGACGGGCAGGCAAGGCGCAGTGTGGATCTGGCTGTGTCCACTCACCAACGGGAGACGGGCAGAGTGGGTGCTGTGTGGATCTGGCAATTTCCACTGACCCACGGCAGACGGGAAGGCAGGGCGCAGTACGGATCTGGCTGTGTCCACTCACCCATGGCAGACAGTCAGGCAGGCGCAGTGCGGATCTGGCTGTGTCCACACACCCACGGGAGAGGGGCAGGCAGGGCGCAGTAAGGATCTGGCTGTGTCCACTCACCCACGGGAGACGGGCAGGCAGGGCGCAGTGCGGATTTGGCTGTGTCCACTCACCCACGGGAGACAGGCAGGTAGGGCGCAGTGTGGATCTGGCTGTGTCCACTCACCCACGGGAGACAGGCAGAGAGGGTGCTGTGTGGATCTGGCTATGTCCACTGACCCACGGCAGACGGGCAGGCAGGGCGCAGTGCGGATATGGCTGTGTCCACTCACCGACGGAAGACGGTCAGGCAGGGCGCAGTGCAAATCTGGCTGTGTCCACTCACCCACGGCAGACGGTCAGGCAGGGCGCAGTGCGGATCTGGCTGTGTCCACTCACCCAAGGGAGACAGGAAGGCAGGGCGCAGTGTGGATCTGGCTGTGTCCACTCACCCAAGGGAGACGGGCAGAGAGGGTGCTGTGTGGATCTGGGTAAGTCCACTAACCCACGGCAGACGGGCAGGCAGGGCGCAGTGCGGATCTGGCTCTGTCCCCTCACCCACGGCAGATGGTCAGGCAGGGCGCAGTGCGGATCTGGCTGTGTCCACTCACCCACGGGAGACGGGTAAGCAAGATGCAGTGTGAATCTGGCTGTGTCCACTCACCCACGGGAGACGGGCAGAGAGTGTGCTGTGTGGATCTGGCTATGTCCACTGACCCACGGCAGACGGGCAGGCAGGGCGCAGTGCGGATCTGGTTGTGTCCAATCACCCACGGCAGACGGGCATGCAGGGCGCAGTGCAGATCAGGCTGTGTCCACTCACCCACGGGAGACGGGCAGGCAGGGCACAGTGCGGATCTGGCTGTGTCCACTCACCCACGGCAGACGGGCAGGCAAGGCACAGTGCGGATCTGGGCGTGTCCAATCACCCACGGCAGACCGGCAGGCAGGGCGCAGTGCGGATCTGGCTGTGTCCACTCACCCACTGCAGACGGGCAGGCAGGGCGCAGTTCGGATCTGGCTGTGTCCACTCACCCACGGGAGACGGGCAGGCAAGGCGCAGTGTGGATCAGGCTGTGTCCCCTCCCCCACAGGAGACGGGCAGAGAGGGTGCCGGGTGGATCTGGCTATGTCCACTGACCCACGGCAGACGGGCAGGCAGGGTGCAGTGTGGATCTGGCTTTGTCCCTCACCCACGGCAGACGGGCAGGCAGGGCGCAGTGCATATCTGGCTGTGTCCACTCACCCACGGCAGACGGGCAGGCAGGGCGCAGTGCAGATCTGGCTCTGTCCACTCACCAATGGGGGACGGGCAGGCAGGGCGAAGTGCGGATCTGGCTGTTTCCACTAACCCACGGCAGACGGTCAGGAAGGGCGCAGTTCGGATCTGGCTGTGTCCACTCACCCACGGGAGACGGGCAGGCAGGGCGCAGTGCGGATCTGGCTGTGTCCACTCACCCACGGCAGACGGGCAGGCAGGGCGCAGTGCGGATCTGGCTGTGTCCACTCACACACGGGAGACGGGGAGGCAGGGCGCAGTGTGGATCTCGCTGTGTCCACTCACCCACGGGAGACAGGCAGAAAGGGCGCTGTGTGGATCTGGCTATGTCTACTGACCCACGGCAGACGGGCAGGCAGGGCGCAGTGCGGATCTGGCGGTGTCCAATCACCCACGGCAGACGGGCAGGCAGGGCGCAGTGCGGATCTGGCTGTGTCCACTCACGCACAGGAGACGGGCAGGCAGGGCACAGTGCGGATCTGGCTGTGTCCACTCACCAACGGCAGACGGGAAGGCAGGGCGCAGTGTGGATCTTACTGTGTCCACTCACCCACGGGAGACCAGCAGGCAAGGCGCAGTGTGGATCTGGCTGTGTCCACTCACCCACGGGAGACGGGTAGGCAAGGCGCAGTGTGGATCTGGCTGTGTCCACTCACCCACGGGACACGGGCAGAGAGGGTGCTGTGTGGATCTGGCTATGTCCACTGACCCAACTCAGACGGGCACGCAGGGTGCAGTGCGGATCTGGCTGTGTCCACTCACCCATGGCAGACGGGCAGGCAGGGCGCAGTGCGGATCTGGCGGTGTCCACTCACCCACGGGAGACGGGTAGGCAAGGCGCAGTGTGGATCTGGCTGTGTCCACTCACCCACGGGAGACAGGCAGAGAGGGTGCTGTGTGGATCTGCCTATGTACAGTGACCCACGGCAGACGGGCAGGCAGGGCGCAGTTCGGATCTGGCTGTGTCCACTCACCCACGGCAGACGGTCAGGCAGGGCGCAGTGCAGATCTGGCTGTGTCCACTAACCCACGTGAGACGGGCAGGCAGGGCGCAGTGCGGATCTGGCTGTGTCCACTCTCCCACAGGAGACGGGCAGGCAGGGCGCAGTGCGGACCTGGCTGTGTCCACTAACACACGACAGACAGGCAGGCAGGGCGCAGTGCGTATCTGGCTGTGTCCACTCACCCACGGGAGACAGGCAGAGGGTTGCTGTTTGGATCTGGCTATGTACACTGACCTACGGCAGATGGGCAATCCGGGCGCAGTGCGGATCTGGCTGTGTCCACTCACCCACGGCAGACGGTCAGGAAGGGCGCAGTGCGGATCTGGCTGTGTCCACTCACCCATGGGAGACGGGCAGAAAGGGCACTGTGTGGATCTGGCTGTGTCTACTCACCCACGGGAGACGGGCAAAGAGGGTGCTGTGTGGATCTGGCTATGTCCACTGACACACGGCAGACGGGCAGGCAGGGCGCAGTGCGGATCTGGCTGTGTCCACTCACCCACGGCAGACGGTCAGGCAGGGCGCAGTGCGGATCTGGCTGTGTCCACTCGCCCACGCCAGACGGGCAGGCAGGGCGCAGTGCGGATCTGGCTGTGTCCACTCACCCACGGGAGACGGGCAGGCAGGGCGCAGTGCGGATCTGGCTGTGTCCACTCACCCACGGCAGACGGGCAGGCAGGGCGCAGTGCGGATCTGGCTGTGTCCACTCACCCATGGGAGACGGGCAGGCAAGGCGCACTGTGGATCTGGCTGTGTCCACTCCCCCACGGGAGATGGGCAGATAGGGTGCCGTGTGGATCTGGCTATGTCCACTGACCCACGGAAGACGGGCAGGAAGGGCGCAGTGCGGATCTGGCTGTGTCCCCTCACCCACGGCAGACGTTCAGGCAGGGTGCAGTGTGGATCTGGCTGTGTCCACTCACCCACGGGAGATGGGTAGGCAGGGCGCAGTGCGGATCAGGCTGTGTCCACTAACACACGGCAGACAGGCAGGCAGGGCGCAGTGCGGATCTGGCTGTGTCCACTCAACCATGGGGTACGGGCAGGCAAGGCGCCATGTGGATCTGGCTCTGTCCACTCACCCACGGAATACGGGCAGAGAGAGTGCTGTGTGGATCTGGCTATGTACACTGACCTACGGCAGACGGGCAGGCCGGGCGCAGTGCGGATCTGGCTGTGTCCACTCACCCACGGCAGACGGTCAGGCAGGGCGCAGTGCAGATCTGGCTGTGTCCACTCACCCACGGGAGACGGGCAGGCAGGGCGCAGTGCGGATCTGGCTGTGTCCACTCTCCCACGGGAGACGGGCAGGCAGGGTGCAGTGCGGATCTGGCTGTGTCCACTAACACACGGCCGACAGGCAGGCAGGGCTCAGTGCGGATCTGGCTGTGTCCACTCAACCATGGGATACGGGCAGGCAAGGCGCCATGTGGATCTGCTTGTGTCCACTCACCCACAGTAGACAGGCAGAGAGGTTGCTGTTTGGATCTGGCTGTGTCCACTGACCCACGGCAGACGGGCAGGCAGGGCGCAGTGCGGATCTGGCTGTGTCCACTCACCAACGGCAGACGGGCAGGCAGGGCACAGTGCGGATCTGGCGGTGTCCACTCACCCACAGGAGACGGGCAAGCAAGGCGCAGTGTGGATCTGTCTGTGTCCACTCACCCACGGGATACGGGCAGAGAGGGTGCTGTGTGGATCTGGCTATGTACACTGACCTACGGCAGATGGGCAGGCCGGGCGCAGTGCGGATCTGGCTGTGTCCACTCACCCACGGCAGACGGTCAGGAAGGGCGCAGTGCGGATCTGGCTGTGTCCACTCACCACAGGAGACGGGCAGGTAGGGCGCAGTGCGGATCTGGCTGTGTCCACTCACCCACGGCAGACCGGCAGGCAGGGCGCAGTGCGGATCTGGCTGTGTCCACTCACCCACGGGAGACGTGTAGGCAAGGCGCAGTGTGGATCTGGCTGTGTCCACTCACCCACGGGAGACGGGCAGAAAGGGCGCTGTGTGGACCTGGCTATGTCCACTGACCCACGGCAGACGGGCAGGCAGGGCGCAGTGCGGATCTGGCTGTGTCCACTCACCCACGGCAGACGGGCAGGCAGGGCGCTGTGCGGATCAGGCTGCGTCCACTCACCCACGGGAGACGGTCAGGCAGGGCACAGTGCGGATCTTCCTGTATCCTCTCACCCACGGCAGACGGACCGGCAGGGCGCAGTGCGGATCTGGCTGTGTCCACTCAACCACGGGAGACGGGCAGGCAAAGCGCAGTGTGGATCTGGCTATGTCCACTGAACCTCGGCAGATGCGCAGGCAGGGCGCAGTGCGAATCTGGCTGTGTCCAATCACCAACGGCAGACGGGCAGGCAGGGCGCAGTGCGGATCTGGCTGTGTCCACTCACCCACGGCAGACGGTCAGGCAGGGCATAGTGCGGATCTGGCTGTGTCCACTCACCCTCGGGAGACGGGCAGGGAGGGTGCTGTGTGTATCTGGCTATGTCCAATGACACTCGGCAGACGGGAAGGCAGGGCGCAGTCGGATCTGGTTGTGTCCACTCACCCACGGCAGACGGGCAGGCAGGGCGCAGTGCGGATCTGGCTGTGTCCACTCACCCACGGGAGACGGGCAGGCAAGGCGCACTGTGGATCTGACTGTGTCCTCTCACCCACGGGAGACGGGTAGAGAGTGTGCTGTGCGTATCTGGCTATGTCCACTAACCCACGGCAGACGGGCAGGCAGGGCGCAGTGCGTATCTGGCATTGTCCACTGACCTATGGCAGACGGGCAGGAAGGGAGCAGTGAGCATCTGGCTGTGTGCACTCACCCACGGCAGACGGTCAGGCAGGGCGCAGTGCGATTCTGGCTGTGTCCACTCACCCACGGGACACGGGCAGAGAGGGTGCTGTGTGGATCTGGCTATGTCCAATGACCCTCGGCATACGGGAAGGCAGGGCGCAGTGCGGATCTGGCTGTGTCCACTCACCCACAGGAGACGGGCAGGCAGGGCGCAGTGCGGATCTGGGTGTGTCCACTCACCCACGGGAGACGGGCAGGCAAAGCGCAGTGTGGATATGGCTGTGTCTACTCACCCACGGGGGACGGGCAGAGAGGTTGCTGTGTGGATCTGGCTATGTCCACTGACCCACGGCAGACGGGCAGGCAGGGCGCAGTGCGGATCTGGCTGTGTCCACTCACTCACGTGAGACGGACAGGCAAGGCACAGTGTGGATCTGGCTGTGTCCACTCACCCACGAAAGACAGGCAGAGAGGGTGCTGTGTGGATCTGGCCCTGTCCACTGACCCACGGCAGACGGGCAGGCAGGGCGCAGTGCGGATCTGGCTGTGTCCAATCACCCACGACAGACGGGCAGGCAGGGCGCAGTGCGGATCTGGCTGTGTCCACTCACCCACTTCATATGGTCAGGCAGGGCACAATGTGGATCTGGCCGTGTCCACTCACCCACGGGAGACGGGTATGCAAGGCGCAGTGTGGATCTGGCTGTGTCCACTCACCCACGAAAGACGGGCAGAGAGGGTGCTGTGTGGATCTGGCTATGTCCACTGACCCACGGCAGACGGGCAGGCAGGGCGCAGTGCGGATCTGGCTGTGCCCACTCACCGACGGCAGACGGGCAGGCAGGGTGCTGTGCGGATCTGGCTGTGCCCACTCACCCACTGCAGACGGGTAGGCAGGGCGCAGTGCGGATCTGGCTGTGTCCTCCACCCACGGGAGACGGGCAGAGAGGGTGCTGTGTGGATCTCTCTATGTCCACTGACGCACGGCAGACGGGCAGGCGGGGCGCAGTGCGGATCTGGCGGTGTCCACTCACCCACAGCAGACGGGCAGGCAGGGCGCCGTGCGGATCTGGCTGTGTCCACTCACCCACAGCAGACGGGTAGGCACGGCGCAGGGCGGATCTGGCTGTGTCCACTCACCCACGGGAGACAGGCAGAGGGTTGCTGTTTGGATCTGGCTATGTACACAGACCTACGGCAGATGGGCAATCCGGGCGCAGTGCGGATCTGGCTGTGTCCACTCACCCACGGCAGACGGTCAGGAAGGGCGCAGTGCGGATCTGGCTGTGTCCACTCACCCATGGGAGACGGGCAGAAAGGGCACTGTGTGGATCTGGCTGTGTCTACTCACCCACGGGAGACGGGCAAAGAGGGTGCTGTGTGGATCTGGCTATGTCCACTGACACACGGCAGACGGGCAGGCAGGGCGCAGTGCGGATCTGGCTGTGTCCACTCACCCACGGCAGACGGTCAGGCAGGGCGCAGTGTGGATCTGGCTGTGTCCACTCACCCACGGGAGACGGTCAGGCAGGGCACAGTGCGGATCTGGCTGTGTCCACTCGCCCACGCCAGACGGGCAGGCAGGGCGCAGTGCGGATCTGGCTGTGTCCACTCACCCACGGGAGACGGGCAGGCAGGGCGCAGTGCGGATCTGGCTGTGTCCACTCACCCACGGCAGACGGGCAGGCAGGGCGCAGTGCGGATCTGGCTGTGTCCACTCACCCATGGGAGACGGGCAGGCAAGGCGCACTGTGGATCTGGCTGTGTCCACTCCCCCACGGGAGATGGGCAGATAGGGTGCCGTGTGGATCTGGCTATGTCCACTGACCCACGGAAGACGGGCAGGAAGGGCGCAGTGCGGATCTGGCTGTGTCCCCTCACCCACGGCAGACGTTCAGGCAGGGTGCAGTGTGGATCTGGCTGTGTCCACTCACCCACGGGAGATGGGCAGGCAGGGCGCAGTGCGGATCAGGCTGTGTCCACTAACACACGGCAGACAGGCAGGCAGGGCGCAGTGCGGATCTGGCTGTGTCCACTCAACCATGGGGTACGGGCAGGCAAGGCGCCATGTGGATCTGGCTGTGTCCACTCACCCACGGAATACGGGCAGAGAGAGTGCTGTGTGGATCTGGCTATGTACACTGACCTACGGCAGACGGGCAGGCCGGGCGCAGTGCGGATCTGGCTGTGTCCACTCACCCACGGCAGACGGTCAGGCAGGGCGCAGTGCAGATCTGGCTGTGTCCACTCACCCACGGGAGACGGGCAGGCAGGGCGCAGTGCGGATCTGGCTGTGTCCACTCTCCCACGGGAGACGGGCAGGCAGGGTGCAGTGCGGATCTGGCTGTGTCCACTAACACACGGCCGACAGGCAGGCAGGGCTCAGTGCGGATCTGGCTGTGTCCACTCAACCATGGGATACGGGCAGGCAAGGCGCCATGTGGATCTGCTTGTGTCCACTCACCCACGGTAGACAGGCAGAGAGGTTGCTGTTTGGATCTGGCTGTGTCCACTGACCCACGGCAGACGGGCAGGCAGGGCGCAGTGCGGATCTGGCTGTGTCCACTCACCAACGGCAGACGGGCAGGCAGGGCACAGTGCGGATCTGGCGGTGTCCACTCACCCACAGGAGACGGGCAAGCAAGGCGCAGTGTGGATCTGTCTGTGTCCACTCACCCACGGGATACGGGCAGAGAGGGTGCTGTGTGGATCTGGCTATGTACACTGACCTACGGCAGATGGGCAGGCCGGGCGCAGTGCGGATCTGGCTGTGTCCACTCACCCACGGCAGACGGTCAGGAAGGGCGCAGTGCGGATCTGGCTGTGTCCACTCACCACAGGAGACGGGCAGGTAGGGCGCAGTGCGGATCTGGCTGTGTCCACTCACCCACGGCAGACCGGCAGGCAGGGCGCAGTGCGGATCTGGCTGTGTCCACTCACCCACGGGAGACGTGTAGGCAAGGCGCAGTGTGGATCTGGCTGTGTCCACTCACCCACGGGAGACGGGCAGAAAGGGCGCTGTGTGGACCTGGCTATGTCCACTGACCCACGGCAGACGGGCAGGCAGGGCGCAGTGCGGATCTGGCTGTGTCCACTCACCCACGGCAGACGGGCAGGCAGGGCGCTGTGCGGATCAGGCTGCGTCCACTCACCCACGGGAGACGGTCAGGCAGGGCACAGTGCGGATCTGGCTGTGTCCACTCACCCACGGGAGACGGGCAGAGAGTGTGCTGTGTGGATCTGGCTATGTCCACTACCCACGGCAGACGGGCAGGCAGGGCGCAGTGCGGATCTGGCTGTGTCCACTCACCCACGGCAGACGGGCAGGCAGGACGCAGTGCGTATCTGGCTGTGTCCACTAACCCACGGCAGACGGTCAGGCAGTGCGCAGTGAGGATCTGGCTGTGTCCACTCACCCACGGGAGACGGTCAGGCAGGGCACAGTGCGGATCTGGCTGTGTCCACTCACCCACGCCAGACGGGCAGGCAGGGCGCAGTGCGAATCTGGCTGTGTCCACTCACCCACGGGAGAAGGGCAGGCAGGGCGCAGTGCGGATCTGGCTGTGTCCACTCACCAACGGCACACGGGCAGGCAGGGCGCAGTGCAGATCTGGCTGTGTCCACTCACCCATGGGAGACGGGCAGGCAAGGCGCAGTGTGGATCTGGCTGTGTCCACTCCCCCACGGGAGAGGGGCAGAGAGGGTGCCGTATGGATCTGGCTATGTCTACTGACCCACGGCAGACGGGCAGGCAGGGCGCAGTGCGGATCTGGCTGTGTCCCCTCACCCACGGCAGACGTACAGGCAGGGTGCAGTGTGGATCTGGCTGTGTCCACTCACCCACGGCAGACGGGCAGGCAGGGCGCAGTCGGATCTGGCTCTGTCCAATCACCCTCGGGAGATGGGCAGGCAAGGCGCAGTGTGGATCTGGCTGTGTCCACTCACCCACGGGTGACGGGCAGAGAGGGTGCTGTGTGGATCTGGCTATGTCCATTGAACCACGGCAGACGGGCAGGCAGGGCGCAGTGCGGATCTGGCTGTGTCCACTCACCCACGGGAGTGGGGCAGGCAAGGCGCAGTGTGGATCTGGCTGTGTCCACTCACCCACCGGAGACGGGCAGAGAGGGTGCTGTGTGGATCTGGCTACATCCACTGACCCACGGCAGACGGGCAGGCAGGGCGCAGGGCGGATCTGGCTGTGTCCACTCACCCACGGCAGACGGTCAGGCAATGCGAAGTGCGGATCTGGCTGTGTCCACTCACACACGGGAGACAGGTAGGCAAGGCGCACTGTGGATCTCGCTGTGTTCACTCACCCACGGGAGACAGGCAGAGAGGGTGCTGTGTGGATCTGGCTATGTCCACTGACCCACGGCAGACGGGCAGGCAGGGCGCAGTGAGGATCTGGCTGTGTCCACTCTCCCACGGCAGACGGGCAGGCAGGGCGCAGTGCGGATCTGGCTGTGTCCACTCACCCACGGGAGACGGGCAGGCAAGGCGCAGTGTGGATCTGGCTGTGTCCACTCACCAACGGGAGACGGGCAGAGTGGGTGCTGTGTGGATCTGGCAATTTCCACTGACCCACGGCAGACGGGAAGGCAGGGCGCAGTACGGATCTGGCTGTGTCCACTCACCCATGGCAGACAGTCAGGCAGGCGCAGTGCGGATCTGGCTGTGTCCACACACCCACGGGAGAGGGGCAGGCAGGGCGCAGTAAGGATCTGGCTGTGTCCACTCACCCACGGGAGACGGGCAGGCAGGGCGCAGTGCGGATTTGGCTGTGTCCACTCACCCACGGGAGACAGGCAGGTAGGGCGCAGTGTGGATCTGGCTGTGTCCACTCACCCACGGGAGACAGGCAGAGAGGGTGCTGTGTGGATCTGGCTATGTCCACTGACCCACGGCAGACGGGCAGGCAGGGCGCAGTGCGGATATGGCTGTGTCCACTCACCGACGGAAGACGGTCAGGCAGGGCGCAGTGCAAATCTGGCTGTGTCCACTCACCCACGGCAGACGGTCAGGCAGGGCGCAGTGCGGATCTGGCTGTGTCCACTCACCCAAGGGAGACAGGAAGGCAGGGCGCAGTGTGGATCTGGCTGTGTCCACTCACCCACGGGAGACGGGCAGAGAGGGTGCTGTGTGGATCTGGGTAAGTCCACTAACCCACGGCAGACGGGCAGGCAGGGCGCAGTGCGGATCTGGCTCTGTCCCCTCACCCACGGCAGATGGTCAGGCAGGGCGCAGTGCGGATCTGGCTGTGTCCACTCACCCATGGGAGACGGGTAAGCAAGATGCAGTGTGAATCTGGCTGTGTCCACTCACCCACGGGAGACGGGCAGAGAGTGTGCTGTGTGGATCTGGCTATGTCCACTGACCCACGGCAGACGGGCAGGCAGGGCGCAGTGCGGATCTGGTTGTGTCCAATCACCCACGGCAGACGGGCATGCAGGGCGCAGTGCAGATCAGGCTGTGTCCACTCACCCACGGGAGACGGGCAGGCAGGGCACAGTGCGGATCTGGCTGTGTCCACTCACCCACGGCAGACGGGCAGGCAAGGCACAGTGCGGATCTGGGCGTGTCCAATCACCCACGGCAGACCGGCAGGCAGGGCGCAGTGCGGATCTGGCTGTGTCCACTCACCCACTGCAGACGGGCAGGCAGGGCGCAGTTCGGATCTGGCTGTGTCCACTCACCCACGGGAGACGGGCAGGCAAGGCGCAGTGTGGATCTGGCTGTGTCCACTCACCCACGGTAGACGGGCAGGCAAGGCGCAGTGTGGATCAGGCTGTGTCCCCTCCCCCACAGGAGACGGGCAGAGAGGGTGCCGGGTGGATCTGGCTATGTCCACTGACCCACGGCAGACGGGCAGGCAGGGTGCAGTGTGGATCTGGCTTTGTCCCTCACCCACGGCAGACGGGCAGGCAGGGCGCAGTGCATATCTGGCTGTGTCCACTCACCCACGGCAGACGGGCAGGCAGGGCGCAGTGCAGATCTGGCTCTGTCCACTCACCAATGGGGGACGGGCAGGCAGGGCGAAGTGCGGATCTGGCTGTTTCCACTAACCCACGGCAGACGGTCAGGAAGGGCGCAGTTCGGATCTGGCTGTGTCCACTCACCCACGGGAGACGGGCAGGCAGGGCGCAGTGCGGATCTGGCTGTGTCCACTCACCCACGGCAGACGGGCAGGCAGGGCGCAGTGCGGATCTGGCTGTGTCCACTCACACACGGGAGACGGGGAGGCAGGGCGCAGTGTGGATCTCGCTGTGTCCACTCACCCACGGGAGACAGGCAGAAAGGGCGCTGTGTGGATCTGGCTATGTCTACTGACCCACGGCAGACGGGCAGGCAGGGCGCAGTGCGGATCTGGCGGTGTCCAATCACCCACGGCAGACGGGCAGGCAGGGCGCAGTGCGGATCTGGCTGTGTCCACTCACGCACAGGAGACGGGCAGGCAGGGCACAGTGCGGATCTGGCTGTGTCCACTCACCAACGGCAGACGGGAAGGCAGGGCGCAGTGTGGATCTTACTGTGTCCACTCACCCACGGGAGACCAGCAGGCAAGGCGCAGTGTGGATCTGGCTGTGTCCACTCACCCACGGGAGACGGGTAGGCAAGGCGCAGTGTGGATCTGGCTGTGTCCACTCACCCACGGGACACGGGCAGAGAGGGTGCTGTGTGGATCTGGCTATGTCCACTGACCCAACTCAGACGGGCACGCAGGGTGCAGTGCGGATCTGGCTGTGTCCACTCACCCATGGCAGACGGGCAGGCAGGGCGCAGTGCGGATCTGGCGGTGTCCACTCACCCACGGGAGACGGGTAGGCAAGGCGCAGTGTGGATCTGGCTGTGTCCACTCACCCACGGGAGACAGGCAGAGAGGGTGCTGTGTGGATCTGCCTATGTACAGTGACCCACGGCAGACGGGCAGGCAGGGCGCAGTTCGGATCTGGCTGTGTCCACTCACCCACGGCAGACGGTCAGGCAGGGCGCAGTGCAGATCTGGCTGTGTCCACTCACCCACGTGAGACGGGCAGGCAGGGCGCAGTGCGGATCTGGCTGTGTCCACTCTCCCACAGGAGACGGGCAGGCAGGGCGCAGTGCGGACCTGGCTGTGTCCACTAACACACGACAGACAGGCAGGCAGGGCGCAGTGCGGATCTGGCTGTGTCCACTCACCCACGGGAGACAGGCAGAGGGTTGCTGTTTGGATCTGGCTATGTACACTGACCTACGGCAGATGGGCAATCCGGGCGCAGTGCGGATCTGGCTGTGTCCACTCACCCACGGCAGACGGTCAGGAAGGGCGCAGTGCGGATCTGGCTGTGTCCACTCACCCATGGGAGACGGGCAGAAAGGGCACTGTGTGGATCTGGCTGTGTCTACTCACCCACGGGAGACGGGCAAAGAGGGTGCTGTGTGGATCTGGCTATGTCCACTGACACACGGCAGACGGGCAGGCAGGGCGCAGTGCGGATCTGGCTGTGTCCACTCACCCACGGCAGACGGTCAGGCAGGGCGCAGTGCGGATCTGGCTGTGTCCACTCGCCCACGCCAGACGGGCAGGCAGGGCGCAGTGCGGATCTGGCTGTGTCCACTCACCCACGGGAGACGGGCAGGCAGGGCGCAGTGCGGATCTGGCTGTGTCCACTCACCCACGGCAGACGGGCAGGCAGGGCGCAGTGCGGATCTGGCTGTGTCCACTCACCCATGGGAGACGGGCAGGCAAGGCGCACTGTGGATCTGGCTGTGTCCACTCCCCCACGGGAGATGGGCAGATAGGGTGCCGTGTGGATCTGGCTATGTCCACTGACCCACGGAAGACGGGCAGGAAGGGCGCAGTGCGGATCTGGCTGTGTCCCCTCACCCACGGCAGACGTTCAGGCAGGGTGCAGTGTGGATCTGGCTGTGTCCACTCACCCACGGGAGATGGGTAGGCAGGGCGCAGTGCGGATCAGGCTGTGTCCACTAACACACGGCAGACAGGCAGGCAGGGCGCAGTGCGGATCTGGCTGTGTCCACTCAACCATGGGGTACGGGCAGGCAAGGCGCCATGTGGATCTGGCTGTGTCCACTCACCCACGGAATACGGGCAGAGAGAGTGCTGTGTGGATCTGGCTATGTACACTGACCTACGGCAGACGGGCAGGCCGGGCGCAGTGCGGATCTGGCTGTGTCCACTCACCCACGGCAGACGGTCAGGCAGGGCGCAGTGCAGATCTGGCTGTGTCCACTCACCCACGGGAGACGGGCAGGCAGGGCGCAGTGCGGATCTGGCTGTGTCCACTCTCCCACGGGAGACGGGCAGGCAGGGTGCAGTGCGGATCTGGCTGTGTCCACTAACACACGGCCGACAGGCAGGCAGGGCTCAGTGCGGATCTGGCTGTGTCCACTCAACCATGGGATACGGGCAGGCAAGGCGCCATGTGGATCTGCTTGTGTCCACTCACCCACGGTAGACAGGCAGAGAGGTTGCTGTTTGGATCTGGCTGTGTCCACTGACCCACGGCAGACGGGCAGGCAGGGCGCAGTGCGGATCTGGCTGTGTCCACTCACCAACGGCAGACGGGCAGGCAGGGCACAGTGCGGATCTGGCGGTGTCCACTCACCCACAGGAGACGGGCAAGCATGGCGCAGTGTGGATCTGTCTGTGTCCACTCACCCACGGGATACGGGCAGAGAGGGTGCTGTGTGGATCTGGCTATGTACACTGACCTACGGCAGATGGGCAGGCCGGGCGCAGTGCGGATCTGGCTGTGTCCACTCACCCACGGCAGACGGTCAGGAAGGGCGCAGTGCGGATCTGGCTGTGTCCACTCACCACAGGAGACGGGCAGGTAGGGCGCAGTGCGGATCTGGCTGTGTCCACTCACCCACGGCAGACCGGCAGGCAGGGCGCAGTGCGGATCTGGCTGTGTCCACTCACCCACGGGAGACGTGTAGGCAAGGCGCAGTGTGGATCTGGCTGTGTCCACTCACCCACGGGAGACGGGCAGAAAGGGCGCTGTGTGGACCTGGCTATGTCCACTGACCCACGGCAGACGGGCAGGCAGGGCGCAGTGCGGATCTGGCTGTGTCCACTCACCCACGGCAGACGGGCAGGCAGGGCGCTGTGCGGATCAGGCTGCGTCCACTCACCCACGGGAGACGGTCAGGCAGGGCACAGTGCGGATCTGGCTGTGTCCACTCACCCACGGGAGACGGGCAGAGAGTGTGCTGTGTGGATCTGGCTATGTCCACTACCCACGGCAGACGGGCAGGCAGGGCGCAGTGCGGATCTGGCTGTGTCCACTCACCCACGGCAGACGGGCAGGCAGGACGCAGTGCGTATCTGGCTGTGTCCACTAACCCACGGCAGACGGTCAGGCAGTGCGCAGTGAGGATCTGGCTGTGTCCACTCACCCACGGGAGACGGTCAGGCAGGGCACAGTGCGGATCTGGCTGTGTCCACTCACCCACGCCAGACGGGCAGGCAGGGCGCAGTGCGAATCTGGCTGTGTCCACTCACCCACGGGAGAAGGGCAGGCAGGGCGCAGTGCGGATCTGGCTGTGTCCACTCACCAACGGCACACGGGCAGGCAGGGCGCAGTGCAGATCTGGCTGTGTCCACTCACCCATGGGAGACGGGCAGGCAAGGCGCAGTGTGGATCTGGCTGTGTCCACTCCCCCACGGGAGAGGGGCAGAGAGGGTGCCGTATGGATCTGGCTATGTCTACTGACCCACGGCAGACGGGCAGGCAGGGCGCAGTGCGGATCTGGCTGTGTCCCCTCACCCACGGCAGACGTACAGGCAGGGTGCAGTGTGGATCTGGCTGTGTCCACTCACCCACGGCAGACGGGCAGGCAGGGCGCAGTCGGATCTGGCTCTGTCCAATCACCCTCGGGAGATGGGCAGGCAAGGCGCAGTGTGGATCTGGCTGTGTCCACTCACCCACGGGTGACGGGCAGAGAGGGTGCTGTGTGGATCTGGCTATGTCCATTGAACCACGGCAGACGGGCAGGCAGGGCGCAGTGCGGATCTGGCTGTGTCCACTCACCCACGGGAGTGGGGCAGGCAAGGCGCAGTGTGGATCTGGCTGTGTCCACTCACCCACCGGAGACGGGCAGAGAGGGTGCTGTGTGGATCTGGCTACATCCACTGACCCACGGCAGACGGGCAGGCAGGGCGCAGGGCGGATCTGGCTGTGTCCACTCACCCACGGCAGACGGTCAGGCAATGCGAAGTGCGGATCTGGCTGTGTCCACTCACACACGGGAGACAGGTAGGCAAGGCGCACTGTGGATCTCGCTGTGTTCACTCACCCACGGGAGACAGGCAGAGAGGGTGCTGTGTGGATCTGGCTATGTCCACTGACCCACGGCAGACGGGCAGGCAGGGCGCAGAGAGGATCTGGCTCTGTCCACTCTCCCACGACAGACGGGCAGGCAGGGCGCAGTGCGGATCTGGCTGTGTCCACTCACCCACGGGAGACGGGCAGGCAAGGCGCAGTGTGGATCTGGCTGTGTCCACTCACCAACGGGAGACGGGCAGAGTGGGTGCTGTGTGGATCTGGCAATTTCCACTGACCCACGGCAGACGGGAAGGCAGGGCGCAGTACGGATCTGGCTGTGTCCACTCACCCATGGCAGACAGTCAGGCAGGCGCAGTGCGGATCTGGCTGTGTCCACACACCCACGGGAGAGGGGCAGGCAGGGCGCAGTACGGATCTGGCTGTGTCCACTCACCCACGGGAGACGGGCAGGCAGGGCGCAGTGCGGATTTGGCTGTGTCCACTCACCCACGGGAGACAGGCAGGTAGGGCGCAGTGTGGATCTGGCTGTGTCCACTCACCCACGGGAGACAGGCAGAGAGGGTGCTGTGTGGATCTGGCTATGTCCACTGACCCACGGCAGACGGGCAGGCAGGGCGCAGTGCGGATATGGCTGTGTCCACTCACCGACGGAAGACGGTCAGGCAGGGCGCAGTGCAAATCTGGCTGTGTCCACTCACCCACGGCAGACGGTCAGGCAGGGCGCAGTGCGGATCTGGCTGTGTCCACTCACCCAAGGGAGACAGGTAGGCAGGGCGCAGTGTGGATCTGGCTGTGTCCACTCACCCACGGGAGACGGGCAGAGAGGGTGCTGTGTGGATCTGGGTAAGTCCACTAACCCACGGCAGACGGGCAGGCAGGGCGCAGTGCGGATCTGGCTCTGTCCCCTCACCCACGGCAGATGGTCAGGCAGGGCGCAGTGCGGATCTGGCTGTGTCCACTCACCCACGGGAGACGGGTAAGCAAGATGCAGTGTGAATCTGGCTGTGTCCACTCACCCACGGGAGACGGGCAGAGAGTGTGCTGTGTGGATCTGGCTATGTCCACTGACCCACGGCAGACGGGCAGGCAGGGCGCAGTGCGGATCTGGTTGTGTCCAATCACCCACGGCTGACGGGCATGCAGGGCGCAGTGCAGATCAGGCTGTGTCCACTCACCCACGGGAGACGGGCAGGCAGGGCGCAGTCCAGATCTGGCTGTGTCCACTCACCCTCGGCAGACGGTCAGGGAGGGCGCAGTTCGGATCTGGCTTTGTCCACTCACCCACGAGAGACGGGCAGGCAGAGCGTAGTGCGGATCTGGCTGTGTCCACTCACCCACGGGAGACAGGCAGAGAGGGTGCTGTTTGGATCTGGGTATGTCCACTGACCCATGGCAGACGGGCAGGCAGGGCGCAGTGCGGATCTGGCTGTGTCCACTCACCCATGGCAGACGGATAGGCAAGGCGCAGTGCGGATCTGGCTTGGCCACTCACCCACGGGAGACGGGCAGACAAGGCGCAGTGTGGATCTGGCTGTGTCCACGCACCCATGGGAGACGGGCAGAGAGGGTGCTGTGTAGATGTGGCTACGTCCACTGACCCACGACAGACGGGCAGGCAGGGCGCAGTGCGGATCTGGCTGTGACCACTCACCCACGGCAGACGGGCAGGCAGGGCGCAGTGCGGATCTGGCCGTGTCCACTCACCCACGGGAGACGGGCAGGCTAGGCGCAGTGTGGATCTGCCTGTGTCCACTCACCCACGGGAGACGGGCAGAGAGGGTGCTGTGTGGATCTTGGTATGTCCACTGACCAACGGCAGACCGGCAGGCAGGGTGCAGTGCAGATCTGGCTGTGTGCACTCACCCACGGCAGACTGTCAGGCAGGGCGCAGTGCGGATCTGGCTTTGTCCACTCATCCACGGGAGACGGGCAGAGAGGGTGCTGTGTGGATCTGGCTATGTCCACTGACCCACGGCAGACGGGCAGGCAGGGCGCAGTGCGGATGTGGCTTTGTCCACTCACCCAGGGCAGACTGGCAGGCAGGGGGCAGTGCGGATCTGGCTGTGTCCACTCAACCACGGGAGAAGGGCATGCAAGGCGCAGTGTGGATCTGGCTGTGTCCACTCACCCACGGGAGACGGGCAGAGAGTGTGCTGTGCGTATCTGGCTATGTCCACTGACCCACGGCAGTCGGGCAGGCAGGGCACAGTGCGGATCTTCCTGTATCCTCTCACCCACGGCAGACGGACCGGCAGGGCGCAGTGCGGATCTGGCTGTGTCCACTCAACCACGGGAGACGGGCAGGCAAAGCGCAGTGTGGATCTGGCTATGTCCACTGAACCTCGGCAGATGCGCAGGCAGGGCGCAGTGCGAATCTGGCTGTGTCCAATCACCAACGGCAGACGGGCAGGCAGGGCGCAGTGCGGATCTGGCTGTGTCCACTCACCCACGGCAGACGGTCAGGCAGGGCATAGTGCGGATCTGGCTGTGTCCACTCACCCTCGGGAGACGGGCAGGGAGGGTGCTGTGTGTATCTGGCTATGTCCAATGACACTCGGCAGACGGGAAGGCAGGGCGCAGTCGGATCTGGTTGTGTCCACTCACCCACGGCAGACGGGCAGGCAGGGCGCAGTGCGGATCTGGCTGTGTCCACTCACCCACGGGAGACGGGCAGGCAAGGCGCACTGTGGATCTGACTGTGTCCACTCACCCACGGGAGACGGGTAGAGAGTGTGCTGTGCGTATCTGGCTATGTCCACTAACCCACGGCAGACGGGCAGGCAGGGCGCAGTGCGTATCTGGCATTGTCCACTGACCTATGGCAGACGGGCAGGAAGGGAGCAGTGAGCATCTGGCTGTGTCCACTCACCCACGGGAGACGGTCAGGCAGGGCGCAGTGCGGATCTGGCTGTGTCCACTCACCCACGGGACACGGGCAGAGAGGGTGCTGTGTGGATCTGGCTATGTCCAATGACCCTCGGCATACGGGAAGGCAGGGCGCAGTGCGGATCTGGCTGTGTCCACTCACCCACAGGAGACGGGCAGGCAGGGCGCAGTGCGGATCTGGGTGTGTCCACTCACCCACGGGAGACGGGCAGGCAAAGCGCAGTGTGGATATGGCTGTGTCTACTCACCCACGGGGGACGGGCAGAGAGGTTGCTGTGTGGATCTGGCTATGTCCACTGACCCACGGCAGACGGGCAGGCAGGGCGCAGTGCGGATCTGGCTGTGTCCACTCACTCACGTGAGACGGACAGGCAAGGCACAGTGTGGATCTGGCTGTGTCCACTCACCCACGAAAGACAGGCAGAGAGGGTGCTGTGTGGATCTGGCCCTGTCCACTGACCCACGGCAGACGGGCAGGCAGGGCGCAGTGCGGATCTGGCTGTGTCCAATCACCCACGACAGACGGGCAGGCAGGGCGCAGTGCGGATCTGGCTGTGTCCACTCACCCACTTCATATGGTCAGGCAGGGCACAATGTGGATCTGGCCGTGTCCACTCACCCACGGGAGACGGGTATGCAAGGCGCAGTGTGGATCTGGCTGTGTCCACTCACCCACGAAAGACGGGCAGAGAGGGTGCTGTGTGGATCTGGCTATGTCCACTGACCCACGGCAGACGGGCAGGCAGGGCGCAGTGCGGATCTGGCTGTGCCCACTCACCGACGGCAGACGGGCAGGCAGGGTGCTGTGCGGATCTGGCTGTGCCCACTCACCCACTGCAGACGGGTAGGCAGGGCGCAGTGCGGATCTGGCTGTGTCCTCCACCCACGGGAGACGGGCAGAGAGGGTGCTGTGTGGATCTCTCTATGTCCACTGACGCACGGCAGACGGGCAGGCGGGGCGCAGTGCGGATCTGGCGGTGTCCACTCACCCACAGCAGACGGGCAGGCAGGGCGCCGTGCGGATCTGGCTGTGTCCACTCACCCACAGCAGACGGGTAGGCACGGCGCAGGGCGGATATGGCTGTGTCCACTCACCCACGGGAGACAGGCAGAGGGTTGCTGTTTGGATCTGGCTATGTACACTGACCTACGGCAGATGGGCAATCCGGGCGCAGTGCGGATCTGGCTGTGTCCACTCACCCACGGCAGACGGTCAGGAAGGGCGCAGTGCGGATCTGGCTGTGTCCACTCACCCATGGGAGACGGGCAGAAAGGGCACTGTGTGGATCTGGCTGTGTCTACTCACCCACGGGAGACGGGCAAAGAGGGTGCTGTGTGGATCTGGCTATGTCCACTGACACACGGCAGACGGGCAGGCAGGGCGCAGTGCGGATCTGGCTGTGTCCACTCACCCACGGTAGACGGTCAGGCAGGGCGCAGTGTGGATCTGGCTGTGTCCACTCACCCACGGGAGACGGTCAGGCAGGGCACAGTGCGGATCTGGCTGTGTCCACTCGCCCACGCCAGACGGGCAGGCAGGGCGCAGTGCGGATCTGGCTGTGTCCACTCACCCACGGGAGACGGGCAGGCAGGGCGCAGTGCGGATCTGGCTGTGTCCACTCACCCACGGCAGACGGGCAGGCAGGGCGCAGTGCGGATCTGGCTGTGTCCACTCACCCATGGGAGACGGGCAGGCAAGGCGCACTGTGGATCTGGCTGTGTCCACTCCCCCACGGGAGATGGGCAGATAGGGTGCCGTGTGGATCTGGCTATGTCCACTGACCCACGGAAGACGGGCAGGAAGGGCGCAGTGCGGATCTGGCTGTGTCCCCTCACCCACGGCAGACGTTCAGGCAGGGTGCAGTGTGGATCTGGCTGTGTCCACTCACCCACGGGAGATGGGCAGGCAGGGCGCAGTGCGGATCAGGCTGTGTCCACTAACACACGGCAGACAGGCAGGCAGGGCGCAGTGCGGATCTGGCTGTGTCCACTCAACCATGGGGTACGGGCAGGCAAGGCGCCATGTGGATCTGGCTGTGTCCACTCACCCACGGAATACGGGCAGAGAGAGTGCTGTGTGGATCTGGCTATGTACACTGACCTACGGCAGACGGGCAGGCCGGGCGCAGTGCGGATCTGGCTGTGTCCACTCACCCACGGCAGACGGTCAGGCAGGGCGCAGTGCAGATCTGGCTGTGTCCACTCACCCACGGGAGACGGGCAGGCAGGGCGCAGTGCGGATCTGGCTGTGTCCACTCTCCCACGGGAGACGGGCAGGCAGGGTGCAGTGCGGATCTGGCTGTGTCCACTAACACACGGCCGACAGGCAGGCAGGGCTCAGTGCGGATCTGGCTGTGTCCACTCAACCATGGGATACGGGCAGGCAAGGCGCCATGTGGATCTGCTTGTGTCCACTCACCCACGGTAGACAGGCAGAGAGGTTGCTGTTTGGATCTGGCTGTGTCCACTGACCCACGGCAGATGGGCAGGCAGGGCGCAGTGCGGATCTGGCTGTGTCCACTCACCAACGGCAGACGGGCAGGCAGGGCACAGTGCGGATCTGGCGGTGTCCACTCACCCACAGGAGACGGGCAAGCAAGGCGCAGTGTGGATCTGTCTGTGTCCACTCACCCACGGGATACGGGCAGAGAGGGTGCTGTGTGGATCTGGCTATGTACACTGACCTACGGCAGATGGGCAGGCCGGGCGCAGTGCGGATCTGGCTGTGTCCACTCACCCACGGCAGACGGTCAGGAAGGGCGCAGTGCGGATCTGGCTGTGTCCACTCACCACAGGAGACGGGCAGGTAGGGCGCAGTGCGGATCTGGCTGTGTCCACTCACCCACGGCAGACCGGCAGGCAGGGCGCAGTGCGGATCTGGCTGTGTCCACTCACCCACGGGAGACGTGTAGGCAAGGCGCAGTGTGGATCTGGCTGTGTCCACTCACCCACGGGAGACGGGCAGAAAGGGCGCTGTGTGGACCTGGCTATGTCCACTGACCCACGGCAGACGGGCAGGCAGGGCGCAGTGCGGATCTGGCTGTGTCCACTCACCCACGGCAGACGGGCAGGCAGGGCGCTGTGCGGATCAGGCTGCGTCCACTCACCCACGGGAGACGGTCAGGCAGGGCACAGTGCGGATCTGGCTGTGTCCACTCACCCACGGGAGACGGGCAGAGAGTGTGCTGTGTGGATCTGGCTATGTCCACTACCCACGGCAGACGGGCAGGCAGGGCGCAGTGCGGATCTGGCTGTGTCCACTCACCCACGGCAGACGGGCAGGCAGGACGCAGTGCGTATCTGGCTGTGTCCACTAACCCACGGCAGACGGTCAGGCAGTGCGCAGTGAGGATCTGGCTGTGTCCACTCACCCACGGGAGACGGTCAGGCAGGGCACAGTGCGGATCTGGCTGTGTCCACTCACCCACGCCAGACGGGCAGGCAGGGCGCAGTGCGAATCTGGCTGTGTCCACTCACCCACGGGAGAAGGGCAGGCAGGGCGCAGTGCGGATCTGGCTGTGTCCACTCACCAACGGCACACGGGCAGGCAGGGCGCAGTGCAGATCTGGCTGTGTCCACTCACCCATGGGAGACGGGCAGGCAAGGCGCAGTGTGGATCTGGCTGTGTCCACTCCCCCACGGGAGAGGGGCAGAGAGGGTGCCGTATGGATCTGGCTATGTCTACTGACCCACGGCAGACGGGCAGGCAGGGCGCAGTGCGGATCTGGCTGTGTCCCCTCACCCACGGCAGACGTACAGGCAGGGTGCAGTGTGGATCTGGCTGTGTCCACTCACCCACGGCAGACGGGCAGGCAGGGCGCAGTCGGATCTGGCTCTGTCCAATCACCCTCGGGAGATGGGCAGGCAAGGCGCAGTGTGGATCTGGCTGTGTCCACTCACCCACGGGTGACGGGCAGAGAGGGTGCTGTGTGGATCTGGCTATGTCCATTGAACCACGGCAGACGGGCAGGCAGGGCGCAGTGCGGATCTGGCTGTGTCCACTCACCCACGGGAGTGGGGCAGGCAAGGCGCAGTGTGGATCTGGCTGTGTCCACTCACCCACCGGAGACGGGCAGAGAGGGTGCTGTGTGGATCTGGCTACATCCACTGACCCACGGCAGACGGGCAGGCAGGGCGCAGGGCGGATCTGGCTGTGTCCACTCACCCACGGCAGACGGTCAGGCAATGCGAAGTGCGGATCTGGCTGTGTCCACTCACACACGGGAGACAGGTAGGCAAGGCGCACTGTGGATCTCGCTGTGTTCACTCACCCACGGGAGACAGGCAGAGAGGGTGCTGTGTGGATCTGGCTATGTCCACTGACCCACGGCAGACGGGCAGGCAGGGCGCAGTGAGGATCTGGCTGTGTCCACTCTCCCACGGCAGACGGGCAGGCAGGGCGCAGTGCGGATCTGGCTGTGTCCACTCACCCACGGGAGACGGGCAGGCAAGGCGCAGTGTGGATCTGGCTGTGTCCACTCACCAACGGGAGACGGGCAGAGTGGGTGCTGTGTGGATCTGGCAATTTCCACTGACCCACGGCAGACGGGAAGGCAGGGCGCAGTACGGATCTGGCTGTGTTCACTCACCCATGGCAGACAGTCAGGCAGGCGCAGTGCGGATCTGGCTGTGTCCACACACCCACGGGAGAGGGGCAGGCAGGGCGCAGTAAGGATCTGGCTGTGTCCACTCACCCACGGGAGACGGGCAGGCAGGGTGCAGTGCAGATCTGGCTCTGTCCACTCACCAATGGGGGACGGGCAGGCAGGGCGCAGTGCGGATTGGCTGTTTCCACTAACCCACGGTAGACGGTCAGGAAGGGCGCAGTTCGGATCTGGCTGTGTCCACTCACCCACGGGAGACGGGCAGGCAGGGCGCAGTGCGGATCTGGCTGTGTCCACTCACCCACGGCAGACGGGCAGGCAGGGCGCAGTGCGGATCTGGCTGTGTCCACTCACCCACGGGAGACGGGGAGGCAGGGCGCAGTGTGGATCTCGCTGTGTCCACTCACCCACGGGAGACAGGCAGAAAGGGCGCTGTGTGGATCTGGCTATGTCTACTGACCCACGGCAGACGGGCAGGCAGGGCGCAGTGCGGATCTGGCGGTGTCCAATCACCCACGGCAGACGGGCAGGCAGGGCGCAGTGCGGATCTGGCTGTGTCCACTCACGCACAGGAGACGGGCAGGCAGGGCACAGTGCGGATCTGGCTGTGTCCACTCACCAACGGCAGACGGGAAGGCAGGGCGCAGTGTGGATCTTACTGTGTCCACTCACCAACGGGAGACCAGCAGGCAAGGCGCAGTGTGGATCTGGCTGTGTCCACTCACCCACGGGAGACGGGTAGGCAAGGCGCAGTGTGGATCTGGCTGTGTCCACTCACCCACGGGACACGGGCAGAGAGGGTGCTGTGTGGATCTGGCTATGTCCACTGACCCAACTCAGACGGGCACGCAGGGTGCAGTGCGGATCTGGCTGTGTCCACTCACCCATGGCAGACGGGCAGGCAGGGCGCAGTGCGGATCTGGCGGTGTCCACTCACCCACGGGAGACGGGTAGGCAAGGCGCAGTGTGGATCTGGCTGTGTCCACTCACCCACGGGAGACAGGCAGAGAGGGTGCTGTGTGGATCTGCCTATGTACAGTGACCCACGGCAGACGGGCAGGCAGGGCGCAGTTCGGATCTGGCTGTGTCCACTCACCCACGGCAGACGGTCAGGCAGGGCGCAGTGCAGATCTGGCTGTGTCCACTCACCCACGTGAGACGGGCAGGCAGGGCGCAGTGCGGATCTGGCTGTGTCCACTCTCCCACAGGAGACGGGCAGGCAGGGCGCAGTGCGGACCTGGCTGTGTCCACTAACACACGACAGACAGGCCGGCAGGGCGCAGTGCGGATCTGGCTGTGTCCACTCAACCATGGGATACGGGCAGGCAAGGCGCCATGTGGATCTGGCTTATTCACTCACCCACGGAAGACGGGCAGAGAGGTTGCTGTTTGGATCTGGCTGTGTCCACTCACCCACGGCAGACGGGCAGGCAGGGCGCAGTGCGGATCTGGCTGTGTCCACTCACCCACGGCAGACGGGCAGTCAGGGCGCAGTGCGGATCTGGCTGTGTCCACTCACCCACCGGAGACGGGCAGAGAGGGTGCTGTGTGGATCTGGCTATGTACACTGATCCACGGCAGACGGGCAGGCAGGGCGCAGTGCGTATCTGGCATTGTCCACTGACCTATGGCAGACGGGCAGGAAGGGAGCAGTGAGCATCTGGCTGTGTGCACTCACCCACGGCAGACGGTCAGGCAGGGCGCAGTGCGATTCTGGCTGTGTCCACTCACCCACGGGACACGGGCAGAGAGGGTGCTGTGTGGATCTGGCTATGTCCAATGACCCTCGGCATACGGGAAGGCAGGGCGCAGTGCGGATCTGGCTGTGTCCACTCACCCACAGGAGACGGGCAGGCAGGGCGCAGTGCGGATCTGGGTGTGTCCACTCACCCACGGGAGACGGGCAGGCAAAGCGCAGTGTGGATATGGCTGTGTCTACTCACCCACGGGGGACGGGCAGAGAGGTTGCTGTGTGGATCTGGCTATGTCCACTGACCCACGGCAGACGGGCAGGCAGGGCGCAGTGCGGATCTGGCTGTGTCCACTCACCCACTTCATATGGTCAGGCAGGGCACAATGTGGATCTGGCCGTGTCCACTCACCCACGGGAGACGGGTATGCAAGGCGCAGTGTGGATCTGGCTGTGTCCACTCACCCACGAAAGACGGGCAGAGAGGGTGCTGTGTGGATCTGGCTATGTCCACTGACCCACGGCAGACGGGCAGGCAGGGCGCAGTGCGGATCTGGCTGTGCCCACTCACCGACGGCAGACGGGCAGGCAGGGTGCTGTGCGGATCTGGCTGTGCCCACTCACCCACTGCAGACGGGTAGGCAGGGCGCAGTGCGGATCTGGCTGTGTCCTCCACCCACGGGAGACGGGCAGAGAGGGTGCTGTGTGGATCTCTCTATGTCCACTGACGCACGGCAGACGGGCAGGCGGGGCGCAGTGCGGATCTGGCGGTGTCCACTCACCCACAGCAGACGGGCAGGCAGGGCGCCGTGCGGATCTGGCTGTGTCCACTCACCCACAGCAGACGGGTAGGCACGGCGCAGGGCGGATCTGGCTGTGTCCACTCACCCACGGGAGACAGGCAGAGGGTTGCTGTTTGGATCTGGCTATGTACACTGACCTACGGCAGATGGGCAATCCGGGCGCAGTGCGGATCTGGCTGTGTCCACTCACCCACGGCAGACGGTCAGGAAGGGCGCAGTGCGGATCTGGCTGTGTCCACTCACCCATGGGAGACGGGCAGAAAGGGCACTGTGTGGATCTGGCTGTGTCTACTCACCCACGGGAGACGGGCAAAGAGGGTGCTGTGTGGATCTGGCTATGTCCACTGACACACGGCAGACGGGCAGGCAGGGCGCAGTGCGGATCTGGCTGTGTCCACTCACCCACGGCAGACGGTCAGGCAGGGCGCAGTGTGGATCTGGCTGTGTCCACTCACCCACGGGAGACGGTCAGGCAGGGCACAGTGCGGATCTGGCTGTGTCCACTCGCCCACGCCAGACGGGCAGGCAGGGCGCAGTGCGGATCTGGCTGTGTCCACTCACCCACGGGAGACGGGCAGGCAGGGCGCAGTGCGGATCTGGCTGTGTCCACTCACCCACGGCAGACGGGCAGGCAGGGCGCAGTGCGGATCTGGCTGTGTCCACTCACCCATGGGAGACGGGCAGGCAAGGCGCACTGTGGATCTGGCTGTGTCCACTCCCCCACGGGAGATGGGCAGATAGGGTGCCGTGTGGATCTGGCTATGTCCACTGACCCACGGAAGACGGGCAGGAAGGGCGCAGTGCGGATCTGGCTGTGTCCCCTCACCCACGGCAGACGTTCAGGCAGGGTGCAGTGTGGATCTGGCTGTGTCCACTCACCCACGGGAGATGGGCAGGCAGGGCGCAGTGCGGATCAGGCTGTGTCCACTAACACACGGCAGACAGGCAGGCAGGGCGCAGTGCGGATCTGGCTGTGTCCACTCAACCATGGGGTACGGGCAGGCAAGGCGCCATGTGGATCTGGCTGTGTCCACTCACCCACGGAATACGGGCAGAGAGAGTGCTGTGTGGATCTGGCTATGTACACTGACCTACGGCAGACGGGCAGGCCGGGCGCAGTGCGGATCTGGCTGTGTCCACTCACCCACGGCAGACGGTCAGGCAGGGCGCAGTGCAGATCTGGCTGTGTCCACTCACCCACGGGAGACGGGCAGGCAGGGCGCAGTGTGGATCTGGCTGTGTCCACTCTCCCACGGGAGACGGGCAGGCAGGGTGCAGTGCGGATCTGGCTGTGTCCACTAACACACGGCCGACAGGCAGGCAGGGCTCAGTGCGGATCTGGCTGTGTCCACTCAACCATGGGATACGGGCAGGCAAGGCGCCATGTGGATCTGCTTGTGTCCACTCACCCACGGTAGACAGGCAGAGAGGTTGCTGTTTGGATCTGGCTGTGTCCACTGACCCACGGCAGAGGGGCAGGCAGGGCGCAGTGCGGATCTGGCTGTGTCCACTCACCAACGGCAGACGGGCAGGCAGGGCACAGTGCGGATCTGGCGGTGTCCACTCACCCACAGGAGACGGGCAAGCAAGGCGCAGTGTGGATCTGTCTGTGTCCACTCACCCACGGGATACGGGCAGAGAGGGTGCTGTGTGGATCTGGCTATGTACACTGACCTACGGCAGATGGGCAGGCCGGGCGCAGTGCGGATCTGGCTGTGTCCACTCACCCACGGCAGACGGTCAGGAAGGGCGCAGTGCGGATCTGGCTGTGTCCACTCACCACAGGAGACGGGCAGGTAGGGCGCAGTGCGGATCTGGCTGTGTCCACTCACCCATGGCAGACCGGCAGGCAGGGCGCAGTGCGGATCTGGCTGTGTCCACTCACCCACGGGAGACGTGTAGGCAAGGCGCAGTGTGGATCTGGCTGTGTCCACTCACCCACGGGAGACGGGCAGAAAGGGCGCTGTGTGGACCTGGCTATGTCCACTGACCCACGGCAGACGGGCAGGCAGGGCGCAGTGCGGATCTGGCTGTGTCCACTCACCCACGGCAGACGGGCAGGCAGGGCGCTGTGCGGATCAGGCTGCGTCCACTCACCCACGGGAGACGGTCAGGCAGGGCACAGTGCGGATCTGGCTGTGTCCACTCACCCACGGGAGACGGGCAGAGAGTGTGCTGTGTGGATCTGGCTATGTCCACTACCCACGGCAGACGGGCAGGCAGGGCGCAGTGCGGATCTGGCTGTGTCCACTCACCCACGGCAGACGGGCAGGCAGGACGCAGTGCGTATCTGGCTGTGTCCACTAACCCACGGCAGACGGTCAGGCAGTGCGCAGTGAGGATCTGGCTGTGTCCACTCACCCACGGGAGACGGTCAGGCAGGGCACAGTGCGGATCTGGCTGTGTCCACTCACCCACGCCAGACGGGCAGGCAGGGCGCAGTGCGAATCTGGCTGTGTCCACTCACCCACGGGAGAAGGGCAGGCAGGGCGCAGTGCGGATCTGGCTGTGTCCACTCACCAACGGCACACGGGCAGGCAGGGCGCAGTGCAGATCTGGCTGTGTCCACTCACCCATGGGAGACGGGCAGGCAAGGCGCAGTGTGGATCTGGCTGTGTCCACTCCCCCACGGGAGAGGGGCAGAGAGGGTGCCGTATGGATCTGGCTATGTCTACTGACCCACGGCAGACGGGCAGGCAGGGCGCAGTGCGGATCTGGCTGTGTCCCCTCACCCACGGCAGACGTACAGGCAGGGTGCAGTGTGGATCTGGCTGTGTCCACTCACCCACGGCAGACGGGCAGGCAGGGCGCAGTCGGATCTGGCTCTGTCCAATCACCCTCGGGAGATGGGCAGGCAAGGCGCAGTGTGGATCTGGCTGTGTCCACTCACCCACGGGTGACGGGCAGAGAGGGTGCTGTGTGGATCTGGCTATGTCCATTGAACCACGGCAGACGGGCAGGCAGGGCGCAGTGCGGATCTGGCTGTGTCCACTCACCCACGGGAGTGGGGCAGGCAAGGCGCAGTGTGGATCTGGCTGTGTCCACTCACCCACCGGAGACGGGCAGAGAGGGTGCTGTGTGGATCTGGCTACATCCACTGACCCACGGCAGACGGGCAGGCAGGGCGCAGGGCGGATCTGGCTGTGTCCACTCACCCACGGCAGACGGTCAGGCAATGCGAAGTGCGGATCTGGCTGTGTCCACTCACACACGGGAGACAGGTAGGCAAGGCGCACTGTGGATCTCGCTGTGTTCACTCACCCACGGGAGACAGGCAGAGAGGGTGCTGTGTGGATCTGGCTATGTCCACTGACCCACGGCAGACGGGCAGGCAGGGCGCAGTGAGGATCTGGCTGTGTCCACTCTCCCACGGCAGACGGGCAGGCAGGGCGCAGTGCGGATCTGGCTGTGTCCACTCACCCACGGGAGACGGGAAGGCAAGGCGCAGTGTGGATCTGGCTGTGTCCACTCACCAACGGGAGACGGGCAGAGTGGGTGCTGTGTGGATCTGGCAATTTCCACTGACCCACGGCAGACGGGAAGGCAGGGCGCAGTACGGATCTGGCTGTATCCACTCACCCATGGCAGACAGTCAGGCAGGCGCAGTGCGGATCTGGCTGTGTCCACACACCCACGGGAGAGGGGCAGGCAGGGCGCAGTAAGGATCTGGCTGTGTCCACTCACCCACGGGAGACGGGCAGGCAGGGCGCAGTGCGGACCTGGCTGTGTCCACACACCCACGGGAGAGGGGCAGGCAGGGCGCAGTACGGATCTGGCTGTGTCCACTCACCCACGGGAGACGGGCAGGCAGGGCGCAGTGCGGATTTGGCTGTGTCCACTCACCCACGGGAGACAGGCAGGTAGGGCGCAGTGTGGATCTGGCTGTGTCCACTCACCCACGGGAGACAGGCAGAGAGGGTGCTGTGTGGATCTGGCTATGTCCACTGACCCACGGCAGACGGGCAGGCAGGGCGCAGTGCGGATATGGCTGTGTCCACTCACCGACGGAAGACGGTCAGGCAGGGCGCAGTGCAAATCTGGCTGTGTCCACTCACCCACGGCAGACGGTCAGGCAGGGCGCAGTGCGGATCTGGCTGTGTCCACTCACCCAAGGGAGACAGGAAGGCAGGGCGCAGTGTGGATCTGGCTGTGTCCACTCACCCACGGGAGACGGGCAGAGAGGGTGCTGTGTGGATCTGGGTAAGTCCACTAACCCACGGCAGACGGGCAGGCAGGGCGCAGTGCGGATCTGGCTCTGTCCCCTCACCCACGGCAGATGGTCAGGCAGGGCGCAGTGCGGATCTGGCTGTGTCCACTCACCCACGGGAGACGGGTAAGCAAGATGCAGTGTGAATCTGGCTGTGTCCACTCACCCACGGGAGACGGGCAGAGAGTGTGCTGTGTGGATCTGGCTATGTCCACTGACCCACGGCAGACGGGCAGGCAGGGCGCAGTGCGGATCTGGTTGTGTCCAATCACCCACGGCAGACGGGCATGCAGGGCGCAGTGCAGATCAGGCTGTGTCCACTCACCCACGGGAGACGGGCAGGCAGGGCACAGTGCGGATCTGGCTGTGTCCACTCACCCACGGCAGACGGGCAGGCAAGGCACAGTGCGGATCTGGGCGTGTCCAATCACCCACGGCAGACCGGCAGGCAGGGCGCAGTGCGGATCTGGCTGTGTCCACTCACCCACTGCAGACGGGCAGGCAGGGCGCAGTTCGGATCTGGCTGTGTCCACTCACCCACGGGAGACGGGCAGGCAAGGCGCAGTGTGGATCTGGCTGTGTCCACTCACCCACGGTAGACGGGCAGGCAAGGCGCAGTGTGGATCAGGCTGTGTCCCCTCCCCCACAGGAGACGGGCAGAGAGGGTGCCGGGTGGATCTGGCTATGTCCACTGACCCACGGCAGACGGGCAGGCAGGGTGCAGTGTGGATCTGGCTTTGTCCCTCACCCACGGCAGACGGGCAGGCAGGGCGCAGTGCATATCTGGCTGTGTCCACTCACCCACGGCAGACGGGCAGGCAGGGCGCAGTGCAGATCTGGCTCTGTCCACTCACCAATGGGGGACGGGCAGGCAGGGCGAAGTGCGGATCTGGCTGTTTCCACTAACCCACGGCAGACGGTCAGGAAGGGCGCAGTTCGGATCTGGCTGTGTCCACTCACCCACGGGAGACGGGCAGGCAGGGCGCAGTGCGGATCTGGCTGTGTCCACTCACCCACGGCAGACGGGCAGGCAGGGCGCAGTGCGGATCTGGCTGTGTCCACTCACACACGGGAGACGGGGAGGCAGGGCGCAGTGTGGATCTCGCTGTGTCCACTCACCCACGGGAGACAGGCAGAAAGGGCGCTGTGTGGATCTGGCTATGTCTACTGACCCACGGCAGACGGGCAGGCAGGGCGCAGTGCGGATCTGGCGGTGTCCAATCACCCACGGCAGACGGGCAGGCAGGGCGCAGTGCGGATCTGGCTGTGTCCACTCACGCACAGGAGACGGGCAGGCAGGGCAAAGTGCGGATCTGGCTGTGTCCACTCACCAACGGCAGACGGGAAGGCAGGGCGCAGTGTGGATCTTACTGTGTCCACTCACCCACGGGAGACCAGCAGGCAAGGCGCAGTGTGGATCTGGCTGTGTCCACTCACCCACGGGAGACGGGTAGGCAAGGCGCAGTGTGGATCTGGCTGTGTCCACTCACCCACGGGACACGGGCAGAGAGGGTGCTGTGTGGATCTGGCTATGTCCACTGACCCAACTCAGACGGGCACGCAGGGTGCAGTGCGGATCTGGCTGTGTCCACTCACCCATGGCAGACGGGCAGGCAGGGCGCAGTGCGGATCTGGCGGTGTCCACTCACCCACGGGAGACGGGTAGGCAAGGCGCAGTGTGGATCTGGCTGTGTCCACTCACCCACGGGAGACAGGCAGAGAGGGTGCTGTGTGGATCTGCCTATGTACAGTGACCCACGGCAGACGGGCAGGCAGGGCGCAGTTCGGATCTGGCTGTGTCCACTCACCCACGGCAGACGGTCAGGCAGGGCGCAGTGCAGATCTGGCTGTGTCCACTCACCCACGTGAGACGGGCAGGCAGGGCGCAGTGCGGATCTGGCTGTGTCCACTCTCCCACAGGAGACGGGCAGGCAGGGCGCAGTGCGGACCTGGCTGTGTCCACTAACACACGACAGACAGGCAGGCAGGGCGCAGTGCGGATCTGGCTGTGTCCACTCACCCACGGGAGACAGGCAGAGGGTTGCTGTTTGGATCTGGCTATGTACACTGACCTACGGCAGATGGGCAATCCGGGCGCAGTGCGGATCTGGCTGTGTCCACTCACCCACGGCAGACGGTCAGGAAGGGCGCAGTGCGGATCTGGCTGTGTCCACTCACCCATGGGAGACGGGCAGAAAGGGC
The DNA here is from genome assembly GCF_040939455.1 of Microcebus murinus. NCBI lineage: Eukaryota > Metazoa > Chordata > Mammalia > Primates > Cheirogaleidae > Microcebus > Microcebus murinus. Next base: position 38,911,624 of record NC_134123.1, read on the forward strand.
ACTGTGTGGATCTGGCTGTGTCTACTCACCCACGGGAGACGGGCAAAGAGGGTGCTGTGTGGATCTGGCTATGTCCACTGACACACGGCAGACGGGCAGGCAGGGCGCAGTGCGGATCTGGCTGTGTCCACTCACCCACGGCAGACGGTCAGGCAGGGCGCAGTGCGGATCTGGCTGTGTCCACTCGCCCACGCCAGACGGGCAGGCAGGGCGCAGTGCGGATCTGGCTGTGTCCACTCACCCACGGGAGACGGGCAGGCAGGGCGCAGTGCGGATCTGGCTGTGTCCACTCACCCACGGCAGACGGGCAGGCAGGGCGCAGTGCGGATCTGGCTGTGTCCACTCACCCATGGGAGACGGGCAGGCAAGGCGCACTGTGGATCTGGCTGTGTCCACTCCCCCACGGGAGATGGGCAGATAGGGTGCCGTGTGGATCTGGCTATGTCCACTGACCCACGGAAGACGGGCAGGAAGGGCGCAGTGCGGATCTGGCTGTGTCCCCTCACCCACGGCAGACGTTCAGGCAGGGTGCAGTGTGGATCTGGCTGTGTCCACTCACCCACGGGAGATGGGTAGGCAGGGCGCAGTGCGGATCAGGCTGTGTCCACTAACACACGGCAGACAGGCAGGCAGGGCGCAGTGCGGATCTGGCTGTGTCCACTCAACCATGGGGTACGGGCAGGCAAGGCGCCATGTGGATCTGGCTGTGTCCACTCACCCACGGAATACGGGCAGAGAGAGTGCTGTGTGGATCTGGCTATGTACACTGACCTACGGCAGACGGGCAGGCCGGGCGCAGTGCGGATCTGGCTGTGTCCACTCACCCACGGCAGACGGTCAGGCAGGGCGCAGTGCAGATCTGGCTGTGTCCACTCACCCACGGGAGACGGGCAGGCAGGGCGCAGTGCGGATCTGGCTGTGTCCACTCTCCCACGGGAGACGGGCAGGCAGGGTGCAGTGCGGATCTGGCTGTGTCCACTAACACACGGCCGACAGGCAGGCAGGGCTCAGTGCGGATCTGGCTGTGTCCACTCAACCATGGGATACGGGCAGGCAAGGCGCCATGTGGATCTGCTTGTGTCCACTCACCCACGGTAGACAGGCAGAGAGGTTGCTGTTTGGATCTGGCTGTGTCCACTGACCCACGGCAGACGGGCAGGCAGGGCGCAGTGCGGATCTGGCTGTGTCCACTCACCAACGGCAGACGGGCAGGCAGGGCACAGTGCGGATCTGGCGGTGTCCACTCACCCACAGGAGACGGGCAAGCATGGCGCAGTGTGGATCTGTCTGTGTCCACTCACCCACGGGATACGGGCAGAGAGGGTGCTGTGTGGATCTGGCTATGTACACTGACCTACGGCAGATGGGCAGGCCGGGCGCAGTGCGGATCTGGCTGTGTCCACTCACCCACGGCAGACGGTCAGGAAGGGCGCAGTGCGGATCTGGCTGTGTCCACTCACCACAGGAGACGGGCAGGTAGGGCGCAGTGCGGATCTGGCTGTGTCCACTCACCCACGGCAGACCGGCAGGCAGGGCGCAGTGCGGATCTGGCTGTGTCCACTCACCCACGGGAGACGTGTAGGCAAGGCGCAGTGTGGATCTGGCTGTGTCCACTCACCCACGGGAGACGGGCAGAAAGGGCGCTGTGTGGACCTGGCTATGTCCACTGACCCACGGCAGACGGGCAGGCAGGGCGCAGTGCGGATCTGGCTGTGTCCACTCACCCACGGCAGACGGGCAGGCAGGGCGCTGTGCGGATCAGGCTGCGTCCACTCACCCACGGGAGACGGTCAGGCAGGGCACAGTGCGGATCTGGCTGTGTCCACTCACCCACGGGAGACGGGCAGAGAGTGTGCTGTGTGGATCTGGCTATGTCCACTACCCACGGCAGACGGGCAGGCAGGGCGCAGTGCGGATCTGGCTGTGTCCACTCACCCACGGCAGACGGGCAGGCAGGACGCAGTGCGTATCTGGCTGTGTCCACTAACCCACGGCAGACGGTCAGGCAGTGCGCAGTGAGGATCTGGCTGTGTCCACTCACCCACGGGAGACGGTCAGGCAGGGCACAGTGCGGATCTGGCTGTGTCCACTCACCCACGCCAGACGGGCAGGCAGGGCGCAGTGCGAATCTGGCTGTGTCCACTCACCCACGGGAGAAGGGCAGGCAGGGCGCAGTGCGGATCTGGCTGTGTCCACTCACCAACGGCACACGGGCAGGCAGGGCGCAGTGCAGATCTGGCTGTGTCCACTCACCCATGGGAGACGGGCAGGCAAGGCGCAGTGTGGATCTGGCTGTGTCCACTCCCCCACGGGAGAGGGGCAGAGAGGGTGCCGTATGGATCTGGCTATGTCTACTGACCCACGGCAGACGGGCAGGCAGGGCGCAGTGCGGATCTGGCTGTGTCCCCTCACCCACGGCAGACGTACAGGCAGGGTGCAGTGTGGATCTGGCTGTGTCCACTCACCCACGGCAGACGGGCAGGCAGGGCGCAGTCGGATCTGGCTCTGTCCAATCACCCTCGGGAGATGGGCAGGCAAGGCGCAGTGTGGATCTGGCTGTGTCCACTCACCCACGGGTGACGGGCAGAGAGGGTGCTGTGTGGATCTGGCTATGTCCATTGAACCACGGCAGACGGGCAGGCAGGGCGCAGTGCGGATCTGGCTGTGTCCACTCACCCACGGGAGTGGGGCAGGCAAGGTGCAGTGTGGATCTGGCTGTGTCCACTCACCCACCGGAGACGGGCAGAGAGGGTGCTGTGTGGATCTGGCTACATCCACTGACCCACGGCAGACGGGCAGGCAGGGCGCAGGGCGGATCTGGCTGTGTCCACTCACCCACGGCAGACGGTCAGGCAATGCGAAGTGCGGATCTGGCTGTGTCCACTCACACACGGGAGACAGGTAGGCAAGGCGCACTGTGGATCTCGCTGTGTTCACTCACCCACGGGAGACAGGCAGAGAGGGTGCTGTGTGGATCTGGCTATGTCCACTGACCCACGGCAGACGGGCAGGCAGGGCGCAGTGAGGATCTGGCTGTGTCCACTCTCCCACGACAGACGGGCAGGCAGGGCGCAGTGCGGATCTGGCTGTGTCCACTCACCCACGGGAGACGGGCAGGCAAGGCGCAGTGTGGATCTGGCTGTGTCCACTCACCAACGGGAGACGGGCAGAGTGGGTGCTGTGTGGATCTGGCAATTTCCACTGACCCACGGCAGACGGGAAGGCAGGGCGCAGTACGGATCTGGCTGTGTCCACTCACCCATGGCAGACAGTCAGGCAGGCGCAGTGCGGATCTGGCTGTGTCCACACACCCACGGGAGAGGGGCAGGCAGGGCGCAGTACGGATCTGGCTGTGTCCACTCACCCACGGGAGACGGGCAGGCAGGGCGCAGTGCGGATTTGGCTGTGTCCACTCACCCACGGGAGACAGGCAGGTAGGGCGCAGTGTGGATCTGGCTGTGTCCACTCACCCACGGGAGACAGGCAGAGAGGGTGCTGTGTGGATCTGGCTATGTCCACTGACCCACGGCAGACGGGCAGGCAGGGCGCAGTGCGGATATGGCTGTGTCCACTCACCGACGGAAGACGGTCAGGCAGGGCGCAGTGCAAATCTGGCTGTGTCCACTCACCCACGGCAGACGGTCAGGCAGGGCGCAGTGCGGATCTGGCTGTGTCCACTCACCCAAGGGAGACAGGTAGGCAGGGCGCAGTGTGGATCTGGCTGTGTCCACTCACCCACGGGAGACGGGCAGAGAGGGTGCTGTGTGGATCTGGGTAAGTCCACTAACCCACGGCAGACGGGCAGGCAGGGCGCAGTGCGGATCTGGCTCTGTCCCCTCACCCACGGCAGATGGTCAGGCAGGGCGCAGTGCGGATCTGGCTGTGTCCACTCACCCACGGGAGACGGGTAAGCAAGATGCAGTGTGAATCTGGCTGTGTCCACTCACCCACGGGAGACGGGCAGAGAGTGTGCTGTGTGGATCTGGCTATGTCCACTGACCCACGGCAGACGGGCAGGCAGGGCGCAGTGCGGATCTGGTTGTGTCCAATCACCCACGGCTGACGGGCATGCAGGGCGCAGTGCAGATCAGGCTGTGTCCACTCACCCACGGGAGACGGGCAGGCAGGGCGCAGTCCAGATCTGGCTGTGTCCACTCACCCTCGGCAGACGGTCAGGGAGGGCGCAGTTCGGATCTGGCTTTGTCCACTCACCCACGAGAGACGGGCAGGCAGAGCGTAGTGCGGATCTGGCTGTGTCCACTCACCCACGGGAGACAGGCAGAGAGGGTGCTGTTTGGATCTGGGTATGTCCACTGACCCATGGCAGACGGGCAGGCAGGGCGCAGTGCGGATCTGGCTGTGTCCACTCACCCATGGCAGACGGATAGGCAAGGCGCAGTGCGGATCTGGCTTGGCCACTCACCCACGGGAGACGGGCAGACAAGGCGCAGTGTGGATCTGGCTGTGTCCACGCACCCATGGGAGACGGGCAGAGAGGGTGCTGTGTAGATGTGGCTACGTCCACTGACCCACGACAGACGGGCAGGCAGGGCGCAGTGCGGATCTGGCTGTGACCACTCACCCACGGCAGACGGGCAGGCAGGGCGCAGTGCGGATCTGGCTGTGTCCACTCACCCACGGCAGACGGTCAGGCAGGGCGCAGTGCAGATCTGGCTGTGTCCACTCACCCACGGGAGACGGGCAGGCAGGGCGCAGTGCGGATCTGCCTGTGTCCACTCTCCCACGGGAGACGGGCAGGCAGGGTGCAGTGCGGATCTGGCTGTGTCCACTAACACACGGCCGACAGGCAGGCAGGGCTCAGTGCGGATCTGGCTGTGTCCACTCAACCATGGGATACGGGCAGGCAAGGCGCCATGTGGATCTGCTTGTGTCCACTCACCCACGGTAGACAGGCAGAGAGGTTGCTGTTTGGATCTGGCTGTGTCCACTGACCCACGGCAGACGGGCAGGCAGGGCGCAGTGCGGATCTGGCTGTGTCCACTCACCAACGGCAGACGGGCAGGCAGGGCACAGTGCGGATCTGGCGGTGTCCACTCACCCACAGGAGACGGGCAAGCATGGCGCAGTGTGGATCTGTCTGTGTCCACTCACCCACGGGATACGGGCAGAGAGGGTGCTGTGTGGATCTGGCTATGTACACTGACCTACGGCAGATGGGCAGGCCGGGCGCAGTGCGGATCTGGCTGTGTCCACTCACCCACGGCAGACGGTCAGGAAGGGCGCAGTGCGGATCTGGCTGTGTCCACTCACCACAGGAGACGGGCAGGTAGGGCGCAGTGCGGATCTGGCTGTGTCCACTCACCCACGGCAGACCGGCAGGCAGGGCGCAGTGCGGATCTGGCTGTGTCCACTCACCCACGGGAGACGTGTAGGCAAGGCGCAGTGTGGATCTGGCTGTGTCCACTCACCCACGGGAGACGGGCAGAAAGGGCGCTGTGTGGACCTGGCTATGTCCACTGACCCACGGCAGACGGGCAGGCAGGGCGCAGTGCGGATCTGGCTGTGTCCACTCACCCACGGCAGACGGGCAGGCAGGGCGCTGTGCGGATCAGGCTGCGTCCACTCACCCACGGGAGACGGTCAGGCAGGGCACAGTGTGGATCTGGCTGTGTCCACTCACCCACGGCAGACGGGCAGGCAGGGCGCTGTGCGGATCAGGCTGCGTCCACTCACCCACGGGAGACGGTCAGGCAGGGCACAGTGTGGATCTGGCTGTGTCCACTCACCCACGGGAGACGGGCAGAGAGTGTGCTGTGTGGATCTGGCTATGTCCACTACCCACGGCAGACGGGCAGGCAGGGCGCAGTGCGGATCTGGCTGTGTCCACTCACCCACGGCAGACGGGCAGGCAGGACGCAGTGCGTATCTGGCTGTGTCCACTAACCCACGGCAGACGGTCAGGCAGTGCGCAGTGAGGATCTGGCTGTGTCCACTCACCCACGGGAGACGGTCAGGCAGGGCACAGTGCGGATCTGGCTGTGTCCACTCACCCACGCCAGACGGGCAGGCAGGGCGCAGTGCGAATCTGGCTGTGTCCACTCACCCACGGGAGAAGGGCAGGCAGGGCGCAGTGCGGATCTGGCTGTGTCCACTCACCAACGGCACACGGGCAGGCAGGGCGCAGTGCAGATCTGGCTGTGTCCACTCACCCATGGGAGACGGGCAGGCAAGGCGCAGTGTGGATCTGGCTGTGTCCACTCCCCCACGGGAGAGGGGCAGAGAGGGTGCCGTATGGATCTGGCTATGTCTACTGACCCACGGCAGACGGGCAGGCAGGGCGCAGTGCGGATCTGGCTGTGTCCCCTCACCCACGGCAGACGTACAGGCAGGGTGCAGTGTGGATCTGGCTGTGTCCACTCACCCACGGCAGACGGGCAGGCAGGGCGCAGTCGGATCTGGCTCTGTCCAATCACCCTCGGGAGATGGGCAGGCAAGGCGCAGTGTGGATCTGGCTGTGTCCACTCACCCACGGGTGACGGGCAGAGAGGGTGCTGTGTGGATCTGGCTATGTCCATTGAACCACGGCAGACGGGCAGGCAGGGCGCAGTGCGGATCTGGCTGTGTCCACTCACCCACGGGAGTGGGGCAGGCAAGGCGCAGTGTGGATCTGGCTGTGTCCACTCACCCACCGGAGACGGGCAGAGAGGGTGCTGTGTGGATCTGGCTACATCCACTGACCCACGGCAGACGGGCAGGCAGGGCGCAGGGCGGATCTGGCTGTGTCCACTCACCCACGGCAGACGGTCAGGCAATGCGAAGTGCGGATCTGGCTGTGTCCACTCACACACGGGAGACAGGTAGGCAAGGCGCACTGTGGATCTCGCTGTGTTCACTCACCCACGGGAGACAGGCAGAGAGGGTGCTGTGTGGATCTGGCTATGTCCACTGACCCACGGCAGACGGGCAGGCAGGGCGCAGTGAGGATCTGGCTGTGTCCACTCTCCCACGACAGACGGGCAGGCAGGGCGCAGTGCGGATCTGGCTGTGTCCACTCACCCACGGGAGACGGGCAGGCAAGGCGCAGTGTGGATCTGGCTGTGTCCACTCACCAACGGGAGACGGGCAGAGTGGGTGCTGTGTGGATCTGGCAATTTCCACTGACCCACGGCAGACGGGAAGGCAGGGCGCAGTACGGATCTGGCTGTGTCCACTCACCCATGGCAGACAGTCAGGCAGGCGCAGTGCGGACCTGGCTGTGTCCACACACCCACGGGAGAGGGGCAGGCAGGGCGCAGTACGGATCTGGCTGTGTCCACTCACCCACGGGAGACGGGCAGGCAGGGCGCAGTGCGGATTTGGCTGTGTCCACTCACCCACGGGAGACAGGCAGGTAGGGCGCAGTGTGGATCTGGCTGTGTCCACTCACCCACGGGAGACAGGCAGAGAGGGTGCTGTGTGGATCTGGCTATGTCCACTGACCCACGGCAGACGGGCAGGCAGGGCGCAGTGCGGATATGGCTGTGTCCACTCACCGACGGAAGACGGTCAGGCAGGGCGCAGTGCAAATCTGGCTGTGTCCACTCACCCACGGCAGACGGTCAGGCAGGGCGCAGTGCGGATCTGGCTGTGTCCACTCACCCAAGGGAGACAGGTAGGCAGGGCGCAGTGTGGATCTGGCTGTGTCCACTCACCCACGGGAGACGGGCAGAGAGGGTGCTGTGTGGATCTGGGTAAGTCCACTAACCCACGGCAGACGGGCAGGCAGGGCGCAGTGCGGATCTGGCTCTGTCCCCTCACCCACGGCAGATGGTCAGGCAGGGCGCAGTGCGGATCTGGCTGTGTCCACTCACCCACGGGAGACGGGTAAGCAAGATGCAGTGTGAATCTGGCTGTGTCCACTCACCCACGGGAGACGGGCAGAGAGTGTGCTGTGTGGATCTGGCTATGTCCACTGACCCACGGCAGACGGGCAGGCAGGGCACAGTGCGGATCTGGTTGTGTCCAATCACCCACGGCTGACGGGCATGCAGGGCGCAGTGCAGATCAGGCTGTGTCCACTCACCCACGGGAGACGGGCAGGCAGGGCGCAGTCCAGATCTGGCTGTGTCCACTCACCCTCGGCAGACGGTCAGGGAGGGCGCAGTTCGGATCTGGCTTTGTCCACTCACCCACGAGAGACGGGCAGGCAGAGCGTAGTGCGGATCTGGCTGTGTCCACTCACCCACGGGAGACAGGCAGAGAGGGTGCTGTTTGGATCTGGGTATGTCCACTGACCCATGGCAGACGGGCAGGCAGGGCGCAGTGCGGATCTGGCTGTGTCCACTCACCCATGGCAGACGGATAGGCAAGGCGCAGTGCGGATCTGGCTTGGCCACTCACCCACGGGAGACGGGCAGACAAGGCGCAGTGTGGATCTGGCTGTGTCCACGCACCCATGGGAGACGGGCAGAGAGGGTGCTGTGTAGATGTGGCTACGTCCACTGACCCACGACAGACGGGCAGGCAGGGCGCAGTGCGGATCTGGCTGTGACCACTCACCCACGGCAGACGGGCAGGCAGGGCGCAGTGCGGATCTGGCCGTGTCCACTCACCCACGGGAGACGGGCAGGCTAGGCGCAGTGTGGATCTGCCTGTGTCCACTCACCCACGGGAGACGGGCAGAGAGGGTGCTGTGTGGATCTTGGTATGTCCACTGACCAACGGCAGACCGGCAGGCAGGGTGCAGTGCAGATCTGGCTGTGTGCACTCACCCACGGCAGACTGTCAGGCAGGGCGCAGTGCGGATCTGGCTTTGTCCACTCATCCACGGGAGACGGGCAGAGAGGGTGCTGTGTGGATCTGGCTATGTCCACTGACCCACGGCAGACGGGCAGGCAGGGCGCAGTGCGGATGTGGCTTTGTCCACTCACCCAGGGCAGACTGGCAGGCAGGGGGCAGTGCGGATCTGGCTGTGTCCACTCAACCACGGGAGAAGGGCATGCAAGGCGCAGTGTGGATCTGGCTGTGTCCACTCACCCACGGGAGACGGGCAGAGAGTGTGCTGTGCGTATCTGGCTATGTCCACTGACCCACGGCAGTCGGGCAGGCAGGGCACAGTGCGGATCTTCCTGTATCCTCTCACCCACGGCAGACGGACCGGCAGGGCGCAGTGCGGATCTGGCTGTGTCCACTCAACCACGGGAGACGGGCAGGCAAAGCGCAGTGTGGATCTGGCTATGTCCACTGAACCTCGGCAGATGCGCAGGCAGGGCGCAGTGCGAATCTGGCTGTGTCCAATCACCAACGGCAGACGGGCAGGCAGGGCGCAGTGCGGATCTGGCTGTGTCCACTCACCCACGGCAGACGGTCAGGCAGGGCATAGTGCGGATCTGGCTGTGTCCACTCACCCTCGGGAGACGGGCAGGGAGGGTGCTGTGTGTATCTGGCTATGTCCAATGACACTCGGCAGACGGGAAGGCAGGGCGCAGTCGGATCTGGTTGTGTCCACTCACCCACGGCAGACGGGCAGGCAGGGCGCAGTGCGGATCTGGCTGTGTCCACTCACCCACGGGAGACGGGCAGGCAAGGCGCACTGTGGATCTGACTGTGTCCACTCACCCACGGGAGACGGGAAGAGAGTGTGCTGTGCGTATCTGGCTATGTCCACTAACCCACGGCAGACGGGCAGGCAGGGCGCAGTGCGTATCTGGCATTGTCCACTGACCTATGGCAGACGGGCAGGAAGGGAGCAGTGAGCATCTGGCTGTGTCCACTCACCCACGGGAGACGGTCAGGCAGGGCGCAGTGCGGATCTGGCTGTGTCCACTCACCCACGGGACACGGGCAGAGAGGGTGCTGTGTGGATCTGGCTATGTCCAATGACCCTCGGCATACGGGAAGGCAGGGTGCAGTGCGGATCTGGCTGTGTCCACTCACCCACAGGAGACGGGCAGGCAGGGCGCAGTGCGGATCTGGGTGTGTCCACTCACCCACGGGAGACGGGCAGGCAAAGCGCAGTGTGGATATGGCTGTGTCTACTCACCCACGGGGGACGGGCAGAGAGGTTGCTGTGTGGATCTGGCTATGTCCACTGACCCACGGCAGACGGGCAGGCAGGGCGCAGTGCGGATCTGGCTGTGTCCACTCACTCACGTGAGACGGACAGGCAAGGCACAGTGTGGATCTGGCTGTGTCCACTCACCCACGAAAGACAGGCAGAGAGGGTGCTGTGTGGATCTGGCCCTGTCCACTGACCCACGGCAGACGGGCAGGCAGGGCGCAGTGCGGATCTGGCTGTGTCCAATCACCCACGACAGACGGGCAGGCAGGGCGCAGTGCGGATCTGGCTGTGTCCACTCACCCACTTCATATGGTCAGGCAGGGCACAATGTGGATCTGGCCGTGTCCACTCACCCACGGGAGACGGGTATGCAAGGCGCAGTGTGGATCTGGCTGTGTCCACTCACCCACGAAAGACGGGCAGAGAGGGTGCTGTGTGGATCTGGCTATGTCCACTGACCCACGGCAGACGGGCAGGCAGGGCGCAGTGCGGATCTGGCTGTGCCCACTCACCGACGGCAGACGGGCAGGCAGGGTGCTGTGCGGATCTGGCTGTGCCCACTCACCCACTGCAGACGGGTAGGCAGGGCGCAGTGCGGATCTGGCTGTGTCCTCCACCCACGGGAGACGGGCAGAGAGGGTGCTGTGTGGATCTCTCTATGTCCACTGACGCACGGCAGACGGGCAGGCGGGGCGCAGTGCGGATCTGGCGGTGTCCACTCACCCACAGCAGACGGGCAGGCAGGGCGCCGTGCGGATCTGGCTGTGTCCACTCACCCACAGCAGACGGGTAGGCACGGCGCAGGGCGGATCTGGCTGTGTCCACTCACCCACGGGAGACAGGCAGAGGGTTGCTGTTTGGATCTGGCTATGTACACTGACCTACGGCAGATGGGCAATCCGGGCGCAGTGCGGATCTGGCTGTGTCCACTCACCCACGGCAGACGGTCAGGAAGGGCGCAGTGCGGATCTGGCTGTGTCCACTCACCCATGGGAGACGGGCAGAAAGGGCACTGTGTGGATCTGGCTGTGTCTACTCACCCACGGGAGACGGGCAAAGAGGGTGCTGTGTGGATCTGGCTATGTCCACTGACACACGGCAGACGGGCAGGCAGGGCGCAGTGCGGATCTGGCTGTGTCCACTCACCCACGGTAGACGGTCAGGCAGGGCGCAGTGTGGATCTGGCTGTGTCCACTCACCCACGGGAGACGGTCAGGCAGGGCACAGTGCGGATCTGGCTGTGTCCACTCGCCCACGCCAGACGGGCAGGCAGGGCGCAGTGCGGATCTGGCTGTGTCCACTCACCCACGGGAGACGGGCAGGCAGGGCGCAGTGCGGATCTGGCTGTGTCCACTCACCCACGGCAGACGGGCAGGCAGGGCGCAGTGCGGATCTGGCTGTGTCCACTCACCCATGGGAGACGGGCAGGCAAGGCGCACTGTGGATCTGGCTGTGTCCACTCCCCCACGGGAGATGGGCAGATAGGGTGCCGTGTGGATCTGGCTATGTCCACTGACCCACGGAAGACGGGCAGGAAGGGCGCAGTGCGGATCTGGCTGTGTCCCCTCACCCACGGCAGACGTTCAGGCAGGGTGCAGTGTGGATCTGGCTGTGTCCACTCACCCACGGGAGATGGGCAGGCAGGGCGCAGTGCGGATCAGGCTGTGTCCACTAACACACGGCAGACAGGCAGGCAGGGCGCAGTGCGGATCTGGCTGTGTCCACTCAACCATGGGGTACGGGCAGGCAAGGCGCCATGTGGATCTGGCTGTGTCCACTCACCCACGGAATACGGGCAGAGAGAGTGCTGTGTGGATCTGGCTATGTACACTGACCTACGGCAGACGGGCAGGCCGGGCGCAGTGCGGATCTGGCTGTGTCCACTCACCCACGGCAGACGGTCAGGCAGGGCGCAGTGCAGATCTGGCTGTGTCCACTCACCCACGGGAGACGGGCAGGCAGGGCGCAGTGCGGATCTGGCTGTGTCCACTCTCCCACGGGAGACGGGCAGGCAGGGCGCAGTGCGGATCTGGCTGTGTCCACTCACCCACGGCAGACGGGCAGGCAGGGCGCAGTGCGGATCTGGCTGTGTCCACTCACCCATGGGAGACGGGCAGGCAAGGCGCACTGTGGATCTGGCTGTGTCCACTCCCCCACGGGAGATGGGCAGATAGGGTGCCGTGTGGATCTGGCTATGTCCACTGACCCACGGAAGACGGGCAGGAAGGGCGCAGTGCGGATCTGGCTGTGTCCCCTCACCCACGGCAGACGTTCAGGCAGGGTGCAGTGTGGATCTGGCTGTGTCCACTCACCCACGGGAGATGGGCAGGCAGGGCGCAGTGCGGATCAGGCTGTGTCCACTAACACACGGCAGACAGGCAGGCAGGGCGCAGTGCGGATCTGGCTGTGTCCACTCAACCATGGGGTACGGGCAGGCAAGGCGCCATGTGGATCTGGCTGTGTCCACTCACCCACGGAATACGGGCAGAGAGAGTGCTGTGTGGATCTGGCTATGTACACTGACCTACGGCAGACGGGCAGGCCGGGCGCAGTGCGGATCTGGCTGTGTCCACTCACCCACGGCAGACGGTCAGGCAGGGCGCAGTGCAGATCTGGCTGTGTCCACTCACCCACGGGAGACGGGCAGGCAGGGCGCAGTGCGGATCTGGCTGTGTCCACTCTCCCACGGGAGACGGGCAGGCAGGGTGCAGTGCGGATCTGGCTGTGTCCACTAACACACGGCCGACAGGCAGGCAGGGCTCAGTGCGGATCTGGCTGTGTCCACTCAACCATGGGATACGGGCAGGCAAGGCGCCATGTGGATCTGCTTGTGTCCACTCACCCACGGTAGACAGGCAGAGAGGTTGCTGTTTGGATCTGGCTGTGTCCACTGACCCACGGCAGACGGGCAGGCAGGGCGCAGTGCGGATCTGGCTGTGTCCACTCACCAACGGCAGACGGGCAGGCAGGGCACAGTGCGGATCTGGCGGTGTCCACTCACCCACAGGAGACGGGCAAGCAAGGCGCAGTGTGGATCTGTCTGTGTCCACTCACCCACGGGATACGGGCAGAGAGGGTGCTGTGTGGATCTGGCTATGTACACTGACCTACGGCAGATGGGCAGGCCGGGCGCAGTGCGGATCTCGCTGTGTCCACTCACCCACGGCAGACGGTCAGGAAGGGCGCAGTGCGGATCTGGCTGTGTCCACTCACCACAGGAGACGGGCAGGTAGGGCGCAGTGCGGATCTGGCTGTGTCCACTCACCCACGGCAGACCGGCAGGCAGGGCGCAGTGCGGATCTGGCTGTGTCCACTCACCCACGGGAGACGTGTAGGCAAGGCGCAGTGTGGATCTGGCTGTGTCCACTCACCCACGGGAGACGGGCAGAAAGGGCGCTGTGTGGACCTGGCTATGTCCACTGACCCACGGCAGACGGGCAGGCAGGGCGCAGTGCGGATCTGGCTGTGTCCACTCACCCACGGCAGACGGGCAGGCAGGGCGCTGTGCGGATCAGGCTGCGTCCACTCACCCACGGGAGACGGTCAGGCAGGGCACAGTGCGGATCTGGCTGTGTCCACTCACCCACGGGAGACGGGCAGAGAGTGTGCTGTGTGGATCTGGCTATGTCCACTACCCACGGCAGACGGGCAGGCAGGGCGCAGTGCGGATCTGGCTGTGTCCACTCACCCACGGCAGACGGGCAGGCAGGACGCAGTGCGTATCTGGCTGTGTCCACTAACCCACGGCAGACGGTCAGGCAGTGCGCAGTGAGGATCTGGCTGTGTCCACTCACCCACGGGAGACGGTCAGGCAGGGCACAGTGCGGATCTGGCTGTGTCCACTCACCCACGCCAGACGGGCAGGCAGGGCGCAGTGCGAATCTGGCTGTGTCCACTCACCCACGGGAGAAGGGCAGGCAGGGCGCAGTGCGGATCTGGCTGTGTCCACTCACCAACGGCACACGGGCAGGCAGGGCGCAGTGCAGATCTGGCTGTGTCCACTCACCCATGGGAGACGGGCAGGCAAGGCGCAGTGTGGATCTGGCTGTGTCCACTCCCCCACGGGAGAGGGGCAGAGAGGGTGCCGTATGGATCTGGCTATGTCTACTGACCCACGGCAGACGGGCAGGCAGGGCGCAGTGCGGATCTGGCTGTGTCCCCTCACCCACGGCAGACGTACAGGCAGGGTGCAGTGTGGATCTGGCTGTGTCCACTCACCCACGGCAGACGGGCAGGCAGGGCGCAGTCGGATCTGGCTCTGTCCAATCACCCTCGGGAGATGGGCAGGCAAGGCGCAGTGTGGATCTGGCTGTGTCCACTCACCCACGGGTGACGGGCAGAGAGGGTGCTGTGTGGATCTGGCTATGTCCATTGAACCACGGCAGACGGGCAGGCAGGGCGCAGTGCGGATCTGGCTGTGTCCACTCACCCACGGGAGTGGGGCAGGCAAGGCGCAGTGTGGATCTGGCTGTGTCCACTCACCCACCGGAGACGGGCAGAGAGGGTGCTGTGTGGATCTGGCTACATCCACTGACCCACGGCAGACGGGCAGGCAGGGCGCAGGGCGGATCTGGCTGTGTCCACTCACCCACGGCAGACGGTCAGGCAATGCGAAGTGCGGATCTGGCTGTGTCCACTCACACACGGGAGACAGGTAGGCAAGGCGCACTGTGGATCTCGCTGTGTTCACTCACCCACGGGAGACAGGCAGAGAGGGTGCTGTGTGGATCTGGCTATGTCCACTGACCCACGGCAGACGGGCAGGCAGGGCGCAGTGAGGATCTGGCTGTGTCCACTCTCCCACGGCAGACGGGCAGGCAGGGCGCAGTGCGGATCTGGCTGTGTCCACTCACCCACGGGAGACGGGCAGGCAAGGCGCAGTGTGGATCTGGCTGTGTCCACTCACCAACGGGAGACGGGCAGAGTGGGTGCTGTGTGGATCTGGCAATTTCCACTGACCCACGGCAGACGGGAAGGCAGGGCGCAGTACGGATCTGGCTGTGTCCACTCACCCATGGCAGACAGTCAGGCAGGCGCAGTGCGGATCTGGCTGTGTCCACACACCCACGGGAGAGGGGCAGGCAGGGCGCAGTAAGGATCTGGCTGTGTCCACTCACCCACGGGAGACGGGCAGGCAGGGTGCAGTGCAGATCTGGCTCTGTCCACTCACCAATGGGGGACGGGCAGGCAGGGCGAAGTGCGGATTGGCTGTTTCCACTAACCCACGGTAGACGGTCAGGAAGGGCGCAGTTCGGATCTGGCTGTGTCCACTCACCCACGGGAGACGGGCAGGCAGGGCGCAGTGCGGATCTGGCTGTGTCCACTCACCCACGGCAGACGGGCAGGCAGGGCGCAGTGCGGATCTGGCTGTGTCCACTCACCCACGGGAGACGGGGAGGCAGGGCGCAGTGTGGATCTCGCTGTGTCCACTCACCCACGGGAGACAGGCAGAAAGGGCGCTGTGTGGATCTGGCTATGTCTACTGACCCACGGCAGACGGGCAGGCAGGGCGCAGTGCGGATCTGGCGGTGTCCAATCACCCACGGCAGACGGGCAGGCAGGGCGCAGTGCGGATCTGGCTGTGTCCACTCACGCACAGGAGACGGGCAGGCAGGGCACAGTGCGGATCTGGCTGTGTCCACTCACCAACGGCAGACGGGAAGGCAGGGCGCAGTGTGGATCTTACTGTGTCCACTCACCAACGGGAGACCAGCAGGCAAGGCGCAGTGTGGATCTGGCTGTGTCCACTCACCCACGGGAGACGGGTAGGCAAGGCGCAGTGTGGATCTGGCTGTGTCCACTCACCCACGGGACACGGGCAGAGAGGGTGCTGTGTGGATCTGGCTATGTCCACTGACCCAACTCAGACGGGCACGCAGGGTGCAGTGCGGATCTGGCTGTGTCCACTCACCCATGGCAGACGGGCAGGCAGGGCGCAGTGCGGATCTGGCGGTGTCCACTCACCCACGGGAGACGGGTAGGCAAGGCGCAGTGTGGATCTGGCTGTGTCCACTCACCCACGGGATACAGGCAGAGAGGGTGCTGTGTGGATCTGCCTATGTACAGTGACCCACGGCAGACGGGCAGGCAGGGCGCAGTTCGGATCTGGCTGTGTCCACTCACCCACGGCAGACGGTCAGGCAGGGCGCAGTGCAGATCTGGCTGTGTCCACTCACCCACGTGAGACGGGCAGGCAGGGCGCAGTGCGGATCTGGCTGTGTCCACTCTCCCACAGGAGACGGGCAGGCAGGGCGCAGTGCGGACCTGGCTGTGTCCACTAACACACGACAGACAGGCCGGCAGGGCGCAGTGCGGATCTGGCTGTGTCCACTCAACCATGGGATACGGGCAGGCAAGGCGCCATGTGGATCTGGCTTATTCACTCACCCACGGAAGACGGGCAGAGAGGTTGCTGTTTGGATCTGGCTGTGTCCACTCACCCACGGCAGACGGGCAGGCAGGGCGCAGTGCGGATCTGGCTGTGTCCACTCACCCACGGCAGACGGGCAGTCAGGGCGCAGTGCGGATCTGGCTGTGTCCACTCACCCACCGGAGACGGGCAGAGAGGGTGCTGTGTGGATCTGGCTATGTACACTGATCCACGGCAGACGGGCAGGCAGGGCGCAGTGCGGATCTGGCTGTGTCCACTCACGCACGGCAGACGGTCAGGAAGGGTGCAGTGAGGATCTGGCTGTGTCCACTCACCCACGGGAGACAGGCAGGCAGGGCGCAGTGCGGATCTGGCTGTGTCCACTCACCCACGGGAGACGGGCAGGCAGGGCCCAGTGTGGATCTCGCGGTGTCCACTCACCCACGGGAGACGGGCAGGAAGGGCACTGTGTGGATCTGGCTATGTCTACTGACCCACGGAGACGGGCAGGCAGGGCGCAGTGCGGATCTGGCTGTGTCCACTCACCGACGGCAGACGGTCAGGCAGGGCGCAGTGCAAATCTGGCTGTGTCCACTCACCCACGGTAGACGGTCAGGCAGGGCACAGTGCGGATCTGGCTGTGTCCACTCACCCACGGGAGACGGGTAGGCAAGGCGCAGCGCGGATCTGGCTGTGTCCACTCACCCACGGGAGACGGGCAGAGAAGGTGCTGTGTGGATCTGGCTTCGTCCACTGACCCACGGCAGACGGGCAGGCAGGGAGCAGTGCGGATCTGGCTGTGTCCCCTCACCCAAGGCAGACGGTCAGGCAGGGCGCAGTGCGGATCTGGCTGTGTCCACTCACCCACGGTAGACGTGTAGGCAAGGCGCACTGTGGATCTCGCTGTGTCCACTCACCCACGGGAGACGGGCAGAGAGGGCGCTGTGTGGATCTGGCTATGTCCACTGACCCACCGCAGACGGGCAGGCAGAGCAGAGTGCGGATCTGGGTGTGTCCAATCACCCACGGCAGACCGGCAGGCAGGGCGCAGTGCGGATCTGGCTGTGTCCACTCACCCACTGCAGACGAGCAGGCAGGGCGCAGTGCGGATCTGGCTGTGTCCACACACCCACGGGAGACGGGCAGACAAGGCGCAGTGTGGATCTGGCTGTGTCCACTCACCCACGGGACACGGGCAGAGAGGGTGCTGTGTGGATCTGGCTATGTCCACTGACCCAACTCAGACAGGCACGCAGGGTGCAGTGCGGATCTGGCTGTGTCCACTCACCCATGGCAGACGGGCAGGCAGGGCGCAGTGCGGATCTGGCGGTGTCCACTCACCCACGGGAGACGGGTAGGCAAGGCGCAGTGTGGATCTGGCTGTGTCCACTCACCCACGGGAGACGGGCAGAGAGGGTGCTATGTGGATCTGCCTATGTACAGTGACCCACGGCAGACGGGCAGGCAGGGCGCAGTTCGGATCTGGCTGTGTCCACTCACCCACGGCAGACAGGCAGGCAGGGCGCAGTGCATATCTGGCTGTGTCCACTCACCCACGGTAGACGGGCAGGCAGGGCGCAGTGCAGATCTGGCTCTGTCCACTCACCCATGGGAGACGGGCAGGCAGGGCACAGTGCGGATCTGGCTGTGTCCACTCACCCACGGCAGACGGTCAGGAAGGGCGCAGTTCGGATCTGGCTGTGTCCACTGACCCACGGCAGACCGGCAGGCAAGGCGCAGTGCGGATCTGGCTGTGTCCAATCACACACGGCAGACGGGCAGGCAGGGCGCAGTGCGGATCTAGCTGTGTCCACTCACCCACGGGAGACGGGCAGGCAGGGCACAGTGCGGATCTGGCTGTGTCCACTCACCCACGGCA
The DNA here is from genome assembly GCF_040939455.1 of Microcebus murinus. Lineage (NCBI taxonomy): Eukaryota > Metazoa > Chordata > Mammalia > Primates > Cheirogaleidae > Microcebus > Microcebus murinus. The sequence continues at coordinate 38,929,873 of NC_134123.1, forward strand.
GACGGGCAGGCAGGGCGCAGTGTGGATCTTGCTGTGTCCACTCACCCACGGGAGACCGGCAGGCAAGGCGCAGTGTGGATCTGGCTGTGTCCACTCACCCACGGGAGACGGGCAGAGAGGGTGCTGTGTGGATCTGGCTATGTCCACTGACCCAACTCAGACGGGCACGCAGGGCGCAGTGCGGATCTGGCTGTGTCCACTCACCCACGGCAGACGGTCAGGCAGGGCACAGTGCGTATCTGGCTGTGTCAACTCACCCACGGGAGACGGGTAGGCAAGGCGCAGTGTGGATCTGGCTGTGTCCACTCACCCACGGGAGACGGGCAGAAAGGGTGCTGTGTGGATCTGCCTTTGTACAGTGACCCATGGCAGACGGGCAGGCAGGGCGCAGTTCGGATCTGGCTGTGTCCACTCACCCACGGCAGACGGTCAGGCAGGGCGCAGTGCAGATCTGGCTGTGTCCACTCACCCACGGGAGACGGGCAGGCAGGGCCCAGTGTGGATCACGCTGTGTCCACTCACCCACAGGAGACGGGCAGGAAGGGCGCTGTGTGGATCTGGCTATGTCTACTGATCCACGCAGACGGGCAGGCAGGGCGCAGTGCGGATCTGGCTGTGTCCACTCACCCACGGCAGACGGTCAGGCAGGGCGCAGTGCAAATCTGGCTGTGTCCACTCACCCATGGCAGACGGTCAGGTAGGGCACAGTGCGGATCTGGCTGTGTCCACTCACCCACGGGAGACAGGTAGGCAGGGCGCAGTGTGGATCTGGCTGTGTCCACTCACCCACTTAGGACGGGCAGAGAGGGTGCTGTGTGGATCTGGCTATGTCCACTAACCCACGCAGACGGGCAGGCAGGGCGCAGTGCGGATCTGGCTGTGTCCCCTCACCCACGGCAGACGGTCAGGCAGGGCGCAGTGCGGATCTGGCTGTGTACACTCACCCACGGGAGACGGGTAGGCAAGGCGCAGTGTGGATCTGGCTGTGTCCACTCACCCACGGCAGACGGGCAGAGAGTGTGCTGTGTAGATCTGGCTATGTCCACTGACCCACGGCAGACAGGCAGGCAGGGCGCAGTGCGGATCTGGCTGTGTCCAATCACCCACGGCAGACGGGCAGGCAGGGCGCAGTGTGGATCTGGCTGTGTCCACTCACCTACGGGAGACTGGCAGGCAAGGCGCAGTGTGGATCTGGCTGTGTCCACTCACCCACGGGAGACGGGTAGGCAAGGCGCAGTGTGGATCTGGCTGTGTCCACTCACTCACGGGAGACGGGCAGAGAGGGTGCTGTGTGGATCTGGCTACGTCCATTGACTCACGGCAGACGGGCAGGCAGGGAGCAGTGCGGATCTGGCTGTGTCCCCTCACCCACGGCAGACGGTCAGGCAGGGCGCAGTGCGGATCTGGCTGTGTCCACTCACACACGGGAGACGTGTAGGCAAGGCGCACTGTGGATCTCGCTGTGTCCACTCACCCACGGGAGACGGGCAGAGAGCACGCTGTGTGGATCTGGCTATGTCCACTGACCCACAGCAGACGGACAGGCAGGGCACAGTGCGGATCTCGGTGTGTCCAATCACCCACGGCAGACCGGCAGCCGGGCGCAGTGCGGATCTGGCTGTGTCCACTCACTCACTGCAGACGGGCAGGCAGGGCGCAGTGCGGATCTGGCTGTGTCCACTCACCCACGGGAGACGGGCAGGCAAGGCGCAGTGTGGATCTGGCTGTGTCCACTCACCCACGGGAGATGGGCAGAGAGGATGCTGTGTGGATCTGGCTATGTACACTGACCCACCTCAGACGGGCACACAGGGCGCAGTGCGGATCTGGCTGTGTCCACTCACCCAGGGCAGACGGGCAGGCAGGGCGCAATGCAGATCTGGCTGTGTCCACTCACCCATGGGAGACGGGCAGGCAAGGCGCAGTGTGGATCTGGCTGTGTCCACTCCCCCACGGGAGACGGGCAGAGAGGGTGACGTGTGGATCTGGCTATGTCCACTGACCCACAGCAGATGGGCAGGCAGGGTGCAGTGTGGATCTGGCTGTGTCCACTCACCCACGGCATACGGGCAGGCAGGGCGCAGTGCGGATATGGCTCTGTCCACTCACCCACGGGAGACAGGCAGGCAAGGCGCAGTGTGAATCTGGCTGTGTCCACTCACCCACGGGAGACGGGCAGAGAGGGTGCTGTGTGGATCTGGCTATGTCCATTGACCCACGGCAGACGGGCAGGCAGGGCGCAATGCGGATCTGGCTGTGTCCACTCACCTACGGCAGACGAGCAGGCAGGGCGCAGTGCGGATCTGGCTGTGTCCACTCACCCACGGGAGAGGGGCAGGCAAGGCGCAGTGTGGATCTGTCTGTGTCCGCTCATTCACGGGAGACGGCCAGAGAGGGTGCTGTGTGGATCTGGCTTCGTCCACTTACCCACGGCAGACGGGCAGGCATGGCGCAGGGCGGATCTGGCTGTGTCCACTCACCCACGGCAGACGGTCAGGCAGGGCGCAGTGCGGATCTAGATGTGTCCACTCACCCACGAGAGACAGGTAGGCAAGGCGCACTGTGGATCTCGCTGTGTCCACTCACCCACGGGAGACAGGCAGAGAGAGTGCTGTGTTAATCTGGCTATGTCCACTGACCCACGGCAGACGGGCAGGCAGGGCGCAGTGCGGATCTGGCTGTGTCCAATCACCCACGGCAGATGGGCAGGCAGGGCGCAATGCGGATCTTGCTGTGTCCACTCACCCAAGGCAGACGGTCAGGCAGGGCACAGTGCGGATCTGGCTGTGTCCACTCACCCACGGGAGACGGGTAGGCAAGGCGCAGTGTGGATCTGGCTGTGTCCACTCACCCACGGGAGACGGGCAGAGAGGGTGCTGTGTGGATCTGGCTACGTCCACTGACCCACGGCAGACGGGCAGGCAGGGCGCACTGCGGATCTCACTGTGTCCCCTCACCCACGGCAGACGGGCAGAAAGGGCGCCGGGCGGATCTGGCTGTGTCCACTCACCCACGGGAGACGGGCAGGCAGGGCGCAGTGCGGATCTGGCTGTGTCTACTCACCCACGGGAGACGGGCAGGCAGGGCGCAGTGCGGATCTGGCTGTGTCCACTCACCCACGGCAGAATGGCAGTCAGGGCGCAGTGCGGATCTGGCTGTGTCCACTCACCCACGGCAGAATGGCAGTCAGGGCGCAGTGCGGATCTGGCGGTGTCCACTCACCCACGGGAGACGGGCAGGCAAGGCGCACTGTGGATCTGGCTGTGACCACTCACCCACGGGAGACGGGCAGAGAGGGTGCTGTGTGGATCTAGCTATGTCCACTGACCCTCGGCAGACGGGCAGGCAGGGCACAGTGCGGATCTGGCTGTTTTAACTCACCCACGGCAGACGGGCAGGTAGGGCGCAGTGCGGATCTGGCTGTGTCCACTCACCCACAGGAGACGGGTAGGCAAAGCGCAGTGTGGATCTGGCTGTGTCCACTCACCCACGGAAGACGGGCAGAGAGGGTCCTGTGTGGATCTGGCTATGTCCACTGACCCACGGCAGACGGGCAGGCAGGGCGCAGTGCGGATCTGGCTGTGTCCACTCACCCACGGTAGACAGTCAGGCAGGGCGCAGTGCGGATCTGGCTGTGTCCACTCACCCACGGGAGAGGGGCAGGCAGGGCGCAGTGCGGATCTGGCTGTGTCCACTCACACACGGCAGACAGTCAGGCAGGGTGCAGTGCGGATCTGGCTGTGTCCACTCACCCACGGGAGAGGGGCAGGCAGGGCGCAGTGCGGATCTGGCTGTGTCCACTCACCCACGGGAGACGGGCAGGCAGGGCGCAGTGCGGATCTGGCTGTGTCCACTCACCCACGGCAGACAGTCAGGCAGGGCGCAGTGCGGATCTGGCTGTGTCCACTCACCCACGGGAGAGGGGCAGGCAGTGCGCAGTGCGGATCTGGCTGTGTCCACTCACCCACGGGAGACGGGCAGGCAGGGCGCAGTGCGGATCTGGCTGTGTCCACTCACACACGGGAGACGGGCAGGCAGGGCGCAGTGTAGATCTAGCTGTGTCCACTCACCCACGGGAGACAGGCAGAGAGGGTGCTGTGTGGATCTGGGTATGTCCACTGACCCACGGCAGACGGGCAGGCAGGGCGCAGTGCGGATCTGGCTGTGTCCCCTCACCCACGGCAGACGGTCAGACAGGGCGCAGTGTGGATCTGTCTGTGTCCACTCACCCACGGGAGACGGCCATGCAGGGCACAGTGCATATCTGGCTGTGTCCACTCACCCACGGCAGACGGGCAGGCAGGGCGCAGTGCGGATCTGGCTCAGTCCACTCACCCATGGGAGACGGGCAGGCAAGGCGCAGTGTGGATCTGGCTGTGTCCACTCACCCACCGCAGACGGGCAGGCAGGGCGCAGTGTGGATCTGGCTATGTCCACTCACCCACGGGAGACGGGCAGGCAGGGCGCAGTGCGGATTTGTCGTGTCCACTCACCCATGGGAGACGGGCAGGCAAGGCACAGTGTGGATATGGCTGTGTCCACTCACCCACGGTAGACGGGCAGAGAGGTTGCTGTGGTGATCTGGCTGTGTCCACTGACCCACGGCAGACCGGCAGGCAGGGCGCAGTGCGGATCTGGCTGTTTCCACTCACCCACAACAGACGGGCAGTCAGGGCGCAGTGCGGATCTGGCGGTGTCCACTCACACACGGGAGACGGGCAAGCAAGGCGCAGTGTGGATCTGGCTGTTTCCACTCACCCACGGGAGACGAGCAGAGAGGGTGCTGTGTGGATCTGGCTATGTACACTGACCCACGGCAGACGGCCAGGCAGGGCGCAGTGCGGATCTGGCTGTGTCCACTCACCCACGGGAGATGGGTAGGCAAGGCGCAGTGCGGATTTTGCTGTGCCAACTCACCTACGGGAGACAGGCAGAGAGTGTGCTGTGTGGATCTGGCTATGTCCACTGACCCACGGCAGACGGGCAGGTAGGGCGCAGTGCGGATCTGGCCGTGTCCACTCACCCACGGCAGACGGGCAGGCAGGGCGAAGTGCGGATCTGGCTGTGTCCACTCACCCACGGCAGACGGGCAGGCAGGGCGCAGTGCGGATCTGACTGTGTCCACTCACCCACGGGAGACGGGCAGAGAGGGTGCTGTGTGGATCTGGCTATGTCCACTGACCCACGGCAGAGGGGCAGGCAGGGCGCAGTGTGGATCTGGCTGTGTCCACTCACCCACGACAGACGGGCAGGCAGGGTGCAGTGCGGATATGGCTGTGTCCACTCAGCCCCGGGAGACGGGCAGGCAAGGCACAGTGTTGATCTGGCTGTGTCCACTCACCAACGGGAGACGGGCAGAGAGGGTGCTGTGTAGACCTGGCTATGTCCACTGACCCACGGCATACGGGCAGGCAGGGCGCAGTGCGGATCTGGCTGTGTCCACTCACCCACGGCATACGGGCAGGCAGGGCGCAGTGCGGATCTGGCTGTGTCCACTCACCCACGGGAGACGGGCAGGCAAGGCGCAGTGTGGATCTGGCTGTGTCCACTCACCCACGGGAGACGGGCAGAGAGGGTGCTGTGTGGATCTGGCTGTGTCCACTGACCCACGGCAGATGGGCAGGCAGGGCGCAGTGCGGATCTGGCTGTGTCCACTCACCCACGGCAGACGGTCAGGCAGGGCGCAGTGCGGATCTGGCAGTGTCCACTCACCCAAGGGAGACGGGCAGGCAGGGCGCAGTGCGGATCTGGCTATGTCCACTCTCCCACGGGAGACTGGCAGGCAGGGCGCAGTGCGGATCTGGCTGTGTCCACTCACCCACGGCAGACAGGCAGGCAGGGCGCAGTACGGATCTGGCTGTGTCCACTCACCCATGGGAGACTGGCAGGCAAGGCGCAGTGTGGATCTGGCTGTGTCTACTCACCCACGGGAGACGGGCAGAGAGGGTGCTGTGTTGATCTGGCTATGTACACTGACCCACGTCAGACGGGCAGGCAGGGCGCAGTGCGGATCTGGCTGTGTCCAATCACCCACGGCACACGGGCAGGCAGGGCGCAGTGCGGATATGGCTGTGTCCACTCACCAACGGGAGACGGGCAGACAAGGCGCACTGAGGATCTGGCTGTGTCCACTCATCAACGGGAGACGGGCAGAGAGGGTGCCGTGTGGATCTGGCTATGTCCACTGACCCACGGCAGACGGGCAGGCAGGGCGCAGTGTGGATCTGGCTGTGTCCCCTCACCCAGTGCAGACGGTCAGGCAGGGCACAGTGCGGATCTGGCTGTGTCCACTCACCCACGGGATACCTGTAGGCAAGGCGCAATGTGGATCTGGCTGTGTCCACTCATCCACGGGAGACGGGCAGAGAGGGTGCTGTGTGGATCTGGCTATGTCTACTGACACGCGGCAGACGGGCAGGCAGTGCGCAGTGCGGATCTGGCTGTGTCCACTCACCCACGGCAGACGGGCAGGCAGGGCGCAGTGCGGACTTGGCTGTGTCCACTCACCCACGGGAGACGGGCAGGCAGGGCGCAGTGTGGATCTGGCTGTGTCCACTCATCCACGGGAGACGGGCAGGCACGGCGCAGTGCGGATCTGGCAGTGTCCACTCACCCAAGGGAGACGGGCAGGCAGGGCGCAGTGCGGATCTGGCTATGTCCACTCTCCCACGGGAGACTGGCAGGCAGGGCGCAGTGCGGATCTGGCTGTGTCCGCTCACCCACGGCAGACAGGCAGGCAGGGCGCAGTACGGATCTGGCTGTGTCCACTCACCCATGGGAGACTGGCAGGCAAAGCGCAGTGTGGATCTTGCTGTGTCTACTCACCCACGGGAGACGGGCAGAGAGGGTGCTGTGTGGATCTGGCTATGTCCACTGACCCACGTCAGACGGGCAGGCAGGGCGCAGTGCGGATCTGGCTGTGTCCAATCACCCACGGCACACGGGCAGGCAGGGCGCAGTGCGGATATGGCTGTGTCCACTCACCAACGGGAGACGGGCAGACAAGGCGCACTGAGGATCTGGCTGTGTCCACTCATCAACGGGATACCTGTAGGCAAGGCGCAGTGTGGATCTGGCTGTGTCCACTCATCCACGGGAGACGGGCAGAGAGGGTGCTGTGTGGATCTGCCTTTGTACAGTGACCCACGGCAGACGGGCAGGCAGGGCGCAGTGCGGATCTGGCTGTGTCCACTCACCCACGGCAGACGGGCAGGCAGGGCGCAGTGCGGATCTGGCTGTGTCCACTCACCCACGGGAGACAGGCAGGCAGGGCGCAGTGCGGATCTGGCTGTGTCCACTCACCCACGGCAGACGGGCAGGCAGGGCGCAGTGCGGATCTGGCTGTGTCCACTCACCCATGGGAGACGGGCCGGCAAGGCGCAGTGTGAATCTGGCTGTGTCCACTGACCCACGGGAGATGGGAAGAGAGGGTGCTGTGTGGATCTGGCTATTTCCACAGACCCACGGCAGACAGACAGGCAGGGCGCATGCGGATCTGTCTGTGTCCACTGACCCACGGCAGACGGGCAGGCAGGGCGCAGTGCGGATCTGGCTGTGTCCACTCACCCACGTCAGACGGAGAGAAAGGGCGCAGTGCGGATCTGGCTGTGTCCACTCACCCACGGGAGACGGGTAGAAAGGGCGCTGTGTGGATCTGGCTATGTCCACTTACCCATGGCAGACGGGCAGGCAGGGGGCAGTGCTGATCTGGCTGTGTCCAATCACCCACGGCAGACAGGCAGGCAGGGCGCAGTGCGGATCTGGCTGTGTCCACTCACCCACGGCAGACGGGTAGGCAGGGGGCAGTGCGGATCTGGCAGTGTCCAATCACCCACGGCAGACGGGCAGGCAGGGCGCAGTGCGGATCTGGCTGTGTCCACTCACCCACGGGAGACGGGCAGGCAAGGCGCAGTTTCGATCTGGCTGTGTCCACTCACCCACGGGAGACGGCAGAGAGGGTGCCATGTGGATCTGGCTATGTCCACTGACCCACGGCAGACGGGCAGGCAGGGCGCAGTGCGGATCTGTCTGTGTCCGCTCACCCAAGGCAGACGGTCAGGCAGGGCGCAGTGCGGATCTGGCTGTGTCCACTCACCCACGGGAGACGGGTAGGCAAGGCGCAGTGTGGATCTGACTGTGTCCTCTCACCCACGGGAGACGGGCAGAGAGGGTGCTGTGTGGATCTTGCTATGTCCACTGACCCACGGCAGACGGGCAGGCAGGGCGCAGTGCGGATCTGGCCGTGTCCACTCACCCACGGCAGACGGGCAGGCAGGGCGAAGTGCGGATCTGGCTGTGTCCACTCACCCACGGCAGACGGGCAGGCAGGGCACAGTGCGGATCTGACTGTGTCCACTCAACCACGGGAGACGGGCAGAGAGGGTGCTGTGTGGATCTGGCTATGTCCACTGACCCACGGCAGAGGGGCAGGCAGGGCGCAGTGTGGATCTGGCTGTGTCCACTCACCCACGAGAGACGGGCAGGCAGGGTGCAGTGCGGATATGGCTGTGTCCACTCAGCCCCGGGAGACGGGCAGGCAAGGCACAGTGTTGATCTGGCTGTGTCCACTCACCAACGGGAGACGGGCAGAGAGGGTGCTGTGTAGACCTGGCTATGTCCACTGACCCACGGCATACGGGCAGGCAGGGCGCAGTGCGGATCTGGCTGTGTCCACTCACCCACGGCATACGGGCAGGCAGGGCGCAGTGCGGATCTGGCTGTGTCCACTCACCCACGGGAGACGGGCAGGCAAGGCGCAGTGTGGATCTGGCTGTGTCCACTCACCCACGGGAGACGGGCAGAGAGGGTGCTGTGTGGATCTGGCTGTGTCCACTGACCCACGGCAGACGGGCAGGCAGGGCGCAGTGCGGATCTGGCTGTGTCCACTCACCCACGGGAGACGGGCAGGCAAGGCGCAGTGTGGATCTGGCTGTCTCCACTCACCCACGGGATACGGGCAGAAAGGGTGCTGTGTGGATCTGGCTATGGCCACTGACCCACGGCAGACGGGCAGGCAGGGCGCAGTGCGGATCTGGCTGTGTCCACTCACCCACGGGATACGGGCAGACAAGGCGCAGTGTGGATCTGGCTGTGTCCACTGACCCACGGCAGATGGGCAGGCAGGGCGCAGTGCGGATCTGGCTGTGTCCAGTCACCCACGGCAGACGGGCAGGCAGGACGCAGTGCGGATCTGGCTGTGTCCAATCACCCACTGCAGACGAGCAGACAGAACGCAGTGCGGATCTGGCTATGTCCACTCACCTCCGGCAGATGGTCAGGCAGGGCGCAGTGCGGATCTGGCTGTGTCCACTCACCCACGGGATACGGGCAGAGAGGGTGCCGTGTGGATCTGGCTACGTCCACTGACCCACGGCAGACGGGCAGGCAGGGCGCAGTGCGGATCTGGCTGTGTCTACTCACCCTCGGCAGACGGGCAGGCAGAGCGCAGTGCAGATCTGGCATGTCCACTCACCCACAGGAGACGGGCAGAGAGGGTGCTGTGAGGATCTGGCTATGTCCACTGACCCACGGCAGACGGGCAGGCAGGGCGCTGTGCGGATCTGGCTGTGTCCATTCACCCATGGCAGATGGTCTGGCAGGGCGCAGTGCGGATCTGGCTGTGTCCAATGACCCACGGCAGATGGGCAGGCAGGGCGCAGTGCGGATCTGGCTGTGTCCACTCACCCACGGCAGACGGTCAGGCAGGGCACAGTGCGGATCTGGCTGTGTCCACTCACCCACGGCAGACGGTCAGGCAGGGCACAGTGCGGATCTCGCTGTGTCCACTCACCCACGGCAGACGGGCAGGCAGGGAGCAGTGCGGATCTGGCTGTGTCCACTAACCCATGGTAGACAGGCAGTCAAGGCGCAGTGTGGATCTGGCTGTGTCCACACTCCCACGGGAGACGGGCACAGAGGGTGCTGTGTGGATCTGGCTATGGTCACTGACCCACGGCAGACGGGCAGTCAGGGCGCAGTGCGGATCTGGCTGTGTCCACTCACCCACGGCAGACGGGCAGGCAGGGTGCAGTGCGGATCTGGCTGTGTCCACTCACCCACGGGAGACAGGCAGGCAAGGCGCAGTGTGGATCTGGCTGTGTCCACTCACCCACGGGAGACGGGCAGAGAGGTTGCTGTGTGGATCTGGCTATGTACACTGACCCACGGCAGACGGGCAGGCAGGGCGCAGTGCGGTTCTGGCTGTGTCCACTCACCCACGGCAGACGGTCAGGCAGGGCGCAGTGCGGATCTAGCAGTGTCCACTCTCCCACGGGAGACGGGCAGGCAGGGCGCAGTGCGGATCTGGCTATGTCCACTCTCCCACGGGAGACTTGCAGGCAGGGCGCAGTGCGGATCTGGCTGTGTCCACTCACACACGGCAGACAGGCAGGCAGGGCGCAGTACGGATCTGGCTGTGTCCACTCACCCATGGGAGACTAGCAGGCAAGGCGCAGTGTGGATTTGGCTGTGTCCACTCACCCACGGGCGACGGGCAGAGAGGTTGCTGTGTGGATCTGGCTATGTCCACTGACCCACGGCAGACGGGCAGTGAAGGCGCAGTGCGGATCTCGCTGTGTCCACTCACCCACGGCAGACGGGCAGGCATGGCGCAGTGCGGATCCGGCTGTGTCCACTCACCCACGGGATACGGGCAGGCAAGGCGCAGTGTGGATCTGGCTGTGTCCAATCACCCACGGGGGACGGGCAGACAGAGTGCTGTGTGGATCTGGCTATGTCCACTGACCCACGGCAGACGGGCAGGCAGGGCGCAGTGCGGATCTGGCCGTGTCCACTCACCCATGGCAGACGGGCAGGCAGGGCGAAGTGCGGATCTGGCTGGGTCCACTCACCCACGGCAGACGGGCAGGCAGGGCGCAGTGCGGATCTGCCTATGTCCACTCACCCACGGGAGACGAGGAGGCAAGGTGCAGTATGGATCTGGCTGTGTCCACTCACCCACGGAAGACGGGCAGAAAGGGCGCAGTGCAGATCTGGCTATGTCCACTCACCCACGGCATACGGGTAGGCAGGGCACAGTGCGGATATGGCTGTGTCCACTCACCACGGGAGACGGGCAGGCAAGGTGCACTGTGGATCTGTCTGTGTCCACTCACCCACGGGAGACGGGCAGAGAGGGTGCTGTGTGGATCTGGCTATGTCCACTGACCCACGGCAGACGGGCAGGCAGGGCGCAGTGCGGATCTGGCTGTGTCCACTCTCCCACGGGAGAAGGGCTTGCAGGGCGCAGTGCGGATCTCGCTGTGTCCACTCACCCACGGGAGATGGGCAGAAAGTGCGCTGTGTGGATCTGGCTATGTCCACTGACCCACGGTAGACGGGCAGGCAGGGCGCAGTGCGGATCTGGCTGTGTACACTCACCCACGGCAGACGGTCAGGCAGGGCGCAGTGCGGATCTGGCTGTGTCCACTCACCCACGGGAGACGGGCAGAGAGGGTGCTGTGTGGATCTGGCTATTTCCACAGACCCACGGCAGACAGACAGGCAGGGCGCATGCGGATCTGTCTGTGTCCACTGACCCACGGCACACGGGCAAGCAGGGCGCAGTGCGGATCTGGCTGTGTCCACTCACCCACGGCAGACGGGGAGGCAGGGCGCAGTGCGGATCTGGCTGTGTCCACTCACCCACGGGAGACGGGTAGAAAGGGCGCTGTGTGGATCTGGCTATGTCCACTTACCCATGGCAGACGGGCAGGCAGGGGGCAGTGCTGATCTGGCTGTGTCCAATCACCCACGGCAGACGGGCAGGCAGGGCGCAGTGCGGATCTGGCTGTGTCCACTCACCCACGGCAGACGGGTAGGCAGGGGGCAGTGCGGATCTGGCTGTGTCCAATCACCCACGGCAGACGGACAGGCAGGGCGCAGTGCGGATCTGGCTGTGTCCACTCACCCACGGGAGACGGGCAGGCAAGGCGCAGATTCGATCTGGCTGTGTCCACTCACCCACGGGAGACGGCAGAGAGGGTGCCATGTGGATCTGGCTATGTCCACTGACCCACGGCAGACGGGCAGGCAGGGCGCAGTGCGGATCTGTCTGTGTCCGCTCACCCAAGGCAGACGGTCAGGCAGGGCGCAGTGCGGATCTGGCTGTGTCCACTCACCCACGGGAGACGGGTAGGCAAGGCGCAGTGTGGATCTGACTGTGTCCACTCACCCACGGGAGACGGGCAGAGAGGGTGCTGTGTGGATCTGGCTATGTCCACTGACCCACGGCAGACGGGCAGGCAGGACGCAGTGCGGATCTGGCCGTGTCCACTCACCCACGGCAGACGGGCAGGCAGGGCGAAGTGCGGATCTGGCTGTGTCCACTCACCCACGGCAGACGGGCAGGCAGGGCGCAGTGCGGATCTGACTGTGTCCACTCACCCACGGGAGACGGGCAGAGAGGGTGCTGTGTGGATCTGGCTATGTCCACTGACCCACGGCAGAGGGGCAGGCAGGGCGCAGTGTGGATCTGGCTGTGTCCACTCACCCACGACAGACGGGCAGGCAGGGTGCAGTGCGGATATGGCTGTGTCCACTCAGCCCCGGGAGACGGGCAGGCAAGGCACAGTGTTGATCTGGCTGTGTCCACTCACCAACGGGAGACGGGCAGAGAGGGTGCTGTGTAGACCTGGCTATGTCCACTGACCCACGGCATACGGGCAGGCAGGGCGCAGTGCGGATCTGGCTGTGTCCACTCACCCACGGCATACGGGCAGGCAGGGCGCAGTGCGGATCTGGCTGTGTCCACTCACCCACGGGAGACGGGCAGGCAAGGCGCAGTGTGGATCTGGCTGTGTCCACTCACCCACGGGAGACGGGCAGAGAGGGTGCTGTGTGGATCTGGCTGTGTCCACTGACCCACGGCAGATGGGCAGGCAGGGCGCAGTGCGGATCTGGCTGTGTCCACTCACCCACGGCAGACGGTCAGGCAGGGCGCAGTGCGGATCTGGCAGTGTCCACTCACCCAAGGGAGACGGGCAGGCAGGGCGCAGTGCGGATCTGGCTATGTCCACTCTCCCACGGGAGACTGGCAGGCAGGGTGCAGTGCGGATCTGGCTGTGTCCACTCACCCACGGCAGACAGGCAGGCAGGGCGCAGTACGGATCTGGCTGTGTCCACTCACCCATGGGAGACTGGCAGGCAAGGCGCAGTGTGGATCTGGCTGTGTCTACTCACCCACGGGAGACGGGCAGAGAGGGTGCTGTGTTGATCTGGCTATGTCCACTGACCCACGTCAGACGGGCAGGCAGGGCGCAGTGCGGATCTGGCTGTGTCCAATCACCCACGGCACACGGGCAGGCAGGGCGCAGTGCGGATATGGCTGTGTCCACTCACCAACGGGAGACGGGCAGACAAGGCGCACTGAGGATCTGGCTGTGTCCACTCATCAACGGGATACCTGTAGGCAAGGCGCAGTGTGGATCTGGCTGTGTCCACTCATCCACGGGAGACGGGCAGAGAGGGTGCTGTGTGGACCTGGCTATGTCCACTGACACACGGCAGATGGGCAGGCAGGGCGCAGTGCGGATCTGGCTGTGTCCACTCACCCACGGCAGACGGGCAGGCAGGGCGCAGTGCGGATCTGGCTGTGTGCACTCACCCACGGGAGACAGGCAGGCAGGGCACAGTGCGGATCTGGCTGTGTCCACGCACCCACGGCAGACGGGCAGGCAGGGCGCAGTGCGGATCTGGCTGTGTCCACTCACCCATGGGAGACGGGCAGGCAAGGCGCAGTGTGAATCTGGCTGTGTCCACTGACCCACGGGAGATGGGAAGAGAGGGTGCTGTGTGGATCTGGCTATTTCCACAGACCCACGGCAGACAGACAGGCAGGGCGCATGCGGATCTGTCTGTGTCCACTGACCCACGGCAGACGGGCAGGCAGGGCGCAGTGCGGATCTGGCTGTGTCCACTCACCCACGGCAGACGGGGAGGCAGGGCGCAGTGCGGATCTGGCTGTGTCCACTCACCCACGGGAGACGGGTAGAAAGGGCGCTGTGTGGATCTGGCTATGTCCACTTACCCATGGCAGACGGGCAGGCAGGGGGCAGTGCTGATCTGGCTGTGTCCAATCACCCACGGCAGACGGGCAGGCAGGGCGCAGTGCGGATCTGGCTGTGTCCACTCACCCACGGCAGACGGGTAGGCAGGGGGCAGTGCGGATCTGGCTGTGTCCAATCACCCACGGCAGACGGGCAGGCAGGGCGCAGTGCGGATCTGGCTGTGTCCACTCACCCACGGGAGACGGGCAGGCAAGGCGCAGTTTCGATCTGGCTGTGTCCACTCACCCACGGGAGACGGCAGAGAGGGTGCCATGTGGATCTGGCTATGTCCACTGACCCACGGCAGACGGGCAGGCAGGGCGCAATGTGGATCTGACTGTGTCCACTCACCCACGGGAGACGGGCAGAGAGGGTGCTGTGTGGATCTGGCTATGTCCACTGACCCACGGCAGACGGGCAGGCAGGGCGCAGTGCGGATCTGGCCGTGTCCACTCACCCACGGCAGACGGGCAGGCAGGGCGAAGTGCGGATCTGGCTGTGTCCACTCACCCACGGCAGACGGGCAGGCAGGGCGCAGTGCGGATCTGACTGTGTCCACTCACCCACGGGAGACGGGCAGAGAGGGTGCTGTGTGGATCTGGCTATGTCCACTGACCCACGGCAGAGGGGCAGGCAGGGCGCTGTGTGGATCTGGCTGTGTCCACTCACCCACGACAGACGGGCAGGCAGGGTGCAGTGCGGATATGGCTGTGTCCACTCAGCCCCGGGAGACGGGCAGGCAAGGCACAGTGTTGATCTGGCTGTGTCCACTCACCAACGGGAGACGGGCAGAGAGGGTGCTGTGTAGACCTGGCTATGTCCACTGACCCACGGCATACGGGCAGGCAGGGCGCAGTGCGGATCTGGCTGTGTCCACTCACCCACGGCATACGGGCAGGCAGGGCGCAGTGCGGATCTGGCTGTGTCCACTCACCCACGGGAGACGGGCAGGCAAGGCGCAGTGTAGATCTGGCTGTGTCCACTCACCCACGGGAGACGGGCAGAGAGGGTGCTGTGTGGATCTGGCTGTGTCCACTGACCCACGGCAGATGGGCAGGCAGGGCGTAGTGCGGATCTGGCTGTGTCCACTCACCCACGGCAGACGGTCAGGCAGGGCGCAGTGCGGATCTGGCAGTGTCCACTCACCCAAGGGAGACGGGCAGGCAGGGCGCAGTGCGGATCTGGCTATGTCCACTCTCCCACGGGAGACTGGCAGGCAGGGCGCAGTGCGGATCTGGCTGTGTCCACTCACCCACGGCAGACAGGCAGGCAGGGCGCAGTACGGATCTGGCTGTGTCCACTCACCCATGGGAGACTGGTAGGCAAGGCGCAGTGTGGATCGGGCTGTGTCTACTCACCCACGGGAGACGGGCAGAGAGGGTGCTGTGTTGATCTGGCTATGTCCACTGACCCACGTCAGACGGGCAGGCAGGGCGCAGTGCGGATCTGGCTGTGTCCAATCACCCACGGCACACGGGCAGGCAGGGCGCAGTGCGCATATGGCTGTGTCCACTCACCAACGGGAGATGGGCAGACAAGGCGCACTGAGGATCTGGCTGTGTCCACTCATCAACGGGAGACGGGCAGAGAGGGTGCCGTGTGGATCTGGCTATGTCCACTGACCCACGGCCGACGGGCAGGCAGGGCGCAGTGTGGATCTGGCTGTGTCCCCCCACCCAGTGCAGACGGTCAGGCAGGGCACAGTGCGGATCTGGCTGTGTCCACTCACCCACGGGATACCTGTAGGCAAGGCGCAGTGTGGATCTGGCTGTGTCCACTCATCCACGGGAGACGGGCAGAGAGGGTGCTGTGTGGATCTGGCTATGTCCACTGACACGCGGCAGACGGGCAGGCAGTGCGCAGTGCGGATCTGGCTGTGTCCACTCACCCACGGCAGACGGGCAGGCAGGGCGCAGTGCGGACTTGGCTTTGTCCACTCACCCACGGGAGACGGGCAGGCAGGGCGCAGTGCGGATCTGGCTGTGTCCACTCATCCACGGGAGACGGGCAGGCACGGCGCAGTGCGGATCTGGCTGTGTCCACTCACGCACGGCAGACGGGCAGGCAGGGCGCAGTGCGGATCTGGCTGTGTCCAATCACCCATGGGAGACAGGCCGGCAAGGCGCAGTGTGGATCTGGCTGTGTCCACTCACCCACGGGAGATGAGAAGAGAGGGTGCTGTGTGGATCTGGCTATTTCCACAGACCCACGGCAGACGGGCAGGCAGGGCGCATGCGGATCTGTCTGTGTCCACTGACCCAGGGTAGACGGGCAGGTAGAACGCAGTGCGGATCTGGCTGTGTCCACTCACCCACGGCAGACGGGCAGGCAGGGCCAAGTGCGGATCTGGCTGTGTCCACTCACCAACGGGAGACGGGTAGAAAGTGCGCTGTGTGGATCTGGCTATGTCCACTTACCCATGGTAGACGGGCAGGCAGGGGGCAGTGCTGATCTGGCTGTGTCCAATCACCCACGGCATACGGGCAGGCAGGGGGCAGTGCGGATCTGGCTGTGTCCACTCACCCACGGCAGACTGGTAGGCAGGGGGCAGTGCGGATCTGGCTGTGTCCAATCACCCACGGCAGACGGGCAGGCAAGGCGCAGTTTCGATCTGGCTGTGTCCACTCACCCACAGGAGACGGCAGAGAGGGTGCCATGTGGATCTGGCTATATCCACTGACCCACGGCAGACGGGCAGGGAGGGCGCAGTGCGGATCTGTCTGTGTCCGCTCACCCACGGCAGACGGTCAGGCAGGGCGCAGTGCGGATCTGGCTGTGTCCACTCACCCACGTGAGACGGGTAAACAAGGCAGAGTGCGGATCTGGCTGTGTCCACTCACCCACGGGAGACGGGTAGGCAAGGCGCAGTGTGGATCTGGCTGTGTCCACTCACCCACGGGAGACGGGCAGGCAGGGCGCAGTGTGGATCTGGCTGTGTCCACTCACCCACGGGAGACGGGCAGAGAGGGTGCTGTGTGGATCTGGCTATGTCCACTGACCCACGGCAGTCGGGCCGGCAGGGCGCAGTTCGGATCTGGCTGTGTCCACACACCCACGGGAGACTGGCAGGCAAGAAGCAGTGCGGATCTGGCTGTGTCCACTCACCAACGGGAGACGGGCAGGCAGGGCGCAGTGTGGATCTGGCTGTGTCCACTCACCAATGGGAGACGGGCAGAAAGTGCGCTGTGTGGATCTGGCTATGTCCACTGACCCACGGCAGACGGGCAGGCAGAGCGCAGTGTGGATCTGGCTGTGTCCACTCACCCACTGCAGACGGGCAGGCAGGGCGCAGTGTGGATCTAGCTGTGTCCACTCACCCACGGGAGACGGGCAGGCAAGGCGCAGTTCGGATCTGGCTGTCTCCACTCACCCACGGCAGACGGTCAGGCAGGGCGCAGTGCGGATCTGGCGGTGTCCACTAACCGACGGGAGACGGGCAGGCAGGGCGCAGTGCGGATCTCGCTGTGTCCACTCACCCACGGGAGACGGGCAGAAAGGGCGCTGTGTGGATCTGGCTATGTCCACTGACCCACGGCAGACGGGCAGGCAGGGCGCAGTGCGGATCTGGCTGTGTCCACTCACCCACGGCAGTCGGGCAGGCAGTGCGCAGTGCGGATCTGGCTGTGTACACTCACCCACGGCAGACGGTCAGGCAGGGCGCAGTGCGGATCTGGCTGTGTCCACTCACCCACGGGAGATGGGCAGAGAGGGTGCTGTGTGGATCTGGCTATGTCCACTGACCCACGGCAGACGGGCAGGCAGGGCACAGTGCGGATCTGGCTGTGTCCACTCACCCACGGGAGACGGGCAGGCAGGGCGCAGTGCAGATCTGGCTGTGTCCACTCACCCACGGGAGACGGGCAGGCAAGGCGCAGTGTGGATCTGGCTGTGTCCACTCACCCACGGGAGACGGGAAGAGAGGTTGCTGTGTGGATCTGGCTATGTCCACTGACCCACGGCAGACGGGCAGGCAGGGCGCAGTGCGAATCTGGCTGTTTCCCCTCACACACGGCAGACGGTCAGGCAGGGCGCAGTGCGGATCTGGCTGTGTCCACTCACCCACGGGAGAAGGGTAGGCAAGGCGCAGTGTGGATCTGGCTGTGTCCACTCACCCACGGGAGACGGGCAGAGAGGGTGCTGTGTGGATCTGGCTATGTCCACTCACCCACGGCAGACGGGCAGCCAGGGCGCAGTGCGGATCTGGCTGTGTCCACTCACCCACAGCAGACGGGCAGGCAGGGCGCAGTGCGGATCTGGCTGTGTCCACTCACCCACGGGAGATGGGTAGGGAAGGCGCAGTGTGGATCTGGCTGTCTCCACTCACCCACGGGATACGGGCAGAAAGGGTGCTGTGTGGATATGGCTATGTCCACTGACCCACGGCAGACGGGCAGGCAGGGCGCAGTGCGGATCTGGCTGTGTCCACTCACCCACGGGATACGGGCAGACAAGGCGCAGTGTGGATCTGGCTGTGTCCACTGACCAACGGCAGATGGGCAGGCAGGGCGCAGTGCGGATCTGGCTGTGTCCAGTCACCCAAGGCAGACGGGCAGGCAGGACGCAGTGCGGATCTGGCTGTGTCCAATCACCCACGGCAGACGACCAGACAGAACGCAGTGCGGATCTGGCTATGTCCACTCACCCCCGGCAGACGGTCAGGCAGGGTGCAGTGCGGATCTGGCTGTGTCCACTCACCCACGGGATACGGGCAGAGAGGGTGCCGTGTGGATCTGGCTATGTCCACTGACCCACGGCAGACGGGCACGCAGGGCGCAGTGCGGATCTGGCTGTGTCCCCTCACACACGGCAGACGGTGAGGCAGGGCGCAGTGCGGATCTGGCTGTGTCCACTCACCCACGGGAGACGGGTAGGCAAGGTGCAGTGTGGATCTGGCTGTGTCCACTCACCCACGGGAGACGGGCAGAGAGGGTGCTGTGTAAATCTGGCTATGTCCAGTGACCCACGGCAGACGGGCAGGCAGGGCGCAGTGCGGATCTCCTTGTGTCCACTGACCCACGGCATACGGGCAGGCAGGGCGCAGTGTGGATCTGGCTGTGTCTACTCACCCACGGGAGACGGGCAGGCAAGGCGCAGTGTGGATCTGGCTATGTCCACTCACCCACGGGAGACGGGCAGAGAGGGTGCTGTGTGGATCTGGCTATGTACACTGACCAACGGCAGACGGTCCGGCAGGGCGGTGTGCGGATCTGGCTGTGTCCACTCACCCACGACAGACGGTCAGGAAGGGCGCAGTGCGGATCTGGCTGTGTCCACTCACCCACGGGAGACGGGCAGGCAGGGCGCAGTGCGGATCTGGCTGTGTCCACTCACCCACGGGAGACGGGCAGGCAGGACGCAGTGCGGATCTGGCTGTGTCCTCTCACCCACGGGAGACAGGCAGGCAAGGCGCAGTGCGGATCTGGCTGTGTCCCCTCACCCACGGCAGACGGTCAGGGAGGGCGCAGTGCGGATCTGGCTGTGTCCACTCACCCACGGGAGATGGGTAGGGATGGCGAAGTGTGGATCTGGCTGTTTCCATTCACCCACGGGAGATGGGCTGGCAGGGTGCTGTGTGGATCTGGCTATGTCCACTGAACCACGGCAGACGGGCAGGGAGGGCGCAGTGCGGATCTGGCTGTGTCCACTCACCCATGGCAGATGGGCAGGCAGGGCGCAGTGCGTATCTGGCTGTGTCCACTCACCCACGGGAGACGGGTAGGCAAGGCGCAGTGTGGATCTGGCTGTGTCCACACACCCAAGGGAGACGGGCAGGCAGGGCGCAGTGTGGATCTGGCTGTGTCCACACACCCACGGGAGACGGGCAGGCAGGGTGCTGTGTGGTTTTGGCTGTGTCCACACACCCACGGGAGTCGGGCAAGCAGGGTGCTGTGTGGTTTTGGCTGTGTCCACACACCCACGGGAGACGGGCAGGCAGGGTTCTGTGTGGTTTTGGCTGTGTCCACTCACCCACGGGAGACGGACAGAGAGGGTGCTGTGTGGATCTGGCTATGTCCACTGACCCACGGCAGACGGGCAGGCAGGGCGCAGTGCGGATCTGGCTGTGTCCACTCAACCACGGATGACGGGCAGTCAGGGTGCTGTGTGGTTTTGGCTGTGTCCACTCACCCACGGGAGACGGGCAGGCAGGGTGCTGTGTGGTTTTGGCTGTGTCCACACACCCACGGGAGACGGGCAGGCAGGGTTCTGTGTGGTTTTGGCTGTGTCCACTCACCCACGGGAGACGGACAGAGAGGGTGCTGTGTGGATCTGGCTATGTCCACTGACCCACGGCAGACGGGCAGGCAGGGCGCAGTGTGGATCTGGCTGTGTTCACTCACCCATGGCAGACGGGCAGGCAGGGCGCAGTGCGGATCTGGCTGTGTTCACTCACCCACGGAAGACAGGCAGGCGAGGCGCAGTGTGGATCTGGCTGTGTCCACTCACCCACGGGAGATGGGCAGAGAGGGTGCTGTTTGGATCTGGCTATGTCCACTGACCCATGGCATACGGGCAGGCAGGGCGCAGTGCGGATCTGGCTGTGTCCAATCATCAACGGTAGACGTGCAGGCATGGCGCAGTGCGGATCTGATTGTGTCCACTCACCCACGGCAGACGGGTAGGCAGGGCGCAGTGCGGATCTGGCTGTGTCCACTCACCCACGGGAGACGGACAGAGAGGGTGCTGTGAGGATCTGGCTATGTCCACTGACCCACGGCAGACGGGCAGGCAGGGCGCAGTGCGGATCTGGCTGTGTCCACTCAACCACGGATGACGGGCAGGCAGGGTGTTGTGTGGACCTGGCTGTTCCACACACCCATGGGTGACGGTCAGGCAGGGCGCTGTGTGGATCTGGCTGTGTCCACACACCCAAGGGAGACGGGCAGGCAGGGCGCTGTGTGGATCTGGCTGTGTCCACACACCCACGGGAGACGGGCTGGCAGGGTGCTGTGTGGTTTGGCTGTCTCCACACACCCACGGGTTATGGGCAGGCAGGGCGCAGTGTGGATCTGGCTGTGTCCACACACCCACGGGAGACGGGCAGGCAGGGTGCTGTGTGGTTTTGGCTGTGTCCACACACCCACGGGAGTCGGGCAAGCAGGGTGCTGTGTGGTTTTGGCTGTGTCCACACACCCACGGGAGACGGGCAGGCAGGGTTCTGTGTGGTTTTGGCTGTGTCCACTCACCCACGGGAGACGGACAGAGAGGGTGCTGTGTGGATGTGGCTATGTCCACTGACCCACGGCAGACAGGCAGGCAGGGCGCAGTGCGGATCTGGCTGTGTCCACTCAACCACGGATGACGGGCAGTCAGGGTGCTGTGTGGTTTTGGCTGTGTCCACTCACCCACGGGAGACGGGCAGGCAGGGTGCTGTGTGGTTTTGGCTGTGTCCACACACCCACGGGAGACGGGCAGGCAGGGTTCTGTGTGGTTTTGGCTGTGTCCACTCACCCACGGGAGACGGACAGAGAGGGTGCTGTGTGGATCTGGCTATGTCCACTGACCCACGGCAGACGGGCAGGCAGGGCGCAGTGTGGATCTGGCTGTGTTCACTCACCCATGGCAGACGGGCAGGCAGGGCGCAGTGCGGATCTGGCTGTGTTCACTCACCCACGGAAGACAGGCAGGCGAGGCGCAGTGTGGATCTGGCTGTGTCCACTCACCCACGGGAGATGGGCAGAGAGGGTGCTGTTTGGATCTGGCTATGTCCACTGACCCACGGCATACGGGCAGGCAGGGCGCAGTGCGGATATGGCTGTGTCCAATCATCAACGGTAGACGTGCAGGCATGGCGCAGTGCGGATCTGATTGTGTCCACTCACCCACGGCAGACGGGTAGGCAGGGCGCAGTGCGGATCTGGCTGTGTCCACTCACCCATGGGAGACGGACAGAGAGGGTGCTGTGAGGATCTGGCTATGTCCACTGACCCACGACAGACGGGCAGGCAGGGTGCAGTGCGGATCTGGCTGTGTCCACTCCCGCACGGCAGAAGGTCAGGCAGGGCGCAGTGCGGATCTGGCTGTGTCCACTCACCCAAGGGAGAGGGGCAGGCAAGGCGCAGTGCGGATCTGGCTGTGTCCACTCACCCACGGCAGACAGGCAGGCAGGGCGCAGTGCGGATCTGGCTGTGTCCACTCACCCACGGGCTAAGGGCAGGCAGGGCGCAGTGCAGATCTGGCTGTGTCCACTCACCCACGGGAGACGGGCAGGCGAGGCGCAGTGTGGATATGGCTGTGTCCACTAACCCACGGGAGACAGGCAGAGATGGTGCTGTTTGGATCTGGCTATGTCCACTGACCCACGGTAGACGGGCATGCAGGGCGCAGTGCGGATCTGGCTGTGTCCAATCACCCACAGTAGACAGGCAGGCAGGGCGCAGTGCGGATCTGGCTGTGTCCACTCACCCACGGCAGACGGTCAGGCACGGCGCAGTGCGGATTTGGCTGTATCAACTCACCCACGGGAGAAGGGTA
This sequence comes from Microcebus murinus, assembly GCF_040939455.1. Taxonomy (NCBI): domain Eukaryota; kingdom Metazoa; phylum Chordata; class Mammalia; order Primates; family Cheirogaleidae; genus Microcebus; species Microcebus murinus. Next base: position 38,952,390 of record NC_134123.1, read on the forward strand.
GGCAAGGCGCAGTGTGGATCTGGCTGTGTCCACTCACCCACGGGAGACGGGCAGAGAGGGTGCTGTGTGGATCTGGCTGTGTCCACTCACCCACGGGGGACGGGCAGGCAGGGTGCTGTGTGGATGTGGCTGTTTCCAGACACCCTCGGGGGACGGGCAGGCAGGGTGCTGTGTGGATCTGGTTGTGTCCACACACCCATGGGTGTCAGGCAGGCAAGGCCCAGTGTGGATCTGGCTGTGTCCACACACCCATGGGTGACGGTCAGGCAGGGCCCAGTGTGGATCTGGCTGTGTCCACACACCCACGGGAGACGGCCTGGCAGGGAGCTGTGTGGATCTGGCTGTGTCCACACACCCACGTGAGACGGGCAGGCAGGGTGTTGTGTGGACCTGGCTGTGTCCACACACCCATGGGTGACGGTCAGGCAGGGCGCTGTGTGGATCTGGCTGTGTCCACACACCCAAGGGAGACGGGCAGGCAGGGCGCTGTGTGGATCTGGCTGTGTCCACACACGCACGGGAGACGGGCTGGCAGGGTGCTGTGTGGTTTGGCTGTCTCCACACACCCACGGGTTATGGGCAGGCAGGGCGCAGTGTGGATCTGGCTGTGTCCACACACCCACGGGAGACGGGCAGGCAGGGTGCTGTGTGGTTTTGGCTGTGTCCACACACCCACGGGAGTCGGGCAAGCAGGGTGCTGTGTGGTTTTGGCTGTGTCCACACACCCACGGGAGACGGGCAGGCAGGGTTCTGTGTGGTTTTGGCTGTGTCCACTCACCCACGGGAGACGGACAGAGAGGGTGCTGTGTGGATCTGGCTATGTCCACTGACCCACGGCAGACGGGCAGGCAGGGCGCAGTGCGGATCTGGCTGTGTCCACTCAACCACGGATGACGGGCAGTCAGGGTGCTGTGTGGTTTTGGCTGTGTCCACTCACCCACGGGAGACGGGCAGGCAGGGTGCTGTGTGGTTTTGGCTGTGTCCACACACCCACGGGAGACGGGCAGGCAGGGTTCTGTGTGGTTTTGGCTGTGTCCACTCACCCACGGCAGACGGGCAGGCAGGGCGCAGTGTGGATCTGGCTGTGTTCACTCACCCATGGCAGACAGGCAGGCAGGGCGCAGTGCGGATCTGGCTGTGTTCACTCACCCACGGAAGACAGGCAGGCGAGGCGCAGTGTGGATCTGGCTGTGTCCACTCATCCACGGGAGATGGGCAGAGAGGGTGCTGTTTGGATCTGGCTATGTCCACTGACCCACGGCATACGGGCAGGCAGGGTGCAGTGCGGATCTGGCTGTGTCCAATCATCAACGGTAGACGTGCAGGCATGGCGCAGTGCGGATCTGATTGTGTCCACTCACCCACGGCAGACGGGTAGGCAGGGCGCAGTGCGGATCTGGCTGTGTCCACTCACCCACGGGAGACGGACAGAGAGGGTGCTGTGAGGATCTGGCTATGTCCACTGACCCACGACAGACGGGCAGGCAGGGTGCAGTGCGGATCTGGCTGTGTCCACTCCCGCACGGCAGAAGGTCAGGCAGGGCGCAGTGCGGATCTGGCTGTGTCCACTCACCCAAGGGAGAGGGGCAGGCAAGGCGCAGTGCGGATCTGGCTGTGTCCACTCACCCACGGCAGACAGGCAGGCAGGGCGCAGTGCGGATCTGGCTGTGTCCACTCACCCACGGGCTAAGGGCAGGCAGGGCGCAGTGCAGATCTGGCTGTGTCCACTCACCCACGGGAGACGGGCAGGCGAGGCGCAGTGTGGATATGGCTGTGTCCACTAACCCACGGGAGACAGGCAGAGATGGTGCTGTTTGGATCTGGCTATGTCCACTGACCCACGGTAGACGGGCATGCAGGGCGCAGTGCGGATCTGGCTGTGTCCAATCACCCACAGTAGACAGGCAGGCAGGGCGCAGTGCGGATCTGGCTGTGTCCACTCACCCACGGCAGACGGGCAGGCAAGGCGCAGTGCCGATCTGGCTGTATACACTCTCCCATGGCAGACGGGCAGGCAAGGCGCAGTGCGAATATGGTTGTGTCCACTCACCCACGGGAGACGGGCAGGCAAGGCGCAGTGTGGATCTGGCTGTGTCCACTAACCCACGGGAGACGGGCAGAGAGGGTGATATGTGGATCTGCCTATGTCCACTGACAAACGGCAGATGGGCACGCAGGGCGCAGTGCGGATTTGGCGGCGTCCACTCACCCACGGCAGAAGGGCAGGGAGGGCGCAGTGCGGATCTGGCCGTGTCCACGCACCAACGGGAGACGGGCCGGCAGGGCGCAGTGCGGATCTGGCTGTGTCCACTCACCCAGGGGAGACGGGCAGAGAGGGTGCTGTGTGGATCTGGCTATGTCCACTGACCCACGGCAGAGGGGCAGGCAGGGCGCAGTGTGGATCTGGCTGTGTCCACTCACCCACGACAGACGGGCAGGCAGGGTGCAGTGCGGATATGGCTGTGTCCACTCAGCCCCGGGAGACGGGCAGGCAAGGCACAGTGTTGATCTGGCTGTGTCCACTCACCAACGGGAGACGGGCAGAGAGGGTGCTGTGTAGACCTGGCTATGTCCACTGACCCACGGCATACGGGCAGGCAGGGCGCAGTGCGGATCTGGCTGTGTCCACTCACCCACGGCATACGGGCAGGCAGGGCGCAGTGCGGATCTGGCTGTGTCCACTCACCCACGGGAGACGGGCAGACAAGGCGCAGTGTGGATCTGGCTGTGTCCACTCACCCACGGGAGACGGGCAGAGAGGGTGCTGTGTGGATCTGGCTGTGTCCACTGACCCACGGCAGATGGGCAGGCAGGGCGCAGTGCGGATCTGGCTGTGTCCACTCACCCACGGCAGACGGTCAGGCAGGGCGCAGTGCGGATCTGGCAGTGTCCACTCACCCAAGGGAGACGGGCAGGCAGGGCGCAGTGCGGATCTGGCTATGTCCACTCTCCCACGGGAGACTGGCAGGCAGGGCGCAGTGCGGATCTGGCTGTGTCCACTCACCCACGGCAGACAGGCAGGCAGGGCGCAGTACGGATCTGGCTGTGTCCACTCACCCATGGGAGACTGGTAGGCAAGGCGCAGTGTGGATCGGGCTGTGTCTACTCACCCACGGGAGACGGGCAGAGAGGGTGCTGTGTTGATCTGGCTATGTCCACTGACCCACGTCAGACGGGCAGGCAGGGTGCAGTGCGGATCTGGCTATGTCCAATCACCCACGGCACACGGGCAGGCAGGGCGCAGTGGGCATATGGCTGTGTCCACTCACCAACGGGGAATGGGCAGACAAGGCGCACTGAGGATCTGGCTGTGTCCACTCATCAACGGGAGACGGGCAGAGAGGGTGCCGTGTGGATCTGGCTATGTCCACTGACCCACGGCAGACGGGCAGGCAGGGCGCAGTGTGGATCTGGCTGTGTCCCCTCACCCAGTGCAGACGGTCAGGCAGGGCACAGTGCGGATCTGGCTGTGTCCACTCACCCACGGGATACCTGTAGGCAAGGCGCAGTGTGGATCTGGCTGTGTCCACTCATCCACGGGAGACGGGCAGAGAGGGTGCTGTGTGGATCTGGCTATGTCCACTGACACGCGGCAGACGGGCAGGCAGTGCGCAGTGCGGATCTGGCTGTGTCCACTCACCCACGGCAGACGGGCAGGCAGGGCGCAGTGCGGACTTGGCTGTGTCCACTCACCCACGGGAGACGGGCAGGCAGGGCGCAGTGCGGATCTGGCTGTGTCCACTCATACACGGGAGACGGGCAGGCACGGCGCAGTGCGGATCTGGCTGTGTCCACTCACGCACGGCAGACGGGCAGGCAGGGCGCAGTGCGGATCTGGCTGTGTCCACTCACCCATGGGAGACAGGCCGGCAAGGCGCAGTGTGGATCTGGCTGTGTCCACTGACCCACGGGAGATGAGAAGAGAGGGTGCTGTGTGGATCTGGCTATTTCCACAGACCCACGGCAGACGGGCAGGCAGGGCGCATGCGGATCTGTCTGTGTCCACTGACCCACGGCAGACGGGCAGGCAGGGCCAAGTGCGGATCTGGCTGTGTCCACTCACCAACGGGAGACGGGTAGAAAGTGCGCTGTGTGGATCTGGCTATGTCCACTTACCCATGGTAGACGGGCAGGCAGGGGGCAGTGCTGATCTGGCTGTGTCCAATCACCCACGGCAGACGGGCAGGCAGGGGGCAGTGCGGATCTGGCTGTGTCCACTCACCCACGGCAGACGGGTAGGCAGGGGGCAGTGCGGATCTGGCTGTGTCCAATCACCCACGGCAGACGGGCAGGCAGGGCGCAGTGCGGATCTGGCTGTGTCCACTGACCCACGGGAGACGGGCAGGCAAGGCGCAGTTTCGATCTGGCTGTGTCCACTCACCCACAGGTGACGGCAGAGAGGGTGCCATGTGGATCTGGCTATATCCACTGACCCACGGCAGACGGGCAGGGAGGGCGCAGTGCGGATCTGTCTGTGTCCGCTCACCCACGGCAGACGGTCAGGCAGGGCGCAGTGCGGATCTGGCTGTGTCCACTCACCCACGTGAGACGGGTAAACAAGGCAGAGTGCGGATCTGGCTGTGTCCACTCACCCACGGGAGACGGGTAGGCAAGGCGCAGTGTGGATCTGGCTGTGTCCACTCACCCACGGGAGACGGGCAGGCATGGCGCAGTGCGGATCTGGCTGTGTCCACTCACCCACGGGAGACGGGCAGAGAGGGTGCTGTGTGGATCTGGCTATGTCCACTGACCCACGGCAGTCGGGCCGGCAGGGCGCAGTTCGTATCTGGCTGTGTCCACACACCCACGGGAGACTGGCAGGCAAGAAGCAGTGCGGATCTGGCTGTGTCCACTCACCAACGGGAGACGGGCAGGCAGGGCGCAGTGTGGATCTGGCTGTGTCCACTCACCAATGGGAGACGGGCAGAAAGTGCGCTGTGTAGATCTGGCTATGTCCACTGACCCACGGCAGACGGGCAGGCAGAGCGCAGTGTGGATCTGGCTGTGTGCACTCACCCCCTGCAGACGGGCAGGCAGGGCGCAGTGTGGATCTAGCTGTGTCCACTCACCCACGGGAGACGGGCAGGCAAGGCGCAGTTCGGATCTGGCTGTCTCCACTCACCCACGGCAGACGGTCAGGCAGGGCGCAGTGCGGATCTGGCGGTGTCCACTAACCGACGGGAGACGGGGAGGCAGGGCGCAGTGCGGATATGGCTGTGTCCACTCTCCCACGGGAGAAGGGCTTGCAGGGCGCAGTGCGGATCTCGCTGTGTCCACTCACCCACGGGAGACGGGCAGAAAGGGCGCTGTGTGGATCTGGCTATGTCCACTGACCCACGGCAGACGGGCAGGCAGGGCGCAGTACGGATCTGGCTGTGTCCACTCACCCATGGCAGTCGGGCAGGCAGTGCGCAGTGCGGATCTGGCTGTGTACACTCACCCACGGGAGTCGGGCAAGCAGGGTGCTGTGTGGACCTGGCTGTGTCCACACACCCATGGGTGATGGTCAGGCAGGGCGCTGTGTGGATCTGGCTGTGTCCACACACCCAAGGGAGACGGGCAGGCAGGGCGCAGTGTGGATCTGGCTGTGTCCACACACCCACGGGAGACGGGCAGGCAGGGTGCTGTATGGTTTTGGCTGTGTCCACACACCCACGGGAGTCGGGCAAGCAGGGTGCTGTGTGGTTTTGGCTGTGTCCACACACCCACGGGAGACGGGCAGGCAGGGTTCTGTGTGGTTTTGGCTGTGTCCACTCACCCACGGGAGACGGACAGAGAGGGTGCTGTGTGGATCTGGCTATGTCCACTGACCCACGGCAGACGGGCAGGCAGGGCGCAGTGCGGATCTGGCTGTGTCCACTCAACCACGGATGACGGGCAGTCAGGGTGCTGTGTGGTTTTGGCTGTGTCCACTCACCCACGGGAGACGGGCAGGCAGGGTGCTGTGTGGTTTTGGCTGTGTCCACACACCCACGGGAGACGGGCAGGCAGGGTTCTGTGTGGTTTTGGCTGTGTCCACTCACCCACGGGAGACGGACAGAGAGGGTGCTGTGTGGATCTGGCTATGTCCACTGACCCACGGCAGACGGGCAGGCAGGGCGCAGTGTGGATCTGGCTGTGTTCACTCACCCATGGCAGACGGGCAGGCAGGGCGCAGTGCGGATCTGGCTGTGTTCACTCACCCACGGAAGACAGGCAGGCGAGGCGCAGTGTGGATCTGGCTGTGTCCACTCACCCACGGGAGATGGGCAGAAAGGGTGCTGTTTGGATCTGGCTATGTCCACTGACCCACGGCATACGGGCAGGCAGGGCGCAGTGCGGATCTGGCTGTGTCCAATCATCAACGGTAGACGTGCAGGCATGGCGCAGTGCGGATCTGATTGTGTCCACTCACCCACGGCAGACGGGTAGGCAGGGCGCAGTGCGGATCTGGCTGTGTCCACTCACTCACGGGAGATGGACAGAGAGGGTGCTGTGAGGATCTGGCTATGTCCACTGACCCACGGCAGACGGGCAGGCAGGGCGCAGTGCGGATCTGGCTGTGTCCACTCAACCACGGATGACGGGCAGGCAGGGTGTTGTGTGGACCTGGCTGTGTCCACACACCCATGGGTGACGGTCAGGCAGGGCGCTGTGTGGATCTGGCTGTGTCCACACACCCAAGGGAGACGGGCAGGCAGGGCGCTGTGTGGATCTGGCTGTGTCCACACACCCACGGGAGACGGGCTGGCAGGGTGCTGTGTGGTTTGGCTGTCTCCACACACCCACGGGTTTTGGGCAGGCAGGGCGCAGTGTGGATCTGGCTGTGTCCACACACCCACGGGAGACGGGCAGGCAGGGTGCTGTGTGGTTTTGGCTGTGTCCACACACCCACGGGAGTCGGGCAAGCAGGGTGCTGTGTGGTTTTGGCTGTGTCCACACACCCACGGGAGACGGGCAGGCAGGGTTCTGTGTGGTTTTGGCTGTGTCCACTCACCCACGGGAGACGGACAGAGAGGGTGCTGTGTGGATCTGGCTATGTCCACTGACCCACGGCAGACGGGCAGGCAGGGCGCAGTGCGGATCTGGCTGTGTCCACTCAACCACGGATGACGGGCAGTCAGGGTGCTGTGTGGTTTTGGCTGTGTCCACTCACCCACGGGAGACGGGCAGGCAGGGTGCTGTGTGGTTTTGGCTGTGTCCACACACCCACGGGAGACGGGCAGGCAGGGTTCTGTGTGGTTTTGGCTGTGTCCACTCACCCACGGGAGACGGTCAGAGAGGGTGCTGTGTGGATCTGGCTATGTCCACTGACCCACGGCAGACGGGCAGGCAGGGCGCAGTGTGGATCTGGCTGTGTTCACTCACCCATGGCAGACGGGCAGGCAGGGCGCAGTGCGGATCTGGCTGTGTTCACTCACCCACGGAAGACAGGCAGGCGAGGCGCAGTGTGGATCTGGCTGTGTCCACTCACCCACGGGAGATGGGCAGAGAGGGTGCTGTTTGGATCTGGCTATGTCCACTGACCCACGGCATATGGGCAGGCAGGGCGCAGTGCGGATCTGGCTGTGTCCAATCATCAACGGTAGACGTGCCGGCATGGCGCAGTGCGGATCTGATTGTGTCCACTCACCCACGGCAGACGGGTAGGCAGGGCGCAGTGCGGATCTGGCTGTGTCCACTCACCCACGGGAGACGGACAGAGAGGGTGCTGTGAGGATCTGGCTATGTCCACTGACCCACGACAGACGGGCAGGCAGGGTGCAGTGCGGATCTGGCTGTGTCCACTCCCGCACGGCAGAAGGTCAGGCAGGGCGCAGTGCGGATCTGGCTGTGTCCACTCACCCAAGGGAGAGGGGCAGGCAAGGCGCAGTGCAGATCTGGCTGTGTCCACTCACCCACGGCAGACAGGCAGGCAGGGCGCAGTGCGGATTGGCTGTGTCCACTCACCCACGGGCTAAGGGCAGGCAGGGCGCAGTGCAGATCTGGCTGTGTCCACTCACCCACGGGAGACGGGCAGGCGAGGCGCAGTGTGGATATGGCTGTGTCCACTAACCCACGGGAGACAGGCAGAGATGGTGCTGTTTGGATCTGGCTATGTCCACTGACCCACGGTAGACGGGCATGCAGGGCGCAGTGCGGATCTGGCTGTGTCCAATCACCCACAGTAGACAGGCAGGCAGGGCACAGTGCGGATCTGGCTGTGTCCACTCACCCACGGCAGACGGTCAGGCACGGCGCAGTGCGGATTTGGCTGTATCAACTCACCCACGGGAGAAGGGTAGGCAAGGCGCAGTGTGGATCTGGCTGTGTCCACTCACCCACGGGAGACGGGCAGAGAGGGTGCTGTGTGGATCTGGCTGTGTCCACTCACCCACGGGGGACGGGCAGGCAGGGTGCTGTGTGGATGTGGCTGTTTCCAGACACCCTCGGGGGACGGGCAGGCAGGGTGCTGTGTGGATCTGGTTGTGTCCACACACCCATGGGTGTCAGGCAGGCAAGGCCCAGTGTGGATCTGGCTGTGTCCACACACCCATGGGTGACGGTCAGGCAGGGCCCAGTGTGGATCTGGCTGTGTCCACACACCCACGGGAGACGGGCTGGCAGGGAGCTGTGTGGATCTGGCTGTGTCCACACACCCACGTGAGACGGGCAGGCAGGGTGTTGTGTGGACCTGGCTGTGTCCACACACCCATGGGTGACGGTCAGGCAGGGCGCTGTGTGGATCTGGCTGTGTCCACACACCCAAGGGAGACGGGCAGGCAGGGCGCTGTGTGGATCTGGCTGTGTCCACACACGCACGGGAGACGGGCTGGCAGGGTGCTGTGTGGTTTGGCTGTCTCCACACACCCACGGGTTATGGGCAGGCAGGGCGCAGTGTGGATCTGGCTGTGTCCACACACCCACGGGAGACGGGCAGGCAGGGTGCTGTGTGGTTTTGGCTGTGTCCACACACGCACGGGAGTCGGGCAAGCAGGGTGCTGTGTGGTTTTGGCTGTGTCCACACACCCACGGGAGACGGGCAGGCAGGGTTCTGTGTGGTTTTGGCTGTGTCCACTCACCCACGGGAGACGGACAGAGAGGGTGCTGTGTGGATCTGGCTATGTCCACTGACCCACGGCAGACGGGCAGGCAGGGCGCAGTGCAGATCTGGCTGTGTCCACTCAACCAGGGATGACGGGCAGTCAGGGTGCTGTGTGGTTTTGGCTGTGTCCACTCACCCACGGGAGACGGGCAGGCAGGGTGCTGTGTGGTTTTGGCTGTGTCCACACACCCACGGGAGACGGGCAGGCAGGGTTCTGTGTGGTTTTGGCTGTGTCCACTCACCCACGGGAGACGGACAGAGAGGGTGCTGTGTGGATCTGGCTATGTCCACTGACCCACGGCAGAGGGGCAGGCAGGGCGCAGTGTGGATCTGGCTGTGTTCACTCACCCACGGCAGACGGGCAGGCAGGGCACAGTGCGGATCTGGCTGTGTTCACTCACCCACGGAAGACAGGCAGGCGAGGCGCAGTGTGGATCTGGCTGTGTCCACTCACCCACGGGAGACGGGCAGGCAAGGCGCAGTGCCGATCTGGCTGTATACACTCTCCCATGGCAGACGGGCAGGCAAGGCGCAGTGCGGATATGGTTGTGTCCACTCACCCACGGGAGACGGGCAGGCAAGGCGCAATGTGGATCTGGCTGTGTCCACAAATTCACGGGCGACGGACAGAGAGGGTGCTGTGTGGATCTGGCTATGACCTCTGACCCACGGCAGACGGGCAGGCAGGGCGCAGTGCTGATCTGGCAGTGTCCGCTCACCGTCGACAGATGGGCAGGCAGGGCGCAGTGCGGATCTGGCTGTGTCCACTCACCCACAAGAGACGGGCAGGCAGGGTGCAGTGTGGATCTGGCTCAGTCCACTCACCCACGGGAGACGGGCAGAGAGGGTGCTGTGTGGATATGGCTATGTTTACTGACACACGGCAGATGGGCAGGCAGGGCGCTGTGTGGATCTGGCTGTGTCAACTCACCCACGGCAGACGGGCAGGTAGGAAGCAGTGCGGTCTGGCTGGGTCCACTAACCCACGGGAGACGGGCAAGCAGGGCGCAGTGCTGATCTGGCAGTGTCCACTCACCGTCGACAGATGGGCAGGCAGGGCGCAGTGCGGATCTGGCTGTGTCCACTCACCCACAAGAGACGGGCAGGCAAGGGGCAGTGCGGATCTGGCTGTTTGCACTCACCCACGGCAGACGGTCAGGCAGTGCGCAGTGCGGATCTGGCTGTGTCCACTCACCCACGGGAGACGGCCAGGCAAGGTGCAGTGCGGATCTGGCTGTGTCCAATAACCAACGGGAGACGGGCAGGCAGGGCGCAGTGCGGACCTGGCTGTGTCCAGTCACCCACGAGAGACTGGCAGGCAAGGCGCAGTGTGGATCTGGCTGTGTCCACTCACCCACGGGAGTCGGGCAGGCAAGGCTCAGTGTGGATCTGGCTGTGTCCACTCACCCACGGGAGACGGACAGAGAGGGTGCTGTGTGCATCTGGCTATGTCCACTGACCAACGGCAGACGTGCAGGCAGGGCGCAGTGCGGATCTGGCTGTTTCCATTCACCCACGGCAGACGAGCAGGCAGGGCGCAGTGCGGATTTGGCTGTGTCCACTCACCCACGGGAGACGGGCAGGCAAGGCGCAGTGTGGATCTGGCTGTGTCCACTCACCCACGGGAGAGGGACAGAGAGGGTGCTGTATGGATCTGCCTATGTCCACTGACCCACGGCAGACGGGCAGGCAGGGAGCAGTGCGGATCTGGCTGTGTCCACTCACCCACGGCAGACGGGCTAGCAGAGCGCAGTGCGGATCTGGCTGTTTTCACTCACCCACGGGAGACGGGCAGGCAAGGCGCAGTGTGGATCTGGCTATGTCCACTCACCCACGGGAGATAGGCAGGCAGGGCGCAGTGAGGATCTGGCTATGTCCCCTCACCCACGGGAGACGGGCAGGCAAGGCGCAGTGTGGTTCTGGCTATGTCCAGTGACCCACGGCAGACGGGCAGGCAGGGCGCAGTGCGGATCTGGCTGTGTACACTCACCCACGAGAGACGGGCAGGCAGGGCGCACTGCGGATCTGGCTGTGTCCACTCACACACGGGAGACGGGCAGGCAAGGCGCAGTGTGGATCTGGCTGTGTCCACTAACCCACGGGAGACGGGCAGAGAGGGTGATATGTGGATCTGCCTATGTCCACTGACAAACGGCAGATGGGCACGCAGGGCGCAGTGCGGATTTGGCGGCGTCCACTCACCCACGGCAGAAGGGCAGGGAGGGCGCAGTGCGGATCTGGCCGTGTCCACGCACCAACGGGAGACGGGCCGGCAGGGTGCAGTGCGGATCTGGCTGTGTCCACTCACCCAGGGGAGACGGGCAGAGAGGGTGCTGTGTGTATCTGGCTATGTCCACTGACCCACGGCAGACGGGCAGGCAGGGCGCAGTGCGGATCTTGCTGTGTCCACTCACCCACGGCAGACGGGCAGGTAGGGCGCAGTGCGGTCTGGCTGTGTCGACTCACCCACAGGAGACGGGCAGGCAGGGCGCAGTGTGGATCTGGCTGTGTCCAGTCACCCACAGGAGACTGGCGGAGAGGGTGCTGTGTGGATCTGGCTATGTCCACTGACCCACGGCAGACGGGCAGGCAGGGCGCTGTGCGGATCTGGCTGTGTCCACTCACCCACGGCAGACGGGTAGGTAGGGCGCCGTGTGGATCTGGCTGTGTCCACTCACCCACGAGAGACGGGCAGAGAGTGTGCTGTGTGGATCTGGCTATGTCCAATGACAGAAGGGAGATGGGCAGGCAGGGCACAGTGCGGATCTGGCTGTGTCCAATCACCCACGGAGACGGGCAGGCAGGGCGCAGTACGGATCTGGCTGTGTCCACTCACCCACAGCAGACGGGTAGGCACGGCGCAGGGCGGATCTGGATGTGTCCACTCACCCGCGGGAGACGGGTAGGCAAGGCGCAGTGTGGATCTGGCTGTGTCCATTCACCCACGGGAGACGGGCAGAGAGGGTGCTGTGTGGATCTGGCTATGTCAACTGACAAACGGCAGACGGGCAGGCATGGCGCAGTGCGGATCTGGCTGTGTAAACTCACCAACGGCAGACGGGCAGGCAGGGCGCAGTGCGGATGTAGCTGTGTCCACTCACCCACGGGAGACTGGCAGGCAAACCGCAGTGTGGATCTGGCTGTGTCCACTCACCCAAGGGAGACGGACAGAGAGGGTGCTGTGTGGATCTGGCTATGTCCACTGAGCCACGGCAGACGGGCAGGCAGGGCGCAATGCGGATCTGGCTGTGTCCACACACCCACGGCAGACGGGCAGGCAGGGCGCAGTGCGGATCTGGCTGTGTTCACTCACCCACGGGAGATTGGGAAGAAAACCCCAGTGTGGATCTGGCTGTGTCCACTCACCCACGGGAGACGGACAGAGAGGGTGCTGTGCGGATCTGGCTGTGTCCCCTCACCCAGTGCAGACGGTCAGGCAGGGCGCAGTGCGGATCTGGCTGTGTCCACTAACCCACGGCAGACGGTCAGGAAGGGCGCAGTGCAGATCTGGCTGTGTCCACTCACCCACGGGAGACGGGCAGAGAGGGTGCCATGTGGATCTGGGTATGTCCACTGACCCACGGCAGACGGTCAGGCAGGGCGCAGTGCGGATCTTTCTGTGTCCACTCACCCACGGGAGACGGGCAGGCAAGGCGCAGTGCCAATCTGGCTGTGTCCACTCACGCACGGGAGACGGGCAGAGAGGTTGCTGTGTGGATCTGGCTATGTCCACTGACCAACGTAAGACGAGCAGGCAGGACGCAGTGCGGATCTGGCTGTGTCCACTCACCCACGGCAGACGGTAGGCAAGGCGCAGTGTGGATCTGGCTGTGTCCACTCACCCGCGGGGGACGGGTAGGCAAGGCGCAGTGTGGATCTGGCTGTGTCCACTCACCCACGGGAGACGGGCAGAGAGGGTGCCGTGTGGATCTAGCTATGTCCACTGACCGACGGCAGACGGGCAGGCAGGGCGCAGTGCAGATCTGGCTGTGTCCACTCACCCACGGCAGACGGTCAGGCAGGGCGCAGTGCGGATCTGGCCGTGTCCACTCACCCATGGGAGACGGGTAGGCATGGCGCAGTTTAAGTCTCGCTGTGTCCATTCACCCACGGGAGACAAGCAGAGAGGGTGCTGTGTGGATCTGGCTATGTCCACTGAGCCACGGCAGACAGGCAGGCAGGGCGCAGAGCGGATCTGGCTGTGTCCACTCACCCACGGCAGACGGGCTAGCAGAGCGCTGTGCGGATCTGGCTGTTTCCACTCACCCACGAGAGACGGGCAAGCAAGGCGCAGTGTGGATCTGGCTATGTCCACTCACCCACGGGAGATGGGCAGGCAGGGCGCAGTGCGGATCTGGCTATGTCCCCTCACCCACGGGAGACGGGCAGGCAAGGCGCAGTGTGGTTCTGGCTATGTCCATTGACCCACGGCAGACGGGCAGGCAGGGCGCAGTGCGGATCTGGCTGTGTACACTCACCAACGGCAGACGGGCAGGCAGGGCGCAGTGCGGATCTGGCTGTGTTCACTCACCCACGAGAGACGGGCAGAGAGTGTGCTGTGTGGATCTGGCTATGTCCAATGACAGAAGGGTGATGGGCAGGCAGGGCGCAGTGTGGATCTGGCTGTGTCCACTCACCCACGGCAGACGGTCAGGCAGGGCGCAGTGCGGATCTGGCTGTGTCCACTCACCCACGGGAGACGAGCAGAGAGGGTGCCGTGTGGATCTGGCTATGTCCACTGACCCACGGCAGATGGTCAGGCAGGGCGCAGTGCGGATCTGGCTGTGTCCACTCACCCACGGGAGATGGGCAGGCAAGGCGCAGTGCCGATCTGGCTGTGTCCACTCTCCCACGGCAGACGGGCAGGCAAGGCGCAGTGTGGATCTGGCTGTGTCCACTCACGCACGGGAGACGGGCAGAGAGGTTGCTGTGTGGATCTTGCTATGTCCACTGACCAACGGAAGACGGGCAGGCAGGACGCAGTGCGGATCTGGCTGTGTCCACTCACCCACGGCAGACGGTAGGCAGGGCGCAGTGTGGAACTGGTTGTGTCCACTCACCCACGGGAGGACGGGTTGGCAAGGCGCAGTGTGGATCTGGCTGTGTCCACTCACCCACGGGAGACGGGCAGAGACGGTGCTGTGTGGATCTGGCTATGTCCACTCACCCACGGGAGATGGGCAGGCAAGGCGCACTGTGGATCTGGCTGTGTGCACTCACCCACGGGAGACGGGCAGAGAGGGTGCTGTGTGGATCTGGCTACGTCCACTGACACACGGCAGACGGGCAGGCATGGCGCAGTGCGGATCTGGCTGTGTAATCTTACCAACGGCAGACGGGCAGGCAGGGCGCAGTGCGGATCTAGCTGTGTCCACTCACCCACGGGAGACTGGCAGGCAAACCGCAGTGTGGATCTGGCTGTGTCCACTCACCCACGGGAGACGGACAGAGAGGGTGCTGTGTGGATCTGGCTATGTCCACTGAGCCACGGCAGGTGAGCAGACAGGGCGCAGTGCGGATCTGGCTGTGTCCAATCACCCACGGCAGACGGGCAGGCAGGGCGCAGTGCGGATCTGGCTGTATTCACTCACCCACGGGAGATGGGGAGGCAAGGCGCAGTGTGGATCTGGCTGTGTCCACTCACCCACGGGAGACGGGCAGAGAGGGTGCTGTGTGCATCTGGTATGTCCACTGACCCAAGTCCGACGGGCAGGCAGGGCGCAGTGCGGATCTGGCTGTGTCCACTCACACACGGAAGACCGTCAGGCAGGGCGCAGTGCGGATCTGGCTGTGTCCACTCACCCACGGGATTCGGGCAGAGAGGGTGCCGTGTGAATCTGGTTATGTCCACTGACCCATGGCAGACGGTCAGGCAGGGCGCAGGGCGGATCTGGCTGTGTCCACTCACCCACGGCAGACGGGCAGGAGAGGCGCAGTGCCGATCTGGCTGTGTCCACTCTCCCACGGCAGACGGGCAGGCAAGGCGCAGTGTGGATCTGGCTGTGTCCACTCACGCATGGGAGACGGGCAGAGAGGTTGCTGTGTGGATCTGGCTATGTCCACTGACCAACGGAAGACGGGCAGGCAGGACGCAGTGCGGATCTGGCTGTGTCCACTCACCCACGGCAGACGGTAGGCAGGGCGCAGTGTGGATCTGGCTGTGTCCACTCACCCACGGGGGACGGGTAGGCAAGGCGCAGTGTGGATCTGGCTCTGTCCACTCACCCACGGGAGACGGGCAGAGAGGGTACTGTGTGGTTCTGGCTATGTCCACTGACCCACGGCAGACGGGCAGGCAGGGCGCAGTGCGGATCTGGCTGTGTCCACTCACCCACGGCAGACGGTCAGGCAGGGCGCAGTGCGGATCTGGCTGTGTCCACTTACCCATGGGAGACGGGTAGGCAAGGCGCAGTTTATAGCTCGCTGTGTGCATTCACCCACGGGAGACGGGCAGAGAGGGTGCTGTGTGGATCTGGCTATGTCCACTCAGCCACGGCAGACAGGCAGGCAGGGTGCAGAGCGGATCTGGCTGTGTCCACTCACCCACGGCAGACGGGCTAGCAGAGCGCAGTGCGGATCTGGCTGTTTCCACTCACCCACGGGAGACGGGCAGGCAAGGCGCAGTGTGGATCTGGCTATTTCCACTCACCCACGGGAGATGGGCAGGCAGGGCGCAGTGCGGATCTGGCTGTGTCCCCTCACCCACGGGAGACGGGCAGCCAAGGCGCAGTGTGGATCAGGTTGTGTCCACTCACCCACGGGAGACGGGCAGGCAAGGCGCAGTGTGGTTCTGGCTATGTCCAGTGACCCACGGCAGACGGGCAGGCAGGGCGCAGTGCGGATCTGGCTGTGTCCACTCAACTACCTGAGACGGGCAGGCAAGGCGCAGTGTGGACATAGCTGTGTCCACTCACCCACGGCAGACGGTCAGGCAGGGCGCAGTGCGGATCTGGCTGTGTCCACTCACCCACGGGAGACGGGCAGAGAGGGTGCCGTGTGGATCTGGCTATGTCCACTGACCCACGGCAGATGGTCAGGCAGGGCGCAGTGCGGATCTGGCTGTGTCCACTCACCCACGGGAGACGGGCAGGCAAGGCGCAGTGCCGATCTGGCTGTGTCCACTCTCCCACGGCAGACGGGCAGGCAAGGCGCAGTGTGGATCTGGCTGTGTCCACTCACGCACGGGAGACGGGCAGAGAGGTTGCTGTGTAGATCTGGCTATGTCCACTGACCAACGGAAGACGGGCAGGCAGGACGCAGTGCGGATCTGGCTGTGTCCACTCACCCAAGGCAGACGGTAGGCAGGGCGCAGTGTGGAACTGGCTGTGTCCACTCACCCACGGGGGACGGGTTGGCAAGGCGCAGTGTGGATCTGGCTGTGTCCACTCACCCACGGGAGACGGGCAGAGACGGTGCTGTGTGGATCTGGCTATGTCCACTGACCCACGGCAGACAGGCAGTCAGGGCACAGTGCAGATCTGGCTGTGTCCACTCACCCACGGCAGACGGGCAGGAAAGGCGCAGTGTGGATCTGGCTATGTCCACTCACCCACGGGAGATGGGCAGGCAAGGCGCACTGTGGATCTGGCTGTGTGCACTCACCCACGGGAGACGGGCAGAGAGGGTGCTGTGTGGATCTGGCTATGTCCACTGACACACGGCAGACGGGCAGGCATGGCGCAGTGCGGATCTGGCTGTGTAATCTTACCAACGGCAGACGGGCAGGCAGGGCGCAGTGCGGATCTAGCTGTGTCCACTCACCCACGGGAGACTGGCAGGCAAACCGCAGTGTGGATCTGGCTGTGTCCACTCACCCACGGGAGACGGACAGAGAGGGTGCTGTGTGGATCTGGCTATGTCCACTGAGCCACGGCAGATGAGCAGACAGTGCGCAGTGCGGATCTGGCTGTGTCCACTCACCCATGGCAGACGGGCAGGCAGGGCGCAGTGCGGATCTGGCTGTATTCACTCACCCACGGGAGATGGGGAGGCAAGGCGCAGTGTGGATCTGGCTGTGTCCACTCACCCACGGGAGACGGGCAGAGAGGGTGCTGTGTGCATCTGGTATGTCCACTGACCCAAGTCCGACGGGCAGGCAGGGCGCAGTGCGGTTCTGGCTGTGTCCACTCACACACGGAAGACCGTCAGGCAGGGCGCAGTGCGGATCTGGCTGTGTCCACTCACCCACGGGATTCGGGCAGAGAGGGTGCCGTGTGAATCTGGTTATGTCCACTGACCCATGGCAGACGGTCAGGCAGGGCGCAGTGCGGATCTGGCTGTGTCCACTCACCCACGGCAGACGGGCAGGAGAGGCGCAGTGCCGATCTGGCTGTGTCCACTCTCCCACGGCAGACGGGCAGGAGAGGCGCAGTGCGGATCTGGCTGTGTCCACTCACGCATGGGAGACGGGCAGAGAGGGTGCTGTGTGGATCTGGCTATGTCCACTGACCAACAGAAGACGGGCAGGCAGGACGCAGTGCGGATCTGGCTGTGTCCACTCACCCACGGCAGACGGTAGGCAGGGCGCACTGTGGATCTGGCTGTGTCCACTCACCCACGGGGGACGGGTAGGCAAGGCGCAGTGTGGATCTGGCTCTGTCCACTCACCCACGGGAGACGGGCAGAGAGGGTGCTGTGTGCATCTGGTATGTCCACTGACCCAAGTCCGACGGGCAGGCAGGGCGCAGTGCGGATCTGGCTGTGTCCACTCACACACGGAAGACCGTCAGGCAGGGCGCAGTGCGGATCTGGCTGTGTCCACTCACCCACGGGATTCGGGCAGAGAGGGTGCCGTGTGAATCTGGTTATGTCCACTGACCCATGGCAGACGGTCAGGCAGGGCGCAGTGCGGATCTGGCTGTGTCCACTCACCCACGGCAGACGGGCAGGAGAGGCGCAGTGCCGATCTGGCTGTGTCCACTCTCCCACGGCAGACGGGCAGGCAAGGCGCAGTGTGGATCTGGCTGTGTCCACTCACGCATGGGAGACGGGCAGAGAGGTTGCTGTGTGGATCTGGCTATGTCCACTGACCAACGGAAGACGGGCAGGCAGGACGCAGTGCGGATCTGGCTGTGTCCACTCACCCACGGCAGACGGTAGGCAGGGCGCAGTGTGGATCTGGCTGTGTCCACTCACCCACGGGGGACGGGTAGGCAAGGCGCAGTGTGGATCTGGCTCTGTCCACTCACCCACGGGAGACGGGCAGAGAGGGTACTGTGTGGTTCTGGCTATGTCCACTGACCAAGGGGAGACGGGCAGGCAGGGCGCAGTGCGGATCTGGCTATGTCCACTCACCCACGGCAGACGGTCAGGCAGGGCGCAGTGCGGATCTGGCTGTGTCCACTTACCCATGGGAGACGGGTAGGCAAGGCGCAGTTTAAAGCTCGCTGTGTGCATTCACCCACGGGAGACGGGCAGAGAGGGTGCTGTGTGGATCTGGCTATGTCCACTCAGCCACGGCAGACAGGCAGGCAGGGTGCAGAGCGGATCTGGCTGTGTCCACTCACCCACGGCAGACGGGCTAGCAGAGCGCAGTGCGGATCTGGCTGTTTCCACTCACCCACGGGAGACGGGCAGGCAAGGCGCAGTGTGGATCTGGCTATGTCCACTCACCCACGGGAGATGGGCAGGCAGGGCGCAGTGCGGATCTGGCTGTGTCCCCTCACCCACGGGAGACGGGCAGCCAAGGCGCAGTGTGGATCAGGTTGTGTCCACTCACCCACGGGAGACGGGCAGGCAAGGCGCAGTGTGGTTCTGGCTATGTCCAGTGACCCACGGCAGACGGGCAGGCAGGGCGCAGTGCGGATCTGGCTGTGTCCACTCAACTACCTGAGACGGGCAGGCAAGGCGCAGTGTGGACATAGCTGTGTCCACTCACCCACGGCAGACGGTCAGGCAGGGCGCAGTGCGGATCTGGCTGTGTCCACTCACCCACGGGAGACGGGCAGAGAGGGTGCCGTGTGGATCTGGCTATGTCCACTGACCCACGGCAGATGGTCAGGCAGGGCGCAGTGCGGATCTGGCTGTGTCCACTCACCCACGGGAGACGGGCAGGCAAGGCGCAGTGCCGATCTGGCTGTGTCCACTCTCCCACGGCAGACGGGCAGGCAAGGCGCAGTGTGGATCTGGCTGTGTCCACTCACGCACGGGAGACGGGCAGAGAGGTTGCTGTGTAGATCTGGCTATGTCCACTGACCAACGGAAGACGGGCAGGCAGGACGCAGTGCGGATCTGGCTGTGTCCACTCACCCAAGGCAGACGGTAGGCAGGGCGCAGTGTGGAACTGGCTGTGTCCACTCACCCACGGGGGACGGGTTGGCAAGGCGCAGTGTGGATCTGGCTGTGTCCACTCACCCACGGGAGACGGGCAGAGACGGTGCTGTGTGGATCTGGCTATGTCCACTGACCCACGGCAGACAGGCAGTCAGGGCACAGTGCAGATCTGGCTGTGTCCACTCACCCACGGCAGACGGGCAGGAAAGGCGCAGTGTGGATCTGGCTATGTCCACTCACCCACGGGAGATGGGCAGGCAAGGCGCACTGTGGATCTGGCTGTGTGCACTCACCCACGGGAGACGGGCAGAGAGGGTGCTGTGTGGATCTGGCTATGTCCACTGACACACGGCAGACGGGCAGGCATGGCGCAGTGCGGATCTGGCTGTGTAATCTTACCAACGGCAGACGGGCAGGCAGGGCGCAGTGCGGATCTAGCTGTGTCCACTCACCCACGGGAGACTGGCAGGCAAACCGCAGTGTGGATCTGGCTGTGTCCACTCACCCACGGGAGACGGACAGAGAGGGTGCTGTGTGGATCTGGCTATGTCCACTGAGCCACGGCAGATGAGCAGACAGTGCGCAGTGCGGATCTGGCTGTGTCCACTCACCCATGGCAGACGGGCAGGCAGGGCGCAGTGCGGATCTGGCTGTATTCACTCACCCACGGGAGATGGGGAGGCAAGGCGCAGTGTGGATCTGGCTGTGTCCACTCACCCACGGGAGACGGGCAGAGAGGGTGCTGTGTGCATCTGGTATGTCCACTGACCCAAGTCCGACGGGCAGGCAGGGCGCAGTGCGGTTCTGGCTGTGTCCACTCACACACGGAAGACCGTCAGGCAGGGCGCAGTGCGGATCTGGCTGTGTCCACTCACCCACGGGATTCGGGCAGAGAGGGTGCCGTGTGAATCTGGTTATGTCCACTGACCCATGGCAGACGGTCAGGCAGGGCGCAGTGCGGATCTGGCTGTGTCCACTCACCCACGGCAGACGGGCAGGAGAGGCGCAGTGCCGATCTGGCTGTGTCCACTCTCCCACGGCAGACGGGCAGGAGAGGCGCAGTGCGGATCTGGCTGTGTCCACTCACGCATGGGAGACGGGCAGAGAGGGTGCTGTGTGGATCTGGCTATGTCCACTGACCAACAGAAGACGGGCAGGCAGGACGCAGTGCGGATCTGGCTGTGTCCACTCACCCACGGCAGACGGTAGGCAGGGCGCACTGTGGATCTGGCTGTGTCCACTCACCCACGGGGGACGGGTAGGCAAGGCGCAGTGTGGATCTGGCTCTGTCCACTCACCCACGGGAGACGGGCAGAGAGGGTGCTGTGTGCATCTGGTATGTCCACTGACCCAAGTCCGACGGGCAGGCAGGGCGCAGTGCGGATCTGGCTGTGTCCACTCACACACGGAAGACCGTCAGGCAGGGCGCAGTGCGGATCTGGCTGTGTCCACTCACCCACGGGATTCGGGCAGAGAGGGTGCCGTGTGAATCTGGTTATGTCCACTGACCCATGGCAGACGGTCAGGCAGGGCGCAGTGCGGATCTGGCTGTGTCCACTCACCCACGGCAGACGGGCAGGAGAGGCGCAGTGCCGATCTGGCTGTGTCCACTCTCCCACGGCAGACGGGCAGGCAAGGCGCAGTGTGGATCTGGCTGTGTCCACTCACGCATGGGAGACGGGCAGAGAGGTTGCTGTGTGGATCTGGCTATGTCCACTGACCAACGGAAGACGGGCAGGCAGGACGCAGTGCGGATCTGGCTGTGTCCACTCACCCACGGCAGACGGTAGGCAGGGCGCAGTGTGGATCTGGCTGTGTCCACTCACCCACGGGGGACGGGTAGGCAAGGCGCAGTGTGGATCTGGCTCTGTCCACTCACCCACGGGAGACGGGCAGAGAGGGTACTGTGTGGTTCTGGCTATGTCCACTGACCAAGGGGAGACGGGCAGGCAGGGCGCAGTGCGGATCTGGCTATGTCCACTCACCCACGGCAGACGGTCAGGCAGGGCGCAGTGCGGATCTGGCTGTGTCCACTTACCCATGGGAGACGGGTAGGCAAGGCGCAGTTTAAAGCTCGCTGTGTGCATTCACCCACGGGAGACGGGCAGAGAGGGTGCTGTGTGGATCTGGCTATGTCCACTCAGCCACGGCAGACAGGCAGGCAGGGTGCAGAGCGGATCTGGCTGTGTCCACTCACCCACGGCAGACGGGCTAGCAGAGCGCAGTGCGGATCTGGCTGTTTCCACTCACCCACGGGAGACGGGCAGGCAAGGCGCAGTGTGGATCTGGCTATGTCCACTCACCCACGGGAGATGGGCAGGCAGGGCGCAGTGCGGATCTGGCTGTGTCCCCTCACCCACGGGAGACGGGCAGCCAAGGCGCAGTGTGGATCAGGTTGTGTCCACTCACCCACGGGAGACGGGCAGGCAAGGCGCAGTGTGGTTATGGCTATGTCCAGTGACCCACGGCAGACGGGCAGGCAGGGCGCAGTGCGGATCTGGCTGTGTACACTCACACACGGGAGACGGGCAGGCAAGGCGCAGTGTGGATCTGGCTGTGTCCACTCACCCACGGTAGACGGGCAGGCAGGGCGCAGTGCGGATCTGGCTGTGTCCACTCAACTACCTGAGACGGGCAGGCAAGGCGCAGTGTGGACCTAGCTGTGTCCACTCACCCACGGCAGACGGTCAGGCAGGGCGCAGTGCGGATCTGGCTGTGTCCACTCACCCACGGGAGACGGGCAGAGAGGGTGCCGTGTGGATCTGGCTATGTCCACTGACCCACGGCAGATGGTCAGGCAGGGCGCAGTGCGGATCTGGCTGTGTCCACTCACCCACGGGAGACGGGCAGGCAAGGCGCAGTGCCGATCTGGCTGTGTCCACTCTCCCACGGCAGACGGGCAGGCAAGGCGCAGTGTGGATCTGGCTGTGTCCACTCACGCACGGGAGACGGGCAGAGAGGTTGCTGTGTAGATCTGGCTATGTCCACTGACCAACGGAAGACGGGCAGGCAGGACGCAGTGCGGATCTGGCTGTGTCCACTCACCCAAGGCAGACGGTAGGCAGGGCGCAGTGTGGAACTGGCTGTGTCCACTCACCCACGGGGGACGGGTGGGCAAGGCGCAGTGTGGCTCTGGCTGTGTCCACTCACCCACGGGAGACGGGCAGAGACGGTGCTGTGTGGATCTGGCTATGTCCACTGACCCACGGCAGACGGGCAGTCAGGGCACAGTGCAGATCTGGCTGTGTCCACTCACCCACGGCAGACGGGCAGGCAAGGCGCAGTGTGGATCTGGCTATGTCCACTCACCCACGGGAGATGGGCAGGCAAGGCGCACTGTGGATCTGGCTGTGTGCACTCACCCACGGGAGACGGGCAGAGAGGGTGCTGTGTGGATCTGGCTATGTCCACTGACACACGGCAGACGGGCAGGCATGGCGCAGTGCGGATCTGGCTGTGTAATCTTACCAACGGCAGACGGGCAGGCAGGGCGCAGTGCGGATCTAGCTGTGTCCACTCACCCACGGGAGACTGGCAGGCAAACCGCAGTGTGGATCTGGCTGTGTCCACTCACCCACGGGAGACGGACAGAGAGGGTGCTGTGTGGATCTGGCTATGTCCACTGAGCCACGGCAGATGAGCAGACAGTGCGCAGTGCGGATCTGGCTGTGTCCACTCACCCATGGCAGACGGGCAGGCAGGGCGCAGTGCGGATCTGGCTGTATTCACTCACCCACGGGAGATGGGGAGGCAAGGCGCAGTGTGGATCTGGCTGTGTCCACTCACCCACGGGAGACGGGCAGAGAGGGTGCTGTGTGCATCTGGTATGTCCACTGACCCAAGTCCGACGGGCAGGCAGGGCGCAGTGCGGTTCTGGCTGTGTCCACTCACACACGGAAGACCGTCAGGCAGGGCGCAGTGCGGATGTGGCTGTGTCCACTCACCCACGGGATTCGGGCAGAGAGGGTGCCGTGTGAATCTGGTTATGTCCACTGACCCATGGCAGACGGTCAGGCAGGGCGCAGTGCGGATCTGGCTGTGTCCACTCACCCACGGCAGACGGGCAGGAGAGGCGCAGTGCCGATCTGGCTGTGTCCACTCTCCCACGGCAGACGGGCAGGCAAGGCGCAGTGTGGATCTGGCTGTGTCCACTCACGCATGGGAGACGGGCAGAGAGGTTGCTGTGTGGATCTGGCTATGTCCACTGACCAACGGAAGACGGGCAGGCAGGACGCAGTGCGGATCTGGCTGTGTCCACTCACCCACGGCAGACGGTAGGCAGGGCGCAGTGTGGATCTGGCTGTGTCCACTCACCCACGGGGGACGGGTAGGCAAGGCGCAGTGTGGATCTGGCTCTGTCCACTCACCCACGGGAGACGGGCAGAGAGGGTACTGTGTGGTTCTGGCTATGTCCACTGACCAAGGGGAGACGGGCAGGCAGGGCGCAGTGCGGATCTGGCTATGTCCACTCACCCACGGCAGACGGTCAGGCAGGGCGCAGTGCGGATCTGGCTGTGTCCACTTACCCATGGGAGACGGGTAGGCAAGGCGCAGTTTAAAGCTCGCTGTGTGCATTCACCCACGGGAGACGGGCAGAGAGGGTGCTGTGTGGATCTGGCTATGTCCACTCAGCCACGGCAGACAGGCAGGCAGGGTGCAGAGCGGATCTGGCTGTGTCCACTCACCCACGGCAGACGGGCTAGCAGAGCGCAGTGCGGATCTGGCTGTTTCCACTCACCCACGGGAGACGGGCAGGCAAGGCGCAGTGTGGATCTGGCTATGTCCACTCACCCACGGGAGATGGGCAGGCAGGGCGCAGTGCGGATCTGGCTGTGTCCCCTCACCCACGGGAGACGGGCAGCCAAGGCGCAGTGTGGATCAGGTTGTGTCCACTCACCCACGGGAGACGGGCAGGCAAGGCGCAGTGTGGTTCTGGCTATGTCCAGTGACCCACGGCAGACGGGCAGGCAGGGCGCAGTGCGGATCTGGCTGTGTACACTCACACACGGGAGACGGGCAGGCAAGGCGCAGTGTGGATCTGGCTGTGTCCACTCACCCACCTTAGACGGGCAGGCAGGGCGCAGTGCGGATCTGGCTGTGTCCACTCAACTACCTGAGACGGGCAGGCAAGGCGCAGTGTGGACCTAGCTGTGTCCACTCACCCACGGCAGACGGTCAGGCAGGGCGCAGTGCGGATCTGGCTGTGTCCACTCACCCACGGGAGACGGGCAGAGAGGGTGCCGTGTGGATCTGGCTATGTCCACTGACCCACGGCAGATGGTCAGGCAGGGCGCAGTGCGGATCTGGCTGTGTCCACTCACCCACGGGAGACGGGCAGGCAAGGCGCAGTGCCGATCTGGCTGTGTCCACTCTCCCACGGCAGACGGGCAGGCAAGGCGCAGTGTGGATCTGGCTGTGTCCACTCACGCACGGGAGACGGGCAGAGAGGTTGCTGTGTAGATCTGGCTATGTCCACTGACCAACGGAAGACGGGCAGGCAGGACGCAGTGCGGATCTGGCTGTGTCCACTCACCCAAGGCAGACGGTAGGCAGGGCGCAGTGTGGAACTGGCTCTGTCCACTCACCCACGGGGGACGGGTGGGCAAGGCGCAGTGTGGCTCTGGCTGTGTCCACTCACCCACGGGAGACGGGCAGAGACTGTGCTGTGTGGATCTGGCTATGTCCACTGACCCACGGCAGACGGGCAGTCAGGGCACAGTGCAGATCTGGCTGTGTCCACTCACCCACGGCAGACGGGCAGGCAAGGCGCAGTGTGGATCTGGCTATGTCCACTCACCCACGGGAGATGGGCAGGCAAGGCGCACTGTGGATCTGGCTGTGTGCACTCACCCACGGGAGACGGGCAGAGAGGGTGCTGTGTGGATCTGGCTATGTCCACTGACACACGGCAGACGGGCAGGCATGGCGCAGTGCGGATCTGGCTGTGTAATCTTACCAACGGCAGACGGGCAGGCAGGGCGCAGTGCGGATCTAGCTGTGTCCACTCACCCACGGGAGACTGGCAGGCAAACCGCAGTGTGGATCTGGCTGTGTCCACTCACCCACGGGAGACGGACAGAGAGGGTGCTGTGTGGATCTGGCTATGTCCACTGAGCCACGGCAGATGAGCAGACAGTGCGCAGTGCGGATCTGGCTGTGTCCACTCACCCATGGCAGACGGGCAGGCAGGGCGCAGTGCGGATCTGGCTGTATTCACTCACCCACGGGAGATGGGGAGGCAAGGCGCAGTGTGGATCTGGCTGTGTCCACTCACCCACGGGAGACGGGCAGAGAGGGTGCTGTGTGCATCTGGTATGTCCACTGACCCAAGTCCGACGGGCAGGCAGGGCGCAGTGCGGTTCTGGCTGTGTCCACTCACACACGGAAGACCGTCAGGCAGGGCGCAGTGCGGATCTGGCTGTGTCCACTCACCCACGGGATTCGGGCAGAGAGGGTGCCGTGTGAATCTGGTTATGTCCACTGACCCATGGCAGACGGTCAGGCAGGGCGCAGTGCGGATCTGGCTGTGTCCACTCACCCACGGCAGACGGGCAGGAGAGGCGCAGTGCCGATCTGGCTGTGTCCACTCTCCCACGGCAGACGGGCAGGAGAGGCGCAGTGCGGATCTGGCTGTGTCCACTCACGCATGGGAGACGGGCAGAGAGGGTGCTGTGTGGATCTGGCTATGTCCACTGACCAACAGAAGACGGGCAGGCAGGACGCAGTGCGGATCTGGCTGTGTCCACTCACCCACGGCAGACGGTAGGCAGGGCGCACTGTGGATCTGGCTGTGTCCACTCACCCACGGGGGACGGGTAGGCAAGGCGCAGTGTGGATCTGGCTCTGTCCACTCACCCACGGGAGACGGGCAGAGAGGGTACTGTGTGGTTCTGGCTATGTCCACTGAATCACGGCAGACGGGCAGGCAGGGCGCAGTGCGGATATGGCTGTGTCCACTCACCCACGGCAGACGGTCAGGCAGGGCGCAGTGCGGATCTGGCTGTGTCCACTTACCCATGGGAGACGGGTAGGCAAGGCGCAGTTTAAATCTCGCTGTGTGCATTCACCCACGGGAGACGGGAAGAGAGGGTGCTGTGTGGATCTGGCTATGTCCACTCAGCCACGGCAGACAGGCAGGCAGGGTGCAGAGCGGATCTGGCTGTGTCCACTCACCCACGGCAGACGGGCTAGCAGAGCGCAGTGCGGATCTGGCTGTTTCCACTCACCCACGGGAGACGGGCAGGCAAGGCGCAGTGTGGATCTGGCTATGTCCACTCACCCCCGGGAGATGGGCAGGCAGGGCGCAGTGCGGATCTGGCTGTGTCCCCTCACCCACGGGAGACGGGCAGCCAAGGCGCAGTGTGGATCAGGTTGTGTCCACTCACCCACGGGAGACGGGCAGGCAAGGCGCAGTGCGGATCTGGCTGTGTCCACTCACCCACAGCAGACGGGTAGGCACGGCGCAGGGCGGATCTGGCTGTGTCCACTCACCCGCAGGAGACGGGCAGGCAAGGCGCAGTGTGGATCTGGCTGTGTCCACTAACCCACGGGAGACGGGCAGAGATGGTGCTGTGTGGATCTGGCTATGTCCACTGACACACGGCAGACGGGCAGGCAGGGCGCAGTGCAGATCTGGCTGTGTCCACTCACCCACGGCAGACGGTCAGGCAGGGCGCAGTGCGGATCTGGCTGTGTAAACTCAGCAACGGCAGACGAGCAGGCATGGCGCCGTGTGGATCTGGCTGTGTCCACTCAACCACGGGAGACGGACAGAGAGGGTGCTGTGTGGATCTGGCTAAGTCCACTGAGCCACGGCAGACGGGCAGGCAGGGCGCAGTGCGGATCTGGCTGTGTCCACTCACCCACGGCAGACGGGCAGGCAGGGCGCAGTGCGGATCTGGCTGTGTTCACTCACCCACGGGAGATGGGGAGGCAAACCGCAGTGTGGATCTGGCTGTGTCCACTCACCCACGGGAGACGGACAGAGAGGGTGCTGTGTGGATCTGGCTATGTCCACTGAGCCACGGTAGACGGGCAGGCAGGGCGCAGTGCGGATCTGGCTGTGTCCACTCACCCACGGCAGACGGGCAGGCAGGGCGCAGTGCGGATCTGGCTGTGTCCACTCACCCACGGCAGACGGTCAGGCAGGGCACAGTGCGGATCTGGCTGTGTCCACTCACCCACGGGAGACGGGCAGAGAGGGTGCCGTGTGGATCTGGCTATGTACACTGACCCACGGCAGACGGTCAGGCAGGGCGCAGTGCGGATCTGGCTGTGTCCGCTCACCCACGGGAGACGGGCAGGCAAGGCGCAGTGCCGATCTGGCTGTGTCCACTCTCCCACGGCAGAAGGGCAGGCAAGGCGCAGTGTGGATCTGGCTGTGTCCACTCACGCACGGGAGACGGGCTGAGAGGTTGCTGTGTGGATCTGGCTATGTTCACTGACCAACGGAAGACAGGCAGGCGGGACGCAGTGCGGATCTGGCTGTGTCCACTCACCCACGGCAGACGGTAGGCAGGGCGCAGTGTGGATCTGGCTGTGTCCACTCACCCAAGGGAGACGGGCAGAGAGGGTGCTGTGTGGATCTGGCTATGTCCACTGACCCACTGCAGACGGGCAGGCAGGGCGAAGTGCAGATCTGGCTGTGTCCACTCACCCACGGCAGACGGTCAGGCAGGGCGCAGTGCGGATCTGGCTGTGTCCACTCACCCATGGGAGACGGGTAGGCAATGCGCAGTTTAAATCTCGCTGTGTCCATTCACCCACGGGAGATGGGCAGAGAGGGTGCTGTGTGGATCTGGCTATGTCCACTGAGCCACGGCAGACAGGCAGGCAGGGCGCAGAGCGGACCTGGCTGTGTCCACTCACCCACGGCAGACGGGCTAGCAGAGCGCAGTGCGGATCAGGCTGTTTCCACTCACCCACGGGAGACGGGCAGGCAGGGCGCAGTGCGGATCTGGCTGTGTCCCCTCACCCACGGGAGACGGGCAGGCAAGGCGCAGTGTGGATCAGGTTGTGACCACTCACCCACGGGAGACGGGCAGGCAAGGCGCAGTGTGGTTCTGGCTATGTCCATTGACCCACGGCAGACGGACAGGCAGGGCGCAGTGCAGATCTGGCTGTTTCCACGCACCCATGGCAGACGGCCCGGCAGGGCGCAGTGCGGATCTGGCTGTTTCCACGCACCCATGGCAGACGGGCAGGCAGGGCGCAGTGCGGATCTGGCTGTGTCCACTCACCCACGGGAGACGGGCAGGAAAGGAGCAGTGTGGATCTGGCTGTGTCCACTCACCCACGGGAGACGGGCAGAGAGGGTGCTGTGTGGATCTGGCTATGTCCACTGACACTCGGCAGATGGGCAGGCAGAGCGCAGTGCGGATCTGGCTGTGTCCACTCACCCCCGGCAGACGGGCAGGCAGGGGGAAGTGCGGATCTGGCTGTGTCCACTCACCCACGGGAGATGGGCAGGCAAGGCGCAGTGTGGATCTAGGTGTGTGCACTCACCCACGGGAGACGGACAGTGAGGGTGCTGTGTGGATCTGGCTATGTCCACTGACCCACGGCAGACGAGCAGGAAGGGCGCAGTGCGGATCTGGCTATGTGCACTCACCCACGGTAGACGGTCAGGCAGGGCCCAGTGCGGATCTGGCTGTGTCCACTCACCCAAGGGAGATGGGTAGGCAAGGCGCAGTGTGGATCTGGCTGTGTCTACTCATCCACGGGAGACGGGCAGAGAGGGTGCTGTGTGGATCTGGCTATGTTAACTGACCCATGGCAGACGGGCAGTCAGGGTGTAGTGCGGATCTGGCTGTGTCCACTCACCCACGGCAGACGGTCAGGCAGGGCGCAGTGCCGATATGGCTGTGTCAACTCACCCACGGGATACGGGCAGGCAGGGCGCAGAACGGATCTGGCTGTGTCCACTCACCCACGGGAGACGGGCAGGCAGGGCGCAGTGTCGATCTGGCTGTGTCCACGCACCCATGGGAGACGGGCAGAGAGGGTGCTGTGTGGATCTGGCTCTTTCCACTGACCCACGGCAGACGGGCAGGCAGGGCGCAGTGCGGATCTGGCTGTGTCCACTCAACCACGGCAGACGGTCAGGCAGGGCGCAGGCGGATCTGGCTGTGTCCACTCACCCACGGGAGACGGGCAGGCAGGGCACAGTGCGGATATGGCTGTGTCCACTCACCCACCGGAGACGGGTAGGCAGGGCTTAGTGCGGATCTGGTTGTGTCCACTCACCCACGGCAGACGGTCAGGCAGGGCACAGCCCGGATCGGGCTGTGTCCACTCACCCACGGGAGACCGGCAGAGAGGATGCTGTGTGGATTTGGCTCTGTCTACTGACCCACGGCAGACGGGCAGGCAGGGTGCAGTGCGGATCTGGCTGTGTCCACTCACCCACGGGAGATGGGTAGGCAAGGCGCAGTGTGGATCTGGCTGTGTCCACCCACCCACTGGAGACGGGCAGATAGGGTCCTGTGTGGATCTGGCTATGTCCACTGACCCACGGCAGACGGGCAGGCAGGGCGCAGTGCGGATCTGGTTGTGTCCAATCACCCACGGCAGACGGGCAGGGAAGGTACAGTGCGGATCTGGCTGTGTCCACTCACCCACGGGAGACGGGCAGAGAGGGTGCTGTGTGCATCTGGCTATGTCCACTGACCCACGGCAGACGGGCAGGCAGGGTGTAGTGCGGATCTGGCTGAGTCCAGTCACCCACCGGAGACGGGCAGAGAGGGTGCTGTGTGGATCTGGCTATGTACACTCACCCATGGCAGATGGGCAAGCAGGGCGCAGTGCGGATCTGGCTGTGTCCAATCACCCACGGCAGACGGTCAGGCAGGGCGCAGTGCGGATCTGGCTGTGTCCACTCACCCATGGGAGACGGGCAGGCAAGGCGCACTGTGGATCTTGCTGTGACCACTCACCCACGGGAGACGGGCAGAGAGGGTGCTGTGTGGATCTAGCTATGTCCACTGACCCACGGCAGACGGGCAGGCAGGGCACAGTGCGGATCTCGCTGTGTTAACTCACCCACGGCAGACGGGCAGGCAGGGCGCAGTGCGGATCTGGCTGTGTCCACTCACCACGGGAGACGGGTAGGCAAAGCGCAGTGTGGATCGGGCTGTGTCCACTCACCCACGGGAGACGGGCAGAGAGGGTGCCGTCTTTATCTGGCTATGTCCACTGACCCACGGCAGACGGGCAGGCAGGGCGCAGTGCGGAATTGGCTGTGTCCCCTCACCCACGGCAAACGGTCAGGCAGGGCGCAGTGCGGAATTGGATGGGTTTACTCACCCACGGGAGACGGGTAGGCAAGGCGCAGTGTGGATCTGGCTGTGTCCACTCACCCACGGGAGACGGGCAGAGAGGGTGCTGTGTGGATCTGGCTATGTCCACTGATCCTCGGCAGATGGGCAGGCAGTGCGCAGTGCGGATCTGGCTGTGTGCACTCACCCACGACAGACGGTCAGGCAGGGCACAGTGCGGATCTGGCTGTGTCCACTCACCCACCAATGACGGGTAGGCGAGGCGCAGTTTGCATCTGGCTGTGTCCACTCACCCATAGGAGACGGGCAGAGAGGGTGCTGTGTGGATCTGGCTCTGTCCACAGACCCACGGCAGCCGGGCAGGCAGGGCGCAGTACGGATCTGGCTGTGTCCACTCACCCACGGCAGATGGGCAGGCAGGGCGCAGTGCGGATCTGGCTGTTTCACCTCACACACGGGAGACGGGCAGGCAAGGCGCAGTGTGTATCTGGCTGTGTCCACTCACCCACGGCAGACAGGCAAGTGGGTGCTGTGTGGATCTGGCTATGTACACTGACCCACGGCAGACGGGCAGGCAGGGCGGTGTGCGGATCTGGCTGTGTCCACTCACCCACGGCAGACGGTCAGGAAAGGCGCAGTGCGGATCTGGCTGTGTCCACTCACCCACGGGAGACGGGTAGGCAAGGCGCATTGTGGATCTGGCTGTGTCCACTCACCCACGGGAGACGGGCAGAGAGGGTGCTGTGTGGATCTGGCTATGTCCACTGACCCATGGCAGACAGGCATGCAGGGCGCAGTGCGGATCTGGCTGTGTCCAATCACCCACGGCAGACGGTCAGGCAGGGCGCAGTGCGGATCTGGCTGTGTCCACTCACCCACGGCCGACGGGAAGGCAGGGCGCAGTGCGGATCTGGCTGTGTCCACTCACCCACGGCAGACGGTCAGGCAGGGCGCAGTGCGGATGTGGCTGTGTCCACTCACCCACGGGAGATGGGCAGGCAGGCCACAGTGCGGATCTGGCTGTGTCCACTCACCCACGGGAGACGGGCAGGCAAGGCGCAGTGTGGATCTGGCTGTGTCCACTGACCCACGGGAGACGGGCAGAAAGGGCGCTGTGTGGATCTGGCTATGTCCACTGACCCACGGCAGACGGGCAGGCAGTGCGCATTGGGGATCTGGCTGTGTCCTATCACCCACGGCAGAAGGGCAGGCAGGGCGCAGTGCGGATCTGGCTGTGTCCAATCACCCACGGCAGACGGGCAGGCAGGGCGCAGTGCAGATCTGGCTGTGTCCACACAGCCACGGCAGACGGTCAGGCAGGGCACAGGGCGGATCTGGCTGTGTCCACTCACCAACGGGAAACGGGTAGGCAAGGCGAAGTGTGGATCTGCTGTGTCCACTCACCCACGGGAGACGGGTAGTGAGGGTGCTGTGTGGATCTGGCTACGTCCAATGACCCATGGCAGACGGGCAGGCAGGGCGCAGTGCGGATCTGGCTGTGTCCACTCACCCACGGCAGACGGGCAGGCTGGGCGCAGTGCGGATCTGGCTGTGTCCACTCACCCACGGGAGACGGGCAGGCAATGCGCAGTTTGGATCTGGCTGTGTCCACTCACCCACGGGAGACGGGCAGAGAAGGTGCCGTGTGGATCTGGCTATGTCCACTGACCCACGGCAGACGGGCAGGCAGCGCGCAGTGCGGATCTGGCTGTGTCCCCTCACCCACGGCGGACGGTCAGGCTGGGCGCAGTGCGGATCTGGCTTTGTCCACTCACCAACGGGGGACGGGTAGGCCAGGCTCAGTTTGGATCTGGCTGTGTCCACCCACCCATGGGAGACGGGCAGAGAGGGTGCTGTGTGGATCTGGCTATGTCCACTGACCCACGGCAGACGGGCAGGCAGGGCGCAGTGCAGATCTGGCTGTGTCCACTGACCCGAGGCCGACGGGCAGGAAGGGCGCAGTGCGGATCTCGGTGTGTCCACTCACCCACGGGAGACGGGCAGGCAGGGCGCAGTGCGGATCTGGCTGTGTACACTCACCCACGGGAGATAGGCAGGCAAGGCGCAGTGTGGATCTGGCTGTGTCCACTCACCCACGGGAGACGGGCAGAGAGGGTGCTGTGTGGATCTTGCTATGTCCACTGACCCACGACAGACGGGCAGGCAGGGCGCAGTGTGGATCTGGCTGTGTACAATCACTCACGGCAGACGGGCAGGCAGGGCGCAGTGCGGATCTGGCTGTGTCCACTCATGCACGGGGGACGGGCAGGCAAGGCGCAGTGCGGATCTGGCTGTGTCCACTCACCCACGGCAGACGGGCAGGCGGGGCGCTGTGCGGATCTGGCTGTGTCCACTCACCCACGGCAGACGGTCAGGCAAGGCGGAGTGCGTATCTGGCTGTGTCCACTCACCCACGGGAGACGGGTAGGCAAGGCGCATTGTGCATCTGGCTGTGTCCACTCACCCGTGGGATACGGGCAGAGAGGTGCTGTGTGGATCTGGCTGTGTCCAGTCACCCACGGGAGATGGGCAGGCAGGGCGCAGCGCGGATCTGGCTGTGTCCACTCACCCACGGCAGACGGTCAGGCAGGGCGCAGTGCGGATCTGGCTGTGTCCACTCACGCACGGGAGACGGGCAGGCAAGGCGCAGTGCGGATCTGGCTGTGTCCACTCACCCACGGCAGACGGGCAGGCAGGGCGCTGTGCGGATCTGGCTGTGTCCACTCACCCACAGCAGACGGTCAGGCAGGGCGGAGTGCGGAATTGGCTGTGTCTACTCACCCACGGGAGATGGGTAGGCAAGGCGCAGTGTGGATCTGGCTGTGTCCACTCACCCACGGGAGACGGGCAGAGAGGGTCCTGTGTGGATCTGGCTATGTCCACTGACCCACGGCTGACGGGCAGGCAGCGCGCAGTGCGGATCTGGCTGTGTCCAATCACCCACGGCAGACGGCAGGGAGGGTGCAGTGCGGATCTGGCTGTGTCCACTCACCAACGGCAGACGGGCAGGCAAGGCGCACTGTGGATCTGGCTGTGACCACTCACCCACGGGAGACGGGCAGAGAGGGTGCTGTGTGGATCTGGCTATGTCCACTGACCTACGGGAGACGGTCAGGCAGGGCGCAGTGCGGATCTGGCTGTGTCCACTTGCCCACGGGAGACGGGCAGGCAGGGCGCAGTGCGGATCTGGCTGTGTCCCCTCACCCACGGGAGACGGGCAGGCAGGGCGCAGTGCGGATCTGGCTGTGTCCACTCACCCACGGGAGATGGGCAGGCAGGGTGCAGTTCGGATCTGGCTGTGTCCACTCACGCACGGCAGACGGGCATGCAGTGCGCAGTACAGATCTGGCTGTGTCCACTCACCCATGGGAGACGGGGAGGCAAGGTGCAGTGTGGATCTGGCTGTGTCCACTAACCCACGAGAGACGGGCAGTGAGTGTGCTGTGTGGATCTGGCTATGTCCACTGACCCACGGCAGACGGTCAGGCACGGCGCAGTGCGGATCTGGCTGTGTTCACTCACCCACGGGAGACGGGCAGGCAGGGCGCAGTGCGGATCTGGCTGTGTCCACTCACCCACGGGAGAGGGGCAGGCAAGGCGCAGTGTGGA
This sequence comes from Microcebus murinus, assembly GCF_040939455.1. NCBI lineage: Eukaryota > Metazoa > Chordata > Mammalia > Primates > Cheirogaleidae > Microcebus > Microcebus murinus. The sequence goes on from NC_134123.1 coordinate 38,986,611, forward strand.
TCTGGCTGTGTCCACTCACCCACGGGAGACGGGCAGAGAGGGTGCTGTGTGGATCTGGCTATGTCCACTGACCCACGGCAGACGGGCAGGCAGGGCGCAGTGCGGATCTGTCTGTGTCCAATCACCCACGGCAGACAAGCAGGCAGGGCGCAGTGCGGATCTGGCTGTGTCCACTCACCCACGGAGGACGGTCAGGCATGGCGCAGTGCGGATCTGGCTGTGTCCACTCACCCACGGGAGACGGGCAGAGAGGGTGCCGTGTGGATCTGGCTATGTCCACTGACCCACGGCAGACGGGCAGGCAGGGCGCAGTGCCGATCTGGCTGTGTCCACTCACCCACGGCAGACGGGCAGGCAGGGCGCAGTGCGGATCTAGCTGTGTCCACTCACCCACGGGAGACGGGCAGGCAAGGCGCAGTGTGGATCTGGCTGTGTCCACTGACCCACGGCAGACGGGCAGAGAGGGTGCTGTGTGGATCTGGCTATGTCTACTCACCCACGGCAGACGGGCAGGCAGGGCGCAGTGCGGATCTGTCTGTGTCCAATCACCCACGGCAGACGGGCAGGCAGGGCGCAGTGCGGATCTGGCTGTGTCCACTCACCCATGGGAGACGGGGAGGCAAGGCGCAGTGTGGATCTGGTGTGTCCACTCACACACGGGAGACGGGAAGAGAGGGTGCTGTGTGGATCTGGCTATGTCCACTGACCCACGGCAGACGGGCAGGCAGGGCGCAGTGCGGATCTGGTTGTGTCCAGTGACCCATGGGAGACGGGCAGGCAGGGCGCAGTGCGGATCTGGCTGTGTCTACTCACCCATGGGAGACAAGCATGCAAGGCGCAGTGCGGATCTGGCTGTGACCACTCACCCACGGCAGACGGTCAGGCAGGGCGCAGTGCGGATTTGGTTGTGTCCACTCACCCACGGGAGAAGGGCAAGCAGGGTGCACTGCGGATCTGGCTGTGTCCACTCACCCACGGGAGACGGGCAGGCAGGGCGCAGTGCGGATATGGCTGTGTCCACTCACCCACGGGAGATGGGTAGGCAAGGCGCAGTGTGGATCTGGCTGTGTCCACTCACCCACTGGAGACGGGCAGAGAGGGTCCTGTGTGGATCTGGCTATGTCCACTGACACACGGCAGACGGGCAGGCAGGGCGCAGTGCGGATCTGGCTGTGTCCAATCACCCACGGCAGACGGGCAGGGAGGGTACAGTGCGGATCTGGCTGTGTCCACTCACCCACGGGAGACGGGCAGAGAGGGTGCTGTTTGGATCTGGCTGTGTCCACTCACCCATGGCAGACGGTCAGGCAGGGCGCAGTGTGGATCTGGCTGTGTCCACTCACCCATGGGAGAAGGGCAGGCAGCGCGCAGTGCGGATCTGGCTGTGTCCACTCACCCACGGGAGACGGGCAGGCAGGGCGCAGTGCGGATCTGGCTGTGTCCACTCACCCACGGGAGACGGGCAGGCAGGGCGCAGTGTGGATCTGGCTGTGTCCACTCACCCACTGCAAACGGGCAGGCAGGGCGCAGTGCGGATCTGGCTGTGTCCACTCACCCATGGGAGACGGGCAGGCAAGGCGCAGTGTGGATCTGGCCGTGTCCACTCACCCACTGGAGACGGGCAGAGAGGGTCCTGTGTGGATCTGGCTATGTCCACTGACACACGGCAGACGGGCAGGCAGGGCGCAGTGCGGATCTGGCTGTGTCCAATCACCCATGGCAGACGGGCAGGGAGGGTACAGTGCGGATCTGGCTGTGTCCACTCACCCACGGGAGACGGGCAGAGAGGGTGCTGTGTGGATCTGGCTATGTCCACTGACCCACGGCAGACGGGCAGGCAGGACGCAGTGCGGATCTGGCTGAGTCCAGTCACCCACGGCAGACGGTCAGGCAGGGCGCAGTGCGGATATGGCTGTGTCCACTCACCCACGGGAGACGGGCAGGCAAGGCGCAGTGTTGATCTGGCTGTGTCCACTCACCCACGGGAGATGGGCAGAGAGGGTGCTGTGTGGATCTGGCTATGTCCACTGATCCTCGGCAGACGGGCAGGCAGGGCGCAGTGCGGATCTGGCTGTGTGCACTCACCCACGGCAAACGGTCAGGAAGGGCGCAGTGCGGATCTGGCTGTGTCCACTAACACACCAATGACGGGTAGGCGAGGCGCAGTTTGGATCTGGCTGTGTCCACTCACCCACAGGAGATGGGCAGAGAGGGTGCTGTGTGGATCTGGCTATGTCCACTGACCCACGGCAGACGGGCAGGCAGGGCGCAGTGCGGATCTGGCTGTGTCCACTCACCCACGGCAGATGGGCAGGCAGGGCGCAGTGCGGATCTGGCTGTTTCCACTCACACACGGGAGACGGGCAGGCAAGGCGCAGTGTGTATCTGGCTGTGTCCACTCACCCACGGCAGACAGGCAAGTGGGTGCTGTGTGGATCTGGCTATGTACACTGACCCAAGGCAGGCGGGCAGGCAGGGCGGTGTGCGGATCTGGCTGTGTCCACTCACCCACGGCAGACGGTCAGGCAAGGCGCATTGTGGATCTGGCTGTGTCCACTCACCCACGGGAGACGGGCAGAGAGGGTGCTGTGTGGATCTGGTTATGTCCACAGACCCATGGCAGACAGGCATGCAGGGCGCAGTGCGGATCTGGCTGTGTCCAATCACCCACGGCAGACGGTCAGGCAGGGCGCAGTGCGGATCTGGCTGTGTCCACTCACCCACGGCAGACGGGCAGGCAGGGCGCAGTGCGGATCTGGCTGTGTCCACTCACCCCCGGAAGGCGGGTAGGCCAGGCGCAGTTTGGATCTGGCTGTGTCCACCCACCCACGGGAGACGAGCAGAGAGGGTGCTGTGTGGATCTGGCTATGTCCACTGACACACGGCAGACGGGCAGGCAGGGCGCAGGGCGGATCTGGCTGTGTTCACTGACCCACTGCAGACGGGCAGGCAGGGCGCAGTGCGGATCTGGCTGTGTCCACTCACTCACGGGGGACGGGCAGGCAAGGCGCAGTTTGTATCTGGCAGTGTCCACTCACACATGGGAGACGGGCAAGTGGGTGCTGTGTGGATCTGGCTATGTACACTGACCCACGTCAGACGGGCAGGCAGGGCGATGTGCGGATCTGGCTGTGCCACTCACCCCTGGAGACGGGCAGGCAAGGCGCAGTGTGGATGTGGCTGTGTCTACTCACCAACGGGAGACGGGCAGAGAGGGTGCTGTGTGGATCTGGCTATGTCCACTGACCCACGGCAGACGGGCAGGCAGGGCGCAGTGTGGATCTGGCTGTGTCCAATCACCCACGGCAGAAAGGCAGGCAGGGGGCAGTGCGGATATGGCTGTGTCCACTCACCCACGGGAGACGGGCAGGCAAGGCGCACTGTGGATCTGGCTGTGAACACTCACCTACGGCAGACGGGCACAGAGGGTGCTGTGTGGATCTAGCTATGTCCACTGACCCACGACAGACGGGCAGGTAGGGCGCAGTGCGGATCTGGCTGTGTTAACTCACCCACGGCAGACGGGCAGGCAGGGCGCAGTGTGGATCTGGCTGTGTCCACAAACCCTAGGGAGACGGGAAGAGAGGGTGTCATGTGGATCTGGCTATGTCCACTGACCTACGGCATAGGGGCAGGCAGGGCGCATTGCGGACCTGGCTGTGTCCACTCACCCACGGCAGACGGTCAGGCAGGGCGCAGTGCGGAATTGGCTGTGTCCACTCACCCACGGGAGACGGATAGGCAAGGCGCAGTGTTGATCTGGCTGTGTCCACTCACCCACGGGAGACGGGCAGAGAGGGTCCTGTGTGGATCTAGCTATGTCCATGGACCCACGGCAGACGGGCAGGCAGGGCGCAGTGCGGATCAGGCTGTGTCCAATGACCCACGGCAGACGGGCAGGGAGGGTGCAGTGCGGATCTGGCTGTGTCCACTCACCAACGGGAGACCGGCAGGCAAGGCGCAGTGTGGATCTGGCAGTGTCCACTCACCCACGGGAGACGGGCAGAGAGGGTGCTGTGTGGATCTGGCTATGTCCACTGACCCACGGCCGACGGGCAGGCAGGGCGCAGTGCGGATCTGGCTGTGTCCACTCACCCACGGCAGACGGTCAGGCAGGGCGCAGTGCGGATGTGGCTGTGTCCACTCACCCACGGGAGATGGGCAGGCAGGCCACAGTGCGGATCTGGCTGTGTCCACTCACCCACGGCAGACGGACAGGCAGGGCGCAGTGCGGATCTGGCTGTGTCCACTCACCCACGGGAGATGGGCAGGCAGGGCTCAGTGCGGATCTTGCTGTGTCCACTCACCCACGGGAGACGGGCAGGCAAGGCACAGTGTGGATCTGGCTGTGTCCACGCACCCACGGGAGACGGGCAGAAAGGGCGCTGTGTGGATCTGGCTATGTCCACTGACCCACGGCAGACGGGCAGGCCTGGTGGATTGGGGATCTGGCTGTGTCCAATCACCGACGGCAGACGGGCAGGCAGGGCGCAGTGCAGATCTCGCTGTGTCCATCCACCCACGGCAGACGATCAGGCAGGGCACAGAGCGGATCTGGCTGTGTCCACTCACCAGCGGGAGACGGGTAGGCAAGGCGCAGTTTGGATCTGGCTGTGTCCACTCACCCACGGGAGACGGGCAGAGAGGGTGCTGTGTGGATCTGGCTATGTCCACTGACCCACGGCAGACGGGCAGGCAGGGCGCAGTGCGGATCTGTCTGTGTCCAATCACCCACGGCAGACAAGCAGGCAGGGCGCAGTGTGGATCTGGCTGTGTCCACTCACCCACGGCAGACGGTCAGGCATGGCGCAGTGCGGATCTGGCTGTGTCCACTCACCCACGGGAGACGGGCAGAGAGGGTGCCGTGTGGATCTGGCTATATCCACTGACCCACGGTAGACGGGCAGGCAGGGCGCAGTGCGGATGTGGCTGTGTCCCCTCACCCACGGCAGATGGTCAGGCAGGGTGCAGTGCGGATCTGGCTGTTTCCACTCACCCATGGGAGACGGGCAGGCAGGGCGCCGTGCGGATCTGGCTGTGTCCAATGACCCACGGGAGACGGGTAGGCAAGGCGCAGTGTGGATCTCGCTGTGTCCACTCACCCACGAGAGATGGGAAGAGAGGGTACGGTGTGGATCTGGCTATGTCCACTGACCCACGGCAGACGGGCAGGCAGGGCGCAGTGCGGATCTGGCTGTGTCCACTCAACCACGGCAGACGGGCAGGCAGGGCGCAGTGCGGATCTGGCTCTGTCCACTCACCCACGGGAGACGGGCAGGCAAGGCGCAGTGTGGATCTGGCTGTGTCCACTCACCCACGGGAGACGGGCTGAGAGGGTGCTATGTGGATCTGGCTATGTCCACTGACCCACGCTAGACGGGCAGAGAGGGTGCTGTGTGGATCTGGCTATGTCTACTCACCCACGGCAGACGGGCAGGCAGGGCGCAGTGCGGATCTGGCTGTGTCCACTCACCCATGGGAGACGGGGAGGCAAGGCGCAGTGTGGATATGGCTGTGTCCACTCACCCACGGGAGACGGGAAGAGAGGGTGCCGTGTGGATCTGGCTATGTCCACTGACCCACGGAAGACGGGCAGGCAGGGCGCAGTGCGGATCTGGTTGTGTCCACTGACCAATGGGAGACCGGCAGGCAGGGCGCAGTGCGGATCTGGCTGTGTCCACTCACCCATGGGAGACAAGCATGCAAGGCGCAGTGTGGATCTGGCTGTGTCCACTCACCCACGGCAGACGGTCAGGCAGGGCGCAGTGCAGATTTGGCTGTGTCCACTCACCCACGGGAGAAGGGCAAGCAGGGTGCACTGCGGATCTGGCTGTGTCCACTCACCCACGGGAGACGGGCAGGCAGGGCCTAGTGCGGATCTGGCTGTGTCCACTCACCCACGGGAGACGGGCACGCAAGGCTCAGTGTGGATCTGGCTGTGTCCACTCACCCACGGGAGACGGGCAGAGAGGGTGCTATGTGGATCTGGCTATGTCCACTGACCTACGGCAGACGGGCAGGCAGGGCGCAGTGTGGATCTGGCGGTGTCCACGCACCCACGGGAGACGGGCAGAAAGGGTGCTGTGTGGATCTGGCTATGTCCACTGACCCACGGAAGACGGGCAGGCAGGGCGCAGTGCTCCTCTGGCTGTGTCCACTCACACACGGGAGACGGGCAGGCAGGGCGCAGTGCGGATCTGGCTGTGTCCACTCACCCACGGCAGACGGGCAGGCAGGGCGCAGTGCGGATCTGGCTGTGTCCACTCACCTACGGGAGACGGGCAGGCAATGCGCAGTGTGGATCTGGCTGGGTACACTCACCCACGGGAGACGGGCTGGCAGGGCGCAGTGTGGATCTGGCTGAGTCCAGTCACCGACGGCAGACGGTCAGGCAGGGCGCAGTGCGGATCTGGCTGTGTCCACTCACCCACGGGAGACGGGCAGGCAAGGCGCAGTGTTGATCTGGCTGTGTCCACTCACCCACGGGAGACGGGCAGAGAGGGTGCTGTGTGGATCTGGCTATGTCCACTGACCCACGGCAGACGGGCAGGCAGGGCGCAGTGCGGATCTGGCTGAGTCCAGTCACCCACGGCAGACGGTCAGGCAGGGCGCAGTGCTGATCTGGCTGTGTCCACCCACCAACGGGAGACGGGCAGGCAAGGCGCAGTGTTGATCTGGCTGTGTCCACTCACCCACGGGAGACGGGCAGAGAGGGTGCTGTGTGGATCTGGCTATGTCCACTGACCCACGGCAGACGGGCAGGCAGGGCGCAGTGCGGATCTGGCTGTGTCCACTCACCCACGGCAGATGGGCAGGCAGGGCGCAGTGCGGATCTCGTTGTTTCCACTCACACACGGGAGACGGGCAGGCAAGGCGCAGTGTGTATCTGGCTGTGTCCACTCACCCACGGCAGACAGGCAAGTGGGTGCTGTGTGGATCTGGCTATGTACACTGACCCAAGGCAGACGGGCAAGCAGGGCGGTGTGCGGATCTGGCTGTGTCCACTCACCCACGGCAGACGGGCAGGCAGGGTGCAGTGCGGATCTGGCTGTGTCCACTCACCAACGGGAGACGGGCAGGCAAGGCGCACTGTGGATCTGGCTGTGACCACTCACCCATGGGAGACGAGCAGAGAGGGTGCTGTGTGGATCTGGCTATGTCCACTGACCTACGGGAGACGGTCAGGCAGGGCGCAGTGCGGATCTTGCTGTGTCCACTCACCCACGGCAGACGGTCAGGCAGGGCGCAGTGCGGATCTGGCTGTGTCCACTTGCCCACGGGAGACGGGCAGGCAGGGCGCAGTGCGGATCTGGCTGTGTCCCCTCACCCACGGGAGACGGGCAGGCAGGGCACAGTGCGGATCTGGCTGTGTCCACTCACCCACGGGAGACGGGCAGGCAGGGTGCAGTTCGGAACTGGCTGTGTCCACTCACGCACGGCAGACGGGCATGCAGGGCGCAGTACAGATCTGGCTGTGTCCACTCACCCATGGGAGACGGGGAGGCAAGGTGCAGTGTGGATCTGGCTGTGTCCACTCACCCACTAGAGACGGGCAGTGAGTGTGCTGTGTGGATCTGGCTATGTCCACTGACCCACGGCAGACGGTCAGGCAGGGCGCAGTGCGGATTTGGCTGTGTTCACTCACCCACGGGAGACGGGCAGGCAGGGCGCAGTGCGGATCTGGCTGTGTCCACTAACCCACGGGAGAGGGGCAGGCAAGGCGCAGTGTGGATCTGGCTGTGTCCACTCACCCACGGGAGACGGGCAGAGAGGGTGCTGTGTGGATCTGGCTATGTCCACTGACCCACGGCAGACGGGCACGCAGGGCGCAGTGCGGATCTGTCTGTGTCCAGTCACCCACGGCAGACAAGCAGGCAGGGCGCAGTGCAGATCTGGCTGTGTCCACTCACCCACGGCAGACGGTCAGGCATGGCGCAGTGCGGATCTGGCTGTGTCCACTCACCCACGGGAGACGGGCAGAGAGGGTGCCGTGTGGATCTGGCTATGTCCACTGACCCACGGTAGACGGGCAGGCAGGGCGCAGTGCGGATGTGGCTGTGTCCCCTCACCCACGGCAGATGGTCAGGCAGGGTGCAGTGCGGATCTGGCTGTGTCCACTCACCCATGAGAGACGGGCAGGCAGGGCGCAGTGCGGATCTGGCTGTGTCCAATGACCCACGGGAGACGGGTAGGCAAGGCGCAGTGTGGATCTGGCTGTGTCCACTCACCCACGAGAGATGGGCAGAGAGGGTACGGTGTGGATCTGGCTATGTCCACTGACCCACGCCAGACGGGCAGAGAGGGTGCTGTGTGGATCTGGCTATGTCTACTCACCCACGGAAGACGGGCAGGCAGGGCGCAGTGCGGATCTGTCTGTGTCCAATCACCCACGGCAGACGGGCAGGCAGGGCGCAGTGCGGATCTCGCTGTGTCCACTCACCCACGGCAGACGGTCAGGTAGGGCACAGTGCGGATCTGGCTGTGTCCACTCACCCATGGGAGACGGGGAGGCAAGGCGCAGTGTGGATCTGGCTGTGTCCACTCACCCACGGGAGACGGGAAGAGAGGGTGCTGTGTGTATCTGGCTATGTCCACTGACCCACGGCAGACGGGCAGGCAGGGCGCAGTGCGGATCTGGTTGTGTCCACTGACCCATGGGAGACGGGCAGGCAGGGCGCAGTGCGGATCTGGCTGTGTCCACTCACCCATGGGAAACAAGCATGCAAGGCGCAGTGCGGATCTGGCTGTGACCACTCACCCACGGCAGACGGTCAGGCAGGGCGCAGTGCGGATTTGGCTGTGTCCACTCACCCACGGGAGAAGGGCAAGCTGGGTGCACTGCGGATCTGGCTGTGTCCACTCACCCACGGGAGACGGGCAGGCAGGGCGCAGTGCGGATCTGGCTGTGTCCACTCACCCACGGGAGACGGGCAGGCAAGGCTCAGTGTGGATCTGGCTGTGTCCACTCTCCCACGGGAGACGGGCAGAGAGGGTGCTATGTGGATCTGGCTATGTCCACTGACCCACGGAAGACGGGCAGGCAGGGCGCAGTGCGGATCTGGCTGTGTCCACTCACCCACGGCAGACGGGCAGCAGGGCGCAGTGCGGATCTCGCTGTGTCCACTCACCCACGGCAGACGGGCAGGCAGGGCGCAGTGCTCCTCTGGCTGTGTCCACTCACACACGGGAGACGGGCAGGCAGGGCGCAGTGCGGATCTGGCTGTGTCCACTCACCCACGGCAGACGGGCAGGCAGGGCGCAGTGCGGATCTGGCTGTGTCCACTCACCCACGGGAGACGGGCAGGCAATGCGCAGTGTGGATCTGGCTGAGTACACTCACCCACGGGAGACGGGCTGGCAGGGCGCAGTGCGGATCTGGCTGTGTCCACTCACCCACGGGAGACGGGCAGGGAAGGCGCAGTGTGGATCTGGCTGTGTCCACTCACCCACGGGAGACGGGCAGAAAGGGCGCTGTGTGGATCTGGGTATGTCCACTGACCCACGGCAGACGGGCAGGCAGGGCGTAGTGCGGATCTTGCTGTGTCCACTCACCCATGGGAGACGGGCAGGCAAGGCGCAGTATGGATCTGGCTGCGTCCACTCACCCACGGGAGACGGGCAGAGAGTGTGTTGTGTGGATCTGGCTATGTCCACTGACCCACGGCAGACGGGCAGGCAGGGCGCAGTGCGGATCTGTCTGTGTCCAATCACCCACGGCAGACGGGCAGGCAGGGCGCAGTGCGGATCTGGCTGTGTCCACTCACCCACGGCAGACGGTCAGGCAGGGCACAGTGCGGATCTGGCTGTGTCCACTCACCCACGGGAGACGGGGAGGCAAGGCGCAGTGTGGATCTGGCTGTGTCCACTCACCCACGGGAGCTGGGCAGAGAGTGTGCTGTGTGGATCTGGCTATGTCCACTGACCAACGGCAGACGGGCAGGCAGGGCGCAGTGCGGATATGGTTGTTTCCACTGACCCATGGCAGACGGGAAGGCAGGGCGCAGTGCAGATCTGGCTGTGTCCACTCACCCATGGGAGACGGGCAGGCAAGGCGCAGTGTGGATCTGGCTGTGTCCACTCACCCAGGTGAGATGGGCAGAGAGGGTGCTGTGTGGATCTGGCTATGTCTACTGACCCATGGCAGACGGGCAGGCAGGGCGCAGTGCGGATCTGGCTGTGTCCCCTCAACCACGGCAGATGGTCAGGCAGGGCGCAGTGCGGATCTGGCTGTGTCCACTCACCCCCTGGTGACGGGTAGGCAAGGCGCAGTGTGGATTTGGCTGTGTCCACTCACCCACGGGAGACGGGCAGAGAGGGTGCTGTGTGGATCTGGCTATGTCCACTGACCCACGGCAGACGGGCAGGCAGGGCGCAGTGCGGATCTGGCTGTGTCCACTCACCCACGGCAGATGGGCAGGAAGGGCGCAGTGCGAATCTGGCTGTGTCCACTCACCCACGGGAAACGGGCAGGCAGGGCGCAGTGCGGATCTGGCTGTGTCCACTCACCCACGGCAGACGGTCAGGCAGGGCGCAGTGCGGATCTGGCTGTGTCCACTCACCCACGGGAGAGGGGCAGGCAAGGCGCAGTGTGGATCTGGCTGTGTCCACTCACCCACGGGAGACGGGCAGAGAGGGTGCTGTGTGGATCTGGCTATGTCCACTGACCCACGGCAGACGGGCAGGCAGGGCGCAGTGCGGATCTGTCTGTGTCCAATCACCCACGGCAGACAAGCAGGCAGGGCGCAGTGCGGATCTGGCTGTGTCCACTGACCCACGGTAGACGGGCAGGCAGGGCGCAGTGCGGATGTGGCTGTGTCCCCTCACCCACGGCAGATGGTCAGGCAGGGTGCAGTGTGGATCTGGCTGTGTCCACTCACCCACGGGAGACGGGTAGGCAAGGCGCAGTGTGGATCTGGCTGTGTCCACTCACCCACGAGAGATGGGCAGAGAGGGTACGGTGTGGATCTGGCTATGTCCACTGACCCACGGCAGACGGGCAGGCAGGGCGCAGTGCGGATCTGGCTGTGTCCACTCACCCACGGCAGACGGTCAGGCAGGGCGCAGTGCGGATCTGGCTGTGTCCACTCACCCACGGGAGACGGGCAGGCAGGGCGCAGTGCGGATCTGGCTGTGTCCACTCACCGACGGGAGACGGGTAGGCAAGGCGCAGTGTGGATCTGGCTGTGTCCACTCACCCACGGGAGACTGGCAGAGTGGGTACTGTGTGGATCTGGCTATGTCCAGTGACCCACGGCAGACGGGCAGGCAGGGCGCAGTGCGGATCTGGCTGTGTCCACTCACCCACGGGAAATGGGTAGGCAAGGCGCACAGCGGATCTGGCTGTGTCCACTCACCCACTTGAGACGGGCCGGCAAGGCGCAGTGTGGATCTGGCTGTGTCCACACAGCAACCGGAGACGGGCAGGAACTGCGCAGTGTGGATGTGGCTGTGTCGACACACCCACGGGAGACGGGAGGCTGGGCGCAGTGTGAAACTGGCTGTGTCCACACACACACGGGAGACAAGCAGGCAGGGCGCAGTGTGGTTCTGGCTCTGTCCACTCACACACGGGAGGCGGGCAGGCAGTGGTGCAGTGTGGAACTGACTGTGTCCACACTCCCATGGGTGACGGGCAGGCAGGGCGCAGGGTGGAACTTGCCGTGTCCACACACCCATCGGAGACGGGCAGGTAGGGTGCTGTGCGGACGTGGCTGTTTCCACTCACCCACGGGAGACAGGCAGGAAGGGTGCTGTGCGGACGTGGCTGTGTCCACTCACCCACGGGAGACAGGCAGGCAGGGCAATGTGTGGAACTGGCTGTGACCATACACCCACGGGAGACGGGTAGGTAGGGATCTGTGTGGAACTGGCTGTGTCCACTCACCCACGGGATACGGGCATGCAGGGCGCAGTTGGAACTGGCTGTTTCTACACACCCACGGGAGATGGGCAGACAGGGCACAGTGTGGATAAGGCTGTGTCCACTCACCCACGGGAGAAGGGCAGACAGGGCACAGTGTGGAACTTTTTTGTCCACACATCCACGGGAGATGGGCGGGCAGGGCGCAGTGTGGATGTGGCTGTGTCCTCTCACCCACGGGAGACAGGCAGGCAGGGCGCAGTGTGGATCTTGCCGTGTCCACACACCCACAGGAAACGGGCAGGCAGTTAGCAGTGTGGAAATGGCTGTGTCCATATACCCACGGGAGACAGGCAGGCAGGGATCTGTGTGGAACTGGCTGTGTCCACTCACCCATGGGAGAGGGGCAGGCAGGGCGCTGTGTGGATCTGGCTGTGTCCACGCACCCACGGGAGACGGGCAGGAGGGCTCTGTGTGGAACTGGCCTTGTCCACTCACCCACGGGAGCTAGGCACGCAGGGCGCAGTGTGGATGTGGCTGTGTCCACTCACCCACGGCAGACGGTCAGGCAGGGCGCAGTGCGGATGTGGCTGTGTCCACTCACCCACGGCAGACGGTCAGGCAGGGCGCAGTGCGGATCTGGCTGTGTCCACTCACCCAAGAGAGACGGGCAGGCAAGGCGCAGTGTGGATTTGGCTGTGTCCACTCACCCACGGTAGACGGGCAGAGAGGGTGCTGTGTGGTCTGGCTATGTCCAGTGACCGACGGCAGAAGGGCAGGCAGGGCGCAGTGCGGATCTGGTTGTGTCCCCTCACCAACGGCACACGGTCAGGCAGGGCGCAGTGTGGATCTGGCTGTGTCCACTCACCCACGGAAGACGGGCAGGCAGGGCGCAGTGCGGATCTGGCTGTGTCCACTCACCCAAGGCAGAAGGGCAGGCAGGGCGCAGTGCGGATCAGGCTGTGTCCACTCACCCACGGGAGACGGGCAGAGAGGGTGTCGTGTGGATCTGGCTATGTCCACTGACCCACGGTATACGGGCAGGCAGGGCGCACTGCGGATTTGGCTGTGTCCCCTCACCCACAGCAGACGGTCAGGCAGGGCGCAGTGCGGATCTGGCTGTCTCCCCTCTCCCACGGCAGACGGTCAGGCAGGGCGCAGTGCGGATCTGGCTGTGTCCACTCACCCAAGGGAGACGGGCAGGCAAGGCGCAGTGTGGATTTGGCTGTGTCCACTCACCCACGGTAGACGGGCAGAGAGGGTGCTGTGTGGTCTGGCTATGTCCAGTGACCGACGGCAGAAGGGCAGGCAGGGCGCAGTGCGGATCTGGTTGTGTCCCCTCACCAACGGCACACGGTCAGGCAGGGCGCAGTGTGGATCTGGCTGTGTCCACTCACCCACGGAAGACGGGCAGGCAGAGCGCAGTGCGGATCTGGCTTTGTCCACTCACCCAGGGCAGACGGGCAGGCAGGGCGCAGTGCGGATATGGCTGTGTCCACTCACCCATGGGAGACGGGCAGGCAAGTCGCAGTGTGGATCTGGCTGTGTCCACTCACCCACAGGAGACGGGCAGAGAGGATGCAGTGAGGATCTGGCTGTTTCCACTCACCCACGGGAGACGGGCAGGCAGGGCGCAGTGCAGATCTGGCTCTGTCCACTCACCCAAGGCAGACGGGCCGGCAGGGCGCAGTGCGGATCTGTCTGTGTCCACTCACCCACGGCACACGGGCAGGCAGGGCGCAGTGCGGATCTGGCTGTGTCCACTCACCCACGGCAGACGGGCAGGCAGGGCGCAGTGCGGATCTGGCTGTGTCCCATCACCCACGGCAGACGGGCAGGCAGGGCGCAGTGATGATCTGGCTGTGTCCGCTCACCCACGGCAGACGGTCAGGAAGGGCGCAGTGTGGATCTGGCTGTGTGCACTCACCCACGGGAGACGGCCAGAGAGGGTGCTGTGTGGATCTGGCTATGTCCACTGACCCACAGCAGATGGGCAGGCAGGGTGCAGTGCGGATGTGGCTTTGTCCACTCACGCACGGCAGACGGGCATGCAGGGCGCAGTGCGGAACTGGCTGTGTCCACTCACCCACGGGAGACGGGCAGGCAAGGCGCAGTGTGGATCTGGCTGTGTCCATTCACCCACGGGAGACGGGCAGAGAGGGTGCTGTGTGGATCTGGCTATGTACACTGACCCACGGCAAACGGGCAGGCAGGGCGCAGTGTGGATCTGGCTGTGTCCACTCACCCACGGCAGACGGTAAGGAAGGGCGCAGTGCGGATCTGGCGGTGTCCACTCACCCACGGGAGACGGGCAGGCAGGGCGCAGTGCGGATCTGGCTGTGTCCACTCTCCCACGGGAGACGAGCATGCAGGGCGCAGTGCGTATCTGGCTGTGTCCACTCACACTCGGCAGACAGGCAGGCAGGGCGCAGTGCGGATCTGGCTGTGTCCACTCACCCATGGGAGACGGGCAGGCAAGGCGCAGTGTGGATCTGGCTGTGTCCACTCACCCACGGGAGACGGGCAGAGAGGTTGCTGTGTGGATCTTGCTATGTCCACTGACCCACGGCAGACGGGCAGGGAGGGCGCAGTGCGGATCTCGCTGTGTCCACTCACCCACGGCAGACGGGCAGGCAGGGCGCAGTGCGGATCTGGCTGTGTCCACTCACCCACTGGAGACGGGCAGGAAAGGCGCAGTGTGGATCTGCCTGTGTCCACTCACCCACGGGAGACGGGCAAGAGGGTGCTGTGTGGATCTGGTTGTGTCCACTCACCCACGGCAGACGGGCGGGGAGGGCCCAGTGCGGATCTCGCTGTGTCCACTCACCCACGGCAGACGGGCAGGCAGGGCGCAGTGCGGATCTGGCTGTGTCCCCTCACCCACGGCAGACGGTCAGGCAGGGCGCATTGCGGATCTGGCTGTGTCCACTCTCCCACGGGAGACGGGTAGGCAAGGCGCAGTGTGGATCTGGCTGTGTCCACTCACCCACGGGAGACGGGCAGAGAGGGTGCTGTGTTGATCTGGCTATATCCACTGACCCACAGCACACGGGCAGGCAGGGCGCAGTGCGGATCTGGCTGTGTCCAATCACCCACGGCAGACGGGCAGGCAGGGCGCAGTGCGGATATGGCTGTGTCCACTCACCAACGGGAGACGGGCAGACAAGGCGCACTGAGGATCTGGCTGTGTCCACTCACCCACGGGAGACGGGTAGGCAAGGCGCAGTGTGGATCTTGCTGTGTCCACTCACCCACGGGAGACGGGCAGAGAGGCTGCTGTGTTGATTTGGCTGTGTCCACACAACCACGGGAGTCGTGTAGGCAAGGCGCAGTGTTGATCTGGCTGTGTCCACTCACCGACATGAGACGGACAGAGAGGGTGCTGTGTGGATCTGGCTATCTCCACTGACCCACGGCAGACGGGCATGCAGGGCGTAGTGCGGATCTGGCTGTGTCCACTCACCCACGGCAGACGGGCAGGCAGGGCGCAGTGCGGAAATGGCTGTGTCCACTCACCCACGGGAGACGGGCAAAGAGGGTGCAGTGTGGAAATGCCTATGTACACTGACCCACGACAGACGGGCAGGAAAGGCGCAGTGCGGTTCGGGCTGTGTCCACTCACCCACGGCAGACGGGCAGGCAGGGCACAGTGCGGATCTGGCTGTGTCCAATCACCCACGGCAGACGGGCAGGCAGGGCGCAGTGATGATCTGGCTGTGTCCGCTCACCCACGGCAGACGGTCAGGAAGGGCGCAGTGTGGATCTGGCTGTGTGTACTCTCCCACGGGAGACGGCCAGAGAGGGTGCTGTGTGGATCTGGCTATGTCCACTAACCCACAGCAGACGGGCAGGCAGGGCGCAGTGCGGATGTGGCTTTGTCCCCTCACCCACGGCAGACTGGCATGCAGGGCGCAGTGCAGAACTGGCTGTGTCCACTCACCCACGGGAGACGGGCAGAGAGGGTGCTGTGTGGATCTGGCTATGTCCACTGACCCACGGCAGACGGGCAGGCAGGGCGCAGTACGGACCTGATTGTGTTAACTCACCCACGGCAGACGGGCTGGCAAGGCGCAGTGTGGATCTGGCTGTGTCCACTCACCCACGGGAGACGGGCAGAGAGGGTGCTGTGTTGATCTGGCTATGTCCACTGACCCACGGCAGACGGGCATGCAGGGCGCAGTGCGGATCTCGCTGTGTCCACTCACCCACGGCAGACGGTCAGGCAGGGCGCAGTGCGGAATTGGCTGTGTCCACTCACCCACAGGAGACGGGTAGGCAGGGCGCAGTGTGGATCTGGCTGTGTCCACTCACCCACAGGAGACGGGCAGAGAGGGTCCTGTGTGGATCTGGCTATGTCCAATGATACACGGCAGTCGGGCTAGCAGGGCGCAGTGCGGATCTGGCTGTGTCCACTCATCCACGGCAGACGGTCAGGAAGGGCACAGTGCGGATCTGGCTGCGTCCACTCCCCCACGCGAGACGGGCAGAGAGGGTGCCGTGTGGATCTGGCTATGTCCACAGACCCACGGTAGACGGGCAGGCAAGGCGCAGTGCGGATCTGGCTGTGTCCCCTCACCCACGGCAGACGGGCAGGCAGGGCGCAGGGCGGATCTGGCTGTGTCCACTCACCATTGGGAGACGGGCAGAGAGGGTGCTGTGTGGATCTGGCTATGTCCACTGACCTACGGCAGACGGGCAGGCAGGGCGCAGTTCGGATCTGGCTGTGTCCACTCACCCACGGCAGACGGGCAGGCAGGGCGATGTGCGGATCTGGCTGTGTGCACTCACCCACGGGAGACGGGCAGGCAAGGCGCAGTGTGGATCTTGGTGTGTCCACTCACCCACGGGAGACGGGCAGACAGGGTGCTGTGTGCATCTGGCTATGTCCACTGACCGACGGCAGACGGACATGCAGGGCGCAGTGCGGATCTGGCTCTGTCCACTCACCCATGGCAGACGGTCAGGCAGGGCGCAGTCCGAATCTTGCTAGGTCCACTCACGCACGGGAGACGGGCAGGCAGGGCACAGTGCGGATCTGGCTGTGTCCACTCACCCACGGCACACGGGCAGGCAGGGCGCAGTGCGCATCTGGCTGTGTCCGCTCACCCACGGGAGATGGGCAAGCAAGGCGCAGAGTGGATCTGGCTGTGTCCACTCACCCACGGGAGACGGGCATTAAGGGCGCTGTGTGGATCTGGCTATGTCCACTGACCCACGGCTGACGGGCAGGCAGGGCGCAGTGCGGATCTGGCTGTGTCCAATCACCCACGGGCGACGGGCAGGCAAGGCGCAGTGTGGATCTGGCTGTGTCCACTCACCCACGGGAGACGGGCAGAGAGGGTGCTGTGTGGATCTGACTATGTCCACTACCCAAGGCAGACGGGCAGGCAGGGCGCAGTGCGGATCTGGCTGTGTCCACTCACCCACGGCAGACAGGCAGGCAGGGCGCAGTGCGGATCTGGCTGTGTCCACTCACTCACGGGAGACGGGCAGGCAAGGCGCAGTGTGGATCTGGCTGTGTCCACTCACCCACGGGATACGGGCAGAGAGGGTGCTGTGTGGATCTGGCTATGTACACTGACCCACTGCAGACGGGCAGGCAGGGCGCAGTGCGGATCTGGCTGTGTCCACTCACCCACGGCAGACGGTCAGGAAGGGCGCAGTGCGGATCTGGCTTTGTCCACTCACCCACGGGAGACGGGCAGGCAAGGCGCAGTTTGGATCTGGCTGTGTCCACTCACCCACGGGAGACGGGCAGAAAGGGCACTGTATGGATCTGTCTATGTCCACTGACCCACGGCAGACGGGCAGGCAAGGCGCAGTGCGGATCTGGCTGTGTCCAATCACCCACGGCAGACGGGCAGGCAGGGCGCAGTGCGGATCTGGCTGTGTCCACTCACCCACGGCAGACGGTCAGGCAGGGCGCAGTGCGGATCTGGCTGTGTCCACTCACCCACGGGAGACGGGTAGGCAAGGCGCAGTGTAGATCTGGCTGTGTCCACTCATCAACGGGAGAGGGGCAGAGAGGGTGCCATGTGGATCTGGCTATGTCCACTGACCCACGGCAGATGGGCAGGCCGGGCGCAGTGCGGATCTGGCTGTGTCCCCTCACCCACGGCAGACGGTCAGGCAGGGCACAGTGCGGATCTGGCTGTGTCCACTCACCCTCGGCAGATGGTCAGGCAGGGCGCAGTGCGTATCTGGCTGTGTCCACTCACCCACGGGAGACGGGTAGGCAAGGCGCAGTGTGGATCTGGCTGTGTCCACTGACTCACGCGGACGGGCAGTGAGGGCGCAGTGCGGATCTGCCTGTGTTAACTCACCCATGGCAGACGGGCAGGCAGGGCGCAGTGCGGATCTGGCTGTGTCCACTGACCCACGGGAGACGAGGAGAGAGGGTGCCGTGTGGATCTGGCAATGTCCACTGACCCACGGCAGACGGGCATGCAGGGTGCAGTGCGGATCTGGCTGTGTCCCCTCACTCACGGCAGACGGTCAGGCAGGGAGCAGTGCGGAATTGGCTGTGTCCACTCACCCACGGGAGACGGGTAGGCAAGGCGCAGTGTGGATCTGGCAGTGTCCATCACCCACAGGAAACGGGCAGAGAGGGTCCTGTGTGGATCTGGCTGTGTCCACTCACCCACGGCAGACGGGCAGGCAGGTCGCAGTGCGGATCTGGCTGTGTCCACTCACCCACGGGAGTCGGGCAGGCAAGGCGCAGTGTGGATCTGGTCTGTCTACTCACCCACGGGAGACGGGCAGAGAGGGCGCTGTGTGGATCTCGCTATGTCCACTGACCCACGGCAGACGGGCAGGCAGGGCGCAGTGCGGATCTGGCTGTGTCCACTCACCCACGGGAGACGGGCAGGCAAGGCGCAGTGTGCATCTGGCTGTCTCCACTCACCCACGGGAGACGGGCAGAGAGGGTGCTGTGTGGATCTGGCTATGTACACTGACCCACGGCAGACGGGCAGACAGGGTGCAGTGCGGATCTGGCTGTGTCCACTCACCCACGGCAGACGGTCAGGCAGGGCGCAGAGCGGATCCGGCTGTGTCCACTCACCCACGGGAGACAAGCAGGCAGGGCGCAGTGCGGATCTGGCGGTGTCCACTCACCCACGGGAGACGGGCAGTCAGGGCGCAGTGAGAATCTGGCTATGTCCACTCACCCAAGGGAGACGGGCAGGCAAGGCGCAGTGTGGATCTGGCTGTGTCCACTCACGCACGGGAGACGGGGAGAGAGGGTGCTGTGTGGTCTGTCTATGTCCACTGACCGACGGCAGAAGGGCAGGCAGGGCGCAGTGCGGATCTGGCTGTGTCCCCTCACCGATGGCACACGGTCAGGCAGGGCGCAGTGCGGATCTGGCTGTGTCCACTCACCCACGGGAGACGGGCAGGCAGGGCGCAGTGCGGATCTGGCTTTGTCCACTCACCCAGGGCAGACGGGCAGGCAGGGCGCAGTGCGGATCTGACTGTGTCCACTCACCCATTGGAGACGGGCAGGCAAGGCGCAGTGTGGATCTGGCTGTGTCCACTCACCCACAGGAGACGGGCAGAGAGGGTGCAGTGAGGATCTGGCTGTTTCCACTCACCCACGGGAGACGGGCAGAGAGGGTGCTGTATGGATCTGTCTATGTCCACTGACCCGCGGCAGACGGGCAGGAAGGGCGCAGTGCAGATCTGGCTGTGTCCACTCACCCACGGTAGACGGGCAGAGAGGGTGCTGTGTGGATCTGACTATGTACACTGACCCACGGCAGACGGTCCGGCAGGGCGGTGTGCGGATCTGGCTGTGTCCACTCACCCACGGCAGACGGTCAGGAAGGGCGCAGTGCGGATCTGGCTGTGTCCACTCACCCACGGGAGACGGGCCGGCCGGTCGCAGTGCGGATCTGGCTGTGTCCACTCACCCACGGCAGACGAGCAGGCAGGGCGCAGTGCGGATATGGCTGTGTCCACTCAGCCACGGGAGACGGGCAGCCAAGGCGCAGTGTGGATCTGGCTGTGTCCACTCACAAACAAGAGACGGGCAGAAAGGGCGCTGTGTGGATCTGGCTATGTCCACTGACCTACGGCAGACGGGCAGGCAGGGCGCAGTGCGGATGTGGCTGTGTCCACTCACCCACGGCAGATGGTCAGGCAGGGCGCAGTGCGGATCTGGCTGTGTCCACTCACCCACGGGAGACGGTCAGAGAGGGTGTCGTGTGGATCTGGCTATGTCCACTGACCCACGGTATACGGGCAGGCAGGGCGCACTGCGGATTTGGCTGTGTCCCCTCACCCACAGCAGACGGTCAGGCAGGGCGCAGTGCGGATCTGGCTGTCTCCCCTCTCCCACGGCAGACGGTCAGGCAGGGCGCAGTGCGGATCTGGCTGTGTCCACTCACCCAAGGGAGACGGGCAGGCAAGGCGCAGTGTGGATCTGGCTGTGTCCACTCACCCACGGGAGATGGGCAGGCAGGGCGCAGTGCGGATCTGGTTGTGTCCCCTCACCAACGGCACACGGTCAGGCAGGGCGCAGTGCGGATCTGGCTGTGTCCACTCACCCACGGAAGACGGGCAGGCAGAGCGCAGTGCGGATCTGGCTTTGTCCACTCACCCAGGGCAGACGGGCAGGCAGGGCGCAGTGCGGATATGGCTGTGTCCACTCACCCATGGGAGACGGGCAGGCAAGTCGCAGTGTGGATCTGGCTGT
Organism: Microcebus murinus; assembly: GCF_040939455.1. Taxonomy (NCBI): domain Eukaryota; kingdom Metazoa; phylum Chordata; class Mammalia; order Primates; family Cheirogaleidae; genus Microcebus; species Microcebus murinus. Next base: position 39,007,166 of record NC_134123.1, read on the forward strand.
GTCCACTCACCCACAGGAGACGGGCAGAGAGGATGCAGTGAGGATCTGGCTGTTTCCACTCACCCACGGGAGACGGGCAGGCAGGGCGCAGTGCGGATCTGGCTGTGTCCACTCACCCACGGCAGACGGGCAGGCAGGGCTCAGTGCGGATCTGGCTGTGTCCACTCACCCACTAGAGACGGGCAGGCAAGGCGCAGTGTGGATCTGGCTGTGTCCACTCACCCACGGGAGATGGGCAGGCAGGGCGCAGTGCGGATCTGGCTGTGTCCCCTCACCCACGGCAGACATTCAGGCAGGGCGCAGTGCGGATCTGGCTGTGTCCACTCACCCACGGGAGACGGGTAGGCAAGGCGCAGTGTGGATCTGGCAGTGTCCACTCACCAACGGGAGACGGGCAAGAGGGCGCAGTGCGGATCTGGCTGTGTCCACACACCCATGGGAGACGGGCAGGCAGGGCACATTGCGGATCTGGCTGTGTCCACTCACCCAAGGGAGACGGGCAGGCAAGGCGCAGTGTGGATCTGGCTGTGTCCACTCACCCACGGGAGACGGGCAGAGAGGGTGCAGTGTGGTCTGGCTATGTCCACTGACCGACGGCAGACGGGCAGGAAGGGCGCAGTGCGGATCTGGCTTTGTCCACTCACCCAGGGCAGACGGGTAGGCAAAGCGCAGTGTGGATCTGGCTGTGTCCACTCACCCACGGGAGACGGGCAGAGAGGGTGCCGTGTGGATCTGGCTATGTCCACTGACCCACGGCACACGGGCAGGCAGGGCGCAGTGCGGATCTGGCTGTGTCCCCTCACCCACGGCAGACGGTCAGGCAGGGCGCAGTGCGGAATTGCCTGTGTCCACTCACCCACGGGAGACAAGTAGGCAAGGTGCAGTGTGGATCTGGCTGTGTCCACTCACCCACGGGAGATGGGCAGAGAGGGTCCTGTGAGGATCTGTCTATGTCCACTGACCTACGGCAGACGGGCAGGCAGGGCGCAGTGCGGATCTTGCTGTGTCCACTCACCCACGGTAGACGGGCAGGCAGGGCGCACAGCGGATCTGGCTGTGTCCACTCACCCACGGGAGACGGGCAGGCAAGGTGCAGTGTCGATCTGGCTGTGTCCACTCACCCACGGGAGACGGGCAGAGATGGTGCTGTGTGGATCTGGCTATGTACACTGAACCACGGCAGACGGGCAGGCAGAGCGCAGTGCGGATCTGGCTGTGTCCACTCACCCACGGCAGACGGTCAGGCAGGGCGCAGTGCGGATCTGGCTCTGTCCACTCACCCACGGGAGACGGGCAGGCAGGGCACATTGCGGATATGGCTGTGTCCACTCACCCAAGGGAGACGAGCACGCAAGGCGCAGTGTGGATCGGGCTGTGTCCACTCACCCACGGGAGAAGGGCAGAGAGGGTGCTGTGTGGTCTGGCTATGTCCACTGACCGACGGCAGACAGGCAGGCAGGGCGCAGTGCGGATCTGGCTTTGTCCACTCACCCAGAGGAGACGGGCAGAGAGGGTGCCGTGTGGATCTGGCTATGTCCACTGACCCACGGCAGACGGTCATGCAGGGCGCAGTGCGGTTCTGGCTGTGTCCCCTCACCCACGGCAGACGGTCAGGCAGGGCGCAGTGCGGAATTGGCTGTGTCCACTCACCCACGGGGGACAAGTAGGCAAGGCGCAGTGTGGATCTGGCTGTGTCCACTCACCCATGAGAGACGGGCAGAGAGGGTCCTGTGAGGATCTGCCTATGTCCACTGACCCAAGGCAGACGGGCAGGCAGGGCGCAGTGCAGATCTTGCTGTGTCCACTCACCCACGGTGGACGGGCAGGCAGGGCGCACATCGGATCTGGCTGTGTCCACTCACCCACGGGAGACGGGCAGGCATAGCGCAGTGTGGATCTGGCTGTGTCCACAACCCACGGGAGACCGGCAGAGAGGGTGCTGTGTGGATCTGGCTATGTAAACTGACCCACGGCAGACAGGCAGGCAGAGCGCAGTGCGGATCTGGCTGTGTCCACTCACCCACGGCAGATGGTCAGGCAGGGGGCAGTGCGGATCTGGCTGTGTCCACTCACCCACGGGAGATGGGCAGGCAGGGCGCAGTGCGGATCTGGCTGTGTCCACTCACCCACGGGAGATGGGCAGGCAGGGCGCAGTGCGGATCTGGCTCTGTCCACTCACCCACGGGAGACCGGCAGGCAGGGCATAGTGTGGATCTGGCTGTGTCCACTCACCCACGGGCGACGGCCAGGCAGGGCGCAGTGCGGATCTGGCTGTGTCCACTCTCCCACAGGAGACAGGCAGGCAGGGCGCAGTGCGGAATTGGCTGAGTCCACTCACACACGGCAGACAGGCAGGCAGGGCGAGTGCGGATCTGGCTGTGTCCACTCACCCACAGCAGACGTTCAGGAAGGGCGCAGTGCGGATCTGGCTGTGTGCACTCACCCATGGGTGACGGGCAGGCAGGGCACAGTGCGGATCTCGCTGTGTCTACTCACCCACGGCAGACGAATAGGCAGGGCGCAGTGTGGATCTGGCTGTGTCCACTCACACACGGGAGATGGACAGAGAGGGTGCTGTGTGGATCTGGCTATGTACACTGACCCACAGCAGACGGGCAGGCAGGGCGCAGTGCGGATCTGGCTGTGTCCACTCACCCACGGCAGACGGTCAGGCAGGGCGCAGTGCGGATCTGGCGGTGTCCACTCACCCACGGGAGACGGGCAGGCAAGGCGCAGTGCGGATCTGGCTGTGTCCACTCTCCCACGGGAGACGGGCAGGCAGGGCGCACTGCGGATTTGGCTGTGTCCCCTCACCCACAGCAGACGGTCAGGCAGGGCGCAGTGCGGATCTGGCTGTGTCCACTCACCCAAGGGAGACGGGCAGGCAAGGCGCAGTGTGGATTTGGCTGTGTCCACTCACCCACGGTAGACGGGCAGAGAGGGTGCTGTGTGGTCTGGCTATGTCCAGTGACCGACGGCAGAAGGGCAGGCAGGGCGCAGTGCGGATCTGGTTGTGTCCCCTCACCAACGGCACACGGTCAGGCAGGGCGCAGTGTGGATCTGGCTGTGTCCACTCACCCACGGAAGACGGGCAGGCAGGGCGCAGTGCGGATCTGGCTGTGTCCACTCACCCAAGGCAGAAGGGCAGGCAGGGCGCAGTGCGGATCAGGCTGTGTCCACTCACCCACGGGAGACGGGCAGAGAGGGTGTCGTGTGGATCTGGCTATGTCCACTGACCCACGGTATACGGGCAGGCAGGGCGCACTGCGGATTTGGCTGTGTCCCCTCACCCACAGCAGACGGTCAGGCAGGGCGCAGTGCGGATCTGGCTGTCTCCCCTCTCCCACGGCAGACGGTCAGGCAGGGCGCAGTGCGGATCTGGCTGTGTCCACTCACCCAGGGCAGACGGGCAGGCAGGGCGCAGTGCGGATATGGCTGTGTCCACTCACCCATGGGAGACGGGCAGGCAAGTCGCAGTGTGGATCTGGCTGTGTCCACTCACCCACAGGAGACGGGCAGAGAGGATGCAGTGAGGATCTGGCTGTTTCCACTCACCCACGGGAGACGGGCAGGCAGGGCGCAGTGCAGATCTGGCTCTGTCCACTCACCCAAGGCAGACGGGCCGGCAGGGCGCAGTGCGGATCTGTCTGTGTCCACTCACCCACGGCACACGGGCAGGCAGGGCGCAGTGCGGATCTGGCTGTGTCCACTCACCCACGGCAGACGGGCAGGCAGGGCGCAGTGCGGATCTGGCTGTGTCCCATCACCCACGGCAGACGGGCAGGCAGGGCGCAGTGATGATCTGGCTGTGTCCGCTCACCCACGGCAGACGGTCAGGAAGGGCGCAGTGTGGATCTGGCTGTGTGCACTCACCCACGGGAGACGGCCAGAGAGGGTGCTGTGTGGATCTGGCTATGTCCACTGACCCACAGCAGATGGGCAGGCAGGGTGCAGTGCGGATGTGGCTTTGTCCACTCATGCACGGCAGACGGGCATGCAGGGCGCAGTGCGGAACTGGCTGTGTCCACTCACCCACGGGAGACGGGCAGGCAAGGCGCAGTGTGGATCTGGCTGTGTCCATTCACCCACGGGAGACGGGCAGAGAGGGTGCTGTGTGGATCTGGCTATGTACACTGACCCACGGCAAATGGGCAGGCAGGGCGCAGTGTGGATCTGGCTGTGTCCACTCACCCACGGCAGACGGTAAGGAAGGGCGCAGTGCGGATCTGGCGGTGTCCACTCACCCACGGGAGACGGGCAGGCAGGGCGCAGTGCGGATCTGGCTGTGTCCACTCTCCCACGGGAGACGAGCATGCAGGGCGCAGTGCGTATCTGGCTGTGTCCACTCACACTCGGCAGACAGGCAGGCAGGGCGCAGTGCGGATCTGGCTGTGTCCACTCACCCATGGGAGACGGGCAGGCAAGGCGCAGTGTGGATCTGGCTGTGTCCACTCACCCACGGGAGACGGGCAGAGAGGTTGCTGTGTGGATCTTGCTATGTCCACTGACCCACGGCAGACGGGCAGGGAGGGCGCAGTGCGGATCTCGCTGTGTCCACTCACCCACGGCAGACGGGCAGGCAGGGCGCAGTGCGGATCTGGCTGTGTCCACTCACCCACTGGAGACGGGCAGGAAAGGCGCAGTGTGGATCTGCCTGTGTCCACTCACCCACGGGAGACGGGCAAGAGGGTGCTGTGTGGATCTGGTTGTGTCCACTCACCCACGGCAGACGGGCGGGGAGGGCCCAGTGCGGATCTCGCTGTGTCCACTCACCCACGGCAGACGGGCAGGAAGGGCGCAGTGCGGATCTGGCTGTGTCCCCTCACCCACGGCAGACGGTCAGGCAGGGCGCATTGCGGATCTGGCTGTGTCCACTCTCCCACGGGAGACGGGTAGGCAAGGCGCAGTGTGGATCTGGCTGTGTCCACTCACCCACGGGAGACGGGCAGAGAGGGTGCTGTGTTGATCTGGCTATATCCACTGACCCACAGCACACGGGCAGGCAGGGCGCAGTGCGGATCTGGCTGTGTCCAATCACCCACGGCAGACGGGCAGGCAGGGCGCAGTGCGGATATGGCTGTGTCCACTCACCAACGGGAGACGGGCAGACAAGGCGCACTGAGGATCTGGCTGTGTCCACTCACCCACGGGAGACGGGTAGGCAAGGCGCAGTGTGGATCTTGTTGTGTCCACTCACCCACGGGAGACGGGCAGAGAGGCTGCTGTGTTGATTTGGCTGTGTCCACACAACCACGGGAGTCGTGTAGGCAAGGCGCAGTGTTGATCTGGCTGTGTCCACTCACCGACATGAGACGGACAGAGAGGGTGCTGTGTGGATCTGGCTATCTCCACTGACCCACGGCAGACGGGCATGCAGGGCGTAGTGCGGATCTGGCTGTGTCCACTCACCCACGGCAGACGGGCAGGCAGGGCGCAGTGCGGAAATGGCTGTGTCCACTCACCCACGGGAGACGGGCAAAGAGGGTGCAGTGTGGAAATGCCTATGTACACTGACCCACGACAGACGGGCAGGAAAGGCGCAGTGCGGTTCGGGCTGTGTCCACTCACCCACGGCAGACGGGCAGGCAGGGCACAGTGCGGATCTGGCTGTGTCCAATCACCCACGGCAGACGGGCAGGTAGGGCGCAGTGATGATCTGGCTGTGTCCGCTCACCCACGGCAGACGGTCAGGAAGGGCGCAGTGTGGATCTGGCTGTGTGTACTCTCCCACGGGAGACGGCCAGAGAGGGTGCTGTGTGGATCTGGCTATGTCCACTAACCCACAGCAGACGGGCAGGCAGGGCGCAGTGCGGATGTGGCTTTGTCCCCTCACCCACGGCAGACTGGCATGCAGGGCGCAGTGCAGAACTGGCTGTGTCCACTCACCCACGGGAGACGGGCAGAGAGGGTGCTGTGTGGATCTGGCTATGTCCACTGACCCACGGCAGACGGGCAGGCAGGGCGCAGTACGGACCTGATTGTGTTAACTCACCCACGGCAGACGGGCTGGCAAGGCGCAGTGTGGATCTGGCTGTGTCCACTCACCCACGGGAGACGGGCAGAGAGGGTGCTGTGTTGATCTGGCTATGTCCACTGACCCACGGCAGACGGGCATGCAGGGCGCAGTGCGGATCTCGCTGTGTCCACTCACCCACGGCAGACGGTCAGGCAGGGCGCAGTGCGGAATTGGCTGTGTCCACTCACCCACAGGAGACGGGTAGGCAGGGCGCAGTGTGGATCTGGCTGTGTCCACTCACCCACAGGAGACGGGCAGAGAGGGTCCTGTGTGGATCTGGCTATGTCCAATGATACACGGCAGTCGGGCTAGCAGGGCGCAGTGCGGATCTGGCTGTGTCCACTCATCCACGGCAGACGGTCAGGAAGGGCACAGTGCGGATCTGGCTGCGTCCACTCCCCCACGCGAGACGGGCAGAGAGGGTGCCGTGTGGATCTGGCTATGTCCACAGACCCACGGTAGACGGGCAGGCAAGGCGCAGTGCGGATCTGGCTGTGTCCCCTCACCCACGGCAGACGGGCAGGCAGGGCGCAGGGCGGATCTGGCTGTGTCCACTCACCATCGGGAGACGGGCAGAGAGGGTGCTGTGTGGATCTGGCTATGTCCACTGACCTACGGCAGACGGGCAGGCAGGGCGCAGTTCGGATCTGGCTGTGTCCACTCACCCACGGCAGACGGGCAGGCAGGGCGATGTGCGGATCTGGCTGTGTGCACTCACCCACGGGAGACGGGCAGGCAAGGCGCAGTGTGGATCTTGGTGTGTCCACTCACCCACGGGAGACGGGCAGACAGGGTGCTGTGTGCATCTGGCTATGTCCACTGACCGACGGCAGACGGACATGCAGGGCGCAGTGCGGATCTGGCTCTGTCCACTCACCCATGGCAGACGGTCAGGCAGGGCGCAGTCCGAATCTTGCTAGGTCCACTCACGCACGGGAGACGGGCAGGCAGGGCACAGTGCGGATCTGGCTGTGTCCACTCACCCACGGCACACGGGCAGGCAGGGCGCAGTGCGCATCTGGCTGTGTCCGCTCACCCACGGGAGATGGGCAAGCAAGGCGCAGAGTGGATCTGGCTGTGTCCACTCACCCACGGGAGACGGGCATTAAGGGCGCTGTGTGGATCTGGCTATGTCCACTGACCCACGGCTGACGGGCAGGCAGGGCGCAGTGCGGATCTGGCTGTGTCCAATCACCCACGGGCGACGGGCAGGCAAGGCGCAGTGTGGATCTGGCTGTGTCCACTCACCCACGGGAGACGGGCAGAGAGGGTGCTGTGTGGATCTGACTATGTCCACTACCCAAGGCAGACGGGCAGGCAGGGCGCAGTGCGGATCTGGCTGTGTCCACTCACCCACGGCAGACAGGCAGGCAGGGCGCAGTGCGGATCTGGCTGTGTCCACTCACTCACGGGAGACGGGCAGGCAAGGCGCAGTGTGGATCTGGCTGTGTCCACTCACCCACGGGATACGGGCAGAGAGGGTGCTGTGTGGATCTGGCTATGTACACTGACCCACTGCAGACGGGCAGGCAGGGCGCAGTGCGGATCTGGCTGTGTCCACTCACCCACGGCAGACGGTCAGGAAGGGCGCAGTGCGGATCTGGCTTTGTCCACTCACCCACGGGAGACGGGCAGGCAAGGCGCAGTTTGGATCTGGCTGTGTCCACTCACCCACGGGAGACGGGCAGAAAGGGCGCTGTATGGATCTGTCTATGTCCACTGACCCACGGCAGACGGGCAGGCAAGGCGCAGTGCGGATCTGGCTGTGTCCAATCACCCACGGCAGACGGGCAGGCAGGGCGCAGTGCGGATCTGGCTGTGTCCACTCACCCACGGCAGACGGTCAGGCAGGGCGCAGTGCGGATCTGGCTGTGTCCACTCACCCACGGGAGACGGGTAGGCAAGGCGCAGTGTAGATCTGGCTGTGTCCACTCATCAACGGGAGAGGGGCAGAGAGGGTGCCATGTGGATCTGGCTATGTCCACTGACCCACGGCAGATGGGCAGGCCGGGCGCAGTGCGGATCTGGCTGTGTCCCCTCACCCACGGCAGACGGTCAGGCAGGGCACAGTGCGGATCTGGCTGTGTCCACTCACCCTCGGCAGATGGTCAGGCAGGGCGCAGTGCGTATCTGGCTGTGTCCACTCACCCACGGGAGACGGGTAGGCAAGGCGCAGTGTGGATCTGGCTGTGTCCACTGACTCACGCGGACGGGCAGTGAGGGCGCAGTGCGGATCTGCCTGTGTTAACTCACCCATGGCAGACGGGCAGGCAGGGCGCAGTGCGGATCTGGCTGTGTCCACTGACCCACGGGAGACGAGGAGAGAGGGTGCCGTGTGGATCTGGCAATGTCCACTGACCCACGGCAGACGGGCATGCAGGGTGCAGTGCGGATCTGGCTGTGTCCCCTCACTCACGGCAGACGGTCAGGCAGGGAGCAGTGCGGAATTGGCTGTGTCCACTCACCCACGGGAGACGGGTAGGCAAGGCGCAGTGTGGATCTGGCAGTGTCCATCACCCACAGGAAACGGGCAGAGAGGGTCCTGTGTGGATCTGGCTGTGTCCACTCACCCACGGCAGACGGGCAGGCAGGTCGCAGTGCGGATCTGGCTGTGTCCACTCACCCACGGGAGTCGGGCAGGCAAGGCGCAGTGTGGATCTGGTCTGTCTACTCACCCACGGGAGACGGGCAGAGAGGGCGCTGTGTGGATCTCGCTATGTCCACTGACCCACGGCAGACGGGCAGGCAGGGCGCAGTGCGGATCTGGCTGTGTCCACTCACCCACGGGAGACGGGCAGGCAAGGCGCAGTGTGCATCTGGCTGTCTCCACTCACCCACGGGAGACGGGCAGAGAGGGTGCTGTGTGGATCTGGCTATGTACACTGACCCACGGCAGACGGGCAGACAGGGTGCAGTGCGGATCTGGCTGTGTCCACTCACCCACGGCAGACGGTCAGGCAGGGCGCAGAGCGGATCCGGCTGTGTCCACTCACCCACGGGAGACAAGCAGGCAGGGCGCAGTGCGGATCTGGCGGTGTCCACTCACCCACGGGAGACGGGCAGTCAGGGCGCAGTGAGAATCTGGCTATGTCCACTCACCCAAGGGAGACGGGCAGGCAAGGCGCAGTGTGGATCTGGCTGTGTCCACTCACGCACGGGAGACGGGGAGAGAGGGTGCTGTGTGGTCTGTCTATGTCCACTGACCGACGGCAGAAGGGCAGGCAGGGCGCAGTGCGGATCTGGCTGTGTCCCCTCACCGATGGCACACGGTCAGGCAGGGCGCAGTGCGGATCTGGCTGTGTCCACTCACCCACGGGAGACGGGCAGGCAGGGCGCAGTGCGGATCTGGCTTTGTCCACTCACCCAGGGCAGACGGGCAGGCAGGGCGCAGTGCGGATCTGACTGTGTCCACTCACCCATTGGAGACGGGCAGGCAAGGCGCAGTGTGGATCTGGCTGTGTCCACTCACCCACAGGAGACGGGCAGAGAGGGTGCAGTGAGGATCTGGCTGTTTCCACTCACCCACGGGAGACGGGCAGAGAGGGTGCTGTATGGATCTGTCTATATCCACTGACCCGCGGCAGACGGGCAGGAAGGGCGCAGTGCAGATCTGGCTGTGTCCACTCACCCACGGTAGACGGGCAGAGAGGGTGCTGTGTGGATCTGACTATGTACACTGACCCACGGCAGACGGTCCGGCAGGGCGGTGTGCGGATCTGGCTGTGTCCACTCACCCACGGCAGACGGTCAGGAAGGGCGCAGTGCGGATCTGGCTGTGTCCACTCACCCACGGGAGACGGGCCGGCCGGTCGCAGTGCGGATCTGGCTGTGTCCACTCACCCACGGCAGACGAGCAGGCAGGGCGCAGTGCGGATATGGCTGTGTCCACTCAGCCACGGGAGACGGGCAGCCAAGGCGCAGTGTGGATCTGGCTGTGTCCACTCACAAACAAGAGACGGGCAGAAAGGGCGCTGTGTGGATCTGGCTATGTCCACTGACCTACGGCAGACGGGCAGGCAGGGCGCAGTGCGGATGTGGCTGTGTCCACTCACCCACGGCAGATGGTCAGGCAGGGCGCAGTGCGGATCTGGCTGTGTCCACTCACCCACGGGAGACGGTCAGAGAGGGTGTCGTGTGGATCTGGCTATGTCCACTGACCCACGGTATACGGGCAGGCAGGGCGCACTGCGGATTTGGCTGTGTCCCCTCACCCACAGCAGACGGTCAGGCAGGGCGCAGTGCGGATCTGGCTGTCTCCCCTCTCCCACGGCAGACGGTCAGGCAGGGCGCAGTGCGGATCTGGCTGTGTCCACTCACCCAAGGGAGACGGGCAGGCAAGGCGCAGTGTGGATCTGGCTGTGTCCACTCACCCACGGGAGATGGGCAGGCAGGGCGCAGTGCGGATCTGGTTGTGTCCCCTCACCAACGGCACACGGTCAGGCAGGGCGCAGTGCGGATCTGGCTGTGTCCACTCACCCACGGAAGACGGGCAGGCAGAGCGCAGTGCGGATCTGGCTTTGTCCACTCACCCAGGGCAGACGGGCAGGCAGGGCGCAGTGCGGATATGGCTGTGTCCACTCACCCATGGGAGACGGGCAGGCAAGTCGCAGTGTGGATCTGGCTGTGTCCACTCACCCACAGGAGACGGGCAGAGAGGATGCAGTGAGGATCTGGCTGTTTCCACTCACCCACGGGAGACGGGCAGGCAGGGCGCAGTGCGGATCTGGCTGTGTCCACTCACCCACGGCAGACGGGCAGGCAGGGCTCAGTGCGGATCTGGCTGTGTCCACTCACCCACTAGAGACGGGCAGGCAAGGCGCAGTGTGGATCTGGCTGTGTCCACTCACCCACGGGAGATGGGCAGGCAGGGCGCAGTGCGGATCTGGCTGTGTCCCCTCACCCACGGCAGACATTCAGGCAGGGCGCAGTGCGGATCTGGCTGTGTCCACTCACCCACGGGAGACGGGTAGGCAAGGCGCAGTGTGGATCTGGCAGTGTCCACTCACCAACGGGAGACGGGCAAGAGGGCGCAGTGCGGATCTGGCTGTGTCCACACACCCATGGGAGACGGGCAGGCAGGGCACATTGCGGATCTGGCTGTGTCCACTCACCCAAGGGAGACGGGCAGGCAAGGCGCAGTGTGGATCTGGCTGTGTCCACTCACCCACGGGAGACGGGCAGAGAGGGTGCAGTGTGGTCTGGCTATGTCCACTGACCGACGGCAGACGGGCAGGAAGGGCGCAGTGCGGATCTGGCTTTGTCCACTCACCCAGGGCAGACGGGTATGCAAAGCGCAGTGTGGATCTGGCTGTGTCCACTCACCCACGGGAGACGGGCAGAGAGGGTGCCGTGTGGATCTGGCTATGTCCACTGACCCACGGCACACGGGCAGGCAGGGCGCAGTGCGGATCTGGCTGTGTCCCCTCACCCACGGCAGACGGTCAGGCAGGGCGCAGTGCGGAATTGCCTGTGTCCACTCACCCACGGGAGACAAGTAGGCAAGGTGCAGTGTGGATCTGGCTGTGTCCACTCACCCACGGGAGATGGGCAGAGAGGGTCCTGTGAGGATCTGTCTATGTCCACTGACCTACGGCAGACGGGCAGGCAGGGCGCAGTGCGGATCTTGCTGTGTCCACTCACCCACGGTAGACGGGCAGGCAGGGCGCACAGCGGATCTGGCTGTGTCCACTCACCCACGGGAGACGGGCAGGCAAGGTGCAGTGTCGATCTGGCTGTGTCCACTCACCCACGGGAGACGGGCAGAGATGGTGCTGTGTGGATCTGGCTATGTACACTGAACCACGGCAGACGGGCAGGCAGAGCGCAGTGCGGATCTGGCTGTGTCCACTCACCCACGGCAGACGGTCAGGCAGGGCGCAGTGCGGATCTGGCTCTGTCCACTCACCCACGGGAGACGGGCAGGCAGGGCACATTGCGGATATGGCTGTGTCCACTCACCCAAGGGAGACGAGCACGCAAGGCGCAGTGTGGATCGGGCTGTGTCCACTCACCCACGGGAGAAGGGCAGAGAGGGTGCTGTGTGGTCTGGCTATGTCCACTGACCGACGGCAGACAGGCAGGCAGGGCGCAGTGCGGATCTGGCTTTGTCCACTCACCCAGAGGAGACGGGCAGAGAGGGTGCCGTGTGGATCTGGCTATGTCCACTGACCCACGGCAGACGGTCATGCAGGGCGCAGTGCGGTTCTGGCTGTGTCCCCTCACCCACGGCAGACGGTCAGGCAGGGCGCAGTGCGGAATTGGCTGTGTCCACTCACCCACGGGGGACAAGTAGGCAAGGCGCAGTGTGGATCTGGCTGTGTCCACTCACCCATGAGAGACGGGCAGAGAGGGTCCTGTGAGGATCTGCCTATGTCCACTGACCCAAGGCAGACGGGCAGGCAGGGCGCAGTGCAGATCTTGCTGTGTCCACTCACCCACGGTGGACGGGCAGGCAGGGCGCACATCGGATCTGGCTGTGTCCACTCACCCACGGGAGACGGGCAGGCATAGCGCAGTGTGGATCTGGCTGTGTCCACAACCCACGGGAGACCGGCAGAGAGGGTGCTGTGTGGATCTGGCTATGTAAACTGACCCACGGCAGACAGGCAGGCAGAGCGCAGTGCGGATCTGGCTGTGTCCACTCACCCACGGCAGATGGTCAGGCAGGGGGCAGTGCGGATCTGGCTGTGTCCACTCACCCACGGGAGATGGGCAGGCAGGCCGCAGTGCGGATCTGGCTGTGTCCACTCACCCACGGGAGATGGGCAGGAAGGGCGCAGTGCGGATCTGGCTCTGTCCACTCACCCACGGGAGACCGGCAGGCAGGGCATAGTGTGGATCTGGCTGTGTCCACTCACCCACGGGCGACGGCCAGGCAGGGCGCAGTGCGGATCTGGCTGTGTCCACTCTCCCACAGGAGACAGGCAGGCAGGGCGCAGTGCGGAATTGGCTGAGTCCACTCACACACGGCAGACAGGCAGGCAGGGCGAGTGCGGATCTGGCTGTGTCCACTCACCCACAGCAGACGTTCAGGAAGGGCGCAGTGCGGATCTGGCTGTGTGCACTCACCCATGGGTGACGGGCAGGCAGGGCACAGTGCGGATCTCGCTGTGTCTACTCACCCACGGCAGACGAATAGGCAGGGCGCAGTGTGGATCTGGCTGTGTCCACTCACCCACGGGAGATGGACAGAGAGGGTGCTGTGTGGATCTGGCTATGTACACTGACCCACAGCAGACGGGCAGGCAGGGCGCAGTGCGGATCTGGCTGTGTCCACTCACCCACGGCAGACGGTCAGGCAGGGCGCAGTGCGGATCTGGCGGTGTCCACTCACCCACGGGAGACGGGCAGGCAAGGCGCAGTGCGGATCTGGCTGTGTCCACTCTCCCACGGGAGACGGGCAGGCAGGGCGCAGTGCGGAACTGGCTGTGTCCACTCTCCCACGGCAGACGGGCAGGCAGGGCGCAGTGCGGATCTGGCTGTGTCCACTCTCCCACGGGAGACGGGCAGGCAGGGCGCAGTGCGTATCTGGCAGTGTCCACTCTCCCACGGCAGACGGGCAGGCAAGGCGCAGTGTGGATTTTGCTGTGTCCACTCACCCACGGAGGACTGGCAGAAAGGGTGCTGTGTGGATCTGGCTATGTCCACTGACCCACGGCAGACGGGCAGGCAGGGCGCAGTGCGGATATGGCTGTGTCCACTCACCCATGGGAGATGGGCCGGCAGGGTGCAGTGCGGATCTTGCTGTGTCCACTCACTCAAGGGGGACGGGTAGGCAAGGCGCAGTGTGGATCTGGCTGTGTCCACTAACCCACGGGTGACGGGCAGAGACGGTGCTGTGTGGATCTGGCTATGTCCACTGAACCACGGCAGACGGGCAGGCAGGGGGCAGTTCGGATCTGGCTGTGTCCACTCACTCACGGAGACGGGCAGGCAAGGCGCAGTGTGGATCTGGCTGTGTCCACTCACCCACGGGAGACGGGCAGAACGGGCGCTGTGTGGATCTGGCTATGTCCACTGACCGACGGCAGACGGGTAGGCAGGGCGCAGTGCGGATCTGGCTGTGTCCACTCACCCACGGGAGACGGGAAGGCAGGGCGCAGTGCGGATCGGGCTGTGTCCACTCACCCACGGGAGACGGGAAGGCAAGGCGCAGTGCGGATCGGGCTGTGTCCACTCACCAACGGGAGACGGGTAGGCAAGGCGCAGTGTGGATCTGGCTGTGTCCACTCACCCACGGGAGACGGGCACACAGGGTGCTGTGTGGATCTGGCTATGTCCACTCACCCACTGCAGACGGGCAGGCAGGGCGCACTGCGGATCTGGCGGTGTCCAGTCACCCATGGCAGACGGGCAGGCAGGGCGCAGTGCGGATCTGGCGGTGTCCACGCACCAACGGGAGACGGGCAGGCAGGGCGCAGTGCGTATCTGGCTGTGTCCACTCTTCCACGGGAGACGGGCAGGCAGGGCGCAGTGCGGATCTGGCTGTGTCCACTCAGCCACGGCAGACAGGCATGCAGGGCGCAGTGCCGATCTGGCTGTGTCCACTCACCCACGGGAGACGGGCAGGTAAGGCGAGTGTGGATCTGGCTGTGTCCACTCACCCACGGGAGATGGGCAGAGAGGGTGCTGTGTGGATCTGGCTATGTACACTGACCCACGGCAGACGGGCAGGCAGGGCGCAGTGCGGATCTGGCTGTGTCCACTCACCCACGGGAGACGGTCAGTCAGGGCGCAGTGAGGATCTGGCGGTGTCCACTCACCAATGGGAGACGGGCAGGCAGGGCGCAGTGCGTATCTGGCTGTGTCCACTCACACACGGCAGACAGGCAGGCAGGGCGTAGTGCGGATCTGGCTGTGTCCACTCACCCACGGCAGACGGTCAGGAAGGGCGCAGTGCGGATCTGGCTGTGTCCACTCACCCACGGGAGACGGGCAGGCAGGGCGCAGTGCGTATCTGGCTGTGTCCAATCACCCACGGCAGACGGGCAGGCAGGGCGCAGTGCGGATCTGGCTGTGTCCAATCACCCATGGCAGACGGGCAGGCAGGGCGCAGTGCGAATCAGGCTGTGTCCACTCACCCACGGCAGACGGTCAGGCAGGGTGCAGTGCGGATCTGGTTGTGTCCACTCACCAACTGGAGACGGGTAGGCAAGGCGCAGTGCGGATCTGGCTGTGTCCAATCACCCACGGCAGACGGGCAGGCATGTCGCAGTGCGGATCTGGCTGTGTCCCCTCACACACGGCAGATGGTCAGGCAGGGCGCAGTGCGGATCTGGCTGTGTCCACTCACCCACCGGAGACGGGTAGGCAAGGCGCAGTGTGGATCTGGCTGTGTCCACTCACCCACGGGAGACGGGCACAGAGGGTGCTGTGTGGATCTGGCTATGTCCACTCACCCACTGCAGACGGGCAGGCAGGGCGCACTGCGGATCTGGCTGTGTCCAGTCACCCATGGCAGACGTGCAGGCAGGGCGCAGTGCGGATCTGGCGGTGTCCACGCACCAACGGGAGACGGGCAGGCAGGGCGCAGTGCGTATCTGGCTCTGTCCACTCTTCCACGGGAGACGGGCAGGCAGGGCGCAGTGTGGATCTGGCTGTGTCCACTCACACACGGCAGACAGTCAGGCAGGGCGAAGTGCGGATCTGGCTGTGTCCACTCACCCACGGCAGACGGTCAGGAAGGGCGCAGTGCGGATCTGGCTGTGTCCACTCACCCATGTTAGACGGGCAGGCAGGGCGCAGTGCGGATCTGGCTGTGTCCAATCACCCACGGCAGACGGGCATGCAGGGCGCAGTGCGGATCTGGCTGGGTCCACTCACCCACGGGAGATGGGCAGAGAGTGTCCTTTGTGGATCTGGCTATGTCCACTGACCCACGGCAGACGGGCAGGCAGGGCGCAGTGCGGATATGGCTGTGTCCACTCACCCAAGGGGGACGGGTAGGCAAGGCGCAGTGTGGATCTGGCTGTGTCCACTCACCCACGGGAGATGGGCAGAGAGTGTCCTTTGTGGATCTGGCTATGTCCAATTACCAACGGCAGACGGGCAGGCAGGGCGCAGTGCGGATATGGCTGTGTCCACTCACCCACGGGAGACGGGCAGGCAAGGCGCACTGAGGATCTGGCTGTGTCCACTCACCCACGGCAGACGGGCAGTCAGGGCGCAGTGCGGATCTGGCTGTGTCCACTTATCAACGGGAGACGGGTAGGCAAAGTGCACTGTGGATCTGGATGTGTCCACTCACCCACGGGAGACAGGCAGAGAGAGTGCCGTGTGGATCTAGCTATGTCCACTGACCCACAGCAGACGGGTAGGCAGGGCGCAGTGAGGATCTGGCTGTGTTCCCTCACCCACGGCAGACGGTCAGGCAGGGCGCAGTGCGGATCTGGCTGTGTCCACTCACCCACGGGAGACGGGAAGGCAAGGCGCACTGTGGATCTGGCTGTGTGCACTCACCCACGGGAAACGGGCAGAGAGGGTGCTGTGTGGATCTGGCTATGTCCACTGACCCACGACAGACGGGCAGGCAGGGCGCAGTGCGGATCTGGCTGTGTCCGCTCACCCACGGCAGACGGGCAGGCAGGGCGCAGTGCGGATCTGGCTGTGTCCACTCACCCACGGGAGACGGGCAGGTAAGGCGAGTGTGGATCTGGCTGTGTCCACTCACCCACGGGAGATGGGCAGAGAGGGTGCTGTGTGGATCTGGCTATGTACACTGACCCACGGCAGACGGGCAGGCAGGGCGCAGTGCGGATCTGGCTGTGTCCACTCACCCACGGGAGACGGTCAGTCAGGGCGCAGTGAGGATCTGGCGGTGTCCACTCACCAATGGGAGACGGGCAGGCAGGGCGCAGTGCGTATCTGGCTGTGTCCACTCACACACGGCAGACAGGCAGGCAGGGCGTAGTGCGGATCTGGCTGTGTCCACTCACCCACGGCAGACGGTCAGGAAGGGCGCAGTGCGGATCTGGCTGTGTCCACTCACCCACGGGAGACGGGCAGGCAGGGCGCAGTGCGTATCTGGCTGTGTCCAATCACCCACGGCAGACGGGCAGGCAGGGCGCAGTGCGGATCTGGCTGTGTCCAATCACCCATGGCAGACGGGCAGGCAGGGCGCAGTGCGAATCAGGCTGTGTCCACTCACCCACGGCAGACGGTCAGGCAGGGTGCAGTGCGGATCTGGTTGTGTCCACTCACCAACTGGAGACGGGTAGGCAAGGCGCAGTGCGGATCTGGCTGTGTCCAATCACCCACGGCAGACGGGCAGGCATGTCGCAGTGCGGATCTGGCTGTGTCCCCTCACACACGGCAGATGGTCAGGCAGGGCGCAGTGCGGATCTGGCTGTGTCCACTCACCCACCGGAGACGGGTAGGCAAGGCGCAGTGTGGATCTGGCTGTGTCCACTCACCCACGGGAGACGGGCACAGAGGGTGCTGTGTGGATCTGGCTATGTCCACTCACCCACTGCAGACGGGCAGGCAGGGCGCACTGCGGATCTGGCTGTGTCCAGTCACCCATGGCAGACGTGCAGGCAGGGCGCAGTGCGGATCTGGCGGTGTCCACGCACCAACGGGAGACGGGCAGGCAGGGCGCAGTGCGTATCTGGCTCTGTCCACTCTTCCACGGGAGACGGGCAGGCAGGGCGCAGTGTGGATCTGGCTGTGTCCACTCACACACGGCAGACAGTCAGGCAGGGCGAAGTGCGGATCTGGCTGTGTCCACTCACCCACGGCAGACGGTCAGGAAGGGCGCAGTGCGGATCTGGCTGTGTCCACTCACCCATGTTAGACGGGCAGGCAGGGCGCAGTGCGGATCTGGCTGTGTCCAATCACCCACGGCAGACGGGCATGCAGGGCGCAGTGCGGATCTGGCTGGGTCCACTCACCCACGGGAGATGGGCAGAGAGTGTCCTTTGTGGATCTGGCTATGTCCACTGACCCACGGCAGACGGGCAGGCAGGGCGCAGTGCGGATATGGCTGTGTCCACTCACCCAAGGGGGACGGGTAGGCAAGGCGCAGTGTGGATCTGGCTGTGTCCACTCACCCACGGGAGATGGGCAGAGAGTGTCCTTTGTGGATCTGGCTATGTCCAATTACCAACGGCAGACGGGCAGGCAGGGCGCAGTGCGGATATGGCTGTGTCCACTCACCCACGGGAGACGGGCAGGCAAGGCGCACTGAGGATCTGGCTGTGTCCACTCACCCACGGCAGACGGGCAGTCAGGGCGCAGTGCGGATCTGGCTGTGTCCACTTATCAACGGGAGACGGGTAGGCAAAGTGCACTGTGGATCTGGATGTGTCCACTCACCCACGGGAGACAGGCAGAGAGAGTGCCGTGTGGATCTAGCTATGTCCACTGACCCACAGCAGACGGGTAGGCAGGGCGCAGTGAGGATCTGGCTGTGTTCCCTCACCCACGGCAGACGGTCAGGCAGGGCGCAGTGCGGATCTGGCTGTGTCCACTCACCCACGGGAGACGGGAAGGCAAGGCGCACTGTGGATCTGGCTGTGTGCACTCACCCACGGGAAACGGGCAGAGAGGGTGCTGTGTGGATCTGGCTATGTCCACTGACCCACGACAGACGGGCAGGCAGGGCGCAGTGCGGATCTGGCTGTGTCCGCTCACCCACGGCAGACGGGCAGGCAGGGCGCAGTGCGGATCTGGCTGTGTCCTCTCACCCATGGGAGACGGGCAGGCAGGGCACAGTGCGGATCTGGCTGTGTCCACTCACCCACGGCAGACGGGCAGGCAGGGCGCAGTGCGGATCTGGCTGTGTCCACTGACCCACGGGAGACGGGCAGGCAAGGCGCAGTGTGGATCTGGCTGTGTCCACTCACCCACGGGACATGGGCAGAGAGGGTGCTGTGTGGATCTGGCTATGTCCACTGACCCACGGAAGACGGGCAGGCAGGGTGCAGTGGGGATCTGGCTGTGTCCAATAACCCACGGCAGACGCTCAGGCAGGGTGCAGTGCGGATCTGGCTGTGTCCACTCACCCACGGGAGACGGGCAGGCAAGGCGCACTGTGGATCTGGCTGTGACCACTCACCCACGGGAGACAGGCAGAGAGGGTGCTTTGTGGATCTAGCTATGTCCACTGACCCACTGCAGACGGGCAGGCAGGGCACAGTGCGGATCTGGGTGTGTCAAATCACCGGCGGCAGACGGGCAGGCAGGGCGCAGTGCGGATCTGGCTGTGTCCACTCACCCAAGGGGGACGGGTAGGCAAGGCGCAGTGTGGATCTGGCTGTGTCCACTCACCCACGGGAGACGGGCAGAGAGTGTCCTTTGTGGATCTGGCTATGTCCAATTACCCACGGCAGACGGCCATGCAGGGCGCAGTGCGGATATGGCTGTGTCCACTCACCCAAGGGGGACGGGTAGGCAAGGCGCAGTGTGGATCTGGCTGTGTCTACTCACCCACGGGAGACGGGCAGAGAGTGTCCTTTGTGGATCTGGCTATGTCCAATTACCCACGGCAGATGGACAGGCAGGGCGCAGTGCGGATATGGCTGTGTCCACTCACCCACGGGAGACGGGCAGGCAAGGCGCACTGAGGATCTTGCTGTGTCCACTCACCCACGGCAGACGGGCAGGCAGGGCGCAGTGCGGATCTGGCTGTGTACACTTATCAACGGGAGTCGGGTATTCAAAGCGCACTGTGGATCTGGCTGTGTCCACTCACCCACGGGAGACGGGCAGAGAGGGTGCCGTGTGGATCTGGCTATGTCCACTGACCCACGGCAGACGGGTAGGCAGGGCGCAGTGAGGATCTGGCTGTGTTCCCTCACCCGCGGCAGACGGTCAGGCAGGGCGCAGTGCGGATCTGGCTGTGTCCACTCACCCACGGGAGACGGGTAGGCAAGGCGCACTGTGGATCTGGCTGTGTGCACTCACACACGGCAGACAGGCAGGCAGGGCGTAGTGCGGATCTGGCTGTGTCCACTCACCCACGGCAGACGGTCAGGAAGGGCGCAGTGCGGATCTGGCTGTGTCCACTCACCCACGGGAGACGGGCAGGCAGGGCGCAGTGCGGATCTGGCTGTGTCCACTCACCCACGGGAGAAGGGCAGGCAGGGCGCAGTGCGGATCTGGCTGTGTCCAATCACCCACGGCAGACGGGCAGGCAGGGCGCAGTGCGAATCTGGCTGTGTCTACTCACCCACGGCAGACGGTCAGGCAGGGTGCAGTGCGGATCTGGCTTTGTCCACTCACCAACAGGAGACGGGTAGGCAAGGCGCAGTGTGGATCTGGCTGTGTCCACTCACCCACGGGAGACGGGCAGAGTGGGTGCTGTGTGGATCTGGCTATGTCCACTGACCCACAGCAGACGGGCAGGCATGTCGCAGTGCGGATCTGGCTGTGTCCCCTCACACACGGCAGATGGTCAGGCAGGGCGCAGTGCGGATCTGGCTGTGTCCACTCACCCACGGGAGACGGGTAGGCAAGGCGCAGTGTGGATCTGGCTGTGTCCACTCACCCACGGGAGACGGGCACAGAGGGTGCTGTGTGGATCTGGCTATGTCCACTCACTCACTGCAGACGGTGAGGCAGGGCGCACTGCGGATCTGGCTGTGTTCAGTCACCCATGGCAGACGGGCAGGCAGGGCGCAGTGCGGATCTGGCGGTGTCCACGCACCAACGGGAGACGGGCAGGCAGGGCGCAGTGCGTATCTGGCTGTGTCCACTCTTCCACGGGAGACGGGCAGGCAGGGCGCAGTGCGGATCTGGCTGTGTCCACTCACACACGGCAGACGGTCAGGAAGGGCGCAGTGCGGATCTGGCTGTGTCCACTCACCCATGGGAGACGGGCAGGCAGGGCGCAAGGCGGATCTGGCTGTGTCCAATCACCCACGGCAGACGGGTAGGCAGGGCGCAGTGCGGATCTGGCTGGGTCCACTCACCCACGGGAGATGGGCAGAGAGTGTATTTTGTGGATCTGGCTATGTCCACTGACCCACGGCAGACGGGCAGGCAGGGCGCAGTGCGGATCTGGCTGTGTCCACTCACCCACGGGAGACGGGTAGGCAAGGCGCAGTGCGGATCTGGCTGTGTCCACTCACCCAAGGGGGACGGGTAGGCAAGGCACAGTGTGGATCTGGCTGTGTCCACTCACCCACGGGAGACGGGCAGAGAGTGTCCTTTGTGGATCTGGCTATGTCCAATTACCCACGGCAGACGGGCAGGCAGGGCGCAGTGCGGATATGGCTGTGTCCACTCACCCAAGGGGGACGGGTAGGCAAGGCGCAGTGTGGATCTGGCTGTGTCCACTCACCCACGGGAGACGGGCAGATAGTGTCCTTTGTGGATCTGGCTATGTCCAATTACCCACGACAGACGGGCAGGCAGGGCGCAGTGCGGATATGGCTGTGTCCTCTCACCCACGGGAGACGGGCAGGCAAGGCGCACTGAGGATCTGGCTGTGTCCACTCACCCACGGCAAACGGGCAGGCAGGGCGCAGTGCGGATCTGGCTGCGTCCACTTATCAACGGGAGACGGGTAGGCAAAGCGCACTGTGGATCTGGCTGTGTCCACTCACCCACGGGAGACGGGCAGAGAGGGTGCTGTGTGGATCTGGCTATGTCCACTGACCTACGACAGACGGGCAGGCAGGGCGCAGTGCGGATCTGGCTGTGTCCGCTCACCCACGGCACACGGGCAGGCAGGGCGATGTCCGGATCTGTCTGTGTCCACTCACCCACGGGAGACGGGCAGGCAAGTCGCAGTGTGGATCTGACTGTGTCCACTCACCCACGGGAGACGGGCAGAGAGGGTGCTGTGTGGATCTGGCTATGTCCACTGACCCACGGCAGACGGACAGGCAGGGCGCAGTGCGGATCTGGCTTTGTCCACTCACCCACGGCAGACGGTCGGGCAGGGCGCAGTGCGGATCTGGCTGTGTCCTCTCACCCACGGGAGACGGGCAGGCAGGGCACAGTGCGGATCTGGCTGTGTCCACTCACCCACGGCAGTCGGGCAGGCAGGGCGCAGTGCGGATCTGGCTGTGTCCACTCACCCACGGGAGACGGGCAGGCAAGGCGCAGTGTGGATCTGGCTGTGTCCACTCACCCACGGGACATGGGCAGAGAGGGTGCTGTGTGGATCTGGCTATGTCCACTGACCCACGGAAGACGGGCAGGCAGGGCGCAGTGGGGATCTGGCTGTGTCCAATAACCCACGGCAGACGCTCAGGCAGGGTGCAGTGCGGATCTGGCTGTGTCCACTCACCCACGGGAGACGGGCAGGCAAGGCGCACTGTGGATCTGGCTGTGACCACTCACCCACGGGAGACAGGCAGAGAGGGTGCTTTGTGGATCTAGCTATGTCCACTGACCCACTGCAGACGGGCAGGCAGGGCACAGTGCGGATCTGGGTGTGTCAAATCACCGGCGGCAGACGGGCAGGCAGGGCGCAGTGCGGATCTGGCTGTGTCCACTCACCCAAGGGGGACGGGTAGGCAAGGCGCAGTGTGGATCTGGCTGTGTCCACTCACCCACGGGAGACGGGCAGAGAGTGTCCTTTGTGGATCTGGCTATGTCCAATTACCCACGGCAGACGGGCATGCAGGGCGCAGTGCGGATATGGCTGTGTCCACTCACCCAAGGGGGACGGGTAGGCAAGACGCAGTGTGGATCTGGCTGTGTCTACTCACCCACGGGAGACGGGCAGAGAGTGTCCTTTGTGGATCTGGCTATGTCCAATTACCCACGGCAGATGGACAGGCAGGGCGCAGTGCGGATATGGCTGTGTCCACTCACCCACGGGAGACGGGCAGGCAAGGCGCACTGAGGATCTGGCTGTGTCCACTCACCCACGCAGACGGGCAGGCAGGGCGCAGTGCGGATCTGGCTGTGTACACTTATCAACGGGAGACGGGTATTCAAAGCGCACTGTGGATCTGGCTGTGTCCACTCACCCACGGGAGACGGGCAGAGAGGGTGCCGTGTGGATCTGGCTATGTCCACAGACCCACGGCAGACGGGTAGGCAGGGCGCAGTGAGGATCTGGCTGTGTTCCCTCACCCGCGGCAGACGGTCAGGCAGGGCGCAGTGCGGATCTGGCTGTGTCCACTCATTCACGGGAGACGGGCAGGCAAGACGCAGTGTGGATCTGGCTGTGTCCACTCACCCACTGGACACGGGCAGAGAGTGTGCTGTGTGAATCTGGCTATGTCCACTGACCCACGGCAGACGGGCAGTCAGGGCGCAGTGTGGAACTAGCTGTGTCCACTCACCCACGGCAGAAGGTCAGGAAGGGCGCAGTGCGGATCTGGCTGTGTCCACTCACGCACGGGAGACGGGTAGGCAAGGCGCAGTGTGGATCTGACTGTGTTCACTCACCCACGGGAGACGGGCAGAGAGGGTGCTGTGTGGATCTGGCTATGTCCACTGACCCACGGCACACGGGCAGGCAGGGCGCAGTGCGGATCTGCTGTGTCCACTCACCCACGGCAGACGGTCAGGCAGGGCGCAGTGCGGATCTGGCTGTGTCCACTCACCCACGGAAGACGGGCAGGCAGGGCACAGTGCGGATCTGGCTGTGTCCACTCACCCACGGCAAACGGTCAGGAAGGGCACAGTGCGGATCTGGCTGTGTCCACTGACCCACGGGAGACGGGCAGGCAGGGCGCAGTGCGGATCTGGCTGTGTCCACTCACCCATGGCAGACGGGCAGGCAGGGCGCAGTGTGGATCTGGCTGTGTCCACTCACCCACGGGAGACTGGAAGAAAGGGCGCTGTGTGGATCTGGGTATGTCCACCGACCCACGGCAGACGGGCAGGCAAGGCGCAGTGCGGATCTAGCTGTGTCCAATCACCCACGGCAGACGGGCAGGCAGGGCGCAGTGCGGATATGGCTGTGTCCACTCACCCACGGCAGACGGTCAGGCAGGGCACAGTGCGGATCTGGCTGTTTCCACTCACAAATGGGAGACGGGCAGGCAGGGCCCAGTGCGGATCTGGCTGTGTCCACTCACCCACGGGAGACGGGAGGGAAGGCGCAGTGTGGATCTGGCTGTGTCCACTCACCCACGGGAGAAGGGCAGGGGGATGCTGTGTGGATCTGGCTATGTACACTGACCCACGGCAGATGAGCAGGCAGGGCGGTTTGCAGATCTGGCTGTTTCCACTCACCCACGACAGACGGTCAGGAAGGGCGCAGTGCGGATCTGGCTGTGTCCACTCACCCACTGGAGATGGCCAGGCAGGGCGCAGTGCGGATCTGGCTGTCTCCACTCACCAACGGGAGACGGGAAGGCAAGGCGCACTGTGGTTCTGGCTGTGTCCAATCACCCACGGGAGACGGGCAGAGAGGGTGCTGTGTGGATCTGGGTATGTACACTCACCCACGGCAGACGGGCAGGCAGGGCGCAGTGCGGATCTGGCTGTGTCCAATCACCCACGGGAGACAGGCAGGCAAGGCGCAGTGCGGATTTGGATGTGTCCAATCACCCACGGCAGACGGGCAGGCAGGGCGCAGTGCGGATCTGGCTGTGTCCACTCACCTACGGCAGACGGTCAGGCAGGACACAGTGCGGATCTGACTGTGTCCACTCACCCAAAAGAGACGGGCAGGCAGGGCGCAGTGCGGATCTGGCTGTGTACACTCACCCACGGGAGTCGGGAAGGCAAGGCGCACTGTGGTTCTGGCTGTGTCCAATCACCCACGGGAGACGGGCAGAGAGGGTGCTGTGTGGATCTGGGTATGTACACTCACCCACGGCAGACGGGCAGGGAGTGCGCAGTGCGGATCTGGCTGTGTCCAATCACCCACGGCAGACGGTCAGGCAGGGCACAGTGCGGATCTGGCTGTGTCCACTCACCCTCGGCAGATGGTCAGGCAGGGCGCAGTGCGTATCTGGCTGTGTCCACTCACCCACGGGAGACGGGTAGGCAAGGCGCAGTGTGGATCTGGCTGTGTCCACTCACCCACGGGAGACGGGCAGAGAGGGTGGTGTGTGGATCTGGCTATGTCCACTGACCCACGGCAGATGGGCAGGCAGGGCGCAGTGCGGATCTGGCTGTGTCCACTCACCCACGGGAGATGGGCAGGCAAGGTGCAGTGTGGATCTGGCTGTGTCCAATCACCCACGGGAGACTGGCAAGGGGGTGTTGTTTGGATCTGGCTATGTACACTGACCCACAGCAGACGGGAAGGCAGGGCGGTGTGTGGATCTGGCTGTGTCCACTCACCCACGGTAGACGGTCAGGAAGGGCGCAGTGCGGATCTGGCTGTGTCCACACACCCACTGGAGAAGGCCAGGCAGGGCGCAGTGCATATCTGGCTGTGTCCACTCACCCACGGGAGACGGGCAGGCAAAGCGCAGTGCGGATCTGGCTGTGTCCACTCACCCACGGGAGACGGGCAGAGAGGGTGCTGTGTGGATATGGCTGTGTCCACTGACCCACGGCAGACGGGCAGGCAGGGCGCAGTGCGGATCTGGCTGTGTCCACTCACCCACGGCAGACGGTCAGGCAGCGCGCAGTGCGGATATGGCTGTGTCCACTCACCCACGGGAGACGGGTAGGCAAGGCGCAGTGTGGATTTGGCTGTTTCCACTCTCCCATGGGAGACGGGCAAAGAGTGTGCTGTGTGGATCTAGCTATGTCCACTGACCCACGGCAGACGGGCAGGTTGGGCGCAGTGCGGATCTGGCTATGTCCACTTACCCACGGCAGACGTGCAGGCAGGGCGCAGTGCGGATCTGGATGTGTCCACTCACCCACGGGAGACAGGCAGGCAAGGCGCAGTGTGGATCTGGCTGTGTCCACTCACCCACGGAAGACGGACAGAGAGGGTGCCGTGTGGATTTTGCTATGTCCACAGACCCACGGCAGACGGGCAGGCAGGGCGCAGTGCAGATCTGGCTGTGTCCCCTCACGCACGGCAGACGGTCAGGCAGGGCGCAGTGCGGATCTGGCTGTGTGCAATCACCAACGGGAGACGGGCAGAGAGGGTGCTGTGTGGATCTGACTATGTCCACTGACCCATGGCAGACGGGCAGGCAGGGCGCAGTGCGGATCTGGCTGTGTCCCCTCACCCACGGCAGACGGTCAGGGAGGGCGCAGTCTGGATCTGGCTGTGTCCACTCACCCACGGGTGACGAGCAGGCAGGGCGCAGTGCGGATCTGGCTGTGTCCACTGACCCACGGCAGACGGGCAGGCAGGGCGCAGTGCGGATCTGGCTGTGTCCACTCACCTACGGCAAACGGGCAGGAAAGGCGCAGTGCGGATCTGGCAGTGTCCACTCACCCACGGGAGACGGGCAGGCAAGGCGCAGTGTGGATATGGCTGTGTCCACTCACCCATGGGAGACGGGCAGAGAGGGTGCTGTGTGGATCTGGCTATGTACACTGACCCACGGCAGACGGGCAGGCAGGGCGCAGTGCAGATCTGGCTGTGTCCACTCTCCCACGGCAGACAGTCAGGAAGGGCGCAGTGCGTATCCGGCTGTGTCCACTCACCCATGGGAGACGGGCAGATAGGGTGCTGTGTGGATCTGGCTATGTCCACTGACTCACGGCAGACGGGCAGGCAGGGCGCAGTGCGGATCTGGCTGTGTCCAATCACCCACGGCAGACGGGCATGCAGGGCGCAGTGCGGATCTGGCTATGTCCACTCACCCACGGCAGACGGTCAGGCAGGGCACAGTGTGGATCTGGCTATGTCCACAGATCCACGCCAGACGGTCAGAGAGGGTGCTGTGTGGATCTGGCTAATTACACTAACCCACGGCAGACGGGCAGCCAGGGCGCAGTGCTGATCTGGCTGTGTCCACTCACCCACGGCAGACGGTCAGGCAGGGCGCAGTGCGGATCTGGCTGTGTCCACTCACCCACGGGAGACGGGTAAGCAAGGCGCAGTGTGGATCTGGCTGTGTCCACTCACCCACGGGAGACGGGCACAGAGGGTGCTGTGTGGATCTGGCTATGTCCACTGACCCACGGCAGACGGGCAGGCAGGGCGCAGTGCGGATCTGGCTCTGTCAACTCACCCACGGCAGATGGGCAGGCAGGGCGCAGTGCGGATCTGGCTGTGTCTACACACCCACGGGAGACTGGCTGGCAAGGCGCAGTGTGGTCTGGCTGTGTCCACTCACCCATGGGAGACGGGCAGAGAGGGTGCTGTGTGGATCTGGCTAATTACACTAACCCATGGCAGACGGGCAAGCAGGGCGGTGTGCGGATCTGGCTGTGTCCACTCACCCACGGCAGACGGCCCGGAAGGGCGCAGTGCAGATCTTGCTGTGTCCCCTCACCCACGGCAGACGGTCAGGCAGGGCGCAGTGCGGATCTGGCTGTGTCCAATCACCCACGGCAGACGGGCAGGCAGGGCGCAGTGCGGATCTGGCTGTGTCCACTCACCCACGGGAGACGGGCAGGCAGGGCGCAGTGCGGATCTGGCTGTGTCCACTCACCAACGGGAGACAGGCAGTCAAGGCGCAGTGTGGATCTTACTGTGTCCACTGACTCACGGGAGACGGGCAGAGAGGGTGCTGTGTGGATCTGGCTATGTCCACTGACCACGGCACACGGGCAGGCAGGGCGCAGTGTGGATCTGTCTGTGTCCACTCACCCACGGCAGACGGTCAGGCAGGACGCAGTGCGGATCTGACTGTGTCCACTCACCCAAAAGAGACGGGCAGGCAGGGCGCAGTGCGGATCTGGCTGTGTCCACTCACCCACGGGAGACGGGCAGAGAGGGTGCTGTGTGGATCTGGCTATTTACACTAACCCACGGCAGACGGGCAAGCAGGGGTGTGTGCGGATCTGGCTGTGTCCACTCACCCACGGCAGACGGCCAGGAAGGGCGCAGTGCTGATCTGGCTGTGTCCACTGACCCACGGCAGACGGGCAGGCAGGGCGCAGGGCGGATCTGACTGTGTCCTCTCACCCACAGCAGACGGGCAGGCAAGGCGCAGTGCGGATCTGGCAGTGTCCACTCACCCACGGGAGACGGGCAGGCAAGGCGCAGTGTGGATATGGCTGTGTCAACTCACCCACGGGAGAAGGGCAGAGAGGGTGCTGTGTGGATCTGGCTATGTCCACTGACCCACGGCAGACGGGCAGGCAGGGCGCCGTGCGGATCTGGCTGTGTCCACTCACCCACGGTAGACAGGTAGGCAAGGCGCAGTGCAGATCTGGCTGTGTACACTCACCCACGGCAGACGGGCAGGCAGGGCGCAGTGCGGATCTGGCTGTGTCCACTCACTCACGGCAGACGGTCAGGCAGGGCGCATTGCGGATCTGGCTGTGTCCACTCACCCACGGCAGACGGTCAGGCAGGGCGCAGTGCGAATCTGGCAGTGTCTACTCACCCACGGGAGACGGGCAGGCAGGGCGCAGTGCGGATCTGCCTGTGTCCACTCACCCACGGCAGACGGGCAGGCAGGGCGCAGTGTGGATCTGGCTGTGTCCACTCACCCACGGGAGATGGGCAGAGAGTGTGGTGTGTGGATCTGGCTATGTCCACTGACCCACGGCAGACGGGCAAGCAGGGCGCAGTGCGGATCTGGCTGTGTCCACTCACCTACGGCAGACGGTCAGGCAGGGTGCAGTGCGGATCTGGCTGTGTCCACTCACCCACGGGAGACGGGTAGGAAAGGCGCAGTGTGGATCTGACTGTGTCCACTCACCCACGGGAGACGGGCAGAGAGGGTGCTGTGTGGATCTGGCTATGTCCACTGACCCACGGCACACGGGCAGGCAGGGCGCAGTGTGGATCTGTCTGTGTCCACTCACCCACGGCAGACGGTCAGGCAGGGCGCAGTGCGGATCTGATTGTGTACACTCACCCACAGGAGACGGGCAGGCAGGGCGCAGTGCGGATCTGGCTATGTCCACTCACCCAAAAGAGACGGGCAGGCAAGGCGCAGTGCGGATCTGGCTGTGTCCACTCACCCACGGGAGACGGGAAGGCAAGGCGCACTGTGGTTCTGGCTGTGTCCAATCACCCACGGGAGACGGGCAGAGAGGGTGCTGTGTGGATCTGGCTATGTCCACTGACCCACGGCAATGGGCAGGCAGGGCGCAGTGCGGATCTGGCTGTGTCCACTCACCCACGGGAGATGGGCAGGCAAGGTGCAGTGTGGATCTGGCTGTGTCCAATCACCCACGGGAGACGGGCAAGGGGGTGCTGTTTGGATCTGGCTATGTACACTGACCCACAGCAGACGGGCAGGCAGGGCGGTGTGCGGATCTGGCTGTGTCCACTCACCCACGGTAGACGGTCAGGAAGGGCGCAGTGCGGATCTGGCTGTGTCCACTCACCCACTGGAGGCGGCCAGGCAGGGCGCAGTGCATATCTGGCTGAGTCCACTCACCCACGGGAGATGGGCAGGCAAAGCGCAGTGCGGATCTGGCTGTGTCCACTCACCCACGGGAGACGGGCAGAGAGGGTGCTGTGTGGATCTGGCTGTGTCCACTGACCCACGGCAGACGGGCAGGCAGGGCGCAGTGCGGATCTGGCTGTGTCCACTCACCCACGGCAGACGGTCAGGCAGGGCGCAGTGCGGATCTGGCTGTGTCCACTCACCCACGGGAGACGGGTAGGCAAGGCGCAGTGTGGATTTGGCTGTGTCCACTCTCCCATGGGAGACGGGCATAGAGTGTGCTGTGTGGATCTAGTTTTGTCCACTGACCCACGGCAGACGGGCAGGTTGGGCGCAGTGCGGATCTGGCTATGTCCACTTACCCACGGCAGACGTGCAGGCAGGGCGCAGTGCGGATCTGGGTGTGTCCACTCACCCACGGGGGACAGGCAGGCAAGGCGCAGTGTGGATCTGGCTGTGTCCACTCACCCACGGAAGACGGACAGAGAGGGTGCCGTGTGGATCTTGCTATGTCCACAGACCCACGGCAGACGGGCAGGCAAGGCGCAGTGCAGATCTGGCTGTGTCCCCTCACCCAAGGCAGACGGTCAGGCAGGGCGCAGTGCGGATCTGGCTGTGTCCACTCACCCACGGGAGACGGGTAGGCAAGGCGCACTGTGGATCTGGCTATGTCTAATCACCCACGGGAGACGGGCAGAGAGCGTGCTGTGTGGATCTGGCTATGTACACTCACCCACGCGAGACGGGCAGGCAGGGCGCAGTGCGGATCTGGCTGTGTCCACTCACCCACGGCAGACGGGCAGGCAGGGCGCAGTGCGGATCTGGCTGTGTCCACTCACCCACGGGAGACGGCAGGCAAGGCGCAGTGCAGATCTGGCTGTGTCCACTCACCCACGGGAGAAGGGCAAGGGGGTGCTGTGTGGATCTGGCTATGTACACTGACCCACTGCACACGGGCCGGCAGGGGGGTGTGCGGATATGGCTGTGTCCACTCACCCACGACAGACGGTCAGTAAGGGCGCAGTGCGGATCTGGCTGTGTCCACTCACCCACTGGAGACGGCCAGGCAGGGCGCAGTGCGGATCTGGCTGTGTCCACTCACCCATAGAGGAGGGGTAGGCAAGGTGCAGTGTGGATCTGGCTGTGTCCACTCACCCACGGGAGACGGGCAGAGAGGGTGCTGTGTGGATCTGGCTATGTCCACTGACCCACGGAAGACGGGCAGGCAGGGCGCAGTACGGATCTGGCTGTGTCCAATCACTCACGGCAGACGGTCAGGCAGGGCGCAGTGCGGATCTGGCTCTGTCCACTCACCCACGGCAGACGGTCAGGCAGGGCTCAGTGCGAATCTGGCAGTGTCTACTCACCACGGGAGACGGGCAGGCAGGGCGCAGTGCGGATCTGGCTGTGTCCACTCACTCACGGCAGACGGTCAGGCAGGGCGCAGTGCGGATCTGGCTGTGTCCACTCACCCACGGCAGACGGGCAGGCAGGGCGCAGTGTGGATCTGGCTGTGTCCACTCACCCACGGGAGACGGGCAGAGAGGGTGCTGTGTGGATCTGGCTATGTCCACTGACCCACGGAAGACGGGCAGGCAGTGTGCAGTGCGGATCTGGCTGTGTCCAATCACCCACGGCAGACGGGCAGGCAGGGCGCAGTGGAGATATGGCTGTGTCCACTCAGCCACAAGAGACGGGCAGGCAAGGCGCATTGCGGATCTGGCTGTGTCCACTCACCCACGGCCGACGGGCAGACAGGGCGCAGTGCGGATCTGGCTGTGTCCACTCACCGACGGAAGACGTGTAGGCAAAGCGCAGTGTGGATCTGACTGTGTCCACTCACCCACGGGAGATGGGCAGAGAGTGTGGTGTGTGGATCTGGCTATGTCCACTGACCCACGGCAGACGGGCAAGCAGGGCGCAGTGCGGATCTGACTGTGTCCACTCACCTACGGCAGACGGTCAGGCAGGGTGCAGTGCGGATCTGGCTGTGTCCACTCACCCACGGGAGACGGGTAGGAAAGGCGCAGTGTGTATCTGACTGTGTCCACTCACCCACGGGAGACGGGCAGGGAGGGTGCTGTGTGGATCTGGCTATGTCCACTGACCCACGGCACACGGGCAGGCAGGGCGCAGTGTGGATCTGTCTGTGTCCACTCACCCACGGCAGACGGTCAGGCAGGGCGCAGTGCGGATCTGACTGTGTCCACTCACCCACAGGAGACAAGCAGGCAGGGCGCAGTGCGGATCTGACTGTGTCCACTCACCCAAAAGAGACGGGCAGGCAAGGCGCAGTGCGGATCTGGCTGTGTCCACTCACCCACGGGAGACGGGAAGGCAAGGCGCACTGTGGTTCTGGCTGTGTCCAATCACCCACGGGAGACGGGCAGAGAGGGTGCTGTGTGGATCTGGCTATGTCCACTGACCCACGGCAATGGGCAGGCAGGGCGCAGTGCGGATCTGGCTGTGACCACTCACCCACGGGAGATGGGCAGGCAGGGCGCAGTGCGGATCTGGCTGTGTCCACTCACCCACGGGAGACAGGCAGGCAAGGAGCAGTGTGGATCTTACTGTGTCCACTGACTCACGGGAGACGGGCAGAGAGGGTGCTGTGTGGATCTGGCTATGTCCACTGACCACGGCACACGGGCAGGCAGGGCGCAGTGTGGATCTGTCTGTGTCCACTCACCCACGGCAGACGGTCAGGCAGGACGCAGTGCGGATCTGACTGTGTCCACTCACCCAAAAGAGACAGGCAGGCAGGGCGCAGTGCGGATCTGGCTGTGTCCACTCACCCACGGGAGACGGGAAGGCAAGGCGAACTGTGGTTCTGGCTGTGTCCAATCACCCACGGGAGACGGGCAGAGAGGGTGCTTTGTGGATCTGGGTATGTACACTCACCCACGGCAGACGGGCAGGCAGGGCGCAGTGCGGATCTGGCTGTGTCCAATAACCCACGGCAGACGGTCAGGCAGGGCGCAGTGCGGATCTGGCTGTGTCCACTCACCCTCGGCAGATGGTCAGGCAGGGCGCAGTGCGGATCTGGCTGTGTCCACTCTCCCACGTGAGACGGGTAGGCAAGGCGCAGTGTGGATCTGGCTGTGTCCACTCACCCACGGTAGACGGGCAGAGAGGATGCTGTGTGGATCTGGCTATGTCCACTGACCCACGGAAGACGGGCAGGCAGGGCGCAGTACGGATCTGGCTGTGTCCACTCACTCACGGCAGACGGTCAGGCAGGGCGCAGTGCGGATCTGGCTGTGTCCACTCACCCACGGCAGACGGTCAGGCAGGGCGCAGTGCGAATCTGGCAGTGTCTACTCACCACGGGAGACGGGCAGGCAGGGCGCAGTGCGGATCTGGCTGTGTCCACTCACTCACGGCAGACGGTCAGGCAGGGCGCAGTGCGGAACTGGCTGTGTCCACTCACCCACGGCAGACGGTCAGGCAGGGCGCAGTGCGAATCTGGCAGTGTCTACTCACCGACGGGAGACGGGCAGGCAGGGCGCAGTGCGGATCTGGCTGTGTCCACTCACCCACGGCAGACGGGCAGGCAGGGCGCAGTGTGGATCTGGCTGTGTCCACTCACCCAAGGCAGACGGGCAGGCAGGGCGCAGTGTGGATCTGGCTGTGTCCACTCACCCACGGGAGACGGGCAGAGAGGGTGCTGTGTGGATCTGGCTCTGTCCACTGACCCACGGCAGACGGCCAGGCAGTGTGCAGTGCAGATCTGGCTGTGTCCAATCACCCACGGCAGACGGGCAGGCAGGGCGCAGTGGAGATATGGCTGTGTCCACTCAGCCACGGGAGACGGGCAGGCAAGGGGCACTGCGGATCTGGCTGTGTCCACTCACCAACGGCCGACGGGCAAGCAGGGCGCAGTGCGGATCTGGCTGGGTCCACTCACCGACGGAAGACGTGCAGGCAAAGCGCAGTGTGGATCTGACTGTGTCCACTCACCCACGGGAGATGGGCAGAGAGTGTGTTGTGTGGATCTGGCTATGTCCACTGACCCACGGCAGACGGGCAAGCAGGGCGCAGTGCGGATCTGGCTGTGTCCACTCACCTACGGCAGACGGTCAGGCGGGGCGCAGTGCGGATCTGGCTGTGTCCACTCACCCACGGGAGACGGGCAGAGAGGGTGCTGTGTGTATATGGCTATGTCCACTGACCCTCGGCACACGGGCAGGCAGGGCGCAGTGCGGATATCGCTGTGTCCACTCACCCACGGCAGACGGTCAGGCAGGGCGCAGTGCGGATCTGGCTGAGTCCACTCACCCACGGGAGACGGGTAGGCAAGGCGCACTGTGGATCTGGCTGTGTCCAATCAACCACGGGAGACGGGCAGAGAGGGTGCTGTGTGGATCTGGCTATGTCCACTGACCCACGGCAGACGGGCAGGCAGGGCGCAGTGCGGATATGGCTGTGTCCACTCACCCAAAGCAGACGGTCAGGCAGGGCGCAGTGCGGATCTGGCTTTGTCCACTCACCCACGGGAGACGGGTAGGCAAAGTGCAGTGAGGATCTGGCTGTGTCCACTCACCCATGGGAGACGGGTAGGCAAAGCGCAGTGTGGATCTGGCTGTGTCCACTCCCCCACGGGAGTTGGGCAGAAAGGGTGCAGTGTGGATCTGGCTATGTCCACTCACCCACGGCAGACGGGCAGGCAGGGCGCAGTGCAGATCTGACTGTGTCCCCTCACCCACGGCAGACGGTCAGGCAGGGCGCAGTGCGGATCTGGCTGTGTCCACTCACCCACGGGAGACGGGTAGGCAAGGCACACTGTGGATCTGGCTGTGTCCAATCACCCATGGGAGACGGGCAGAGAGTATGCGGTGTGCTTCTGGCTATGTACACTCACCCAAGCCAGACGGGCAGGCAGGGCGCAGAGTGGATCTGGCTGTGTCCACTCACCCACGGGAGACAGGCAGGCAAGGGGCAGTGTGGATCTTACTGTGTCCACTGACTCACGGGAGACGGGCAGGCAGGGCACAGTGTGGATCTGTCTGTGTCCACTCACCCACGGCAGACGGTCAGGCAGGATGCAGTGCGGATATGACTGTGTCCACTCACCCAAAAGAGACGGGCAGGCAGGGCGCAGTGCGGATCTGGCTGTGTCCACTCACTCACGGCAGACGGTCAGGCAGGGCGCAGTGCGGATCTGGCTGTGTCCAATCACCCACGGGAGACGGGCAGAGAGGGTGCTGTGTGGATCTGGGTATGTACACTCACCCACGGCAGACGGGCAGGCAGGGCGCAGTGCGGATCTGGCTGTGTCCAATCACCCACGGCAGACGGTCAGGCAGGGCGCAGTGCGGATCTGGCTGTGTCCACTCACCCACGGGAGACGGGCATAGAGGGTGCTGTGTGTATATGGCTATGTCCACTGACCCTCGGCACACGGGCAGGCAGGGCGCAGTGCGGATCTCGCTGTGTCCACTCACCCACGGCAGACGGTCAGGCAGGGCGCAGTGCGGATCTGGCTGAGTCCACTCACCCACGGCAGACGGTCAGGCAGGGCGCAGTCCGGATCTGGCTGAGTCCACTCACCCACGGGAGACGGGTAGGCAAGGCGCACTGTGGATCTGGCTGTGTCCAATCAACCACGGGAGACGGGCAGAGAGGGTGCTGTATGGATCTGGTTATGTCCTCTGACCCACGGCAGACGGGCAGGCAGGGCGCAGTGCGGATATGGCTGTGTCCAACACCCAAAGCAGACGGTCAGGCAGGGCGCAGTGCGGATCTGGCTTTGTCCACTCACAAAAGGGTGACAGGCAGGCAGGGCGCAGTGCGGATCTGGCTGTGTCCACTCATTCACGGGAGACGGGCAGGCAAGACGCAGTGTGGATCTGGCTGTGTCCACTCACCCACTGGAGACGGGCAGAGAGTGTGCTGTGTGAATCTGGCTATGTCCACTGACCCACGGCAGACGGGCAGTCAGGGCGCAGTGTGGAACTAGCTGTGTCCACTCACCCACGGCAGACGGTCAGGAAGGGCGCAGTGCGGATCTGGCTGTGTCCACTCACCCACGGGAGACGGGTAGGCAAGGCGCAG
Organism: Microcebus murinus; assembly: GCF_040939455.1. Lineage (NCBI taxonomy): Eukaryota > Metazoa > Chordata > Mammalia > Primates > Cheirogaleidae > Microcebus > Microcebus murinus. The sequence goes on from NC_134123.1 coordinate 39,042,572, forward strand.
TGTGGATCTGACTGTGTTCACTCACCCACGGGAGACGGGCAGAGAGGGTGCTGTGTGGATCTGGCTATGTCCACTGACCCACGGCACACGGGCAGGCAGGGCGCAGTGCGGATCTGCTGTGTCCACTCACCCACGGCAGACGGTCAGGCAGGGCGCAGTGCGGATCTGGCTGTGTCCACTCACCCACGGCAGACGGGCAGGCAGGGCACAGTGCGGATCTGGCTGTGTCCACTCACCCACGGCAGACGGTCAGGAAGGGCACAGTGCGGATCTGGCTGTGTCCACTGACCCACGGGAGACGGGCAGGCAGGGCGCAGTGCGGATCTGGCTGTGTCCACTCACCCATGGCAGACGGGCAGGCAGGGCGCAGTGCGGATCTGGCTGTGTCCACTCACCCTCGGGAGACAGGCAGGCAAGGCGCAGTGTGGATCTGGCTGTGTCCACTCACCCACGGGAGACTGGAAGAAAGGGCGCTGTGTGGATCTGGGTATGTCCACCGACCCACGGCAGACGGGCAGGCAAGGCGCAGTGCGGATCTAGCTGTGTCCAATCACCCACGGCAGACGGGCAGGCAGGGCGCACTGCGGATATGGCTGTGTCCACTCACCCACGGCAGACGGTCAGGCAGGGCACAGTGCGGATCTGGCTGTTTCCACTCACAAATGGGAGACGGGCAGGCAGGGCCCAGTGCGGATCTGGCTGTGTCCACTCACCCACGGGAGACGGGAGGGAAGGCGCAGTGTGGATCTGGCTGTGTCCACTCACCCACGGGAGAAGGGCAAGGGGATGCTGTGTGGATCTGGCTATGTACACTGACCCACGGCAGACGGGCAGGCAGGGCGCAGTGCGGATCTGACTGTGCCCCCTCACCCACGGTAGACGGTCAGGCAGGGCGCAGTGCGTATCTGGCTGTGTCCACTCACCCCGAGAGACGGGTAGGCAAGGCGCACTGTGGATCTGGCTGTGTCCAATCACCCACGGGAGACGGGCAGAGAGGGTGCTGTGTGGATCTGGCTATGTACACTAACCCACGGCAGACGGGCAGGCAGGGCGCAGTGCGGATATGGCTGTGTCCACTCACCCATGGCAGACGGTCAGGAAGGGCACAGTGCGGATCTTGCTGTGTCCACTGACCCACGGCAGACGGGCAGGCAGGGCGCAGTGCAGATCTGACTGTGTCCCCTCACCCACGGCAGACGGGCAGGCAGGGCGCAGTGCGGATCTGGCTGTGTCCACTCACCCACGGGAGACGGGTAGGCAAGGCGCACTGTGGATCTGGCTATGTCTAATCACCCACGGGAGACGGGCAGAGAGCGTGCTGTGTGGATCTGGCTATGTACACTCACCCACGCGAGACGGGCAGGCAGGGCGCAGTGCGGATCTGGCTGTGTCCACTCACCCACGGCAGACGGGCAGGCAGGGCGAAGTGCGGATCTGGCTGTGTCCACTCACCCACGGGAGACGGCAGGCAAGGCGCAGTGCAGATCTGGCTGTGTCCACTCACCCACGGGAGAAGGGCAAGGGGGTGCTGTGTGGATATGGCTATGTACACTGACCCACGGCAGACGGGCAGGCAGGGGGGTGTGCGGATATGGCTGTGTCCACTCACCAACGACAGACGTTCAGTAAGGGCGCAGTGCGGATCTGGCTGTGTCCACTCACCCACTGGAGACGGCCAGGCAGGGCGCAGTGCGGATCTGGCTGGGTCCACTCACCCACAGGAGACGGGCAGGCAAGGTGCAGTGTGGATCTGGCTGTGTCCACTCACCCACTGGAGACGGGCATAGAGGGTGCTGTGTGGATCTGGCTATGTCCACTGACCCACGGAAGACGGGCAGGCAGGGCGCAGTACGGATCTGGCTGTGTCCACTCACTCACGGCAGACGGTCAGACAGGGCGCAGTGCGGATCTGGCTGTGTCCACTCACCCACGGCAGACGGTCAGGCAGGGCGCAGTGCGAATCTGGCAGTGTCTACTTACCCACGGGAGACGGGCAGGCAGGGCGCAGTGCGGATCTGGCTGTGTCCACTCACCCACGGCAGACGGGCAGGCAGGGCGCAGTGCGGATCTGGCTGTGTCCACTCACCCACGGGAGACAGGCAGGCAAGGCGCAGTGTGGATCTGGCTGTGTCCACTCACCCATGGGAGACGGGCAGAGAGGGTGCTGTGTAGACCTGGCTATGTCCACTGACCCACGGCAGACGGGCAGGCAGGGCGCAGTGCGGATCTGGATGTGTCCAATCACCCACGGCAGACGGGCAGGCAGGGCGCAGTGCGGATCTGGCTGTGTCCACTCACCCACGGGAGACGGGCAGGCAGGGCGCAGTGCGGATGTGGCTGTGTCCACTCACCCACGGGAGACAGGCAGGCAAGGCGCAGTGTGGATCTTACTGTGTCCACTGACTCACGGGAGACGGGCAGAGAGGGTGCTGTGTGGATCTGGCTATGTCCACTGACCACGGCACACGGGCAGGCAGGGCGCAGTGTGGATCTGTCTGTGTCCACTCACCCACGGCAGACGGTCAGGCAGGACGCAGTGCGGATCTGACTGTGTCCACTCACCCAAAAGAGACGGGCAGGCAGGGCTCAGTGCGGATCTGGCTGTGTCCACTCACCCACGGGAGACGGGAAGGCAAGGCGCACTGTGGTTCTGGCTGTGTCCAATCACCCACGGGAGACGGGCAGAGAGGGTGCTGTGTGGATCTGGGTATGTACACTCACCCACGGCAGACGGGCAGGCAGGGCGCAGTGCGGATCTGGCTGTGTCCAATCACCCACGGGAGACAGGCAGGCAAGGCGCAGTGCGGATCTGGATGTGTCCAATCACCCACGGCAGACGGGCAGGCAGGGCGCAGTGCGGATCTGGCTGTGTCCACTCACCTACGGCAGACGGTCAGGCAGGACACAGTGCGGATCTGACTGTGTCCACTCACCCAAAAGAGACGGGCAGGCAGGGCGCAGTGCGGATCTGGCTGTGTACACTCACCCACGGGAGTCGGGAAGGCAAGGCGCACTGTGGTTCTGGCTGTGTCCAAACACCCACGGGAGACGGGCAGAGAGGGTGCTGTGTGGATCTGGGTATGTACACTCACCCACGGCAGACGGGCAGGGAGTGCGCAGTGCGGATCTGGCTGTGTCCAATCACCCACGGCAGACGGTCAGGCAGGGCACAGTGCGGATCTGGCTGTGTCCACTCACCCTCGGCAGATGGTCAGGCAGGGCGCAGTGCGTATCTGGCTGTGTCCACTCACCCACCGGAGACGGGTAGGCAAGGCGCAGTGTGGATCTGGCTGTGTCCACTCACCCACGGGAGACGGGCAGAGAGGGTGGTGTGTGGATCTGGCTATGTCCACTGACCCACGGCAGATGGGCAGGCAGGGCGCAGTGCGGATCTGGCTGTGTCCACTCACCCACGGGAGATGGGCAGGCAAGGTGCAGTGTGGATCTGGCTGTGTCCAATCACCCACGGGAGACGGGCAAGGGGGTGCTGTTTGGATCTGGCTATGTACACTGACCCACAGCAGACGGGCAGGCAGGGCGGTGTGCGGATCTGGCTGTGTCCACTCACCCACGGTAGACGGTCAGGAAGGGCGCAGTGCGGATCTGGCTGTGTCCACTCACCCACTGGAGGCGGCCAGGCAGGGCGCAGTGCATATCTGGCTGAGTCCACTCACCCACGGGAGATGGGCAGGCAAAGCGCAGTGCGGATCTGGCTGTGTCCACTCACCCACGGGAGACGGGCAGAGAGGGTGCTGTGTGGATCTGGCTGTGTCCACTGACCCACGGCAGACGGGCAGGCAGGGCGCAGTGCGGATCTGGCTGTGTCCACTCACCCACGGCAGACGGTCAGGCAGGGCGCAGTGCGGATCTGGCTGTGTCCACTCACCCACGGGAGACAGGCAGGCAAGGCGCAGTGTGGATCTGGCTGTGTCCACTCACCCACGGAAGACGGACAGAGAGGGTGCCGTGTGGATCTTGCTATGTCCACAGACCCACGGCAGACGGGCAGGCAAGGCGCAGTGCAGATCTGGCTGTGTCCCCTCACCCAAGGCAGACGGTCAGGCAGGGCGCAGTGCGGATCTGGCTGTGTCCACTCACCCACGGGAGATGGGTAGGCAAGGCGCACTGTGGATCTGGCTATGTCTAATCACCCACGGGAGACGGGCAGAGAGCGTGCTGTGTGGATCTGGCTATGTACACTCACCCACGCGAGACGGGCAGGCAGGGCGCAGTGCGGATCTGGCTGTGTCCACTCACCCACGGCAGACGGGCAGGCAGGGCGCAGTGCGGATCTGGCTGTGTCCACTCACCCACGGGAGACGGCAGGCAAGGCGCAGTGCAGATCTGGCTGTGTCCACTCACCCACGGGAGAAGGGCAAGGGGGTGCTGTGTGGATCTGGCTATGTACACTGACCCACTGCACACGGGCCGGCAGGGGGGTGTGCGGATATGGCTGTGTCCACTCACCCACGACAGACGGTCAGTAAGGGCGCAGTGCGGATCTGGCTGTGTCCACTCACCCACTGGGTACGGCCAGGCAGGGCGCAGTGCGGATCTGGCTGTGTCCACTCACCCATAGAAGACGGGCAGGCAAGGTGCAGTGTGGATCTGGCTGTGTCCACTCATCCACGGGAGATGGGCAGAGAGGGTGCTGTGTGGATCTGGCTATGTCCACTGACCCACGGAAGACGGGCAGGCAGGGCGCAGTACGGATCTGGCTGTGTCCAATCACTCACGGCAGACGGTCAGGCAGGGCGCAGTGCGGATCTGGCTGTGTCCACTCACCCACGGCAGACGGTCAGGCAGGGCGCAGTGCGAATCTGGCAGTGTCTACTCACCACGGGAGACGGGCAGGCAGGGCGCAGTGCGGATCTGGGTGTGTCCACTCACTCACGGCAGACGGTCAGGCAGGGCGCAGTGCGGATCTGGCTGTGTCCACTCACCCACGGCAGACGGGCAGGCAGGGCGCAGTGTGGATCTGGCTGTGTCCACTCACCCACGGGAGACGGGCAGAGAGGGTGCAGTGTGGATCTGGCTATGTCCACTGACCCACTGAAGACGGGCAGGCAGTGTGCAGTGCGGATCTGGCTGTGTCCAATCACCCACGGAAGATGGGCAGGCAGGGCGCAGTGGATATATGGCTGTGTCCACTCAGCCACAAGAGACGGGCAGGCAAGGCGCACTGCGGATCTGGCTGTGTCCACTCACCCACGGCCGACGGGCAGACAGGGCGCAGTGCGGATCTGGCTGTGTCCACTCACCGACGGAAGACGTGTAGGCAAAGCGCAGTGTGGATCTGACTGTGTCCACTCACCCACGGGAGATGGGCAGAGAGTGTGGTGTGTGGATCTGGCTATGTCCACTGACCCACGGCAGACGGGCAAGCAGGGCGCAGTGCGGATCTGACTGTGTCCACTCACCTACGGCAGACGGTCAGGCAGGGTGCAGTGCGGATCTGGCTGTGTCCACTCACCCACGGGAGACGGGTAGGAAAGGCGCAGTGTGGATCTGACTGTGTCCACTCACCCACGGGAGACGGGCAGAGAGGGTGCTGTGTGGATCTGGCTATGTCCACTGACCCACGGCACACGGGCAGGCAGGGCGCAGTGTGGATCTGTCTGTGTCCACTCACCCACGGCAGACGGTCAGGCAGGGCGCAGTGCGGATCTGACTGTGTCCACTCACCCACAGGAGACAAGCAGGCAGGGCGCAGTGCGGATCTGACTGTGTCCACTCACCCAAAAGAGACGGGCAGGCAAGGCGCAGTGCGGATCTGGCTGTGTCCACTCACCCACGGGAGACGGGAAGGCAAGGCGCACTGTGGTTCTGGCTGTGTCCAATCACCCACGGGAGACGGGCAGAGAGGGTGCTGTGTGGATCTGGCTATGTCCACTGACCCACGGCAATGGGCAGGCAGGGCGCAGTGCGGATCTGGCTGTGACCACTCACCCACGGGAGATGGGCAGACAGGGCGCAGTGCGGATCTGGCTGTGTCCACTCACCCACGGGAGACAGGCAGGCAAGGAGCAGTGTGGATCTTACTGTGTCCACTGACTCACGGGAGACGGGCAGAGAGGGTGCTGTGTGGATCTGGCTATGTCCACTGACCACGGCACACGGGCAGGCAGGGCGCAGTGTGGATCTGTCTGTGTCCACTCACCCACGGCAGACGGTCAGGCAGGACGCAGTGCGGATCTGACTGTGTCCACTCACCCAAAAGAGACAGGCAGGCAGGGCGCAGTGCGGATCTGGCTGTGTCCACTCACCCACGGGAGACGGGAAGGCAAGGCGAACTGTGGTTCTGGCTGTGTCCAATCACCCACGGGAGACGGGCAGAGAGGGTGCTTTGTGGATCTGGGTATGTACACTCACCCAAGGCAGACGGGCAGGCAGGGCGCAGTGCGGATCTGGCTGTGTCCAATCACCCACGGCAGACGGTCAGGCAGGGCGCAGTGTGGATCTGGCTGTGTCCACTCACCCTCGGCAGATGGTCAGGCAGGGCGCAGTGCGTATCTGGCTGTGTCCACTCACCCACGGGAGACGGGCAGGCAAGGAGCAGTGTGGATCTGGCTGTGTCCACTCACCCACGGGAGACGGGCAGAGAGGGTGCTGTGTGGATCTGGCTATGTCCACTGACCACGGCAGATGGGCAGGCAGGGCGCAGTGCGGATCTGGCTGTGTCCACTCACCCACGGGAGACGGGCAGGCAAGGCGCAGTGTGGATCTGGCTGTGTCCACTCACCCACGGTAGACGGTCAGGAAGGGCGCAGTGCGGATCTGGCTGTGTCCACTCACCCACGGGAGACGGGCAGGCAAAGCGCAGTGCGGATCTGGCTGTGTCCACTCACCCATGGGAGACGGGCAAAGAGGGTGCTGTGTGGATCTGACTATGTCCACTGACCCATGGCAGACGGGCAGGCAGGGCGCAGTGCGGATCTGGCTGTGTCCCCTCACCCACGGCAGACGGTCAGGGAGGGCGCAGTCTGGATCTGGCTGTGTCCACTCACCCACGGGTGACGGGCAGGCAGGGCGCAGTGCGGATCTGGCTGTGTCCACTCACCCACGGGAGACGGGCAGGCAGGGCGCAGTGCGGATCTGGCTGTGTCCACTCACCCACGGCAGACGGGCAGGCAGGGCGCAGTGCGGATCTGGCTGTGTCCACTGACCCATGGCAGACGGGCAGGCAGGGCGCAGTGCGGATCTAGCTGTGTCCACTCACCTACGGCAGAAGGGCAGGCAGTGCGCAGTGCGGATCTGGCAGTGTCCACTCACCCACGGGAGACGGGCAGGCAAGGCGCAGTGTGGATATGGCTGTGTCCACTCACCCATGGGAGACGGGCAGAGAGGGTGCTTTGTGGATCTGGCTATGTACACTGACCCACGGCAGACGGGCAGGCAGGGCGCAGTGCAGATCTGGCTGTGTCCACTCTCCCACGGCAGACAGTCAGGAAGGGCGCAGTGCGTATCTGGCTGTGTCCACTCACCCATGGGAGACGGGCAGATAGGGTGCTGTGTGGATCTGGCTATGTCCACTGACTCACGGCAGATGGGCACGCAGGGCGCAGTGCGGATCTGGCTATGTCCAATCACCCACGGCAGACGGGCATGCATGGCGCAGTGCGGATCTGGCTATGTCCACTCACCCACGGCAGACGGTCAGGCAGGGCACAGTGTGGATCTGGCTATGTCCACAGACCCACGCCAGACGGGCAGGCAGGGCGCAGTGCGGATCTGGCTGTGTCCCCTCACCCACGGCAGACAGTCAGGCAGGGCGCAGTGCGGATCTGTCTGTGTCCACTCACACATGGGAGACGGGCAGGCAAGGCGCAGTGCAGATCTGGCAGTGTCCACTCACCCACCGGAGACGGGCAGGCAAGGCGCAGTGTGGATATGGCTGTGTCCACTCACCCACGGGAGAAGGGCAGAGAGTATGCTGTGTGGATTTGGCTATGTCCACTGACCCACGGCAGACGGGCAGGCAGGGCGCAGTGCGGATCTGGCTGTGTCCACTCACCCACGGCAGACGGTCAAGCAGGGCGCAGTGCGGATCTGGCTGTGTCCAATCACCCACGGTAGACAGGTAGGCAAGGCGCAGTGTGGATCTGGCTGTGTCCACTCACCCACGGGAGACGGGCAGAGGGTGCTGTGTGGATCTGGCTATGTCCACTGACCCACGGCAGACGGGCAGGCAGGGCGCAGTGCGGATCTGGATGTGTCCCCTCACCCACGGCAGACAGTCAGGCAGGGCGCAGTGCGGATCTGGCTGTGTCCACTCACACACGGGAGACGGGTAGGCAAGGTGCAGTGTGGATCTGGCTGTGTCCACTCACCCACGGGAGACGGGCAGAGAGGGTGCCGTGTGGATCTGGCTATGTCCACAGACCCACGCCAGACGGGCAAGCAGGGCGCAGTGCGGATCTGGCTGTGTCCCCTCACCCACGGCAGACGCTCAGTCAGGGCGCAGTGCGGATCTGGCTGTGTCGACTCACACACGGGAGACGGGTAGGCAAGGCACAGTGTGGATCTGGCTGTGTCCACTCACCCACGGGAGACGGGCAGAGAGGGTGCTGTGTGGATCTGGCTATGTCCACTGACCAACGGCAGACGGGCAGACAGGGCGCAGTGCGGATCTGGCTATGTCCACTAACCCACGGCAGACGGGCAGGCAGGGCGCAGTGCTGATCTGGCTGTGTCCACTCACCCACGGCAGACGGTCAGGCAGGGTGCAGTGCGGATCTTGCTGTGTCCACTCACCCACGGGAGACGGGTAAGCAAGGTGCAGTGTGGATATGGCTGTGTCCACTCACCCACGGGATACGGGCAGAGAGGGTGCTGTGTGGATCTGGCTATGTCCACTGACCCACGGCAGACGGGCAAGCAGGGCGCAGTGCGGATCTGGCTCTGTCAACTCACCCACGGCAGATGGGCAGGCAGGGCGCAGTGCGGATCTGGCTGTGTCTACTCACCCACGGGAGACTGGCAGGCAAGGCGCAGTGTGGATCTGGCTGTGACCACTCACCCACGGGAGACGGGCAGAGAGGGTGCTGTGTGGATCTGGCTATTTACACTAACCCACGGCAGACGGGCAAGCAGGGGGGTGTGCGGATCTGGCTGTGTCCACTCACCCACGGCAGACGGCCAGGAAGTGCGCAGTGCGGATCTGGCTGTGTCCACTGACCCACGGCAGACGGGCAGGCAGGGCGCAGTGCGGATCTGACTGTGTCCACTCACCCACGGCAGACGGGCAGGCAAGGCGCAGTGCGGATCTGGCAGTGTCCACTCACCCACGGGAGACGGGCAGGCAAGGCGCAGTGTGGATATGGCTGTGTCCACTCACCCACGGGAGATGGGCAGAGAGGGTGCTGTGTGGATCTGGCTATGTCCACTGACCCACGGCAGACGGGCAGGCAGTGCGCAGTGCGGATCTGGCTGTGTCCACTCACCCACGGCAGACGGTTAGGCAGGGCGCAGTGCGGATCTGGCTGTGTCCACTCACCCACGGTACACAGGTAGGCAAGGCGCAGTGTGGATCTGGCTGTGTCCACTCACCCACGGGAGACGGGCAGGCAGGGCGCAGTGCGGATCTGGCTGTGTCCCCTCACCCACGGCAGACGGTCAGGCAGGGCGCAGTCTGGATCTGGCTGTGTACACTCACCCACGGGAGACGGGCAGGCATGGCAGAGTGCGGATCTGGCTGTGTCCACTCACCCGTGGGAGACGGGCAGGCAGGGTGCAGTGCGGATCTGGCTGTGTCCACTCACCCACGGGAGACGGGCAGGCAGGGCGCAGTGCGGATCTGGCTGTGTACACTCATTCACGGGAGACGGGCAGGCAAGAGGCAGTGTGGATCTGGCTGTGTCCACTCACCCACGGGAGACGGGCAGAGAGTGTGCTGTGTGGATCTGTCTATGTCCACTGACCCACGGCAGACGGGCAGTCAGGGCGCAGTGTGGATCTGGCTGTGTCCACTCACCCACGGCAGACGGTCAGGAAGGGCGCAGTGCGGATCTGGCTGTGTCCACTCACCCACGGGAGACGGGTAGGCAAGGCGCAGTGTGGATCTGACTGTGTCCACTCACCCACGGGAGACGGGCAGAGAGGGTGCTGTGTGGATCTGGCTATTTACACTAACCCACGGCAGACGGGCAAGCAGGGCGGTGTGCGGATCTGGCTGTGTACACTCACCCACGGCAGACGACCAGGAAGGGCGCAGTGCGGATCTGGCTGTGTCCCCTCACCCACAGCAGACGGTCAGGCAGGGCGCAGTCTGGATCTGACTGTGTCCACTCACCCACGGGAGACGGGCAGGCATGGCAGAGTGCGGATCTGGCTGTGTCCACTCACCCGTGGGAGACGGGCAGGCAGGGTGCAGTGCGGATCTGGCTGTGTCCACTCACCCACGGGAGACGGGCAGGCAGGGCGCAGTGCGGATCTGGCTGTGTCCACTCACCCATGGGAGACGGGCAGGCAAGGAGAAGTGAGGATCTGGCTGTGTCCACACTCCCACGGGAGACGGGCAGAGAGGGTGCTGTGTGGATCTGGCTATGTCCACTGACCCACGGCAGACGGGCCGGCAGGGCGCAGTGCGGATCTGGCTGTGTCCACTGACCCACGGCAGACGGGCAGGCAGGGCGCAGTACGGATCTGGCTGTGTCCAATCACCCAGGGCAGACGGGCAGGCAGGGCGCAGTGCGGATTTGGCTGTGTACACTCACCCACGGCAGACGGTCAGGCAGGGCGCAGTGCATATCTGGCTGTGTCCACTCACCCACGGGAGACAGGCAGGCAAGGCGCAGTGTGGATCTGGCTGTGTCCACTCACCCACGGGAGACGGGCAGAAAGGGCGCTGTGTGGATCTAGCTATGTCCACTGACCCACAGTAGACGAGCAGGCAGGGCGCAGTGCGGATATGGCTGTGTCCACTCACCCACGGCAGACGGTCAGGCAGGGCGCAGTGCGGATCTCGCTGTGTCCACTAACCCACGGGAGACGGGCAGGCAGGTCGCAGTGCGGATCTGGCTCTTTCCACTCACCCACGGGAGACGGGCAGGCAGGGTGCAGTGCGGATCTGGCTGTGTCCACTCACCCAAGGGAGACGGGCAGGCAAGGCGCAGTGTGGATCTGGCTGTGTCCACTCACCCACGGGAGACGGGCAGAGAGGGTGCTGTGTGGTCTGGCTATGTCACTGACCGACGGCAGACGTGCAGGCAGGGCGCAGTGCGGATCTCGCTGTGTCCCCTCACCCACGGCAGACGGTCAGGCAGGGCGCAGTGCGGATCTGGCTGTGTCCACTCACCCACGGGAGACGGGTAGGCAAGGCGCTGTATGGATCTGGCTGTTTCCACTCACCCACGGAAGACGGGTAGGGAGGGTGCTGTGTGGATCTGGCTATGTCCACTGACCCACGGCAGACGGGCAGGCAGGGCGCAGTGCGGATCTGGCTGTGTCCAATCACCCACGGCAGACGGGCATGCAGGGCGCAGTTCGGATATGGCTGTGTCCACTCACCCACGGCAGACGGTCAGGCAGGGCGCAGTACGGATCTGCCTGTGTCCAATCACCCACGACAGATGGGCAGGCAGGGCGCAGTGTGGATCTGGCTATGTCCAGTCACCGACGGCAGACAGGCAGAGAGGGTGCTGTGTGGATCTGGCTACGTCCACTGACCCACGGCAGACGGGCAGGCAGGGCGCAGTGCGGATCTGGCTGTGTCCACTCACCCACGGAAGACGGACAGAGAGGGTGCTGTGTGGATCTGACTATGTCCACTGACCCATGGCAGACGGGCAGGCAGGGCGCAGTGCGGATCTGGCTGTGTCCCCTCACCCACGGCAGTCTGTCAGGGAGAGCGCAATCTGGATCTGACTGTGTCCACTCACCCACGGGAGACGGGCAGGCAGGGCGCAGTACAGATCTGGCTGTGTCCACTCACCCACGGGAGACGGGCAGGCAGGGCGCAGTGCGGATCTGGCTGTGTCCACTCACCCACGGCAGACGGGCAGGCAGGGCGCAGTGCGGATCTGGCTGTGTCCACTCACCCACGGCAGACGGGCAGGCAGGGCGCAGTGCGGATCTGGCTGTGTCCCCTCACCCACGGCAGACGGGCAGGCAGGGCGCAGTGCGGATCTGGCTGTGTCCACTCACCCACGGGAGACGGGTAGACAAGGCGCTGTATAGATCTGGCTGTGTCCACTCACCCACGGAAGACGGGCAGAGAGGGTGCTGTATGGATCTGGCTATGTCCACTGACCCACGGCAGACGGGCAGGCAGGGCGCAGTGCGGATCTGGCTGTGTCCAATCACCCACGGCAGACGGGCAGGCAGGGCGCATTTCGGATATGGCTGTGTCCACTCACCCACGGCAGACGGTCAGGCAGGGCGCAGTGCGGATCGGCCTGTGTCCAATCACCCACGACAGATGGGCAGGCAGGGCGCAGTGTGGATCTGGCTATGTCCAGTCACCGACGGCAGACGGTCAGGCAGTGCGCAGTGCGGATCTGGCTGTGTCCACACACCCACGGGAGATGGGTAAGCAAGGCGCAGTGTTGATCTGGCTGTGTCCACTCACCCACGGGAGACAAGCAGAGAGGGTGCTGTGTGGATCTGGCTACGTCCACTCAACCACGGCAGACGGGCAGGCAGGGTGCAGTGCGGATCTGGCTGTGTCCACTCACCCACGGGAGACGGGAAGGCAGGGCGCAGTGAGGATCTGGTTGTGTCCACTCACCCACGGCAGACGGGCAGGCAGGGCGCAGTGCGGATATGGCTGTGTCCACTCACCAATGGGAGACGGGCAGGCAAGGCGCAGTGTGGATCTGGCTGTGTCCACTCACCCACGGGAGACGGGTAGAGAGGGTGCTGTGCGGATCTGGCTATGTCCACTGACCCACGGCAGACGGGCAGGCAGGGCGCATTGCGGATCTGGCTCTGTCCACTCACCCACGGCAGACGGTGAGGCAGGGCGCAGTCTGGATCTCGCTGTGTCCACTCACCCACGGGAGACGGGCAGAGAGGGTGCTGTGTGGATCTGGCTATGTACACTAACCCACGGCAGACGGGCAAGCAGGGTGGTGTGCGGATCTGGCTGTGTCCACTCACCCACAGCAGACGGTCAGGAAGGGCGCAGTGCGGATCTGGCTGTGTCCACTCACCCACGGCAGACAGGCAGGCAGGGCGCAGTGCGGATCTGGGAGTGTCCACTCACCCACGGGAGACGGGCAGGCAAGGCGCAGTGTGTATATGGCTGTGTACACTCACCCACGGGAGACGGGCAGAGAGGGTGCTGTGTGGATCTGGCTATGTCCACTGACCCACGGCAGACGGGCAGGCAGGGCGCAGTGCGGATCTGGCTCTGTCCACTCACCCACGGCAGACAGTCAGGCAGGGCGCAGTCTGGATCTGGCTGTGTCCACTCACCCACGGGAGACGGGCAGGCAGGGTGCAGTGCGGATCTTGGTGTGTCCACTCACCCACGGGAGACGGGCAGGCAGGGCGCAGTGCGGATCTGGCTGTGTCCACTCACCCACGGCAGACGGGCAGCAGGGCGCAGTGCGGATCTGGCTGTGTCCACTCACCCACAGGAGACGGGCAGGCAGGGCGCAGTGCGGATCTGGCTGTGTCCACTCACCCACGGGAGACGGGCAGGCAGGGCGCAGTGTGGATATGGCTGTGTCCACTCACCCACGGGAGACGGGCAGGCAAGGAGAAGTGTGGATCTGGCTGTGTCCACACTCCCACGGGAGATGGGCAGAGAGGGTGCTGTGTGGATCTGGCTATGTCCAAAGACCCACGACAGACGTGCAGGCAGGCCGCACTGCGGATCTGGCTGTGTCCACTCACCCACTGGAGACGGGCAGGCAAGGCGCAGTGTGGATCTGCCTGTGTACACTCACCCACGGGAGACGGGCGGAGAGGGTGCTGTGTGGATCTGGCTGTGTCCACTCACCCACGGCAGACGGTCAGGCAGGGTGCAGTGCGGATCTGGCTGTGTCCACTCACCCACGGCAGACGGGCAGGCAGGGCGCAGTTCGGATCTGGCTGTGACCACTCATCAACGGGAGACGGGTAGGGAAAGAGCACTGTGGATCTGGCTGTGTCCACTCACCCACGGGAGACGGGCAGAGAGGGTGCTGTGTGGATCTGGGTATGTACACTAACCCATGGCAGACGGGCAAGCAGGGTGGTGTGCGGACCTGGCTGTGTCCACTCACCCACGGCAGACGGTCAGGAAGGGCGCAGTGCGGATCTGGCTGTCTCCACTGACCCACGGCAGACGGGCAGGCAGGGCGCAGTGCGGATCTGACTGTGTCCACTCACCCACGGCAGACGGGCAGGCAAGGCGCAGTGCGGATCTGGCAGTGTCCACTCACCCACGGGAGACGGGCAGACATGGCAGAGTGCGGATATGGCTGTGTCCACTCACCCGTGGGAGATGGGCAGGCAGGGTGCAGTGCGGATCTGGCTGTGTCCACTCACCCACGGGAGACGGGCAGGCAGGGCGCAGTGTGGATCTGGCTGTGTCCACTCACCCACGGGAGACGGGCAGGCAGGGCGCAGTGCGGATCTGGCTGTGTCCACTCACCCATGGGAGTCGGGCAGGCAAGGCGACGTGCGGATCTGGCTGTGTCCACACTCCCACGGGAGACCGGCAGAGAGGGTGCTGTGTGGATCTGGCTATGTCCACTGACCCACGGCAGACGGGCAGGCAGGTCGCAGTGCGGATCTGGCTGTGTCCACTGACCCACGGCAGACGGGCAGGCAGGGCGCAGTGCGGATCTGGCTGTGTCCAATCACCCAGGGCAGACGGGCAGGCAGGGCGCAGTGCGGATATGGCTGTGTACACTCACCCACGGCAGACGGTCAGGCAGGGCGCAGTGCGGATCTGACTGTGTCCACTCACCCACGGGAGACGGGCAGGTAGGGCGCAGTGTGGATCTGGCTGTGTCCACTCACCCACGGGAGACGGGCAGAAAGGGCGCTGTGTGGATCTAGCTATGTCCACTGACCCACAGCAGACGGGCAGGCAGGGCGCAGTGCGGATATGGCTGTGTCCACTCACCCACGGCAGACGGTCAGGCAGGGCGCAGTGTGGATCTGGCTGTGTCCACTCACCCACGGGAGACGGGCAGAAAGTGCGCTGTGTGGACCTAGCTATGTCCACTGACCCACAGCAGACCGGCAAGCAGGGCGCAGTGCGGATCTGGCTGTGTCCACTAACCCACGGGAGACGGGCAGGCAGGGCGCAGTGCGGATCTGGCTCTTTCCACTCACCCACGGGAGACGGGCAGGCAGGGCGCAGTGCGGATCTGGCTGTGTCCCCTCACCCACGGCAGACGGTCAGGCAGGGCGCAGTGCGGATCTGGCTGTGTCCCCTCACCCACGGCAGTCTGTCAGGGAGAGCGCAATCTGGATCTGACTGTGTCCACTCACCCACGGGAGACGGGCAGGCAGGGCGCAGTACAGATCTGGCTGTGTCCACTCACCCACGGGAGACGGGCAGGCAGGGCGCAGTGCGGATCTGGCTGTGTCCACTCACCCACGGCAGACGGGCAGGCAGGGCGCAGTGCGGATCTGGCTGTGTCCACTCACCCACGGCAGACGGGCAGGCAGGGCGCAGTGCGGATCTGGCTGTGTCCCCTCACCCACGGCAGACGGGCAGGCAGGGCGCAGTGCGGATCTGGCTGTGTCCACTCACCCACGGGAGACGGGTAGACAAGGCGCTGTATAGATCTGGCTGTGTCCACTCACCCACGGAAGACGGGCAGAGAGGGTGCTGTGTGGATCTGGCTATGTCCACTGACCCACGGCAGACGGGCAGGCAGGGCGCAGTGCGGATCTGGCTGTGTCCAATCACCCACGGCAGACGGGCAGGCAGGGCGCAGTTCGGATATGGCTGTGTCCACTCACCCACGGCAGACGGTCAGGCAGGGCGCAGTGCGGATCTGCCTGTGTCCAATCACCCACGACAGATGGGCAGGCAGGGCGCAGTGTGGATCTGGCTATGTCCAGTCACCGACGGCAGACGGTCAGGCAGGGCGCAGTGCGGATCTGGCTGTGTCCACACACCCACGGGAGATGGGTAAGCAAGGCGCAGTGTTGATCTGGCTGTGTCCACTCACCCACGGGAGACAAGCAGAGAGGGTGCTGTGTGGATCTGGCTACGTCCACTCAACCACGGCAGACGGGCATGCAGGGTGCAGTGCGGATCTGGCTGTGTCCACTCACCCACGGGAGACGGGAAGGCAGGGCGCAGTGAGGATCTGGTTGTGTCCACTCACCCACGGCAGACGGGCAGGCAGGGCGCAGTGCGGATATGGCTGTGTCCACTCACCAATGGGAGACGGGCAGGCAAGGCGCAGTGTGGATATGGCTGTGTCCACTCACCCACGGGAGACGGGTAGAGAGGGTGCTGTGCGGATCTGGCTATGTCCACTGACCCACGGCAGACTGGCAGGCAGGGCGCATTGCGGATCTGGCTCTGTCCACTCACCCACGGCAGACGGTGAGGCAGGGCGCAGTCTGGATCTGGCTGTGTCCACTCACCCACGGGAGACGGGCACAGAGGGTGCTGTGTGGATCTGGCTATGTACACTAACCCACGGCAGACGGGCAAGCAGGGTGGTGTGCGGATCTGGCTGTGTCCACTCACCCACAGCAGACGGTCAGGAAGGGCGCAGTGCGGATCTGGCTGTGTCCACTCACCCACGGCAGACAGGCAGGCAGGGCGCAGTGCGGATCTGGGAGTGTCCACTCACCCACGGGAGACGGGCAGGCAAGGCGCAGTGTGTATATGGCTGTGTACACTCACCCACGGGAGACGGGCAGAGAGGGTGCTGTGTGGATCTGGCTATGTCCACTGACCCACGGCAGACGGGCAGGCAGGGCGCAGTGCGGATCTGGCTCTGTCCACTCACCCACGGCAGACAGTCAGGCAGGGCGCAGTCTGGATCTGGCTCTGTCCACTCACCCACGGGAGACGGGCAGGCAGGGTGCAGTGCGGATCTTGGTGTGTCCACTCACCCACGGGAGACGGGCAGGCAGGGCGCAGTGCGGATCTGGCTGTGTCCACTCACCCACGGCAGACGGGCAGGCAGGGCGCAGTGCGGATCTGGCTGTGTCCACTCACCCACAGGAGACGGGCAGGCAGGGCGCAGTGCGGATCTGGCTGTGTCCACTCACCCACGGGAGACGGGCAGGCAGGGCGCAGTGTGGATATGGCTGTGTCCACTCACCCACGGGAGACGGGCAGGCAAGGAGAAGTGTGGATCTGGCTGTGTCCACACTCCCACGGGAGACGGGCAGAGAGGGTGCTGTGTGGATCTGGCTATGTCCAAAGACCCACGACAGACGTGCAGGCAGGCCGCAGTGCGGATCTGGCTGTGTCCACTCACCCACTGGAGACAGGCAGGCAAGGCGCAGTGTGTATCTGCCTGTGTACACTCACCCACGGGAGACGGGCGGAGAGGGTGCTGTGTGGATCTGGCTGTGTCCACTCACCCACGGCAGACGGTCAGGCAGGGTGCAGTGCGGATCTGGCTGTGTCCACTCAACCACGGCAGACGGGCAGGCAGGGCGCAGTTCGGATCTGGCTGTGACCACTCATCAACGGGAGACGGGTAGGCAAAGAGCACTGTGGATCTGGCTGTGTCCACTCACCCACGGGAGACGGGCAGAGAGGGTGCTGTGTGGATCTGGCTATGTACACTAATCCATGGCAGACGGGCAAGCAGGGTGGTGTGCGGACCTGGCTGTGTCCACTCACCCACGGCAGACGGTCAGGAAGGGCCCAGTGCGGATCTGGCTGTCTCCACTGACCCACGGCAGACGGGCAGGCAGGGCGCAGTGCGGATCTGACTGTGTCCACTCACCCACGGCAGACGGGCAGGCAAGGCGCAGTGCGGATCTGGCAGTGTCCACTCACCCACGGGAGACGGGCAGACATGGCAGAGTGCGGATCTGGCTGTGTCCACTCACCCGTGGGAGATGGGCAGGCAGGGTGCAGTGCGGATCTGGCTGTGTCCACTCACCCACGGGAGACGGGCAGGCAGGGCGCAGTGTGGATCTGGCTGTGTCCACTCACCCACGGGAGACGGGCAGGCAGGGCGCAGTGCGGATCTGGCTGTGTCCACTCACCCATGGGAGTCGGGCAGGCAAGGCGAAGTGCGGATCTGGCTGTGTCCACACTCCCACGGGAGACCGGCAGAGAGGGTGCTGTGTGGATCTGGCTATGTCCACTGACCCACGGCAGACGGGCAGGCAGGGCGCAGTGCGGATCTGGCTGTGTCCACTGACCCACGGCAGACGGGCAGGCAGGGCGCAGTGCGGATCTGGCTGTGTCCAATCACCCAGGGCAGACGGGCAGGCAGGGCGCAGTGCGGATATGGCTGTGTACACTCACCCACGGCAGACGGTCAGGCAGGGCGCAGTGCGGATCTGGCTGTGTCCACTCACCCACGGGAGACGGGCAGGTAGGGCGCAGTGTGGATCTGGCTGTGTCCACTCACCCACGGGAGACGGGCAGAAAGGGCGCTGTGTGGATCTAGCTATGTCCACTGACCCACAGCAGACGGGCAGGCAGGGCGCAGTGCGGATATGGCTGTGTCCACTCACCCACGGCAGACGGTCAGGCAGGGCGCAGTGTGGATCTGGCTGTGTCCACTCACCCACGGGAGACGGGCAGAAAGTGCGCTGTGTGGACCTAGCTATGTCCACTGACCCACAGCAGACCGGCAGGCAGGGCGCAGTGCGGATCTGGCTGTGTCCACTAACCCACGGGAGACGGGCAGGCAGGGCGCAGTGCGGATCTGGCTCTTTCCACTCACCCACGGGAGACGGGCAGGCAGGGCGCAGTGCGGATCTGGCTGTGTCCCCTCACCCACGGCAGACGGTCAGGCAGGGCGCAGTGCGGATCTGGCTGTGTCCACTCACCCACGGGAGACGGGTAGACAAGGCGCTGTATATATCTGGCTGTGTACACTCACCCACGGAAGACGGGCAGAGAGGGTGCTGTGTGGATCTGGCTATGTCCACTGACCCACGGCAGACGGGCAGGCAGGGCGCAGTGCGGATCTGGCTGTGTCCAATCACCCACGGCAGACGGGCAGGCAGGGCGCAGTTCGGATATGGCTGTGTCCACTCACCCACGGCAGACGGTCAGGCAGGGCGCATTGCGGATCTGCCTGTGTCCAATCACCCACGACAGATGGGCAGGCAGGGCGCAGTGTGGATCTGGCTGTGTCCACTCACCCACGAGAGACGGGCAGGCAGAGCGCAGTGCGGATCTGTCTGTGTCCACTCACCCACAGGAGACGGGCAGGCAGGGTGCAGTGCGGATCTGGAGGTGTCCACTCACCCACGGCAGACCGGCAGGCAGGGCGCAGTTCGGATCTGGCTGTGTCCACTCATTCCTGGGAGATGGGCAGGCAAGGCGCAGTGTGAATCTGGTTGTGTCCACACTCCCACGGGAGACGGGCAGAGAGAGTGCTGTGTGGATCTGGCTATGTCCACAGACCCACGGCAGACGGGCAGGCAGGGCGCAGTGCGGATCTGGTAGTGTCCAACCACCCTCGGCAGACGGGCAGGCAGGGCGCAGTGCGGATATGGCTGTGTCCACTCACCCACGGGAGACGGGCATGTAAGGCGCACTGTGGATCTGGCTGTGTCCACTCACCCACGGCAGTCGGGCAGGCAGGGCGCAGTGTGGATCTGGCTGTGTCCACTCACCCATGGGAGACGGGTCGGGAAAGCGCAGTGTGGATCTGGCTGTGTCCACTGACCCACGGGAGACAGGCAGAGAGGGTGCTGTGTGGATCTGGCTATGTCCACTGACCCACGGCAGACGGGCAGGCAGGGCGCAGTGCGGAACTGGCTGTGTCCACTCACCCACGGGAAACGGGTAGGCAAGGCGCAGTTTGGATCTGGCTGTGTCCACTGACCCACGGGGGACGGGCAGAGAGGGTGCTGTGTGGATCTGGCTATGTCCACTGACCCATGCCAGACGGGCAGGCAAGGCGCAGTGTGGATCTTGCTGTGTCCACTCACCCACGGGAGACGGGCCGAGAGGGTGCTGTGTGGATCTGGCTATGTCCACTGACCCACGGCAGACGGGCAGGAAGGGCGCAGTGCGGATCTGGCTGTGTCCACTCACCCACGGCAGACGGGCAGGCAGGGCGCAGTGCTCTTCTGGCTGTGTCCACTCACCCACGGGAGTGGGCAGGCAAGGCGCAGTGTGGATCTGGCTGTGTCCACTCACCCTCGGGAGACGGGCAGAAATGGCGCTGTGTGGTTCTGGCTATATCCACTGAACCACGGCAGTCGGGCAGGCAGGGTGCAGTGCAGATCTGGCTGTGTCCACTCAACCACGGCAGACGGTCAGGCAGGGCGCAGTGCGGATCTGGCTGTGTCCACTCACCCACGGAAGACGGGCAGGCAGGGCGCAGTGCCGATCTGGCTGTGTCCACTCGCTCACGGGAGACGGACAGGCAGGGCACAGTGCGGATCTGCCTGTGTCCACTCACCCAAGGGAGAGGGCCAGGCAAGGCGCAGTGTGGATCTGGCTGTGTCCACTCACCCACGGGAGACGGGCAGAGAGGGTGCTGTGTGGATCTGGCTATGTCCACTGACCAACGGCAGACGGGCAGGCAGGGCGCAGTGCGCATCTGTCATTGTCCAATCACCCACGGCAGACAAGCAGGCAGGGCGCAGTGCGGATCTTGCTGTGTCCACTCGCCCACGGCAGACGGTCAGGCAGGGCACAGTGCGGATCTGGCTGTGTCCACTCACCCACGGGAGATGGGCAGGCAGGGCGCAGTGCGGATCTGGCTGTGTCCCCTCACCCATGGTAGACGGTCAGGCAGGGCGCAGTGCGGATCTGGCTGTGTCCACTCACCAACAGGAGACAGGCAGAGAGGGTGCTATGTGGATCTGGCTATGTCCACTGTCCCACGGCAGACGGGCAGGGAGGGCGCAGTGCGGATCTGGATGTTTCCACTCACCCATGGCAGACGGGCAGGCAGGGCGCAGTGCGGATCTGGCTGTGTCCACTCACCCACGGGAGTCGGGCAGGCAAGGCGCAGTGCGGATCTGGCTGTGTCCACTCACCCACGGGAGACGGGCAGGCAAGGTGCAGTGTGGATCTGGCTGTGTCCACTCACCCACGGCAGAAGGGCAGGCAGGGCGCAGTGCGGATCTGGCTGTGTCCACTCTCCCACGGGAGACGGGCAGGCAGGGCGCAGTGAGGATCTGGCTGTGTATACTCACCCACGGGAGACGGGCAGGCAGGGCGCAGTGTGGATCTGGCTGTGTCCACTTACCCACGGGAGAAGGGCAGAGAGGGTGCTGTGTAGATCTGGCTATGTCCACGGACCCACTGCAGACGGGCAGGCAGGGCACAGTGCGGATCGGGCTGTGTCCACTCACCCACGGGAGATGGGCAGAGAGGGAGCTATGTGGATATGGCTATGTCCACTGACCAAGGCAGACGGGCAGGCAGGGCGCAGTGCGGATCTGGCTGTATCCACTCACCCACGGCAGACTGTCAGGCAGGGCGCAGTGCGGATCTGGCTGTGTCCACTCACCCACGGGAGACGGGCAGGCAAGGCGCAGTGCGGATCTGGCTGTGTTCACTCACCCACGGCAGACGGGCAGGCAGGGAGCAGTGCGGATCTGGCTGTGTCCACTCACCGACAGGAGACGGGCAGGCAAGGCGCAGTGTGTATCTGGCTGTGTCCACTCACCCACGGGAGACGTGCAGAGAGGGTGCTGTGTGGATCTGGCTATGTCCACTGACCCACGGCAGACGCGCATGCAGGGCGCAGTGCGGATCTGGATGTGTCCACTCACCCACGGCAGACGGTCAGGCAGGGCGCAGTGCGGATATGGCTGTGTCCACTCACCAACGGGAGACGGGTACGCAAGGTGCAGTGTGGATCTGGCTGTGTCCACTCACCCACGGGAGACGGGCAGAGAGGGAGCTGTGTGGTCTGGCTATGTCCACTGACCCACGCCAGACGGGCAGGCAGGGCGCAGTGCGGATCTGGCTGTGTCCACTCACCCATGGCAGACGGGCAGGCAGGGCGTAGTGCGGATCTGGCTGTGTCCACTCACCCACGGCAGAAGGGCAGGCAGGGCGCAGTGCGGATCTGGCTGTGTCCACTCTCCCACGGGAGTGGGCAGGCAAGGCGCAGTGTGGATCTGGCTGTGTCCACTCACCCTCGGGAGACGGGCAGAAATGGCGCTGTGTGGTTCTGGCTATATCCACTGAACCACGGCAGTCGGGCAGGCAGGGTGCAGTGCAGATCTGGCTGTGTCCACTCAACCACGGCAGACGGTCAGGCAGGGCGCAGTGCGGATCTGGCTGTGTCCACTCACCCACGGAAGACGGGCAGGCAGGGCGCAGTGCCGATCTGGCTGTGTCCACTCGCTCACGGGAGACGGACAGGCAGGGCACAGTGCGGATCTGCCTGTGTCCACTCACCCAAGGGAGAGGGCCAGGCAAGGCGCAGTGTGGATCTGGCTGTGTCCACTCACCCACGGGAGACGGGCAGAGAGGGTGCTGTGTGGATCTGGCTATGTCCACTGACCAACGGCAGACGGGCAGGCAGGGCGCAGTGCGCATCTGTCATTGTCCAATCACCCACGGCAGACAAGCAGGCAGGGCGCAGTGCGGATCTTGCTGTGTCCACTCGCCCACGGCAGACGGTCAGGCAGGGCACAGTGCGGATCTGGCTGTGTCCACTCACCCACGGGAGATGGGCAGGCAGGGCGCAGTGCGGATCTGGCTGTGTCCCCTCACCCATGGTAGACGGTCAGGCAGGGCGCAGTGCGGATCTGGCTGTGTCCACTCACCAACAGGAGACAGGCAGAGAGGGTGCTATGTGGATCTGGCTATGTCCACTGTCCCACGGCAGACGGGCAGGGAGGGCGCAGTGCGGATCTGGATGATTCCACTCACCCATGGCAGACGGGCAGGCAGGGCGCAGTGCGGATCTGGCTGTGTCCACTCACCCACGGGAGTCGGGCAGGCAAGGCGCAGTGCGGATCTGGCTGTGAACACTGACCCACGGCAGACGGGCAGGCAGGGCGCAGTGCGGATCTGGCTGTGTCCACTGACCCACGGCAGATGGGCAGGCAAGGCGCAGTGCGGATCTGGCTGTGTCCACTCACCCACGGCAGAAGGGCAGGCAGGGCGCAGTGCGGATCTGGCTGTGTCCACTCACACACGGGAGACGGGTAGGCAAGGCGCAGTGTGGATCTCGCTCTGTCCACTCACCCACGGGAGACGGGCACAGAGGGTGCTGTATGGATCTGGCTATGTCCACTGACCCACGGCAGATGGGCAGGCAGGGCGCAGTGCGGATCTGGCTGTGTCCACTCACCCACAGCAGACTGTCAGGCAGGGCGCTGTGCGGATCTGGCTGTGTCCACTCACCCACGGGAGACGGGCAGGCAAGGCGCAGTGCGGATCTGGCTATGTCCATTCACCCACGGCAGACGGGCAGGCAGGGAGCAGTGCGGATCTGGCTGTGTCCACTACCCACGGGAGACGGGCAGAGAGGGTGCTGTTTGGATCTGGCTATGTCCACTGACCCACGGCAGACGGGCAGGCAGGGCGCAGTGCAGATCTGGCTGTGTCCACTCACCCACGGCAGACGGGCAAGCAGGGCGCAGTGCGGATCTGGCTGTGTCCACTCACCCACAGGAGACGGGCAGACAAGGCGCAGTGGGGATCTGGCTGTGTCCACTCACCCACGGGAGACGGACAGAGAGGGTGCTGTGTGGATCTGGCTATGTCCACTGACCCACGGCAGACGGACAGGCAGGGCGCAGTGCGGGTCTGGCTTTGTCCACTCACCCACGGCAGCCGGTCATGCAGGGCGCAGTGCGGATCTGGCTGTGTCCACTCACCCACGGGAGACGGGCAGGCAAGGCGCAGTGCGGATCTGGCTGTGTCCACTCACCCATGGCAGACGGGCAGGCAGGGCGCAGTGCGGATCTGGCTGTGTCCACTCACCCACGGGAGACGGGCAGGCAAGGTGCAGTGTGGATCTGGCTGTGTCCACTCACCCACGGCAGAAGGGCAGGCAGGGCGCAGTGCGGATCTGGCTGTGTCCACTCTCCCACGGGAGACGGGCAGGCAGGGCGCAGTGAGGATCTGGCTGTGTATACTCACCCACGGCAGACGGGCAGGCAGGCAGCAGTGCGGATCTGGCTGTGTCCACTCACCGACAGGAGACGGGCAGGCAAGGCGCAGTGTGGATCTGGCTGTGTCCACTCACCCACGGGAGACGTGCAGAGAGGGTGCTGTGTGGATCTGGCTATGTCCACTGACCCACGGCAGACGCGCATGCAGGGCGCAGTGCGGATCTGGATGTGTCCACTCACCCACGGCAGACGGTCAGGCAGGGCGCAGTGCGGATATGGCTGTGTCCACTCACCAACGGGAGACGGGTACGCAAGGCGCAGTGTGGATTGGCTGTGTCCACTCACCCATGGGAGACGGGCAGAGAGGGTGCTGTGTGGATCTGGCTATGTCCACTGACCCACGGGAGACGGGCAGGCAGGGCGAAGTGCGGATCTGGCTGTGTCCACTCACCCACGGCACACGGGCAGGCAGGGCGCAGTGCGGACCTGGCTGTGTCCACTCACCCACGGGAGACGGGCAGGCAAGGCGCAGTGTGGATCTGGCTGTGTCCACTCACCCACGGGAGACGGGCAGAGAGGGTGCTGTGTGGATCTGGCTATGTCCACCGACCCACGGCAGACGGGCAGGCAGGGCGCAGTACGGATCTGGCTGTGTCCACTCACAAACGGCAGACGGTCTGGCAGGGAACAGTGCGGATCTGGCTGTGTACACTCACCCACGGGAGACGGGCAGGCAGGGCGCAGTGCGGATCTGGCTGTGTCCACTCACCCACGGGAGACGGGCAGGCAAGGCGCAGTGAGGTTCTGGCTGTGTCCACTCACCCACGGGAGATGGGCAGAGAGGGTGCTGTGTGGATCTGGCTATGTCCACTGACCCACGGCAGACGGGAAGGCAGGACGCAGTGCGGATCTGGCTGTGTCCAATCACCCACGGCAGACGGGCAGGCATGGCGCAATTGGGATCTGGCTGTGTCCACTCACCCACGGCAGACGGTCAGGCAGGGCGCAGTGTGGATCTGGCTGTGTCCACTCACCCACGGGAGACAGGCAGTGATGGTGCTGTGTGGATCTGGCTATGTCCACTGTCCCACGGCAGACGGGCAGGCAGGGCGCAGTGCGGATCTGGCTGTGTCCACTCACCCATGGCAGACGGGCAGGCAGGACGCAGTGCGAATCTGGCTGTGTCCACTGACCCACGGGAGACGGGCAGGGAAGGTGCAGTGTGGATCTGGCTGTGTCCACTCACCCACGGGAGACGGGCAGAGAGGGTGCTGTGTGGATCTGGCTATGTCCACTGACACACGGCAGACGGGCAGGCAGGGCGCAGTGCGGATCTGGCTGTGTCCACTCACCCACGCGAGACGGGTAGGCAAGGCACAGTGTGGATCTGGCTGTGTCCACTGACCCACGGCAGAAGGGCAGGCAGGGCGCAGTGCGGATCTGGCTGTGTCCACTCACCCACGGCTGACGGGCTGGCAGGGCACAGTGCGGATCTGGCTTTTCCACTCACTCAAGGGAGACGGGCAGGCAATGCGCAGTGTGGATCTTGCTGTGTCCACTCAACCACGGGAGACGGGCAGAGAGGGTGCGGTGTGGATCTGGCTATGTACACTGACCCACGTCAGACGGGCAGGCAGGGCGCAGTGCGGATCTGGCTGGCTCCACTCACCCACGGCAGATGGTCAGGCAGGGCGCAGTGGGGATCTGGCTGTGTCCACTCACCCACGGGAGACGGACAGGCAGGGCGCAGTGCGGATCTGGCTGTGTCCACTCACCCACAAGAGACGGGCAGAGATGGTGCTGTGTGGATCTGGCTATGTCCACTGACCCACGGCAGATGGGCAGGCAGGGCGCAGTGCGGATCTGGCTGTGTCCACTCACCCACGGGAGACGGGCACGCAAGGCGCAATGTGGATCTGGCTGTGTCCACTCTCCCACGGGAGACGGGCAGGCAGGGCGCAGTGTGGATCTGGCTGTGTCCACTTACCCACGGGAGACGGGCAGAGAGGGTGCTGTGTAGATCTGGCTATGTCCACGGACCCACTGCAGACGGGCAGGCAGGGCACAGTGCGGATCGGGCTGTGTCCACTCACCCACGGGAGATGGGCAGAGAGGGAGCTATGTGGATATGGCTATGTCCACTGACCAAGGCAGACGGGCAGGCAGGGCGCAGTGCGGATCTGGCTGTGTCCACTCACCCACGGCAGACTGTCAGGCAGGGCGCAGTGCGGATCTGGCTGTGTCCACTCACCCACGGGAGACGGGCAGGCAAGGCGCAGTGCGGATCTGGCTGTGTTCACTCACCCACGGCAGAAGGGCAGGCAGGCAGCAGTGCGGATCTGGCTGTGTCCACTCACCGACAGGAGACGGGCAGGCAAGGCGCAGTGTGGATCTGGCTGTGTCCACTCACCCACGGGAGACGTGCAGAGAGGGTGCTGTGTGGATCTGGCTATGTCCACTGACCCACGGCAGACGCGCATGCAGGGCGCAGTGCGGATCTGGATGTGTCCACTCACCCACGGCAGACGGTCAGGCAGGGCGCAGTGCGGATATGGCTGTGTCCACTCACCAACGGGAGACGGGTACGCAAGGCGCAGTGTGGATTGGCTGTGTCCACTCACCCATGGGAGACGGGCAGAGAGGGTGCTGTGTGGATCTGGCTATGTCCACTGACCCACGGGAGACGGGCAGGCAGGGCGAAGTGCGGATCTGGCTGTGTCCACTCACCCACGGCACACGGGCAGGCAGGGCGCAGTGAGGACCTGGCTGTGTCCACTCACCCACGGGAGACGGGCAGGCAAGGCGCAGTGTGGATCTGGCTGTGTCCACTCACCCACGGGAGACGGGCAGAGAGGGTGCTGTGTGGATCTGGCTATGTCCACCGACCCACGGCAGACGGGCAGGCAGGGCGCAGTACGGATCTGGCTGTGTCCACACTACAAACGGCAGACGGTCTGGCAGGGAACAGTGCGGATCTGGCTGTGTACACTCACCCACGGGAGACGGGCAGGCAGGGCGCAGTGCGGATCTGGCTGTGTCCACTCACCCACGGGAGACGGGCAGGCAAGGCGCAGTGAGGTTCTGGCTGTGTCCACTCACCCACGGGAGATGGGCAGAGAGGGTGCTGTGTGGATCTGGCTATGTCCACTGACCCACGGCAGACGGGAAGGCAGGACGCAGTGCGGATCTGGCTGTGTCCAATCACCCACGGCAGACGGGCAGGCATGGCGCAATTGGGATCTGGCTGTGTCCACTCACCCACGGCAGACGGTCAGGCAGGGCGCAGTGTGGATCTGGCTGTGTCCACTCACCCACGGGAGACAGGCAGTGATGGTGCTGTGTGGATCTGGCTATGTCCACTGTCCCACGGCAGACGGGCAGGCAGGGCGCAGTGCGGATCTGGCTGTGTCCACTCACCCATGGCAGACGGGCAGGCAGGACGCAGTGCGGATCTGGCTGTGTCCACTGACCCACGGGAGACGGGCAGGCAAGGTGCAGTGTGGATCTGGCTGTGTCCACTCACCCACGGGAGACGGGCAGAGAGGGTGCTGTGTGGATCTGGCTATGTCCACTGACACACGGCAGACGGGCAGGCAGGGCGCAGTGCGGATCTGGCTGTGTCCACTCACCCACGCGAGACGGGTAGGCAAGGCACAGTGTGGATCTGGCTGTGTCCACTGACCCACGGCAGAAGGGCAGGCAGGGCGCAGTGCGGATCTGGCTGTGTCCACTCACCCACGGCTGACGGGCTGGCAGGGCACAGTGCGGATCTGGCTTTTCCACTCACTCAAGGGAGACGGGCAGGCAATGCGCAGTGTGGATCTTGCTGTGTCCACTCAACCACGGGAGACGGGCAGAGAGGGTGCGGTGTGGATCTGGCTATGTACACTGACCCACGTCAGACGGGCAGGCAGGGCGCAGTGCGGATCTGGCTGGCTCCACTCACCCACGGCAGATGGTCAGGCAGGGCGCAGTGGGGATCTGGCTGTGTCCACTCACCCACGGGAGACGGACAGGCAGGGCGCAGTGCGGATCTGGCTGTGTCCACTCACCCACGGGAGACGGGCAGGCAGGGCGCAGTGTGTATCTGGCTGTGTCCACTCACCCACAAGAGACGGGCAGAGATGGTGCTGTGTGGATCTGGCTATGTCCACTGACCCACGGCAGATGGGCAGGCAGGGCGCAGTGCGGATCTGGCTGTGTCCACTCACCCACGGGAGACGGGCACGCAAGGCGCAATGTGGATCTGGCTGTGTCCACTCTCCCACGGGAGACGGGCAGGCAGGGCGCAGTGTGGATCTGGCTGTGTCCACTTACACACGGGAGACGGGCAGAGAGGGTGCTGTTTAGATCTGGCTATGTCCACGGACCCACTGCAGACGGGCAGGCAGGGCACAGTGCGGATTGGGCTGTGTCCACTCACCCACGGGAGACGGGCAGAGAGGGTGCTGTGTGGATCTGGCTATGTCCACTGACCCACGGCAGACGGGCAGGCAGGGCGCAGTGCGGATCTGGCTCTGTCCACTCACCCACGGCAGACAGTCAGGCAGGGCGCAGTCTGGATCTGGCTGTGTCCACTCACCCACGGGAGACGGGCAGGCAGGGTGCAGTGCGGATCTTGGTGTGTCCACTCACCCACGGGAGACGGGCAGGCAGGGCGCAGTGCGGATCTGGCTGTGTCCACTCACCCACGGCAGACGGGCAGCAGGGCGCAGTGCGGATCTGGCTGTGTCCACTCACCCACAGGAGACGGGCAGGCAGGGCGCAGTGCGGATCTGGCTGTGTCCACTCACCCACGGGAGACGGGCAGGCAGGGCGCAGTGTGGATATGGCTGTGTCCACTCACCCACGGGAGACGGGCAGGCAAGGAGAAGTGTGGATCTGGCTGTGTCCACACTCCCACGGGAGATGGGCAGAGAGGGTGCTGTGTGGATCTGGCTATGTCCAAAGACCCACGACAGACGTGCAGGCAGGCCGCACTGCGGATCTGGCTGTGTCCACTCACCCACTGGAGACGGGCAGGCAAGGCGCAGTGTGGATCTGCCTGTGTACACTCACCCACGGGAGACGGGCGGAGAGGGTGCTGTTTGGATCTGGCTGTGTCCACTCACCCACGGCAGACGGTCAGGCAGGGTGCAGTGCGGATCTGGCTGTGTCCACTCACCCACGGCAGACGGGCAGGCAGGGCGCAGTTCGGATCTGGCTGTGACCACTCATCAACGGGAGACGGGTAGGGAAAGAGCACTGTGGATCTGGCTGTGTCCACTCACCCACGGGAGACGGGCAGAGAGGGTGCTGTGTGGATCTGGGTATGTACACTAACCCATGGCAGACGGGCAAGCAGGGTGGTGTGCGGACCTGGCTGTGTCCACTCACCCACGGCAGACGGTCAGGAAGGGCGCAGTGCGGATCTGGCTGTCTCCACTGACCCACGGCAGACGGGCAGGCAGGGCGCAGTGCGGATCTGACTGTGTCCACTCACCCACGGCAGACGGGCAGGCAAGGCGCAGTGCGGATCTGGCAGTGTCCACTCACCCACGGGAGACGGGCAGACATGGCAGAGTGCGGATATGGCTGTGTCCACTCACCCGTGGGAGATGGGCAGGCAGGGTGCAGTGCGGATCTGGCTGTGTCCACTCACCCACGGGAGACGGGCAGGCAGGGCGCAGTGTGGATCTGGCTGTGTCCACTCACCCACGGGAGACGGGCAGGCAGGGCGCAGTGCGGATCTGGCTGTGTCCACTCACCCATGGGAGTCGGGCAGGCAAGGCGACGTGCGGATCTGGCTGTGTCCACACTCCCACGGGAGACCGGCAGAGAGGGTGCTGTGTGGATCTGGCTATGTCCACTGACCCACGGCAGACGGGCAGGCAGGTCGCAGTGCGGATCTGGCTGTGTCCACTGACCCACGGCAGACGGGCAGGCAGGGCGCAGTGCGGATCTGGCTGTGTCCAATCACCCAGGGCAGACGGGCAGGCAGGGCGCAGTGCGGATATGGCTGTGTACACTCACCCACGGCAGACGGTCAGGCAGGGCGCAGTGCGGATCTGACTGTGTCCACTCACCCACGGGAGACGGGCAGGTAGGGCGCAGTGTGGATCTGGCTGTGTCCACTCACCCACGGGAGACGGGCAGAAAGGGCGCTGTGTGGATCTAGCTATGTCCACTGACCCACAGCAGACGGGCAGGCAGGGCGCAGTGCGGATATGGCTGTGTCCACTCACCCACGGCAGACGGTCAGGCAGGGCGCAGTGTGGATCTGGCTGTGTCCACTCACCCACGGGAGACGGGCAGAAAGTGCGCTGTGTGGACCTAGCTATGTCCACTGACCCACAGCAGACCGGCAAGCAGGGCGCAGTGCGGATCTGGCTGTGTCCACTAACCCACGGGAGACGGGCAGGCAGGGCGCAGTGCGGATCTGGCTCTTTCCACTCACCCACGGGAGACGGGCAGGCAGGGCGCAGTGCGGATCTGGCTGTGTCCCCTCACCCACGGCAGACGGTCAGGCAGGGCGCAGTGCGGATCTGGCTGTGTCCCCTCACCCACGGCAGTCTGTCAGGGAGAGCGCAATCTGGATCTGACTGTGTCCACTCACCCACGGGAGACGGGCAGGCAGGGCGCAGAACAGATCTGGCTGTGTCCACTCACCCACGGGAGACGGGCAGGCAGGGCGCAGTGCGGATCTGGCTGTGTCCACTCACCCACGGCAGACGGGCAGGCAGGGCGCAGTGCGGATCTGGCTGTGTCCACTCACCCACGGCAGACGGGCAGGCAGGGCGCAGTGCGGATCTGGCTGTGTCCCCTCACCCACGGCAGACGGGCAGGCAGGGCGCAGTGCGGATCTGGCTGTGTCCACTCACCCACGGGAGACGGGTAGACAAGGCGCTGTATAGATCTGGCTGTGTCCACTCACCCACGGAAGACGGGCAGAGAGGGTGCTGTGTGGATCTGGCTATGTCCACTGACCCACGGCAGACGGGCAGGCAGGGCGCAGTGCGGATCTGGCTGTGTCCAATCACCCACGGCAGACGGGCAGGCAGGGCGCAGTTCGGATATGGCTGTGTCCACTCACCCACGGCAGACGGTCAGGCAGGGCGCAGTGCGGATCTGCCTGTGTCCAATCACCCACGACAGATGGGCAGGCAGGGCGCAGTGTGGATCTGGCTATGTCCAGTCACCGACGGCAGACGGTCAGGCAGGGCGCAGTGCGGATCTGGCTGTGTCCACACACCCACGGGAGATGGGTAAGCAAGGCGCAGTGTTGATCTGGCTGTGTCCACTCACCCACGGGAGACAAGCAGAGAGGGTGCTGTGTGGATCTGGCTACGTCCACTCAACCACGGCAGACGGGCATGCAGGGTGCAGTGCGGATCTGGCTGTGTCCACTCACCCACGGGAGACGGGAAGGCAGGGCGCAGTGAGGATCTGGTTGTGTCCACTCACCCACGGCAGACGGGCAGGCAGGGCGCAGTGCGGATATGGCTGTGTCCACTCACCAATGGGAGACGGGCAGGCAAGGCGCAGTGTGGATATGGCTGTGTCCACTCACCCACGGGAGACGGGTAGAGAGGGTGCTGTGCGGATCTGGCTATGTCCACTGACCCACGGCAGACTGGCAGGCAGGGCGCATTGCGGATCTGGCTCTGTCCACTCACCCACGGCAGACGGTGAGGCAGGGCGCAGTCTGGATCTGGCTGTGTCCACTCACCCACGGGAGACGGGCACAGAGGGTGCTGTGTGGATCTGGCTATGTACACTAACCCACGGCAGACGGGCAAGCAGGGTGGTGTGCGGATCTGGCTGTGTCCACTCACCCACAGCAGACGGTCAGGAAGGGCGCAGTGCGGATCTGGCTGTGTCCACTCACCCACGGCAGACAGGCAGGCAGGGCGCAGTGCGGATCTGGGAGTGTCCACTCACCCACGGGAGACGGGCAGGCAAGGCGCAGTGTGTATATGGCTGTGTACACTCACCCACGGGAGACGGGCAGAGAGGGTGCTGTGTGGATCTGGCTATGTCCACTGACCCACGGCAGACGGGCAGGCAGGGCGCAGTGCGGATCTGGCTCTGTCCACTCACCCACGGCAGACAGTCAGGCAGGGCGCAGTCTGGATCTGGCTCTGTCCACTCACCCACGGGAGACGGGCAGGCAGGGTGCAGTGCGGATCTTGGTGTGTCCACTCACCCACGGGAGACGGGCAGGCAGGGCGCAGTGCGGATCTGGCTGTGTCCACTCACCCACGGCAGACGGGCAGGCAGGGCGCAGTGCGGATCTGGCTGTGTCCACTCACCCACAGGAGACGGGCAGGCAGGGCGCAGTGCGGATCTGGCTGTGTCCACTCACCCACGGGAGACGGGCAGGCAGGGCGCAGTGTGGATATGGCTGTGTCCACTCACCCACGGGAGACGGGCAGGCAAGGAGAAGTGTGGATCTGGCTGTGTCCACACTCCCACGGGAGACGGGCAGAGAGGGTGCTGTGTGGATCTGGCTATGTCCAAAGACCCACGACAGACGTGCAGGCAGGCCGCAGTGCGGATCTGGCTGTGTCCACTCACCCACTGGAGACAGGCAGGCAAGGCGCAGTGTGTATCTGCCTGTGTACACTCACCCACGGGAGACGGGCGGAGAGGGTGCTGTGTGGATCTGGCTGTGTCCACTCACCCACGGCAGACGGTCAGGCAGGGTGCAGTGCGGATCTGGCTGTGTCCACTCAACCACGGCAGACGGGCAGGCAGGGCGCAGTTCGGATCTGGCTGTGACCACTCATCAACGGGAGACGGGTAGGCAAAGAGCACTGTGGATCTGGCTGTGTCCACTCACCCACGGGAGACGGGCAGAGAGGGTGCTGTGTGGATCTGGCTATGTACACTAATCCATGGCAGACGGGCAAGCAGGGTGGTGTGCGGACCTGGCTGTGTCCACTCACCCACGGCAGACGGTCAGGAAGGGCCCAGTGCGGATCTGGCTGTCTCCACTGACCCACGGCAGACGGGCAGGCAGGGCGCAGTGCGGATCTGACTGTGTCCACTCACCCACGGCAGACGGGCAGGCAAGGCGCAGTGCGGATCTGGCAGTGTCCACTCACCCACGGGAGACGGGCAGACATGGCAGAGTGCGGATCTGGCTGTGTCCACTCACCCGTGGGAGATGGGCAGGCAGGGTGCAGTGCGGATCTGGCTGTGTCCACTCACCCACGGGAGACGGGCAGGCAGGGCGCAGTGTGGATCTGGCTGTGTCCACTCACCCACGGGAGACGGGCAGGCAGGGCGCAGTGCGGATCTGGCTGTGTCCACTCACCCATGGGAGTCGGGCAGGCAAGGCGAAGTGCGGATCTGGCTGTGTCCACACTCCCACGGGAGACCGGCAGAGAGGGTGCTGTGTGGATCTGGCTATGTCCACTGACCCACGGCAGACGGGCAGGCAGGGCGCAGTGCGGATCTGGCTGTGTCCACTGACCCACGGCAGACGGGCAGGCAGGGCGCAGTGCGGATCTGGCTGTGTCCAATCACCCAGGGCAGACGGGCAGGCAGGGCGCAGTGCGGATATGGCTGTGTACACTCACCCACGGCAGACGGTCAGGCAGGGCGCAGTGCGGATCTGGCTGTGTCCACTCACCCACGGGAGACGGGCAGGTAGGGCGCAGTGTGGATCTGGCTGTGTCCACTCACCCACGGGAGACGGGCAGAAAGGGCGCTGTGTGGATCTAGCTATGTCCACTGACCCACAGCAGACGGGCAGGCAGGGCGCAGTGCGGATATGGCTGTGTCCACTCACCCACGGCAGACGGTCAGGCAGGGCGCAGTGTGGATCTGGCTGTGTCCACTCACCCACGGGAGACGGGCAGAAAGTGCGCTGTGTGGACCTAGCTATGTCCACTGACCCACAGCAGACCGGCAGGCAGGGCGCAGTGCGGATCTGGCTGTGTCCACTAACCCACGGGAGACGGGCAGGCAGGGCGCAGTGCGGATCTGGCTCTTTCCACTCACCCACGGGAGACGGGCAGGCAGGGCGCAGTGCGGATCTGGCTGTGTCCCCTCACCCACGGCAGACGGTCAGGCAGGGCGCAGTGCGGATCTGGCTGTGTCCACTCACCCACGGGAGACGGGTAGACAAGGCGCTGTATATATCTGGCTGTGTACACTCACCCACGGAAGACGGGCAGAGAGGGTGCTGTGTGGATCTGGCTATGTCCACTGACCCACGGCAGACGGGCAGGCAGGGCGCAGTGCGGATCTGGCTGTGTCCAATCACCCACGGCAGACGGGCAGGCAGGGCGCAGTTCGGATATGGCTGTGTCCACTCACCCACGGCAGACGGTCAGGCAGGGCGCATTGCGGATCTGCCTGTGTCCAATCACCCACGACAGATGGGCAGGCAGGGCGCAGTGTGGATCTGGCTGTGTCCACTCACCCACGAGAGACGGGCAGGCAGAGCGCAGTGCGGATCTGTCTGTGTCCACTCACCCACAGGAGACGGGCAGGCAGGGTGCAGTGCGGATCTGGAGGTGTCCACTCACCCACGGCAGACCGGCAGGCAGGGCGCAGTTCGGATCTGGCTGTGTCCACTCATTCCTGGGAGATGGGCAGGCAAGGCGCAGTGTGAATCTGGTTGTGTCCACACTCCCACGGGAGACGGGCAGAGAGAGTGCTGTGTGGATCTGGCTATGTCCACAGACCCACGGCAGACGGGCAGGCAGGGCGCAGTGCGGATCTGGTAGTGTCCAACCACCCTCGGCAGACGGGCAGGCAGGGCGCAGTGCGGATATGGCTGTGTCCACTCACCCACGGGAGACGGGCATGTAAGGCGCACTGTGGATCTGGCTGTGTCCACTCACCCACGGCAGTCGGGCAGGCAGGGCGCAGTGTGGATCTGGCTGTGTCCACTCACCCATGGGAGACGGGTCGGGAAAGCGCAGTGTGGATCTGGCTGTGTCCACTGACCCACGGGAGACAGGCAGAGAGGGTGCTGTGTGGATCTGGCTATGTCCACTGACCCACGGCAGACGGGCAGGCAGGGCGCAGTGCGGAACTGGCTGTGTCCACTCACCCACGGGAAACGGGTAGGCAAGGCGCAGTTTGGATCTGGCTGTGTCCACTGACCCACGGGGGACGGGCAGAGAGGGTGCTGTGTGGATCTGGCTATGTCCACTGACCCATGCCAGACGGGCAGGCAAGGCGCAGTGTGGATCTTGCTGTGTCCACTCACCCACGGGAGACGGGCCGAGAGGGTGCTGTGTGGATCTGGCTATGTCCACTGACCCACGGCAGACGGGCAGGAAGGGCGCAGTGCGGATCTGGCTGTGTCCACTCACCCACGGCAGACGGGCAGGCAGGGCGCAGTGCTCTTCTGGCTGTGTCCACTCACCCACGGGAGTGGGCAGGCAAGGCGCAGTGTGGATCTGGCTGTGTCCACTCACCCTCGGGAGACGGGCAGAAATGGCGCTGTGTGGTTCTGGCTATATCCACTGAACCACGGCAGTCGGGCAGGCAGGGTGCAGTGCAGATCTGGCTGTGTCCACTCAACCACGGCAGACGGTCAGGCAGGGCGCAGTGCGGATCTGGCTGTGTCCACTCACCCACGGAAGACGGGCAGGCAGGGCGCAGTGCCGATCTGGCTGTGTCCACTCGCTCACGGGAGACGGACAGGCAGGGCACAGTGCCGATCTGCCTGTGTCCACTCACCCAAGGGAGAGGGCCAGGCAAGGCGCAGTGTGGATCTGGCTGTGTCCACTCACCCACGGGAGACGGGCAGAGAGGGTGCTGTGTGGATCTGGCTATGTCCACTGACCAACGGCAGACGGGCAGGCAGGGCGCAGTGCGCATCTGTCATTGTCCAATCACCCACGGCAGACAAGCAGGCAGGGCGCAGTGCGGATCTTGCTGTGTCCACTCGCCCACGGCAGACGGTCAGGCAGGGCACAGTGCGGATCTGGCTGTGTCCACTCACCCACGGGAGATGGGCAGGCAGGGCGCAGTGCGGATCTGGCTGTGTCCCCTCACCCATGGTAGACGGTCAGGCAGGGCGCAGTGCGGATCTGGCTGTGTCCACTCACCAACAGGAGACAGGCAGAGAGGGTGCTATGTGGATCTGGCTATGTCCACTGTCCCACGGCAGACGGGCAGGGAGGGCGCAGTGCGGATCTGGATGTTTCCACTCACCCATGGCAGACGGGCAGGCAGGGCGCAGTGCGGATCTGGCTGTGTCCACTCACCCACGGGAGTCGGGCAGGCAAGGCGCAGTGCGGATCTGGCTGTGTCCACTCACCCACGGGAGACGGGCAGGCAAGGTGCAGTGTGGATCTGGCTGTGTCCACTCACCCACGGCAGAAGGGCAGGCAGGGCGCAGTGCGGATCTGGCTGTGTCCACTCTCCCACGGGAGACGGGCAGGCAGGGCGCAGTGAGGATCTGGCTGTGTATACTCACCCACGGGAGACGGGCAGGCAGGGCGCAGTGTGGATCTGGCTGTGTCCACTTACCCACGGGAGAAGGGCAGAGAGGGTGCTGTGTAGATCTGGCTATGTCCACGGACCCACTGCAGACGGGCAGGCAGGGCACAGTGCGGATCGGGCTGTGTCCACTCACCCACGGGAGATGGGCAGAGAGGGAGCTATGTGGATATGGCTATGTCCACTGACCAAGGCAGACGGGCAGGCAGGGCGCAGTGCGGATCTGGCTGTATCCACTCACCCACGGCAGACTGTCAGGCAGGGCGCAGTGCGGATCTGGCTGTGTCCACTCACCCACGGGAGACGGGCAGGCAAGGCGCAGTGCGGATCTGGCTGTGTTCACTCACCCACGGCAGACGGGCAGGCAGGGAGCAGTGCGGATCTGGCTGTGTCCACTCACCGACAGGAGACGGGCAGGCAAGGCGCAGTGTGTATCTGGCTGTGTCCACTCACCCACGGGAGACGTGCAGAGAGGGTGCTGTGTGGATCTGGCTATGTCCACTGACCCACGGCAGACGCGCATGCAGGGCGCAGTGCGGATCTGGATGTGTCCACTCACCCACGGCAGACGGTCAGGCAGGGCGCAGTGCGGATATGGCTGTGTCCACTCACCAACGGGAGACGGGTACGCAAGGTGCAGTGTGGATCTGGCTGTGTCCACTCACCCACGGGAGACGGGCAGAGAGGGTGCTGTGTGGTCTGGCTATGTCCACTGACCCACGCCAGACGGGCAGGCAGGGCGCAGTGCGGATCTGGCTGTGTCCACTCACCCATGGCAGACGGGCAGGCAGGGCGTAGTGCGGATCTGGCTGTGTCCACTCACCCACGGCAGAAGGGCAGGCAGGGCGCAGTGCGGATCTGGCTGTGTCCACTCTCCCACGGGAGTGGGCAGGCAAGGCGCAGTGTGGATCTGGCTGTGTCCACTCACCCTCGGGAGACGGGCAGAAATGGCGCTGTGTGGTTCTGGCTATATCCACTGAACCACGGCAGTCGGGCAGGCAGGGTGCAGTGCAGATCTGGCTGTGTCCACTCAACCACGGCAGACGGTCAGGCAGGGCGCAGTGCGGATCTGGCTGTGTCCACTCACCCACGGAAGACGGGCAGGCAGGGCGCAGTGCCGATCTGGCTGTGTCCACTCGCTCACGGGAGACGGACAGGCAGGGCACAGTGCGGATCTGCCTGTGTCCACTCACCCAAGGGAGAGGGCCAGGCAAGGCGCAGTGTGGATCTGGCTGTGTCCACTCACCCACGGGAGACGGGCAGAGAGGGTGCTGTGTGGATCTGGCTATGTCCACTGACCAACGGCAGACGGGCAGGCAGGGCGCAGTGCGCATCTGTCATTGTCCAATCACCCACGGCAGACAAGCAGGCAGGGCGCAGTGCGGATCTTGCTGTGTCCACTCGCCCACGGCAGACGGTCAGGCAGGGCACAGTGCGGATCTGGCTGTGTCCACTCACCCACGGGAGATGGGCAGGCAGGGCGCAGTGCGGATCTGGCTGTGTCCCCTCACCCATGGTAGACGGTCAGGCAGGGCGCAGTGCGGATCTGGCTGTGTCCACTCACCAACAGGAGACAGGCAGAGAGGGTGCTATGTGGATCTGGCTATGTCCACTGTCCCACGGCAGACGGGCAGGGAGGGCGCAGTGCGGATCTGGATGATTCCACTCACCCATGGCAGACGGGCAGGCAGGGCGCAGTGCGGATCTGGCTGTGTCCACTCACCCACGGGAGTCGGGCAGGCAAGGCGCAGTGCGGATCTGGCTGTGAACACTGACCCACGGCAGACGGGCAGGCAGGGCGCAGTGCGGATCTGGCTGTGTCCACTGACCCACGGCAGATGGGCAGGCAAGGCGCAGTGCGGATCTGGCTGTGTCCACTCACCCACGGCAGAAGGGCAGGCAGGGCGCAGTGCGGATCTGGCTGTGTCCACTCACACACGGGAGACGGGTAGGCAAGGCGCAGTGTGGATCTCGCTCTGTCCACTCACCCACGGGAGACGGGCACAGAGGGTGCTGTATGGATCTGGCTATGTCCACTGACCCACGGCAGATGGGCAGGCAGGGCGCAGTGCGGATCTGGCTGTGTCCACTCACCCACAGCAGACTGTCAGGCAGGGCGCTGTGCGGATCTGGCTGTGTCCACTCACCCACGGGAGACGGGCAGGCAAGGCGCAGTGCGGATCTGGCTATGTCCATTCACCCACGGCAGACGGGCAGGCAGGGAGCAGTGCGGATCTGGCTGTGTCCACTACCCACGGGAGACGGGCAGAGAGGGTGCTGTTTGGATCTGGCTATGTCCACTGACCCACGGCAGACGGGCAGGCAGGGCGCAGTGCAGATCTGGCTGTGTCCACTCACCCACGGCAGACGGGCAAGCAGGGCGCAGTGCGGATCTGGCTGTGTCCACTCACCCACAGGAGACGGGCAGACAAGGCGCAGTGGGGATCTGGCTGTGTCCACTCACCCACGGGAGACGGACAGAGAGGGTGCTGTGTGGATCTGGCTATGTCCACTGACCCACGGCAGACGGACAGGCAGGGCGCAGTGCGGGTCTGGCTTTGTCCACTCACCCACGGCAGCCGGTCATGCAGGGCGCAGTGCGGATCTGGCTGTGTCCACTCACCCACGGGAGACGGGCAGGCAAGGCGCAGTGCGGATCTGGCTGTGTCCACTCACCCATGGCAGACGGGCAGGCAGGGCGCAGTGCGGATCTGGCTGTGTCCACTCACCCACGGGAGACGGGCAGGCAAGGTGCAGTGTGGATCTGGCTGTGTCCACT
Source organism: Microcebus murinus (assembly GCF_040939455.1). Lineage (NCBI taxonomy): Eukaryota > Metazoa > Chordata > Mammalia > Primates > Cheirogaleidae > Microcebus > Microcebus murinus. The sequence continues at coordinate 39,081,939 of NC_134123.1, forward strand.
CACCCACGGCAGAAGGGCAGGCAGGGCGCAGTGCGGATCTGGCTGTGTCCACTCTCCCACGGGAGACGGGCAGGCAGGGCGCAGTGAGGATCTGGCTGTGTATACTCACCCACGGCAGACGGGCAGGCAGGCAGCAGTGCGGATCTGGCTGTGTCCACTCACCGACAGGAGACGGGCAGGCAAGGCGCAGTGTGGATCTGGCTGTGTCCACTCACCCACGGGAGACGTGCAGAGAGGGTGCTGTGTGGATCTGGCTATGTCCACTGACCCACGGCAGACGCGCATGCAGGGCGCAGTGCGGATCTGGATGTGTCCACTCACCCACGGCAGACGGTCAGGCAGGGCGCAGTGCGGATATGGCTGTGTCCACTCACCAACGGGAGACGGGTACGCAAGGCGCAGTGTGGATTGGCTGTGTCCACTCACCCATGGGAGACGGGCAGAGAGGGTGCTGTGTGGATCTGGCTATGTCCACTGACCCACGGGAGACGGGCAGGCAGGGCGAAGTGCGGATCTGGCTGTGTCCACTCACCCACGGCACACGGGCAGGCAGGGCGCAGTGCGGACCTGGCTGTGTCCACTCACCCACGGGAGACGGGCAGGCAAGGCGCAGTGTGGATCTGGCTGTGTCCACTCACCCACGGGAGACGGGCAGAGAGGGTGCTGTGTGGATCTGGCTATGTCCACCGACCCACGGCAGACGGGCAGGCAGGGCGCAGTACGGATCTGGCTGTGTCCACTCACAAACGGCAGACGGTCTGGCAGGGAACAGTGCGGATCTGGCTGTGTACACTCACCCACGGGAGACGGGCAGGCAGGGCGCAGTGCGGATCTGGCTGTGTCCACTCACCCACGGGAGACGGGCAGGCAAGGCGCAGTGAGGTTCTGGCTGTGTCCACTCACCCACGGGAGATGGGCAGAGAGGGTGCTGTGTGGATCTGGCTATGTCCACTGACCCACGGCAGACGGGAAGGCAGGACGCAGTGCGGATCTGGCTGTGTCCAATCACCCACGGCAGACGGGCAGGCATGGCGCAATTGGGATCTGGCTGTGTCCACTCACCCACGGCAGACGGTCAGGCAGGGCGCAGTGTGGATCTGGCTGTGTCCACTCACCCACGGGAGACAGGCAGTGATGGTGCTGTGTGGATCTGGCTATGTCCACTGTCCCACGGCAGACGGGCAGGCAGGGCGCAGTGCGGATCTGGCTGTGTCCACTCACCCATGGCAGACGGGCAGGCAGGACGCAGTGCGAATCTGGCTGTGTCCACTGACCCACGGGAGACGGGCAGGGAAGGTGCAGTGTGGATCTGGCTGTGTCCACTCACCCACGGGAGACGGGCAGAGAGGGTGCTGTGTGGATCTGGCTATGTCCACTGACACACGGCAGACGGGCAGGCAGGGCGCAGTGCGGATCTGGCTGTGTCCACTCACCCACGCGAGACGGGTAGGCAAGGCACAGTGTGGATCTGGCTGTGTCCACTGACCCACGGCAGAAGGGCAGGCAGGGCGCAGTGCGGATCTGGCTGTGTCCACTCACCCACGGCTGACGGGCTGGCAGGGCACAGTGCGGATCTGGCTTTTCCACTCACTCAAGGGAGACGGGCAGGCAATGCGCAGTGTGGATCTTGCTGTGTCCACTCAACCACGGGAGACGGGCAGAGAGGGTGCGGTGTGGATCTGGCTATGTACACTGACCCACGTCAGACGGGCAGGCAGGGCGCAGTGCGGATCTGGCTGGCTCCACTCACCCACGGCAGATGGTCAGGCAGGGCGCAGTGGGGATCTGGCTGTGTCCACTCACCCACGGGAGACGGACAGGCAGGGCGCAGTGCGGATCTGGCTGTGTCCACTCACCCACAAGAGACGGGCAGAGATGGTGCTGTGTGGATCTGGCTATGTCCACTGACCCACGGCAGATGGGCAGGCAGGGCGCAGTGCGGATCTGGCTGTGTCCACTCACCCACGGGAGACGGGCACGCAAGGCGCAATGTGGATCTGGCTGTGTCCACTCTCCCACGGGAGACGGGCAGGCAGGGCGCAGTGTGGATCTGGCTGTGTCCACTTACCCACGGGAGACGGGCAGAGAGGGTGCTGTGTAGATCTGGCTATGTCCACGGACCCACTGCAGACGGGCAGGCAGGGCACAGTGCGGATCGGGCTGTGTCCACTCACCCACGGGAGATGGGCAGAGAGGGAGCTATGTGGATATGGCTATGTCCACTGACCAAGGCAGACGGGCAGGCAGGGCGCAGTGCGGATCTGGCTGTGTCCACTCACCCACGGCAGACTGTCAGGCAGGGCGCAGTGCGGATCTGGCTGTGTCCACTCACCCACGGGAGACGGGCAGGCAAGGCGCAGTGCGGATCTGGCTGTGTTCACTCACCCACGGCAGACGGGCAGGCAGGCAGCAGTGCGGATCTGGCTGTGTCCACTCACCGACAGGAGACGGGCAGGCAAGGCGCAGTGTGGATCTGGCTGTGTCCACTCACCCACGGGAGACGTGCAGAGAGGGTGCTGTGTGGATCTGGCTATGTCCACTGACCCACGGCAGACGCGCATGCAGGGCGCAGTGCGGATCTGGATGTGTCCACTCACCCACGGCAGACGGTCAGGCAGGGCGCAGTGCGGATATGGCTGTGTCCACTCACCAACGGGAGACGGGTACGCAAGGCGCAGTGTGGATTGGCTGTGTCCACTCACCCATGGGAGACGGGCAGAGAGGGTGCTGTGTGGATCTGGCTATGTCCACTGACCCACGGGAGACGGGCAGGCAGGGCGAAGTGCGGATCTGGCTGTGTCCACTCACCCACGGCACACGGGCAGGCAGGGCGCAGTGAGGACCTGGCTGTGTCCACTCACCCACGGGAGACGGGCAGGCAAGGCGCAGTGTGGATCTGGCTGTGTCCACTCACCCACGGGAGACGGGCAGAGAGGGTGCTGTGTGGATCTGGCTATGTCCACCGACCCACGGCAGACGGGCAGGCAGGGCGCAGTACGGATCTGGCTGTGTCCACACTACAAACGGCAGACGGTCTGGCAGGGAACAGTGCGGATCTGGCTGTGTACACTCACCCACGGGAGACGGGCAGGCAGGGCGCAGTGCGGATCTGGCTGTGTCCACTCACCCACGGGAGACGGGCAGGCAAGGCGCAGTGAGGTTCTGGCTGTGTCCACTCACCCACGGGAGATGGGCAGAGAGGGTGCTGTGTGGATCTGGCTATGTCCACTGACCCACGGCAGACGGGAAGGCAGGACGCAGTGCGGATCTGGCTGTGTCCAATCACCCACGGCAGACGGGCAGGCATGGCGCAATTGGGATCTGGCTGTGTCCACTCACCCACGGCAGACGGTCAGGCAGGGCGCAGTGTGGATCTGGCTGTGTCCACTCACCCACGGGAGACAGGCAGTGATGGTGCTGTGTGGATCTGGCTATGTCCACTGTCCCACGGCAGACGGGCAGGCAGGGCGCAGTGCGGATCTGGCTGTGTCCACTCACCCATGGCAGACGGGCAGGCAGGACGCAGTGCGGATCTGGCTGTGTCCACTGACCCACGGGAGACGGGCAGGCAAGGTGCAGTGTGGATCTGGCTGTGTCCACTCACCCACGGGAGACGGGCAGAGAGGGTGCTGTGTGGATCTGGCTATGTCCACTGACACACGGCAGACGGGCAGGCAGGGCGCAGTGCGGATCTGGCTGTGTCCACTCACCCACGCGAGACGGGTAGGCAAGGCACAGTGTGGATCTGGCTGTGTCCACTGACCCACGGCAGAAGGGCAGGCAGGGCGCAGTGCGGATCTGGCTGTGTCCACTCACCCACGGCTGACGGGCTGGCAGGGCACAGTGCGGATCTGGCTTTTCCACTCACTCAAGGGAGACGGGCAGGCAATGCGCAGTGTGGATCTTGCTGTGTCCACTCAACCACGGGAGACGGGCAGAGAGGGTGCGGTGTGGATCTGGCTATGTACACTGACCCACGTCAGACGGGCAGGCAGGGCGCAGTGCGGATCTGGCTGGCTCCACTCACCCACGGCAGATGGTCAGGCAGGGCGCAGTGGGGATCTGGCTGTGTCCACTCACCCACGGGAGACGGACAGGCAGGGCGCAGTGCGGATCTGGCTGTGTCCACTCACCCACGGGAGACGGGCAGGCAGGGCGCAGTGTGTATCTGGCTGTGTCCACTCACCCACAAGAGACGGGCAGAGATGGTGCTGTGTGGATCTGGCTATGTCCACTGACCCACGGCAGATGGGCAGGCAGGGCGCAGTGCGGATCTGGCTGTGTCCACTCACCCACGGGAGACGGGCACGCAAGGCGCAATGTGGATCTGGCTGTGTCCACTCTCCCACGGGAGACGGGCAGGCAGGGCGCAGTGTGGATCTGGCTGTGTCCACTTACCCACGGGAGACGGGCAGAGAGGGTGCTGTTTAGATCTGGCTATGTCCACGGACCCACTGCAGACGGGCAGGCAGGGCACAGTGCGGATTGGGCTGTGTCCACTCACCCACGGGAGATGGGCAGAGAGGGAGCTGTGTGGATATGGCTATGTCCACTGACCAACGGCAGATGGGCATGCAGGGCGCAGTGCGGATCTGGCTGTGTCCAATCACCCACGGCAGACGGGCAGGCAGGGCGCAGTGCGGATCTGGCTGTGTCCACTGACCCACGGGAGACGGGCAGGCAAGGCGCAGTGTGGATCTGTCTGTGTCCACTCACCCACGGGAGACGGACATAGAGGGTGCTGTGTGGATCTGGCTATGTCCACTGACCACGGCAGACGGGCAGGCAGGGCGCAGTGCGGATCTGGCTGTGTCCACTCACCCACGGCAGACTGTCAGGCAGGGCGCAGTGCGGATCTGGCTGTGTCCACTCAACCACGGGAGACGGGCAGGCAAGGCGCAGTGCGGATCTGGCTGTGTTCACTCACCCACGGCAGACGGGCAGGCAAGGCGCAGTGCGGATCTGGCTTTTCCACTCACTCAAGGGAGACGGGCAGGCAATGCGCAGTGTGGATCTTGCTGTGTCCACTCAACCACGGGAGACGGGCAGAGAGGGTGCGGTGTGGATCTGGCTATGTACACTGACCCACGTCAGACGGGCAGGCAGGGCGCAGTGCGGATCTGGCTGGCTCCACTCACCCACGGCAGATGGTCAGGCAGGGCGCAGTGGGGATCTGGCTGTGTCCACTCACCCACGGGAGACGGACAGGCAGGGCGCAGTGCGGATCTGGCTGTGTCCACTCACCCACAAGAGACGGGCAGAGATGGTGCTGTGTGGATCTGGCTATGTCCACTGACCCACGGCAGATGGGCAGGCAGGGCGCAGTGCGGATCTGGCTGTGTCCACTCACCCACGGGAGACGGGCACGCAAGGCGCAATGTGGATCTGGCTGTGTCCACTCTCCCACGGGAGACGGGCAGGCAGGGCGCAGTGTGGATCTGGCTGTGTCCACTTACCCACGGGAGACGGGCAGAGAGGGTGCTGTGTAGATCTGGCTATGTCCACGGACCCACTGCAGACGGGCAGGCAGGGCACAGTGCGGATCGGGCTGTGTCCACTCACCCACGGGAGATGGGCAGAGAGGGAGCTATGTGGATATGGCTATGTCCACTGACCAAGGCAGACGGGCAGGCAGGGCGCAGTGCGGATCTGGCTGTGTCCACTCACCCACGGCAGACTGTCAGGCAGGGCGCAGTGCGGATCTGGCTGTGTCCACTCACCCACGGGAGACGGGCAGGCAAGGCGCAGTGCGGATCTGGCTGTGTTCACTCACCCACGGCAGACGGGCAGGCAGGCAGCAGTGCGGATCTGGCTGTGTCCACTCACCGACAGGAGACGGGCAGGCAAGGCGCAGTGTGGATCTGGCTGTGTCCACTCACCCACGGGAGACGTGCAGAGAGGGTGCTGTGTGGATCTGGCTATGTCCACTGACCCACGGCAGACGCGCATGCAGGGCGCAGTGCGGATCTGGATGTGTCCACTCACCCACGGCAGACGGTCAGGCAGGGCGCAGTGCGGATATGGCTGTGTCCACTCACCAACGGGAGACGGGTACGCAAGGCGCAGTGTGGATTGGCTGTGTCCACTCACCCATGGGAGACGGGCAGAGAGGGTGCTGTGTGGATCTGGCTATGTCCACTGACCCACGGGAGACGGGCAGGCAGGGCGAAGTGCGGATCTGGCTGTGTCCACTCACCCACGGCACACGGGCAGGCAGGGCGCAGTGAGGACCTGGCTGTGTCCACTCACCCACGGGAGACGGGCAGGCAAGGCGCAGTGTGGATCTGGCTGTGTCCACTCACCCACGGGAGACGGGCAGAGAGGGTGCTGTGTGGATCTGGCTATGTCCACCGACCCACGGCAGACGGGCAGGCAGGGCGCAGTACGGATCTGGCTGTGTCCACACTACAAACGGCAGACGGTCTGGCAGGGAACAGTGCGGATCTGGCTGTGTACACTCACCCACGGGAGACGGGCAGGCAGGGCGCAGTGCGGATCTGGCTGTGTCCACTCACCCACGGGAGACGGGCAGGCAAGGCGCAGTGAGGTTCTGGCTGTGTCCACTCACCCACGGGAGATGGGCAGAGAGGGTGCTGTGTGGATCTGGCTATGTCCACTGACCCACGGCAGACGGGAAGGCAGGACGCAGTGCGGATCTGGCTGTGTCCAATCACCCACGGCAGACGGGCAGGCATGGCGCAATTGGGATCTGGCTGTGTCCACTCACCCACGGCAGACGGTCAGGCAGGGCGCAGTGTGGATCTGGCTGTGTCCACTCACCCACGGGAGACAGGCAGTGATGGTGCTGTGTGGATCTGGCTATGTCCACTGTCCCACGGCAGACGGGCAGGCAGGGCGCAGTGCGGATCTGGCTGTGTCCACTCACCCATGGCAGACGGGCAGGCAGGACGCAGTGCGGATCTGGCTGTGTCCACTGACCCACGGGAGACGGGCAGGCAAGGTGCAGTGTGGATCTGGCTGTGTCCACTCACCCACGGGAGACGGGCAGAGAGGGTGCTGTGTGGATCTGGCTATGTCCACTGACACACGGCAGACGGGCAGGCAGGGCGCAGTGCGGATCTGGCTGTGTCCACTCACCCACGCGAGACGGGTAGGCAAGGCACAGTGTGGATCTGGCTGTGTCCACTGACCCACGGCAGAAGGGCAGGCAGGGCGCAGTGCGGATCTGGCTGTGTCCACTCACCCACGGCTGACGGGCTGGCAGGGCACAGTGCGGATCTGGCTTTTCCACTCACTCAAGGGAGACGGGCAGGCAATGCGCAGTGTGGATCTTGCTGTGTCCACTCAACCACGGGAGACGGGCAGAGAGGGTGCGGTGTGGATCTGGCTATGTACACTGACCCACGTCAGACGGGCAGGCAGGGCGCAGTGCGGATCTGGCTGGCTCCACTCACCCACGGCAGATGGTCAGGCAGGGCGCAGTGGGGATCTGGCTGTGTCCACTCACCCACGGGAGACGGACAGGCAGGGCGCAGTGCGGATCTGGCTGTGTCCACTCACCCACGGGAGACGGGCAGGCAGGGCGCAGTGTGTATCTGGCTGTGTCCACTCACCCACAAGAGACGGGCAGAGATGGTGCTGTGTGGATCTGGCTATGTCCACTGACCCACGGCAGATGGGCAGGCAGGGCGCAGTGCGGATCTGGCTGTGTCCACTCACCCACGGGAGACGGGCACGCAAGGCGCAATGTGGATCTGGCTGTGTCCACTCTCCCACGGGAGACGGGCAGGCAGGGCGCAGTGTGGATCTGGCTGTGTCCACTTACCCACGGGAGACGGGCAGAGAGGGTGCTGTTTAGATCTGGCTATGTCCACGGACCCACTGCAGACGGGCAGGCAGGGCACAGTGCGGATTGGGCTGTGTCCACTCACCCACGGGAGATGGGCAGAGAGGGAGCTGTGTGGATATGGCTATGTCCACTGACCAACGGCAGATGGGCATGCAGGGCGCAGTGCGGATCTGGCTGTGTCCAATCACCCACGGCAGACGGGCAGGCAGGGCGCAGTGCGGATCTGGCTGTGTCCACTGACCCACGGGAGACGGGCAGGCAAGGCGCAGTGTGGATCTGTCTGTGTCCACTCACCCACGGGAGACGGACATAGAGGGTGCTGTGTGGATCTGGCTATGTCCACTGACCACGGCAGACGGGCAGGCAGGGCGCAGTGCGGATCTGGCTGTGTCCACTCACCCACGGCAGACTGTCAGGCAGGGCGCAGTGCGGATCTGGCTGTGTCCACTCAACCACGGGAGACGGGCAGGCAAGGCGCAGTGCGGATCTGGCTGTGTTCACTCACCCACGGCAGACGGGCAGGCAAGGCGCAGTGCGGATCTGGCTGTGTCCACTCACCGACAGGAGACGGGCAGGCAAGGCGCAGTGTGGATCTGGCTGTGTCCACTCACCCACGGGAGACGTGCAGAGAGGGTGCAGTGTGGATCTGGATATGTCCACTGACCCACGGCAGACGCGCATGCAGGGCGCAGTGCGGATCTGGATGTGTCCACTCACCCACGGCAGACGGTCAGCCAGGGCGCAGTGCGGATATGGCTGTGTCCACTCACCAACGGGAGACGGGTACGCAAGGCGCAGTGTGGATTGGCTGTGTCCACTCACCCATTGGAGACGGGCCGAGAGGGTGCTGTGTCGATCTGGCTATGTCCACTGACCCACGGGAGACGGGCAGGCAGGGCGAAGTGCGGATCTGGCTGTGTCCACTCACCCACGGCACACGGGCAGGCAGGGCGCAGTGCGGACCTGGCTGTGTCCACTCACCCACGGGAGACGGGCAGGCAAGGCGCAGTGTGGATCTGGCTGTGTCCACTCACCCACGGGAGACGGGCAGAGAGGGTGCTGTGTGGATCTGGCTATGTCCACTGACCCACGGCAGACGGGCAGGCAGGGCGCAGTACGGATCTTGCTGTGTCCACTCACAAACGGCAGACGGTCTGGCAGGCCCAGTGCGGATCTGGCTGTGTACACTCACCCACGGGAGACGGGCAGCCAAGGCGCAGTGCGGATCTGGCTGTCTCCTCTCACCCATGGGAGATGGGCAGAGAGGGTGCTGTGTGGATCTGGCTATGTCCACTGACCCACGGCAGACGGGAAGGCAGGACGCAGTGCGGATCTGGCTGTGTCCAATCACCCACGGCAGATGGGCAGGCATGGCGCAATTGGGATCTGGCTGTGTCCACTCACCCACGGCAGACGGTCAGGCAGGGCGCAGTGTGGATCTGGCTGTGTCCACTCACCCACGGGAGACAGGCAGTGATGGTGCTGTGTGGATCTGGCTATGTCCAGTGTCCCACGGCAGACGGGCAGGCAGGGCGCAGTGCGGATCTGGCTGTGTCCACTCACCCACGGCAGACGGTCATGCAGGGCGCAGTGCGGATCTGGCTGTGTCCACTTACCCACGGGAGACGGGCAGGCAGGGCGCAGTGCGGATCTGGCTGTGTCCACCCACTCATGGGAGACGTGCAGGCAAGACACAGTGTGGATCTGGCTGTGTCCACTCACACATGGGAGACGGGCAGAGAGGGTGCTGTGTGGATCTGGCTATGTACACTGACCCACGGCAGACGGGCAGGCAGGGCGCAGTGCGGATCTGTCTGTGTCCACTCACCCATGGGAGACGGGCTGGCAGTGCGCAGTGTGGATCTAGCTGTGTCCACTCACCCACGGAAGACGGGCAGGCAGGGCGCAGTGTGGATCTGGCTGTGTCCACTACCCACGGGAGACAGGCAGAGAGGGTGATGTGTGGATCTGGCTATGTCCACTGACCCACGGCAGATGGGCAGGCAGGGCGCAGTGCGGATCTGGCTGTGTCCAATCACCCACGGCAGACTGGCAGGCAGGGCGCAGTGCGGATCTGGCTGTGTCCACTCACCCACGGCAGACTGGCAGGCAAGGTGCAGTGTGGATCTGGCTGTGTCCACTCACCCACGGGAGACGGGCAGAGAGGGTGCTGTGTGGATCTGGCTATGTCCACTGACACACGGCAGACGGGCAGGCAGGGCGCAGTGCGGATCTGGCTGTGTCCACTCACCCACGCGAGACGGGTAGGCAAGGCGCAGTGTGGATCTGGCTGTGTCCACTCCCCCAAGGGAGACGGGCAGAGAGGGTGCTGTGTGGATCTCGCTATGTCCACTGACCCACGGCAGACGGGCAGGCAGGGCGCAGTGAGTATCTGGCTGTGTCCACTGACCCACGGCAGAAGGGCAGGCAGGGTGCAGTGCGGATCTGGCTGTGTCCACTCACCCACGGCTGACGGGCTGGCAGGGCGCAGTGCGGATCTGCCTGTTTCCACTCATTCACGGGAGACGGGCAGGCAATGCGCAGTGTGGATCTTGCTGTGTCCACTCAACCACGGGAGACCGGCAGAGAGGGTGCGGTGTGGATCTGGCTATGTACACTGACCCACGTCAGACGGGCAGGAAGGGCGCAGTGCGGATCTGGCTGGGTCCACTCACCCAAGGCAGATGGTCAGGCTGGGCGCAGTGGGGATCTGGCTGTGTCCACTCACCCACGGGAGACGGACAGGCAGGGCGCAGTGCGGATCTGGCTGTGTCCACTCACCCACGGGAGACGGGCAGGCAAGGCGCAGTGTGTATCTGGCTGTGTCCACTCACCCACTGGGGACGGGCAGAAACGGCGCTGTGTGGATCTGGCTATGTCCAATGACCCACGGCTGACGGGCAGGCAGGGCGCAGTGCGGATCTGGCTGTGTCCTATCACTCACGGGCGACGGGCAGGCAGGGCGCAGTGCGGATCAGGCTGTGTCCATTCACCCACAGCAGACGAGCAGGCAGGGCACAGTGTGGATCCTGCTGTTTCCACTCACCCACAAGAGACGTGTAGGCAAGGCGCAGTGTGGATCTGGTGTGTCCACTCACCCACGGGAGACGGGCAGGGAGTGTGCTGTGTGGATCCGGCTACATCCACTGACCCACGGCAGACGGGCAGGCAGGGCGCAGTGCGGATCTGGCTGTGTCCACTCACCCTCGGCAGACGGGCAGGAAGGGCGCAGTGCGGATCTGGCTGTGTCCACTCACCCACGGGAGACAGGCAGGCAAGGCGCAGTGTGGATCTGGCTGTGTCCACTCACCCACCGGAGACGGGCAGAGACGGTGCTGTGTGGATCTGGCTATGTACACTGACCCACGGCAGACGGGCAGAAATGGCGCAGTGCGGATCTGGCTGTGTCCACTCACCCACGGCAGACTGGCAGGCAGGGCGCAGTGCGGATCTTGCTGTGGCAATCACCCATGGGAGACGGGCAGGCAAGGCGCACTGTGGATCTGGCTGTGTCCACTCACCCACGGGAGACGGGCAGAGAGGGTGCCGTGTAAATCTGGCTATGTCCACTGACCCACGGCAGACAGGCAGGCAAGGCGCAGTGCGGATCTGGCTGTGTCCAATCACCCACGGCAGACGGGCAGGAAGGGCGCAGTGCGGATCTGGCTGTGTCCACTCACCCACGGGAGACGGGCAGGCAAGTCGCAGTGTGGATCTGGCTGTGTCCACTCACCCACGGGAGACGGGCAAGGGGGTGCTGTCTGTATCTGGCTATGTACACTGTCCCACGGCAGACGGGCAGGCAGGGCGGTGTGCGGATCTTGCTGTGTCCACTCACCAAAGGCAGACGGTCAGGAAGGGCGCAGTGCGGATCTGGCTGTGTCCACTGATCCACGGCAGACGGGCAAGCAGGGCGCAGTGCGGATCTGGCTGTGTCCACTCACCCACGGCAGACGGGCAGGCAGGGCGCAGTGTGGATCTGGCTGTGTCCACTCACCCACGGGAGACGGGCAGGCAAGGCGCAGTGTGGATCTGGCTGTGTCCGCTCACCCACGGGAGACGGGCAGAAAGGGCGCTGTGCGGATCTGGCTGTGTCCACTCACCCACGGGAGTCGGGCAGGCAAGGCGCAGTGTGGATCTGGCTGTGTCCACTCACCCACGGGAGATGGCCAGAAAGGGCGCTGTGTGGATTTGGCTATGTCCACCTACCCACGGCAGACGGGCAGGCAGGGCGCAGTGCGGATCTGTCTGTGTCCAATCACACAGGGCAGACGGGCAGGCAGGGCGCAGTGCGAATCTGGCTGTGTCCACACACCCACGGCAGACGGTCAGGCAGGGCGCAGTGCGGATCTGGCTGTGTCCACTAACCCACGGGAGACGGGTAGGCAAGGCGCAGTGTGGATCTGGCTGTGTCCACTCACCCACGGGAGACAGGCAGAGAGGGTGCTGTGTGGATCTGGCTATGTCCACTGACCCACGGCGGACGGGCAGGCAGTGCGCAGTACGGATCTGGCTGTTTCCACTCACCCACGGCAGACGGGCAGGCAGGGCGCAGTGCGGATCTGGCTGTGTCCAATCACCCACGGCAGATTGGCAGGCAGGGCGCAGTGAGGATCTGGCTGTGTCCACTCACCCACGGAGACGGTCAGGCAGGGCCTAGTGTGGATCTGGCTGTGTCCACTCACCCACGGGAGACGGGTAGGCAAGGCGCAGTGTGGATCTGGCTGTGTCCAATCACCCACGGGAGACGGGCAGAGAGGGTGCTGTGTGGATCTGGCTATGTCCACTGACCCATGGCAGACGGGCAGGCAGGGCGCAGTGCGTATCTGGCTGTGTCCACTCACCCACGGCAGACGGGCAGGCAGGGCGCATTGCGGATCTGGATGTGTCCACTCACCCACGGGAGACGGGCAGGCAAGGCACAGTGTGGATCTCTCTGTGTCCACTCACCCACGGGAGACGGGCAAGGGGGTGCTGTGTGTATCTGGCTATGTACACTGTCCCACGGCAGACGGGCAGGCAGGGCGGTGTTCGGATCTGGCTGTGTCCACTCACCAAAGGCAGACGGTCAGGAAGGGCGCAGTGCGGATCTGGCTGTGTCCACTGATCCACGGCAGACGGGCAGGCAGGGCGCAGTGCGGATCTGGCTGTGTCCACTCACCCACGGCAGACGGGCAGGCAGGGCGCAGTGTGGATCTGGCTGTGTCCACTCACCCACGGGAGACGGGCAGGCAAGGCGCAGTGTGGATCTGGCTGTGTCCACTCACCCACGGGAGACGGGCAGAAAGGGCGCTGTGTGGATCTGGCTATGTCCAATGACCCACGGCAGACGGGAAGGCAGGGCGCAGTGCGGATCTGGCTGTGTCCACTCACCCACGGCAGACTGTCAGGCAGGGCGCAGTGCGGATCTCGCTGTGTCCACTCACCCATGGGAGATAAGCAGGCAAAGCGCAGTGTGGATCTGGCTGTGTACACTCACCCTCGGGAGACGGGCAGAGAGGGTGCCGTGTGGATCTGGCTATTTCCACAAACCCACGGCAGACGGGCATGCAGGGCGCAATGCGCATCTGGCTGTGTCCCCTCACCCACGGCAGACGGTCAGCAGGGCGCAGTGCGGAATTCGCTGTGTCCACTCACCCACGAGAGACGGGTAGGCAAGGCGCTGTGTGGATCTGGCTGTGTCCACTCACCCATGGGAGACGGGCAGAGAGAGTCCTGTGTGGATCTGGCTATGTCCAAGGACCCACGGCAGACGGGCAGGCAGGGCGCAGTGCGAATCTGGCTGTGTCCACTCACAGACGGGAGACGGGCAGGCAGGGCGCAGTGCGGATCTGGCTGTGTCCGCTCACCCACGGCAGACGGGTAGGCAGGGCGCAGTACGGATCTGGCTAGGTCCACTCAACCACGGGAGACGGGCAGGCAAGGCGCAGTGTGCATCTGGCTGTAACTACTGACCCACGGGAGATGGACAGAGAGGGTGCTGTGTGGATCTGGCCCTGTCCACTGACCCACGGCAGACGGGCCGGCAGAGCGCAGTGCGGATCTGGATATGTCCACTCACCCACGGCAGACGGGCAGGCAGGGCGCAGTGAGGATCTGGCTGTGTCTACTCACCCACGGGATATGGGAAGGAAAGGCGCAGTGTGGATCTGGCTGTTTCCACTCACCCACGGGAGACAGACAGAGAGGGTGCTGTGTGGATCTGGCTATGTCCACTGACCCACGGCAGACGGGAAGGCAGGGCGCAGTGCGGATCTGGCTGTGTCCACTCACACACGGCAGACGGGCCGGCAGGGCGCAGTGCGGATCTGGCTGTGTCCACTCACCCACGGGAGACGGGCAGGCAAGGCGCAGTGGGGATCTGGCTGTGTCCACTCACCCACGGGAGACGGACAGAGAGTGTGCTGTGTGGATCTGGCCCTTTCCAAGGACCCACGACAGACGGGCAGGCAGGGCGCAGTGCGGATCTGGCTGTGTGCACTCACACACGGCAGACGGGCAGGCAGGGCGCAGTGCGGATCTGGCTGTGTCCAGTAAACCACGGGAGACGGGAAGGCAAGGCGCAGTGTGGATCTGGCTGTGTCCACTCACCCACGGGAGACGGGCCGAGAGGGTGCTGTGTGGATCTGGCTATGTCCACTGACCAACGGCAGACGGGCAGGCTGGGCGCAGTGCGGATCTGGCTGTGTCCACTCACCCACGGGAGACGGGCAGGCAGGGCGCAGTGCGGATCTGGCTGTGTCCACTCACCCACGGCAGACGGGCCGGCAGGGCGCAGTGCGGATCTGGCTGTGTCCACTCACCCACGGGAGATGGGCAGGCAAGGCGCAGTGTGGATCTGGCTGTGTCCACTCACCCACGGGAGACGGGCAGAGAGGGAGCTGTGTGTGTCTGGCTATGTCCACTGACCCACGGCAGACGGGCAGGCAGGGCTCAGTGCGAACCTGGCTGTGTCCACTTACCCACGGCAGATGGGCAGGCAGGGCGCAGTGCGGATCTGGCTGTGTCCACTCTCCCACGGGAGACGGGCAGGCAGGGCGCAGTGAGGATCTGGCTGTGTATACTCACCCACGGCAGACGGGCAGGCAGGCAGCAGTGCGGATCTGGCTGTGTCCACTCACCGACAGGAGACGGGCAGGCAAGGCGCAGTGTGGATCTGGCTGTGTCCACTCACCCACGGGAGACGTGCAGAGAGGGTGCTGTGTGGATCTGGCTATGTCCACTGACCCACGGCAGACGCGCATGCAGGGCGCAGTGCGGATCTGGATGTGTCCACTCACCCACGGCAGACGGTCAGGCAGGGCGCAGTGCGGATATGGCTGTGTCCACTCACCAACGGGAGACGGGTACGCAAGGCGCAGTGTGGATTGGCTGTGTCCACTCACCCATGGGAGACGGGCAGAGAGGGTGCTGTGTGGATCTGGCTATGTCCACTGACCCACGGGAGACGGGCAGGCAGGGCGAAGTGCGGATCTGGCTGTGTCCACTCACCCACGGCACACGGGCAGGCAGGGCGCAGTGCGGACCTGGCTGTGTCCACTCACCCACGGGAGACGGGCAGGCAAGGCGCAGTGTGGATCTGGCTGTGTCCACTCACCCACGGGAGACGGGCAGAGAGGGTGCTGTGTGGATCTGGCTATGTCCACCGACCCACGGCAGACGGGCAGGCAGGGCGCAGTACGGATCTGGCTGTGTCCACTCACAAACGGCAGACGGTCTGGCAGGGAACAGTGCGGATCTGGCTGTGTACACTCACCCACGGGAGACGGGCAGGCAGGGCGCAGTGCGGATCTGGCTGTGTCCACTCACCCACGGGAGACGGGCAGGCAAGGCGCAGTGAGGTTCTGGCTGTGTCCACTCACCCACGGGAGATGGGCAGAGAGGGTGCTGTGTGGATCTGGCTATGTCCACTGACCCACGGCAGACGGGAAGGCAGGACGCAGTGCGGATCTGGCTGTGTCCAATCACCCACGGCAGACGGGCAGGCATGGCGCAATTGGGATCTGGCTGTGTCCACTCACCCACGGCAGACGGTCAGGCAGGGCGCAGTGTGGATCTGGCTGTGTCCACTCACCCACGGGAGACAGGCAGTGATGGTGCTGTGTGGATCTGGCTATGTCCACTGTCCCACGGCAGACGGGCAGGCAGGGCGCAGTGCGGATCTGGCTGTGTCCACTCACCCATGGCAGACGGGCAGGCAGGACGCAGTGCGAATCTGGCTGTGTCCACTGACCCACGGGAGACGGGCAGGGAAGGTGCAGTGTGGATCTGGCTGTGTCCACTCACCCACGGGAGACGGGCAGAGAGGGTGCTGTGTGGATCTGGCTATGTCCACTGACACACGGCAGACGGGCAGGCAGGGCGCAGTGCGGATCTGGCTGTGTCCACTCACCCACGCGAGACGGGTAGGCAAGGCACAGTGTGGATCTGGCTGTGTCCACTGACCCACGGCAGAAGGGCAGGCAGGGCGCAGTGCGGATCTGGCTGTGTCCACTCACCCACGGCTGACGGGCTGGCAGGGCACAGTGCGGATCTGGCTTTTCCACTCACTCAAGGGAGACGGGCAGGCAATGCGCAGTGTGGATCTTGCTGTGTCCACTCAACCACGGGAGACGGGCAGAGAGGGTGCGGTGTGGATCTGGCTATGTACACTGACCCACGTCAGACGGGCAGGCAGGGCGCAGTGCGGATCTGGCTGGCTCCACTCACCCACGGCAGATGGTCAGGCAGGGCGCAGTGGGGATCTGGCTGTGTCCACTCACCCACGGGAGACGGACAGGCAGGGCGCAGTGCGGATCTGGCTGTGTCCACTCACCCACAAGAGACGGGCAGAGATGGTGCTGTGTGGATCTGGCTATGTCCACTGACCCACGGCAGATGGGCAGGCAGGGCGCAGTGCGGATCTGGCTGTGTCCACTCACCCACGGGAGACGGGCACGCAAGGCGCAATGTGGATCTGGCTGTGTCCACTCTCCCACGGGAGACGGGCAGGCAGGGCGCAGTGTGGATCTGGCTGTGTCCACTTACCCACGGGAGACGGGCAGAGAGGGTGCTGTTTAGATCTGGCTATGTCCACGGACCCACTGCAGACGGGCAGGCAGGGCACAGTGCGGATTGGGCTGTGTCCACTCACCCACGGGAGATGGGCAGAGAGGGAGCTGTGTGGATATGGCTATGTCCACTGACCAACGGCAGATGGGCATGCAGGGCGCAGTGCGGATCTGGCTGTGTCCAATCACCCACGGCAGACGGGCAGGCAGGGCGCAGTGCGGATCTGGCTGTGTCCACTGACCCACGGGAGACGGGCAGGCAAGGCGCAGTGTGGATCTGTCTGTGTCCACTCACCCACGGGAGACGGACATAGAGGGTGCTGTGTGGATCTGGCTATGTCCACTGACCACGGCAGACGGGCAGGCAGGGCGCAGTGCGGATCTGGCTGTGTCCACTCACCCACGGCAGACTGTCAGGCAGGGCGCAGTGCGGATCTGGCTGTGTCCACTCAACCACGGGAGACGGGCAGGCAAGGCGCAGTGCGGATCTGGCTGTGTTCACTCACCCACGGCAGACGGGCAGGCAAGGCGCAGTGCGGATCTGGCTGTGTCCACTCACCGACAGGAGACGGGCAGGCAAGGCGCAGTGTGGATCTGGCTGTGTCCACTCACCCACGGGAGACGTGCAGAGAGGGTGCAGTGTGGATCTGGATATGTCCACTGACCCACGGGAGACGGGCAGGCAGGGCGAAGTGCGGATCTGGCTGTGTCCACTCACCCACGGCACACGGGCAGGCAGGGCGCAGTGCGGACCTGGCTGTGTCCACTCACCCACGGGAGACGGGCAGGCAAGGCGCAGTGTGGATCTGGCTGTGTCCACTCACCCACGGGAGACGGGCAGAGAGGGTGCTGTGTGGATCTGGCTATGTCCACTGACCCACGGCAGACGGGCAGGCAGGGCGCAGTACGGATCTTGCTGTGTCCACTCACAAACGGCAGACGGTCTGGCAGGCCCAGTGCGGATCTGGCTGTGTACACTCACCCACGGGAGACGGGCAGCCAAGGCGCAGTGCGGATCTGGCTGTCTCCTCTCACCCATGGGAGATGGGCAGAGAGGGTGCTGTGTGGATCTGGCTATGTCCACTGACCCACGGCAGACGGGAAGGCAGGACGCAGTGCGGATCTGGCTGTGTCCAATCACCCACGGCAGATGGGCAGGCATGGCGCAATTGGGTCTGGCTGTGTCCACTCACCCACGGCAGACGGTCAGGCAGGGCGCAGTGTGGATCTGGCTGTGTCCACTCACCCACGGGAGACAGGCAGTGATGGTGCTGTGTGGATCTGGCTATGTCCAGTGTCCCACGGCAGACGGGCAGGCAGGGCGCAGTGCGGATCTGGCTGTGTCCACTCACCCACGGCAGACGGTCATGCAGGGCGCAGTGCGGATCTGGCTGTGTCCACTTACCCACGGGAGACGGGCAGGCAGGGCGCAGTGCGGATCTGGCTGTGTCCACCCACTCATGGGAGACGTGCAGGCAAGACACAGTGTGGATCTGGCTGTGTCCACTCACACATGGGAGACGGGCAGAGAGGGTGCTGTGTGGATCTGGCTATGTACACTGACCCACGGCAGACGGGCAGGCAGGGCGCAGTGCGGATCTGTCTGTGTCCACTCACCCATGGGAGACGGGCTGGCAGTGCGCAGTGTGGATCTAGCTGTGTCCACTCACCCACGGAAGACGGGCAGGCAGGGCGCAGTGTGGATCTGGCTGTGTCCACTACCCACGGGAGACAGGCAGAGAGGGTGATGTGTGGATCTGGCTATGTCCACTGACCCACGGCAGATGGGCAGGCAGGGCGCAGTGCGGATCTGGCTGTGTCCAATCACCCACGGCAGACTGGCAGGCAGGGCGCAGTGCGGATCTGGCTGTGTCCACTCACCCACGGCAGACTGGCAGGCAAGGTGCAGTGTGGATCTGGCTGTGTCCACTCACCCACGGGAGACGGGCAGAGAGGGTGCTGTGTGGATCTGGCTATGTCCACTGACACACGGCAGACGGGCAGGCAGGGCGCAGTGCGGATCTGGCTGTGTCCACTCACCCACGCGAGACGGGTAGGCAAGGCGCAGTGTGGATCTGGCTGTGTCCACTCCCCCAAGGGAGACGGGCAGAGAGGGTGCTGTGTGGATCTCGCTATGTCCACTGACCCACGGCAGACGGGCAGGCAGGGCGCAGTGAGTATCTGGCTGTGTCCACTGACCCACGGCAGAAGGGCAGGCAGGGTGCAGTGCGGATCTGGCTGTGTCCACTCACCCACGGCTGACGGGCTGGCAGGGCGCAGTGCGGATCTGCCTGTTTCCACTCATTCACGGGAGACGGGCAGGCAATGCGCAGTGTGGATCTTGCTGTGTCCACTCAACCACGGGAGACCGGCAGAGAGGGTGCGGTGTGGATCTGGCTATGTACACTGACCCACGTCATTCGGGCAGGAAGGGCGCAGTGCGGATCTGGCTGGGTCCACTCACCCAAGGCAGATGGTCAGGCTGGGCGCAGTGGGGATCTGGCTGTGTCCACTCACCCACGGGAGACGGACAGGCAGGGCGCAGTGCGGATCTGGCTGTGTCCACTCACCCACGGGAGACGGGCAGGCAAGGCGCAGTGTGTATCTGGCTGTGTCCACTCACCCACTGGGGACGGGCAGAAACGGCGCTGTGTGGATCTGGCTATGTCCAATGACCCACGGCTGACGGGCAGGCAGGGCGCAGTGCGGATCTGGCTGTGTCCTATCACTCACGGGCGACGGGCAGGCAGGGCGCAGTGCGGATCAGGCTGTGTCCATTCACCCACAGCAGACGAGCAGGCAGGGCACAGTGTGGATCCTGCTGTTTCCACTCACCCACAAGAGACGTGTAGGCAAGGCGCAGTGTGGATCTGGTGTGTCCACTCACCCACGGGAGACGGGCAGGGAGTGTGCTGTGTGGATCCGGCTACATCCACTGACCCACGGCAGACGGGCAGGCAGGGCGCAGTGCGGATCTGGCTGTGTCCACTCACCCTCGGCAGACGGGCAGGAAGGGCGCAGTGCGGATCTGGCTGTGTCCACTCACCCACGGGAGACAGGCAGGCAAGGCGCAGTGTGGATCTGGCTGTGTCCACTCACCCACCGGAGACGGGCAGAGACGGTGCTGTGTGGATCTGGCTATGTACACTGACCCACGGCAGACGGGCAGAAATGGCGCAGTGCGGATCTGGCTGTGTCCACTCACCCACGGCAGACTGGCAGGCAGGGCGCAGTGCGGATCTTGCTGTGGCAATCACCCATGGGAGACGGGCAGGCAAGGCGCACTGTGGATCTGGCTGTGTCCACTCACCCACGGGAGACGGGCAGAGAGGGTGCCGTGTAAATCTGGCTATGTCCACTGACCCACGGCAGACAGGCAGGCAAGGCGCAGTGCGGATCTGGCTGTGTCCAATCACCCACGGCAGACGGGCAGGAAGGGCGCAGTGCGGATCTGGCTGTGTCCACTCACCCACGGGAGACGGGCAGGCAAGTCGCAGTGTGGATCTGGCTGTGTCCACTCACCCACGGGAGACGGGCAAGGGGGTGCTGTCTGTATCTGGCTATGTACACTGTCCCACGGCAGACGGGCAGGCAGGGCGGTGTGCGGATCTTGCTGTGTCCACTCACCAAAGGCAGACGGTCAGGAAGGGCGCAGTGCGGATCTGGCTGTGTCCACTGATCCACGGCAGACGGGCAAGCAGGGCGCAGTGCGGATCTGGCTGTGTCCACTCACCCACGGCAGACGGGCAGGCAGGGCGCAGTGTGGATCTGGCTGTGTCCACTCACCCACGGGAGACGGGCAGGCAAGGCGCAGTGTGGATCTGGCTGTGTCCGCTCACCCACGGGAGACGGGCAGAAAGGGCGCTGTGCGGATCTGGCTGTGTCCACTCACCCACGGGAGTCGGGCAGGCAAGGCGCAGTGTGGATCTGGCTGTGTCCACTCACCCACGGGAGATGGCCAGAAAGGGCGCTGTGTGGATTTGGCTATGTCCACCTACCCACGGCAGACGGGCAGGCAGGGCGCAGTGCGGATCTGTCTGTGTCCAATCACACAGGGCAGACGGGCAGGCAGGGCGCAGTGCGAATCTGGCTGTGTCCACACACCCACGGCAGACGGTCAGGCAGGGCGCAGTGCGGATCTGGCTGTGTCCACTAACCCACGGGAGACGGGTAGGCAAGGCGCAGTGTGGATCTGGCTGTGTCCACTCACCCACGGGAGACAGGCAGAGAGGGTGCTGTGTGGATCTGGCTATGTCCACTGACCCACGGCGGACGGGCAGGCAGTGCGCAGTACGGATCTGGCTGTTTCCACTCACCCACGGCAGACGGGCAGGCAGGGCGCAGTGCGGATCTGGCTGTGTCCAATCACCCACGGCAGATTGGCAGGCAGGGCGCAGTGAGGATCTGGCTGTGTCCACTCACCCACGGAGACGGTCAGGCAGGGCCTAGTGTGGATCTGGCTGTGTCCACTCACCCACGGGAGACGGGTAGGCAAGGCGCAGTGTGGATCTGGCTGTGTCCAATCACCCACGGGAGACGGGCAGAGAGGGTGCTGTGTGGATCTGGCTATGTCCACTGACCCATGGCAGACGGGCAGGCAGGGCGCAGTGCGTATCTGGCTGTGTCCACTCACCCACGGCAGACGGGCAGGCAGGGCGCATTGCGGATCTGGATGTGTCCACTCACCCACGGGAGACGGGCAGGCAAGGCACAGTGTGGATCTCTCTGTGTCCACTCACCCACGGGAGACGGGCAAGGGGGTGCTGTGTGTATCTGGCTATGTACACTGTCCCACGGCAGACGGGCAGGCAG
This sequence comes from Microcebus murinus, assembly GCF_040939455.1. NCBI lineage: Eukaryota > Metazoa > Chordata > Mammalia > Primates > Cheirogaleidae > Microcebus > Microcebus murinus. The sequence goes on from NC_134123.1 coordinate 39,103,611, forward strand.
GGCGGTGTTCGGATCTGGCTGTGTCCACTCACCAAAGGCAGACGGTCAGGAAGGGCGCAGTGCGGATCTGGCTGTGTCCACTGATCCACGGCAGACGGGCAGGCAGGGCGCAGTGCGGATCTGGCTGTGTCCACTCACCCACGGCAGACGGGCAGGCAGGGCGCAGTGTGGATCTGGCTGTGTCCACTCACCCACGGGAGACGGGCAGGCAAGGCGCAGTGTGGATCTGGCTGTGTCCACTCACCCACGGGAGACGGGCAGAAAGGGCGCTGTGTGGATCTGGCTATGTCCAATGACCCACGGCAGACGGGAAGGCAGGGCGCAGTGCGGATCTGGCTGTGTCCACTCACCCACGGCAGACTGTCAGGCAGGGCGCAGTGCGGATCTCGCTGTGTCCACTCACCCATGGGAGATAAGCAGGCAAAGCGCAGTGTGGATCTGGCTGTGTACACTCACCCTCGGGAGACGGGCAGAGAGGGTGCCGTGTGGATCTGGCTATTTCCACAAACCCACGGCAGACGGGCATGCAGGGCGCAATGCGCATCTGGCTGTGTCCCCTCACCCACGGCAGACGGTCAGCAGGGCGCAGTGCGGAATTCGCTGTGTCCACTCACCCACGAGAGACGGGTAGGCAAGGCGCTGTGTGGATCTGGCTGTGTCCACTCACCCATGGGAGACGGGCAGAGAGTGTCCTGTGTGGATCTGGCTATGTCCAAGGACCCACGGCAGACGGGCAGGCAGGGCGCAGTGCGAATCTGGCTGTGTCCACTCACAGACGGGAGACGGGCAGGCAGGGCGCAGTGCGGATCTGGCTGTGTCCGCTCACCCACGGCAGACGGGTAGGCAGGGCGCAGTACGGATCTGGCTAGGTCCACTCAACCACGGGAGACGGGCAGGCAAGGCGCAGTGTGCATCTGGCTGTAACTACTGACCCACGGGAGATGGACAGAGAGGGCGCTGTGTGGATCTGGCCCTGTCCACTGACCCACGGCAGACGGGCCGGCAGAGCGCAGTGCGGATCTGGATATGTCCACTCACCCACGGCAGACGGGCAGGCAGGGCGCAGTGAGGATCTGGCTGTGTCTACTCACCCACGGGATATGGGAAGGAAAGGCGCAGTGTGGATCTGGCTGTTTCCACTCACCCACGGGAGACAGACAGAGAGGGTGCTGTGTGGATCTGGCTATGTCCACTGACCCACGGCAGACGGGAAGGCAGGGCGCAGTGCGGATCTGGCTGTGTCCACTCACACACGGCAGACGGGCCGGCAGGGCGCAGTGCGGATCTGGCTGTGTCCACTCACCCACGGGAGACGGGCAGGCAAGGCGCAGTGGGGATCTGGCTGTGTCCACTCACCCACGGGAGACGGACAGAGAGTGTGCTGTGTGGATCTGGCCCTTTCCAAGGACCCACGACAGACGGGCAGGCAGGGCGCAGTGCGGATCTGGCTGTGTGCACTCACACACGGCAGACGGGCAGGCAGGGCGCAGTGCGGATCTGGCTGTGTCCAGTAAACCACGGGAGACGGGAAGGCAAGGCGCAGTGTGGATCTGGCTGTGTCCACTCACCCACGGGAGACGGGCCGAGAGGGTGCTGTGTGGATCTGGCTATGTCCACTGACCAACGGCAGACGGGCAGGCTGGGCGCAGTGCGGATCTGGCTGTGTCCACTCACCCACGGGAGACGGGCAGGCAGGGCGCAGTGCGGATCTGGCTGTGTCCACTCACCCACGGCAGACGGGCCGGCAGGGCGCAGTGCGGATCTGGCTGTGTCCACTCACCCACGGGAGATGGGCAGGCAAGGCGCAGTGTGGATCTGGCTGTGTCCACTCACCCACGGGAGACGGGCAGAGAGGGAGCTGTGTGTGTCTGGCTATGTCCACTGACCCACGGCAGACGGGCAGGCAGGGCTCAGTGCGAACCTGGCTGTGTCCACTTACCCACGGCAGATGGGCAGGCAGGGCGCAGGGTGGATCTAGCTGTGTCCACTCACCCACGGGAGACGGGAGGCAAGGCGCAGTGTGGATCTGGCTGTGTCCACTCACCCACGGGAGACAGTCAGAGAGGGTGATCTGTGGATCTGGCTATGTCCACTGACCCACGGCAGACGGGCAGGCAGGGCGCAGTGCGGATCTGGCTGTGTCCACTCACCCACGGGAGACGGGCAAGCAGGTCGCAGTGCGGATCTGGCTGTGTCCACTGACCCACGGGAGACGGGCAGGCAAGGCACAGTGTGGATCTGGCTGTGTCCACTCACCCACGGGAGACTGGCAGAGAGGGTGCTGTGTGGATCTGGCTACGTCCACTGACCCACGAGAGATGGGTAGGCAGGGCGCAGTGCGGATATGGCTATGTCCACTGACCCATGGCAGACGGGCAGGCAGGGCGCAGTGCGGATCTGGCTTGGCCACTCACCCACGGGAGACGGGCAGGCAAGGCGCAGTGTGGATCTGGCTGTGTTGACTCACCCACGGGAGACGGGCAGAGAGGGTGCTCTGTGGATCTGGCAATGTCCACTGACCCACGGCAGACGGGCAGGCAGGGCGCAGTGCGGATCTGGCTGTGTTCACTCACCCACGGCAGACGGGCAGGCAGGGCGCAGTGCGGATCTGGCTGTGTCCACTCACCCACGGGAGACGGTAAGGCAAGGCGCAGTGTGGGTGGCTGTGTCCACTCACCCACGGGAGACGGGCAGAAAGGGCGCTGTGTGGATCTGGCTATGTCCACTGAACGACGGCAGACTGGCAGGCAGGTCATAGTGCTGATCTGGCTGTGTCGACTCACCCACGGCAGACGGGCAGGCAGGGCGGAGTGCGGATCTGGCTGTGTCCAATCACCCACGGCAGATTGGCAGGCAGGGCGCAGTGAGGATCTGGCTGTGTCCACTCACCCACGGAGACGGTCAGGCAGGGCCTAGTGTGGATCTGGCTGTGTCCACTCACCCACGGGAGACGGGTAGGCAAGGCGCAGTGTGGATCTGGCTGTGTCCAATCACCCACGGGAGACGGGCAGAGAGGGTGCTGTGTGGATCTGGCTATGTCCACTGACCCATGGCAGACGGGCAGGCAGGGCGCAGTGCGTATCTGGCTGTGTCCACTCACCCACGGCAGACGGGCAGGCAGGGCGCATTGCGGATCTGGATGTGTCCACTCACCCACGGGAGACGGGCAGGCAAGGCACAGTGTGGATCTCTCTGTGTCCACTCACCCACGGGAGACGGGCAAGGGGGTGCTGTGTGTATCTGGCTATGTACACTGTCCCACGGCAGACGGGCAGGCAGGGCGGTGTTCGGATCTGGCTGTGTCCACTCACCAAAGGCAGACGGTCAGGAAGGGCGCAGTGCGGATCTGGCTGTGTCCACTGATCCACGGCAGACGGGCAGGCAGGGCGCAGTGCGGATCTGGCTGTGTCCACTCACCCACGGCAGACGGGCAGGCAGGGCGCAGTGTGGATCTGGCTGTGTCCACTCACCCACGGGAGACGGGCAGGCAAGGCGCAGTGTGGATCTGGCTGTGTCCACTCACCCACGGGAGACGGGCAGAAAGGGCGCTGTGTGGATCTGGCTATGTCCAATGACCCACGGCAGACGGGAAGGCAGGGCGCAGTGCGGATCTGGCTGTGTCCACTCACCCACGGCAGACTGTCAGGCAGGGCGCAGTGCGGATCTCGCTGTGACCACTCACCCATGGGAGATAAGGAGGCAAAGCGCAGTGTGGATCTGGCTGTGTACACTCACCCTCGGGAGACGGGCAGAGAGGGTGCCGTGTGGATCTGGCTATTTCCACAAACCCACGGCAGACGGGCATGCAGGGCGCAATGCGGATCTGGCTGTGTCCCCTCACCCACGGCAGACGGTCAGCAGGGCGCAGTGCGGAATTCGCTGTGTCCACTCACCCACGAGAGACGGGTAGGCAAGGCGCTGTGTGGATCTGGCTGTGTCCACTCACCCATGGGAGACGGGCAGAGAGAGTCCTGTGTGGATCTGGCTATGTCCAAGGACCCACGGCAGACGGGCAGGCAGGGCGCAGTGCGAATCTGGCTGTGTCCACTCACAGACGGGAGACGGGCAGGCAGGGCGCAGTGCGGATCTGGCTGTGTCCACTCAACCACGGCAGACGGGTAGGCAGGGCGCAGTACGGATCTGGCTAGGTCCACTCAACCACGGGAGACGGGCAGGCAAGGCGCAGTGTGCATCTGGCTGTAACTACTGACCCACGGGAGATGGACAGAGAGGGTGCTGTGTGGATCTGGCCCTGTCCACTGACCCACGGCAGACGGGCCGGCAGATCTGGATATGTCCACTCACCCACGGCAGACGGGCAGGCAGGGCGCAGTGAGGATCTGGCTGTGTCTACTCACCCACGGGATATGGGAAGGAAAGGCGCAGTGTGGATCTGGCTGTTTCCACTCACCCACGGGAGACAGACAGAGAGGGTGCTGTGTGGATCTGGCTATGTCCACTGACCCACGGCAGACGGGAAGGCAGGGCGCAGTGCGGATCTGGCTGTGTCCACTCACACACGGCAGACGGGCCGGCAGGGCGCAGTGCGGATCTGGCTGTGTCCACTCACCCACGGGAGACGGGCAGGCAAGGCGCAGTGGGGATCTGGCTGTGTCCACTCACTCACGGGAGACGGACAGAGAGTGTGCTGTGTGGATCTGGCCCTGTCCAAGGACCCACGACAGACGGGCAGGCAGGGCGCAGTGCGGATCTGGCTGTGTGCACTCACACACGGCAGACGGGCAGGCAGGGCGCAGTGCGGATCTGGCTGTGTCCAGTAAACCACGGGAGACGGGAAGGCAAGGCGCAGTGTGGATCTGGCTGTGTCCACTCACCCACGGGAGACGGGCCGAGAGGGTGCTGTGTGGATCTGGCTATGTCCACTGACCAACGGCAGACGGGCAGGCTGGGCGCAGTGCGGATCTGGCTGTGTCCACTCACCCACGGGAGACGGGCAGGCAGGGCGCAGTGCGGATCTGGCTGTGTCCACTCACCCACGGCAGACGGGCCGGCAGGGCGCAGTGCGGATCTGGCTGTGTCCACTCACCCACGGGAGACGGGCAGGCAAGGCGCAGTGTGGATCTGGCTGTGTCCACTCACCCACGGGAGACGGGCAGAGAGGGAGCTGTGTGTGTCTGGCTATGTCCACTGACCCACGGCAGACGGGCAGGCAGGGCTCAGTGCGAACCTGGCTGTGTCCACTTACCCACGGCAGATGGGCAGGCAGGGCGCAGGGTGGATCTAGCTGTGTCCACTCACCCACGGGAGACGGGAGGCAAGGCGCAGTGTGGATCTGGCTGTGTCCACTCACCCACGGGAGACAGTCAGAGAGGGTGCTGTGTGGATCTGGCTATGTCCACTGACCCACGGCAGACGGGCAGGCAGGGCGCAGTGCGGATCTGGCTGTGTCCACTCACCCACGGGAGACGGGCAAGCAGGTCGCAGTGCGGATCTGGCTGTGTCCACTGACCCACGGGAGACGGGCAGGCAAGGCACAGTGTGGATCTGGCTGTGTCCACTCACCCACGGGAGACTGGCAGAGAGGGTGCTGTGTGGATCTGGCTACGTCCACTGACCCACGAGAGATGGGTAGGCAGGGCGCAGTGCGGATATGGCTATGTCCACTGACCCATGGCAGACGGGCAGGCAGGGCGCAGTGCGGATCTGGCTTGGCCACTCACCCACGGGAGACGGGCAGGCAAGGCGCAGTGTGGATCTGGCTGTGTTGACTCACCCACGGGAGACGGGCAGAGAGGGTGCTCTGTGGATCTGGCAATGTCCACTGACCCACGGCAGACGGGCAGGCAGGGCGCAGTGCGGATCTGGCTGTGTTCACTCACCCACGGCAGACGGGCAGGCAGGGCGCAGTGCGGATCTGGCTGTGTCCACTCACCCACGGGAGACAGGTAGGCAAGGCGCAGTGTGGATCTGGCTGTGTCCACTCACCCACGGGAGACGGGCAGAGAGGGTGCTGTCCGGATCTGGCTATGTCCACTGACCCACGGCAGACGGGCAGGCAGGGCGCAGTGCGGATGTGGCTGTGTCCAATCACCCACGGGAGACGGGTAGGCAAGGCGCAGTGTGGATCTGGCTGTGTCCACTCACCCATGGGAGACGGGCAGAGAGGGTGCTGTGTGGATCTGGCTATGTCCACTGATCCACGGCAGACGGGCAGGGAGGGCGCAGTGCAGATCTCGCTGTGTCCACTCACCCACGGCAGACGGGCAGGCTGGCGCAATGCGGATCTGGCTGTGTCCACTCACCCACGGGAGACGGCGAGGGAAGGTGCAGTGTGGATCTGGCTGTGTCCACTCACCCACGGGAGACGGTCAGAGACGGTGCTGTGTGGATCTGACAATGTACACTGATCCACGGCAGACGAGCAGGCAGGGCGCAATGCGGATCTGGCTGTGTCCACTCACCCACTGCAGACGGTCAGGAAGGGCGCAGTGCGGATCTGGCTGTGTCCTCTCACCCACGGGAGACGGGCAGGCAGGGCGCAGTGCGGATGTGGCTGTGTCTACTCACCCACGGCAGACGATTAGGCAGGGGGCAGTGCGGATCTGGCTGTGTCCACTCACCCACGGGAGACGGGAAGGCAAGGCATAGTGTGGATCTGGCTGTGTCCACTCACCCACGGGAGACGGTCAGAGAGGGTGCTGTGTGGATCTGGCTATGTACACTGACCCACGGCAGACGGGCAGGCAGGGCGCAGTGAGGATCTGGGTGTGTCCACTCACCCACGGGAGATGGGCGAAGAGGGTGCTGTGTGGATCTGCCTATGTACACTGACCCACGTCAGACGGGCAGGCAGGGCGGAGTGCGGATCTGGCTGTGTCCAATCACCCAAGGCAGACGGGCAGGCAGGGCGCAGTGCGGATCTGGCTGTGTCCAATCATCCACGGCAGACGGGCAGGCAGGGCGCAGTGCGGATCTGGCTGTGTCCAATCACCCAAGGCAGACGGGCAGGCAGGGCGCAGTGCGGATCTGGCTGTGTCCACTCAACCACGGCAGACGGGCAGGCAGGGCGCAATGCGGATCTGGCTGTGTCCACTCAACCACGGCAGACGGTCAGGCAGGGTGCAGTGCGGATCTGGCTGTGTCCACTCACCCACGGGAGACAGGTAGGCAAGGCGCAGTGTGGATCTGGCTGTGTCCACTCACCCACGGGAGACGGGCAGAGAGGGTGCTGTCCGGATCTGGCTATGTCCACTGAACCACGGAAAACGGGCAGGCAGGGCGCAGTGCGAATCTGGCTGTGTCCACTCACCCACGGCAGACGGGCAGGCAGGGCGCAGTGCGGATCTCGCTGTGTCCAATCACCCACTGGAGACGGGCAGGCAAGGCGCAGTGTGGATCTGGCTGTGTCCACTTAACCACGGGAGACAGAAAGAGAGGGTGCTGTGTGGATCTGGCTATGACCACTGACCCACGGCAGATAGGCAGGCAGGGCTCAGTGCGAATATGGCTGTGTCCACTCACCCACGGCAGGCGGGCAGGCATGGCGCAGTGCGGATCTGGCTGTGTCCAGTAACCCACGGGAGACGGTCAGGAAAGGCGCAGTGTGGATCTGGCTATGTCCACTCACCCACGGGAGACGGGCAGAGAGGGTGCTGTGTGGATCTGGCTATGTCCACTGACCCACGGCAGACGAGTAGGCAGGGCGCAGTGCGGATCTGGCTGTGTCCACTCACCCACGGCAGACGGGCAGGCAGAGCGCAGTGCTGATCTGGCTTGGCCACTCACCCACGGGAGATGGGCAGGCAAGGCGCAGTGTGGGTCTGGCTGTGTCCACTCACCCACGGGAGACGGGTAGAGAAGGTGCTGTGCGGATCTCGCTATGTCCACTGACCCACGGCAGACGGGCAGGCAGGGCGCAGTGCGGATCTGGCTGTGTCCACTCACCCAGGGCAGATGGACCGGCAGGGCACAGTGCGGATCTGGCTGTGTCCACTCACCCACGGGAGACGGGCAGGCAAGGCGCAGTGTGGATCTGGCTGTGTCCACTCACCCACGGGAGACGGGCAGAGACGGTGCTGTGTGGATCTGGCTATGACCGCTGACCGACGGCAGACGGGTAGGCAGGGCGCAGTGCGGATCTGGCTGTGTCCACTGACCCACGGCAGAAGGGCCGGCAGGGTGCAGTGCGGATCCTGCTTGGACACTCAGCCACGGGAGACGGGCAGGCAAGGCGCAGTGTGGATCTGGCTGTGTCCACTCACCCACGGGACACGGGTAGAGAGGGTGCTGTGTGGATCTGGCTATGTCCATTGACCCACGGCAGACGGGCAGGCAAGGCGCAGTGTGGATCTGGCTGTGTCCAATCACCCCCGGGAGACAGGCAGAGAGGGTGCTGTGTGGATCTGGCTATGTCCACTACCCACGGCAGACGGGCAGGCAGGCCGCAGTGCGGATCTCGCTGTGCCCACTCACCCACGGCAGACGGGCAGCCAGGGCGCAGTGCGGATCTGGCTGTGACCACTCACCCACGGGAGACAGGCAGGCAGGGCGCAGTGCGGATATGGCTGTGTCCAATCACCCAGTGGAGACGGGCAGAGAGGGTGCTGTGTGGAAGTGGCTCTGTCCACTGACCCACGGCAGACGGGCAGGCAGGGCGCAGTGTGCATCTGGCTGTATCTACTGACCCACGGGAGATGGACAGAGAGGGTGCTGTGTGGATCTGGCCCTGTCCACTGACCCACGGCAGACGGGCCGGCAGAGCGCAGTGTGGATCTGGCTGTGTCCAGTAAACCACGGGAGACGGGAAGGCAAGGCGCAGTGTGGATCTGGCTGTGTCCACTCACCCACGGTAGACGGGCAGAGAGGGTGCTGTGTGGATCTGGCTATGTCCACTGACCAACGGCAGACGGGCAGGCTGGGCGCAGTGCGGATCTGGCTGTGTCCACTCACCCACTAGAGACGGGCCGGCAGGGCGCAGTGCGGATCTGGCTGTGTCCACTCACCCACGGGAGACGGGCAGGCAACGCGCAGTGTGGATCTGGCTGTGTCCACTCACCCACTGGAGACGGGCAGAGAGGGTGCTGTGTGGATCTGGCTATGTCCACTGACCACCGGCAGACGGACAGGCAGGGCGCAGTGCGGATCTGGCTGTGTCCACTCACTCACGGCAGACGGACAGGCATGGCGCAATGCGGATCTGGCTGTGACCACTCACTCACGGCAGACTGGCAGGCAGGGCGCAGTGCGGATCTGGCTGTGTCCACTCACCCACGGGAGACGGACAGGCAAGGCGCAGTGTGGATCTGGCTGTGTCCACTCACCCAGGGGAGACGGGCAGAGAGGGAGCTGTGTGTGTCTGGCTATGTCCACTGACCCACGGCAGACGGGCAGGCAGGGCGCAGTGCGGACCTGGCTGTGTCGACTTACCCACGGCAGACGGGCAGGCAGGGCGCAGGGTGGAACTGGCTGTGTCCACTCACCCACGGGAGACGGGAGGCAAGGCGCAGTGTGGATCTGGCTGTGTCCACTCACCCACGGGAGACAGTCAGAGAGGGTGATTTGTGGATCTGGCTATGTCCACTGACCCACGGCAGACGGGCAGGCAGGGCGCAGTGCGGATCTGGCTGTGTCCACTCACCCACGGGAGACGGGCAGGCAGGTCGCAGTGCGGATCTGGCTGTGTCCACTCACCCACGGGAGACGGGCAGGCAAGGCACAGTGTGGATCTGGCTGTGTCCACTCACCCAAGGGAGACTGGCAGAGAGGGTGCTGTGTGGATCTGGCTACGTCCACTGACCCACTGCAGATGGGTAGGCAGGGCGCAGTGCGGATCTGGCTATGTCCACTGACCCATGGCAGACGGGCAGGCAGGGCGCAGTGCGGATCTGGCTTGGCCAGTCACCCACGGGAGACGGGCAGGCAAGGCGTAGTGTGGATTTGGCTGTGTTGACTCACTCACGGGAGACGGGCAGAGAGGGTGCTGTGTGGATCTGGCAATGTCCACTGACCCACGGCAGACGGGCAGGCAGGGCGCAGTGCGGATCTGGCTGTGTTCACTCACCCACGGCAGACGGGCAGGCAGGGTGCAGTGCGGATCTGGCTGTGTCCACTCACCCACGGGAGACGGGCAGGCATGGCGCAGTGTGGATCTGGCTGTGTCCACTCAACCACGGGAGACAGTCACAGAGGGTGCTTTGTAGATCTGGCTATGTCCAATGACCCACGGCGGACGGGCAGACAGGGCGCAGTGCGGATCTGGCTGTGTCCACTCACCTACGGGAGATGGGCATGCAGGGCGCACTGCGGATGTGGCTGTGTACACTCACCCACGGGATACGGGCAGGCAGGGCGCAGTGCGGATCTGGCTGTGTCCACTCACCCACGGGAGACAGGCAGGCAAGGCACAGTGTGGATCTGGCTGTGTCCACTCACCCAGGGGAGACGGGCAGAGAGGGTGCTGTGTGGATCTGGCTATGTCCACTGACACACGGCAGACGGGCAGGCAGGGCGCAGTGCAGATCTGGCTGTGTCCACTCAACCACGGGAGACGGGCAGGCAGGGCGCAGTGTGGATATGGTTGTGTCCACTCACCTACGGGAGACGGGCACAGAGTGTGCTGTGTGGACCTGGCTATGTCCACTGACCAACGGCAGACGGGCAGGCAGGGCGCAGTGCGGATCTGGCTGTGTCCACTCACCCACGGCAGACGGTCAGGCAGGGCGCAGTGCGGATCTGGCTCTGTCCACTCACCCTTGGGAGACGGGTAGGCAGGGCGCAGTGTGGATCTGGCTGTGTCCACTGACCCACGCACACGGGCAGGCAGGGCGAAGTGCGGATTTGGCAGTGTTAACTCACCCACGGCACACGGGCAGGCAGGGCGCAGTGCGGATCTGGCTGTGTCCACTCACCCACGGGAGACTGGCAGGCAGGGCACAGTGCGGATCTGGCTGTGTCCACTCACCCACGGGAGACGGGCAGGCAAGGCACAGGGTGATCTGGCTGTGTCCACTCACCCAAGGGACACGGGCAGAGAGGGTGCTGTGTGGATCTAGCTATGTCCACTGACCCACGGCAGAGGGGCAGGCAGGGCGCAGTGCGAATCTCGCTGTGTCCAATCACCCACGGCAGATGGTCAGGCAGGGTGCAGTGCGGATCTGGCTGTGTCCACTCACCCAAGGGAGACGGGCAGGAAAGGCGCACTGTTGATCTGGCTGTGACCACTCACACACGGGAGACGGGCAGAGAGGGTGCTGTGTGGATCTAGCTATGTCCACTGACCCACGGCAGACGGGAAGGCCGGGTACAGTGCGGATCTGGCTGTGTCCAATCACCCACGGCAGACGGGCAGGCAGGGCGCAGCGCGGATCAGGCTGTGTCCACTCACCCACGGCAGACGGTCAGGCACGGTGCAGTGCGGATCTGGCTGTGTACACTCACCCAAGGGAGACGGGTAGGAAGGCACAGTGTGGATCTGGTTGTGTCCACTCACCCACCTGAGATGGGCAGAGAGGGTGCTGTGTGGATCTGGCTATGTCCACTGACCCACGGCAGACGGTCAGGCAGGGCGCAGTGCGGATCTTGCGGTGTCCACTCACCCACGGGAGACGGGCAGGCAGGGCGCAGTGCGGATCTGGCTATGTCCACTCTCCCACGGGAGACGGGCAGGCAGGGCGCAGTGCGGATCTGGATGTGTCCACTCACACACGGCAGACAGGCAGGGAGGGCGCAGTGCGGATCTGGCTGTGTCCACTCACCCATTGGAGACTGGCAGGCAAGGCGCAGTGTGGATTTGGCTGTGTCCACTCACCCACGGGAGACGGGCAGAGAGGTTGCTGTGTGGATCTGGCTATGTCCACTGATCCACGGCAGACGGGCAGGGAGGGCGCAGTGGAGATCTCGCTGTGTCCACTCACCCACGGCAGACGGGCAGGCTGGCGCAATGCAGATATGGCTGTGTCCACTCACCCACGGGAGACGGCGAGGCAAGGTGCAGTGTGGATCTGGCTGTGTCCACTGACCCACGGGAGACGGGCAGAGAGGGTGCTGTGTGGATCTGACTATGTACACTAACCCACGGCAGACGAGCAGGCAGGGCGCAATTCGGATCTGGCTGTGTCCACTCACCTACTGCAGACGGTCAGGAAGGGCGCAGTGCGGATCTCGCTGTGTCCACTCACCCACGGGAGACGGGCAGACAGGGCGCAGTGCGGATCTGGCTGTGTCTACTCACCCACGGCAGACGATTAGGCAGGGCGCAGTGCGGATCTGGCTGTGTCCACTCACCCACGGGAGACGGGCAGAGAGAGTGCTGTGTGGATCTGGCTATGTACACTGACCCACGGCAGACGGGCAGGCAGGGCGCAGTGCGGATCTCGCTGTGTCCACTCACCCACGGCAGACGGGCAGGCAGGGCGCAGTGCGGATCTGGCTGTGTCCACTCACCCATGGCAGACGGGCAAGCAGGGCGCAGTGCGGATCTGGCTGTGTCCACTCACACACGGCAGACGGTAAGGCAAGGCGCAGTGTGGATCTGGCTGTGTCCACTCACCCACGGGAGACGGGCAGAAAGGGCGCTGTGTGGATCTGGCTATGTCCACTGACCGACGGCAGACTGGCAGGCAGGGCATATTGCTGATCTGGCTGTGTCCACTCACCCACGGCAGACGGGCAGGCAAGGCGCAGTGTGGATCTGGCTGTGTCCACTCACCCACGGGAGACGGGCAGAGAGGTTGCTGTGTGGATCTGGCTATGTCCACAGACCCACGGCAGACGGGCAGGGAGGGCGCAGTGCGGATCTCGCTTTGTCCACTCACCCACGGCAGACGGGCAGGCAGGGCGCAGTGCGGATCTGGCTGTGTCCACTCACCCACGGGAGACGGGCAGAGAGGGTGCTGTCCGGATCTGGCTATGTCCACTGACCCACGGCAGACGGGCAGGCAGGGCGCAGTGCGGATGTGGCTGGGTCCAATCACCCACGGCAGACGGGCAGGCAGGGCGCAGTGCGGATCTGGCTGTGTCCACTCAACCACGGCAGACGGTCAGGCAGGGCGCACTGCGGATCTGGCGGGGTCCACTCACCCACGGGAGACGGGAAGGCAGGGCGCAGTGCGGATCTGGCTATGTCCACTCTCCCACGGAGGACGGGCAGGCTAGGAGCAGTGTGGATCTGGCTGTGTCCACTCACCCAAGGGACACGGGCAGAGAGGGTGCTGTGTGGATCTGGCTATGTCCACTGACCCACGGCAGAGGGTCAGGCAGGGCGCAGTGCAGATCTCGCTGTGTCCAATCACCCACGGAAGACGGTCAGGCAGGGTGCAGTGCGGATCTGGCTGTGTCCACTCACCCACGGGAGACGGGCAGGAAAGGCGCACTGTTGATCTGGCTGTGACCACTCACCCATGGGAGACGGGCAGAGAGGGTGCTGTGTGGATCTAGCTAAGTCCACTTACCCACGGCAGACGGGCAGGCCGGGTACAGTGTGGATCTTGCTGTGTCCAATCACCCACGGCAGACGGGCAGGCAGGGCGCAGTGCGGATCTGGCTGTGTCCACACCCACGGTAGACGGTCAGGCAGGGTGCAGTGCGTATCTGGGTGTGTCCACTCTCCCACGGGAGACGGGCAGGCAGGGCGCAGTGCGGAACTGGCTGTGTCCACTCTCCCACGGCAGACGGGCAGGCAGGGTGCAGTGCGGATCTGGCTGTGTCCACTCTCCCACGGGAGACGGGCAGGCAGGGCGCAGTGCGTATCTCGCTGTGTCCACTCTCCCACGGCAGACGGGCAGGCAGGGCGCAGTGAGGATCTGGCTGTGTCCCCTCACCCACGGCAGACGGTCAGGCAGGGTGCAGTGCGGATCTGACTGTGTCCACTCACACACGGGAGACGGGCAGAGAGGTTGCTGTGTGGATCTGGCTATGTCCAATGACCCACGGCAGACGGGCAGGGAGGGCGCAGTGCGGATCTCGCTGTGTCCACTCACCCACGGCAGACGGGCAGGCAGGGCGCAGTGCGGATCTGGCTGTGTCCACTCACCCATGGCAGACGGGCAAGCAGGGCGCAGTGCGGATCTGGCTGTGTCCACTCACACACGGCAGACGGTAAGGCAAGGCGCAGTGTGGATCTGGCTGTGTCCACTCACCCACGGGAGACGGGCAGAAAGGGCGCTGTGTGGATCTGGCTATGTCCACTGACCGACGGCAGACTGGCAGGCAGGGCATAGTGCTGATCTGGCTGTGTCCACTCACCCACGGCAGACGGGCAGGCAGGGCGCAGTGCGGATCTGGCTGTTTCTACTCACCCACGGGAGACAGGTAGGCAAGGCGCAGTGTGGATCTGGCTGTGTCCACTCACCCACGGGAGACGGGCAGAGAGGGTGCTCTCCGGATCTGGCTATGTCCACTGACCCACGGCAGACGGGCAGGCAGGGCGCAGTGCGGATGTGGCTGTGTCCACTCACCCACGGCAGACGGGCAGGCAGGGCGCAGTGTGGATCTGGCTGTGTCTACTCACCCACGGGAGATGGTCAGGCAGGGCGCAGTGCGGATCTGGATGTGTCCACTCACACACGGCAGACAGGCAGGGAGGGCGCAGTGCGGATCTGACTGTGTCCACTCACCCACGGGAGACGGCGAGGCAAGGTGCAGTGTGGATCTGGCTGTGTCCACTCACCCACGGGAGACGGGCAGAAAGGGCGCTTTGTGGATCTGGCTATGTCCACTGACCCACGGCAGACTGGCAGGCAGGGCGCAGTGTGGATCTGGCTGTGTCCACTCACCCACGGCAGACGGGCAGTCAGGGCGCAATGCAGATCTGGCTGTGTCCACTCAACCACGGCAGACGGTCAGGCAGGACGCAGTGCGGATCTGGCTGTGTCCACTCACCCACGGGAGACAGGTAGGCAAGGCGCAGTGTGGATCTGGCTGTGTCCACTCACCCAAGGGAGACGGGGAGAGAGGGTGCTCTCCGGATCTGGCTATGTCCACTCTCCCACGGGAGACGGGCAGGCAGGGCGCAGTGCGGATCTGGATGTGTCCACTCACACACGGCAGACAGGCAGGGAGGGCGCAGTGCGGATCTGGCTGTGTCCACTCACCCACGGGAGACGGCGAGGCAAGGTGCAGTGTGGATCTGGCTGTGTCCACTCACCAACGGGAGACGGGCAGAGAGTGTGCTGTGTGGATCTGACTATGTACACTGACCCACGGCAGACGAGCAGTCAGGGCGCAATGCGGATCTGGCTATGTCCACTCACCCACTGCAGACGGTCAGGAAGGGCGCAGTGCGGATCTGGCTGTGTCCACTCACCCACGGGAGACGAGCAGGCAGGGCGCAGTGCGGATCTGGCTGTGTCTACTCACCCACGGCAGACGATTAGGCAGGGCGCAGTGCGGATCTGGGTGTGCCCACTCACCCACGGGAGACGGGCAAAGAGGGTGCTGTGTGGATCTGCCTATTTACACTGACCCACGTCAGACGGGCAGGCAGGGCGCAGTGCGGATCTGGCTGTGTCCACTCACCCACGGCAGACGGGCAGAGAGGTTGCTGTGTGGATATGGCTATGTCCACAGACCCACGGCAGAAGGGCAGGCAGGGCGCAGTGCGGATCTCGCTTTGTCCACTCACCCACGGCAGACGGGCAGGCAGGGCGCAGTGCGGATCTGGCTGTGTCCACTCACCCACGGCAGACGGGCAGGCAGGGCGCAGTGTGGATCTGGCTGTGTCCACTCACCCACGGCAGACGGTAAGGCAAGGCGCAGTGTGGATCTGGCTGTGTCCACTCACCCATGGGAGACGGGCAGAAAGCGC
Source organism: Microcebus murinus (assembly GCF_040939455.1). Taxonomy (NCBI): domain Eukaryota; kingdom Metazoa; phylum Chordata; class Mammalia; order Primates; family Cheirogaleidae; genus Microcebus; species Microcebus murinus. The sequence goes on from NC_134123.1 coordinate 39,119,374, forward strand.
GCTGTGTGGATCTGGCTATGTCCACTGACCCACGGCAGACTGGCAGGCAGGGCACAGTGCCGATCTGGCTGTGTCCACTCACCCACGGGAGACGGGCAGAGAGGGTGCTGTCCGGATTTGGCTATGTCCACTGAACCACGGCAGACGGGCAGGCAGGGCGGAGTGCGGATGTGGCTTGGTCCAATCACCCACGGCAGACGGGCAGGCAGGGCGCAGTGCGGATCTGGCTGTGTCCACTCTCCCACGGGAGACGGGCAGGCAGGGCGCAGTGCGTATCTGGCTGTGTCTACTCTCCCACGGCAGACGGGCAGGCAGGGCGCAGTGCGGATCTGGCTGTGTCCACTCACCCACGGCAGACGGTCAGGCAGGGCGCAGTGCGGATCTGACTGTGTCCACTCACCCACAGGAGACGGGCAGAGAGGGTGCTGTGTGGATCTGGCTATGGACACTGACCCACGACAGACGGGCAGGCAGGGCGCAGTGCGGATCTGGCTGTGTCCACTCACCCACGGCAGACGGTCAGGCAGGGCGCAGTGTGGATCTGGCGGTGTCCACTCACCCACGGGAGACGGGCAGGCAGGGCGCAGTGCGGATCTGGCTGTGTCCACTCTCCCACGGAGACGGGCAGGCAGGGTGTAGTGCGGAACTGGCTGTGTCCACTCTCCCACGGCAGACGGGCAGGCAGGGCGCAGTGCGGATCTGGCTGTGTCCACTCTCCTACGGGAGACGGGCAGGCAGGGCGCAGTGCGTATCTGGGTGTGTCCACTCTCCCACGGCAGACGGGCAGGCAGGGCGCAGTGCGGATCTGGCTGTGTCCACTCACCCACGGCAGACGGTCAGGCAAGGCGCAGTGCGGATCTGGCGGTGTCCACTCACCCATGGGAGACGGTCAGGCAGGGCGCAGTGCGGATCTGGCTGTGTCCACTCTCCCACTGGAGACGGGCAGGCAGGGCGCAGTGCGGATCTGGCTGTGTCCACTCACACACGGCAGACAGGCAGGCAGGGCGCAGTGCGGATCTGGCTGTGTCCACTCACCCATGGGAGACGGGCAGGCAAGGCGCAGTGTGGATCTGGCTGTGTCCACTCACCCACGGGAGACGGGCAGAGAGGTTTCTGTGTGGATCTGGCTATGTCCAATGACCCACGGCAGACGGGCAGGGAGGGCGCAGTGCGGATCTCGCTGTGTCCACTCACCCACGGCAGACGGGCAGGCAGGGCGCATTGCGGATCTGGCTGTGTCCACTCACCCATGGCAGACGGGCAGGCAGGGCGCAGTGCGGATCTGGCTGTGTCCACTCACCCACGGCAGACGGTAAGGCAAGGCGCAGTGTGGATCTGGCGGTGTCCACTCACCCACGGGAGACGGGCAGAAAGGGCGCTGTGTGGATCTGGCTATGTCCACTGACCGACGGCAGACTGGCAGGCAGGGCATAGTGCTGATCTGGCTGTGTCCACTCACCCACGGCAGACGGGCAGGCAGGGCGCAGTGCGTATCTGGGTGTGTCCACTCTCCCACGGCAGACGGGCAGGCAGGGCGCAGTGCGGATCTGGCTGTGTCCACTCACCCACGGCAGACGGTCAGGCAAGGCGCAGTGCGGATCTGGCGGTGTCCACTCACCCATGGGAGACGGTCAGGCAGGGCGCAGTGCGGATCTGGCTGTGTCCACTCTCCCACTGGAGACGGGCAGGCAGGGCGCAGTGCGGATCTGGCTGTGTCCACTCACCCACGCAGACGGGCAGGCAGGGTGCATTGCGGATCTGGATGTGTCCACTCACCCTCGGGAGATGGGCAGGCAAGGCGCAGTGTGGATCTGGCTCTGTCCACTCACCCACGGGAGACGGGCAATACGGTGCTGTATGTATCTGGCTATGTACACCGACCCACGGCAGACAAGCAGGTAGGGCGGTGTGCGGATCTGGCTGTGTCCACTCACCCACGGGAGACGGGCAGGCAGGGCGCAGTGCGGATCTGGCTGTGTCCACTCACCCACGGGAGATGGGCAGGCAGGGCGCAGTGCGGATCTGGCTGTGTCCACTCACTCACGGCAGACGGGCAGGCAAGGCGCAGTGTGGATCTGGCTGTGTCCACTCACCCAAGGCAGACGGGCAGAAACGCGCTGTGTGGATCTGGCTATATCCACTGACCCACGGCAGACGGTCAGGCAGGGCGCAGTGCGGATCTGGCTGTGTCCACTCACCCACGGGAGACGGGTAGGCAAGGCGCAGTGTGGATCTGGCTATGTCCACTGATCCACGGCAGACGGGCAGGGAGGGCGCAGTGCAGATCTCGCTGTGTCCACTCACCCACGGCAGACGGGCAGGCTGGCGCAATGCGTATCTGGCTGTGTCCACTCACCCACGGGAGACGGCGAGGCAAGGTGCAGTGTGGATCTGGCTGTGTCCACTCACCCACGGGAGACGGGCAGAGAGTGTGCTGTGTGGATCTGACTATGTACACTGACCCACGGCAGACGAGCAATCAGGGCGCAATGCGGATCTGGCTGTGTCCACACACCCACTGCAGACGGTCAGGAAGGGCGCAGTGCGGATCTGGCTGTGTCCACTCACCCACAGGAGACGGGCAGGCAGGGCGCAGTGCGGATCTGGCTGTGTCTACTCACCCACGGCAGACGATTAGGCAGGGCGCAGTGCGGATCTGGCTGTGTCCAATGACCCACGGCAGACGGGCAGGCAGGGCGCAGTGCGGATCTGGGTGTGCCCACTCACCCACGGGAGACGGGCAAAGAGGGTGCTGTGTGGATCTGCCTATGTACACTGACCCACGTCAGACGGGCAGGCAGGGCACAGTGCGGATCTGGCTGTGTCCAATCACCCACGGCAGACGGGCAGGCAGGGTGCAGTGAGGATCTGGCTGCGTCCACTCACCCACGGCAGACGGTCAGGCAGGGCGCAGTGCGGATCTGGCTGTGTCCAATCACCCACGAGAGACGGGTAGGCAAGGCGCCGTGTGGATCTGGCTGTGTCCACTCACCCACGGGAGACGGGCAGAGAGGGTGCTGTGTGGATCTGGCTATGTCCACTGACCCACGGCAGACGGGCAGGCTGGGCGCTGTGCGGATCTGGCTGTGTCCACTCACCCACGGGGGACGGGCAGGCAGGGCGCAGTGCGGATCTGGCTATGTCCACTCAGGCACGGGAGACGGTCAGAAAGGGCGCTGTGTGGATCTGGCTATGTCCTCTGACCCACGGCAGACGGGCAGGCAAGGCACAGTGCGGATCTGGTTGTGTCCACTCACCCACGGGAGACGGGTAGAGAGGGTGCTGTGTGGATCTGGCTATGTAAACTGACCCACGGCAGACGGGCAGGCAGGGCGCAGTGCGGATCTGGCTGAGTCCACTCACCCACGGCAGACGGTCTGGAAGGGCGCAGTGCGGATCTGGCAGTGTCCACTCACCCACGGGAAACGGGCAGGCAGGGCGCAGTGCGGATCTGGCTATGTCCACTCTCCCACGGGAGACGGGCAGGCAGGGCGCAGTGCGGATCTGGATGTGTCCACTCACACACGGCAGACGGGCAGGCTGGCGCAATGCGGATCTGGCTGTGTCCACTCACCCACGGGAGATGGTGTGGCAAGGTGCAGTGTGGATCTGGCTGTGTCCACTCACCCACGGGAGACGGGCAGAGAGGGTGCTGTGTGGATCTGACAATGTACACTGACCCACGGCAGACGAGCAGGCAGGGCGCAATGCGGACCTGGCTGTGTCCACTCACCCACTGCAGACGGTCAGGAAGGGCGCAGTGCGAATCTGGCTGTGTCCACTCACCCACGGGAGACGGGCAGGCAGGGCGCAGTGTGGATCTGGCTGTGTCTATTCACCCACGGCATACGATTAGGCAGGGCGCAGTGCGGATCTGGCTGTGTCCACTCACCCACGGGAGACGGGCAGGCAAGGCGTAGTGTGGATCTGGGTGTGTCCACTCACCCACGGGAGACGGGCAAAGAGGTTGCTGTGTGGATCTGCCTATGTACACTGACCCACGTCAGACGGGCATGCAGGGCGCAGTGCGAATCTGGCTGTGTCCAATCAACCACGGCAGACGGGCAGGCAGGGCGCAGTGTGGATCTGGCTGTGTCCACTCACCCATGGGAGATGGGCAGGCAAGGCGCAGTGTGGATCTGGCTGTGTCCACTCACCCACGGGAGACGGGCAGAGAGGGTGCTGTGTGGTTCTGGCTATATCCACAGACCCACGGCAGACAGGCAGGGAGGGCGCAGTGCGGATCTCGCTGTGTCCACTCAACCACGGCAGACGGGCAGGCAGGGCGCAGTGCAGATCTGGCTGTGTCCACTCACCCACGGCAGACGGTCAGGCAGGGCGCAGTGCGGATCTGGCTGTGTCCACTCACCCACGGCAGACGGTCTGGCAGGGCGCAATGCGGATCTGGCTGTGTCCACTCTCCCACGGGAGACGGGCAGGCAGGGCGCAGTGCGGATCTGGCTGTGTCCACTCACCCACGGCAGACGGGCAGGCAGGGCGCAGTGCGGATCTGGCTGTGTCCACTCACCCACGGCAGACGGTCAGGCAGGGCGCAGTGCGGATCTGGCTGTGTCCACTCACCCACGGGAGACGGGCAGGCAGGGCGTAGTGTGGATCTGGGTGTGTCCACTCACCCACGGGAGACGGGCAAAGAGGGTGCTGTGTGGATCTGCCTATGTACACTGACCCACGTCAGACGGGCATGCAGGGCGCAGTGCGAATCTGGCTGTGTCCAATCAACCACGGCAGACGGGCAGGCAGGGCGCAGTGTGGATCTGGCTGTGTCCACTCACCCATGGGAGATGGGCAGGCAAGGCGCAGTGTGGATCTGGCTGTGTCCACTCACCCACGGGAGACGGGCAGAGAAAGTGCTGTGTGGTTCTGGCTATATCCACAGACCCACGGCAGACAGGCAGGGAGGGCGCAGTGCGGATCTCGCTGTGTCCACTCAACCACGGCAGACGGGCAGGCAGGGCGCAGTGCAGATCTGGCTGTGTACACTCACCCACGGCAGACGGGCAGGCAGGGCGCAGTGCGGATCTGGCTGTGTCCACTCACCCACGGCAGACGGTCTGGCAGGGCGCAATGCGGATCTGGCTGTGTCCACTCTCCCACGGGAGACGGGCAGGCAGGGCGCAGTGCGGATCTGGCTGTGTCCACTCACCCACGGCAGACGGGCAGGCAGGGCGCAGTGCGGATCTGGCTGTGTCCACTCACCCACGGCAGACGGTCAGGCAGGGCGCAGTGCGGATCTGGCGGTGTCCACTCACCCACGGGAGACGGTCAGGCAGGGTGCAGTGCGGATCTGGCTGTGTCCACTCTCCCACGGGAGACGGGCAGGCAGGGCACAGTGCGGATCTGGCTGTGTCCACTCACATACGGCAGACAGGCAGGAAGGGCGCAGTGCGGATCTGGCTGTGTCCACTCACCCACGGCAGATGGTAAGGCAAGGCGCAGTGTGGATCTGGCTTTGTCCACTCAACCACGGCAGACATTCAGGCAGGGCGCAGTGCGGATCTGGCTGTGTCCACTCACCCACGGGAGACAGGTAGGCAAGGCGCAGTGTGTATCTGGCTGTGTCCACTCACCCACGGGAGACGGGCAGAGAGGGTGCTGTCCGGATCTGGCTATGTCCACTGACCCACGGCAGACGGGCAGGCAGGGCGCAGTGCGGATGTGGCTGTGTCCAATCACCCACGGGAGACGGGTAGGCAAGGCGCAGTGTGGATCTGGCTGTGTCCACTCACCCACGGGAGACGGGCAGAGAGGGTGCTGTGTTGATCTGGCTGTGTACACACACCCACGGGAGACGGGTAGGCAAGGCGCAGTGTTGATCTGGCTGTGTCCACTCACCCATGGGAGTCGGGCAGAGAGGGTGCTGTGTGGATCTGGCTATGTCCACTGACCCACGGCAGACGGGCAGGCAGGGCGCAGTGCGGATCTGGATGTGTCCACTCACCCACGGGAGACGGGCAGGCAAGGCGCAGTGTGGATCTGGCTGTGTCCACTCACCCACGGGAGACGGGCAAGGGGGTGCTGTATGTATCTGGCTATGTACACTGACCCACGGCAGACAAGCAGGCAGGGCGCAGTGCGGATCTGGCTATGTCCACTAACCCACGGCAGACGGGCAGGCAGGGCGCAGTGCTGATCTGGCTGTGTCCACTCACCCACGGCAGACGGTCAGGCAGGGCGCAGTGCGGATCTTGCTGTGTCCACTCACCCACGGGAGACGGGTAAGCAAGGTGCAGTGTGGATATGGCTGTGTCCACTCACCCACGGGATACGGGCAGAGAGGATGCTGTGTGGATCTGGCTATGTCCACTGACCCACGGCAGACGGGCAAGCAGGGCGCAGTGCGGATCTGGCTCTGTCAACTCACCCACGGCAGATGGGCAGGCAGGGCGCAGTGCGGATCTGGCTGTGTCTACTCACCCACGGGAGACTGGCAGGCAAGGCGCAGTGTGGATCTGGCTGTGTCCACTCACCCACGGGAGACGGGCAGAGAGGGTGCTGTGTGGATCTGGCTATTTACACTAACCCACGGCAGACGGGCAAGCAGGGGGGTGTGCGGATCTGGCTGTGTCCACTCACCCACGGCAGACGGCCAGGAAGTGCGCAGTGCGGATCTGGCTTTGTCCACTGACCCACGGCAGACGGGCAGGCAGGGCGCAGTGCGGATCTGACTGTGTCCACTCACCCACGGCAGACGGGCAGGCAAGGCGCAGTGCGGATCTGGCAGTGTCCACTCACCCACGGGAGACGGGCAGGCAAGGCGCAGTGTGGATATGGCTGTGTCCACTCACCCACGGGAGAAGGGCAGAGACGGTGCTGTGTGGATCTGACTATGTCCACTGACCCACGGCAGACGGGCAGGCAGGGCGCAGTGCGGATCTGGCTGTGTCCACTCACCCACGGCAGACGGTTAGGCAGGGCGCAGTGCGGATCTGGCTGTGTCCACTCACCCACGGTACACAGGTAGGCAAGGCGCAGTGTGGATCTGGCTGTGTCCACTCACCCACGGGAGACGGGCAGGCAGGGCGCAGTGCGGATCTGGCTGTGTCCCCTCACCCACGGCAGACGGTCAGGCAGGGCGCAGTCTGGATCTGGCTGTGTACACTCACCCACGGGAGACGGGCAGGCATGGCAGAGTGCGGATCTGGCTGTGTCCACTCACCCGTGGGAGACGGAGAGGCAGGGTGCAGTGCGGATCTGGCTGTGTCCACTCACCCACGGGAGACGGGCAGGCAGGGCGCAGTGCGGATGTGGCTGTGTCCACTCATTCACGGGAGACGGGCAGGCAAGAGGCAGTGTGGATCTGGCTGTGTCCACTCACCCACGAGAGACAGGCAGAGAGTGTGCTGTGTGGATCTGTCTATGTCCACTGACCCATGGCAGACGGGCAGTCAGGGCGCAGTTTGGATCTGGCTGTGTCCACTCACCCACGGCAGACGGTCAGGAAGGGCGCAGTGCGGATCTGGCTGTGTCCACTCACCCACGGGAGACGGGTAGGCAAGGCGCAGTGTGGATCTGACTGTGTCCACTCACCCACGGGAGACGGGCAGAGAGGGTGCTGTGTGGATCTGGCTATTTACACTAACCCACGGCAGACGGGCAAGCAGGGCGGTGTGCGGATCTGGCTGTGTCCACTCACCCACGGCAGACGACCAGGAAGGGCGCAGTGCGGATCTGGCTGTGTCCCCTCACCCACAGCAGACGGTCAGGCAGGGCGCAGTCTGGATCTGACTGTGTCCACTCACCCACGGGAGACGGGCAGGCATTGCAGAGTGCGGATCTGGCTGTGTCCACTCACCCGTGGGAGACGGGCAGGCAGGGTGCAGTGCGGATCTGGCTGTGTCCACTCACCCACGGGAGACCGGCAGGCAGGGCGCAGTGCGGATCTGGCTGTGTCCACTCACCCATGGGAGACGGGCAGGCAAGGAGAAGTGTGGATCTGGCTGTGTCCACACTCCCACGGGAGACGGGCAGAGAGGGTGCTGTGTGGATCTGGCTATGTCCACTGACCCACGGCAGACGGGCCGGCAGGGCGCAGTGCGGATCTGGCTGTGTCCACTGACCCACGGCAGACGGGCAGGCAGGGCGCAGTACGGATCTGGCTGTGTCCTATCACCCAGGGCAGACGGGCAGGCAGGGCGCAGTGCGGATATGGCTGTGTACACTCACCCACGGCAGACGGTCAGGCAGGGCGCAGTGCATATCTGGCTGTGTCCACTCACCCACGGGAGACGGGCAGGCAAGGCGCAGTGTGGATCTGGCTGTGTCCACTCACCCACGGGAGACGGGCAGAAAGGGCGCTGTGTGGATCTAGCTATGTCCACTGACCCACAGTAGACGGTCTGGCAGGGCGCAATGCGGATCTGGCTGTGTCCACTCTCCCACGGGAGACGGGCAGGCAGGGCGCAGTGCGGATCTGGCTGTGTCCACTCACCCACGGCAGACGGGCAGGCAGGGCGCAGTGCGGATCTGGCTGTGTCCACTCACCCACGGCAGACGGTCAGGCAGGGCGCAGTGCGGATCTGGCGGTGTCCACTCACCCACGGGAGACGGTCAGGCAGGGTGCAGTGCGGATCTGGCTGTGTCCACTCTCCCACGGGAGACGGGCAGGCAGGGCACAGTGCGGATCTGGCTGTGTCCACTCACATACGGCAGACAGGCAGGAAGGGCGCAGTGCGGATCTGGCTGTGTCCACTCACCCACGGCAGATGGTAAGGCAAGGCGCAGTGTGGATCTGGCTTTGTCCACTCAACCACGGCAGACATTCAGGCAGGGCGCAGTGCGGATCTGGCTGTGTCCACTCACCCACGGGAGACAGGTAGGCAAGGCGCAGTGTGTATCTGGCTGTGTCCACTCACCCACGGGAGACGGGCAGAGAGGGTGCTGTCCGGATCTGGCTATGTCCACTGACCCACGGCAGACGGGCAGGCAGGGCGCAGTGCGGATGTGGCTGTGTCCAATCACCCACGGGAGACGGGTAGGCAAGGCGCAGTGTGGATCTGGCTGTGTCCACTCACCCACGGGAGACGGGCAGGCAAGGCGCAGTGTGGATATGGCTGTGTCCACTCACCCACGGGAGAAGGGCAGAGAGGGTGCTGTGTGGATCTGACTATGTCCAGTGACCCACGGCAGACGGGCAGGCAGGGCGCAGTGCGGATCTGGCTGTGTCCACTCACCCACGGCAGACGGTTAGGCAGGGCGCAGTGCGGATCTGGCTGTGTCCACTCACCCACGGTACACAGGTAGGCAAGGCGCAGTGTGGATCTGGCTGTGTCCACTCACCCACGGGAGACGGGCAGGCAGGGCGCAGTGCGGATCTGGCTGTGTCCCCTCACCCACGGCAGACGGTCAGGCAGGGCGCAGTCTGGATCTGGCTGTGTACACTCACCCACGGGAGACGGGCAGGCATGGCAGAGTGCGGATCTGGCTGTGTCCACTCACCCGTGGGAGACGGAGAGGCAGGGTGCAGTGCGGATCTGGCTGTGTCCACTCACCCACGGGAGACGGGCAGGCAGGGCGCAGTGCGGATGTGGCTGTGTCCACTCATTCACGGGAGACGGGCAGGCAAGAGGCAGTGTGGATCTGGCTGTGTCCACTCACCCACGAGAGACAGGCAGAGAGTGTGCTGTGTGGATCTGTCTATGTCCACTGACCCATGGCAGACGGGCAGTCAGGGCGCAGTTTGGATCTGGCTGTGTCCACTCACCCACGGCAGACGGTCAGGAAGGGCGCAGTGCGGATCTGGCTGTGTCCACTCACCCACGGGAGACGGGTAGGCAAGGCGCAGTGTGGATCTGACTGTGTCCACTCACCCACGGGAGACGGGCAGAGAGGGTGCTGTGTGGATCTGGCTATTTACACTAACCCACGGCAGACGGGCAAGCAGGGCGGTGTGCGGATCTGGCTGTGTCCACTCACCCACGGCAGACGACCAGGAAGGGCGCAGTGCGGATCTGGCTGTGTCCCCTCACCCACAGCAGACGGTCAGGCAGGGCGCAGTCTGGATCTGACTGTGTCCACTCACCCACGGGAGACGGGCAGGCATTGCAGAGTGCGGATCTGGCTGTGTCCACTCACCCGTGGGAGACGGGCAGGCAGGGTGCAGTGCGGATCTGGCTGTGTCCACTCACCCACGGGAGACCGGCAGGCAGGGCGCAGTGCGGATCTGGCTGTGTCCACTCACCCATGGGAGACGGGCAGGCAAGGAGAAGTGTGGATCTGGCTGTGTCCACACTCCCACGGGAGACGGGCAGAGAGGGTGCTGTGTGGATCTGGCTATGTCCACTGACCCACGGCAGACGGGCCGGCAGGGCGCAGTGCGGATCTGGCTGTGTCCACTGACCCACGGCAGACGGGCAGGCAGGGCGCAGTACGGATCTGGCTGTGTCCTATCACCCAGGGCAGACGGGCAGGCAGGGCGCAGTGCGGATATGGCTGTGTACACTCACCCACGGCAGACGGTCAGGCAGGGCGCAGTGCATATCTGGCTGTGTCCACTCACCCACGGGAGACGGGCAGGCAAGGCGCAGTGTGGATCTGGCTGTGTCCACTCACCCACGGGAGACGGGCAGAAAGGGCGCTGTGTGGATCTAGCTATGTCCACTGACCCACAGTAGACGGTCTGGCAGGGCGCAATGCGGATCTGGCTGTGTCCACTCTCCCACGGGAGACGGGCAGGCAGGGCGCAGTGCGGATCTGGCTGTGTCCACTCACCCACGGCAGACGGGCAGGCAGGGCGCAGTGCGGATCTGGCTGTGTCCACTCACCCACGGCAGACGGTCAGGCAGGGCGCAGTGCGGATCTGGCGGTGTCCACTCACCCACGGGAGACGGTCAGGCAGGGTGCAGTGCGGATCTGACTGTGTCCACTCTCCCACGGGAGACGGGCAGGCAGGGCACAGTGCGGATCTGGCTGTGTCCACTCACATACGGCAGACAGGCAGGAAGGGCGCAGTGCGGATCTGGCTGTGTCCACTCACCCACGGCAGATGGTAAGGCAAGGCGCAGTGTGGATCTGGCTTTGTCCACTCAACCACGGCAGACATTCAGGCAGGGCGCAGTGCGGATCTGGCTGTGTCCACTCACCCACGGGAGACAGGTAGGCAAGGCGCAGTGTGTATCTGGCTTTGTCCACTCACCCACGGGAGACGGGCAGAGAGGGTGCTGTCCGGATCTGGCTATGTCCACTGACCCACGGCAGACGGGCAGGCAGGGCGCAGTGCGGATGTGGCTGTGTCCAATCACCCACGGGAGACGGGTAGGCAAGGCGCAGTGTGGATCTGGCTGTGTCCACTCACCCACGGGAGACGGGCAGAGAGGGTGCTGTGTTGATCTGGCTGTGTACACACACCCACGGGAGACGGGTAGGCAAGGCGCAGTGTTGATCTGGCTGTGTCCACTCACCCACGGGAGTCGGGCAGAGAGGGTGCTGTGTGGATCTGGCTATGTCCACTGACCCACGGCAGACGGGCAGGCAGGGCGCAGTGCGGATCTGGATGTGTCCACTCACCCACGGGAGACGGGCAGGCAAGGCGCAGTGTGGATCTGGCTGTGTCCACTCACCCACGGGAGACGGGCAAGGGGGTGCTGTATGTATCTGGCTATGTACACTGACCCACGGCAGACAAGCAGGCAGGGCGCAGTGCGGAACTGGCTGTGTCGACTCACACACGGGAGACGGGTAGGCAAGGCACAGTGTGGATCTGGCTGTGTCCACTCACCCACGGGAGACGGGCAGAGAGGGTGCTGTGTGGATCTGGCTATGTCCACTGACCAACGGCAGACGGGCAGACAGGGCGCAGTGCGGATCTGGCTATGTCCACTAACCCACGGCAGACGGGCAGGCAGGGCGCAGTGCTGATCTGGCTGTGTCCACTCACCCACGGCAGACGGTCAGGCAGGGCGCAGTGCGGATCTTGCTGTGTCCACTCACCCACGGGAGACGGGTAAGCAAGGTGCAGTGTGGATATGGCTGTGTCCACTCACCCACGGGATACGGGCAGAGAGGATGCTGTGTGGATCTGGCTATGTCCACTGACCCACGGCAGACGGGCAAGCAGGGCGCAGTGCGGATCTGGCTCTGTCAACTCACCCACGGCAGATGGGCAGGCAGGGCGCAGTGCGGATCTGGCTGTGTCTACTCACCCACGGGAGACTGGCAGGCAAGGCGCAGTGTGGATCTGGCTGTGTCCACTCACCCACGGGAGACGGGCAGAGAGGGTGCTGTGTGGATCTGGCTATTTACACTAACCCACGGCAGACGGGCAAGCAGGGGGGTGTGCGGATCTGGCTGTGTCCACTCACCCACGGCAGACGGCCAGGAAGTGCGCAGTGCGGATCTGGCTGTGTCCACTGACCCACGGCAGACGGGCAGGCAGGGCGCAGTGCGGATCTGACTGTGTCCACTCACCCACGGCAGACGGGCAGGCAAGGCGCAGTGCGGATCTGGCAGTGTCCACTCACACACGGGAGACGGGCAGGCAAGGCGCAGTGTGGATATGGCTGTGTCCACTCACCCACGGGAGAAGGGCAGAGAGGGTGCTGTGTGGATCTGACTATGTCCACTGACCCACGGCAGACGGGCAGGCAGGGCGCAGTGCGGATCTGGCTGTGTCCACTCACCCACGGCAGACGGTTAGGCAGGGCGCAGTGCGGATCTGGCTGTGTCCACTCACCCACGGTACACAGGTAGGCAAGGCGCAGTGTGGATCTGGCTGTGTCCACTCACCCACGGGAGACGGGCAGGCAGGGCGCAGTGCGGATCTGGCTGTGTCCCCTCACCCACGGCAGACGGTCAGGCAGGGCGCAGTCTGGATCTGGCTGTGTACACTCACCCACGGGAGACGGGCAGGCATGGCAGAGTGCGGATCTGGCTGTGTCCACTCACCCGTGGGAGACGGAGAGGCAGGGTGCAGTGCGGATCTGGCTGTGTCCACTCACCCACGGGAGACGGGCAGGCAGGGCGCAGTGCGGATCTGGCTGTGTCCACTCATTCACGGGAGACGGGCAGGCAAGAGGCAGTGTGGATCTGGCTGTGTCCACTCACCCACGGGAGACGGGCAGAGAGTGTGCTGTGTGGATCTGTCTATGTCCACTGACCCATGGCAGACGGGCAGTCAGGGCGCAGTGTGGATCTGGCTGTGTCCACTCACCCACGGCAGACGGTCAGGAAGGGCGCAGTGCGGATCTGGCTGTGTCCACTCACCCACGGGAGACGGGTAGGCAAGGCGCAGTGTGGAACTGACTGTGTCCACTCACCCACGGGAGACGGGCAGAGAGGGTGCTGTGTGGATCTGGCTATTTACACTAACCCACGGCAGACGGGCAAGCAGGGCGGTGTGCGGATCTGGCTGTTTCCACTCACCCACGGCAGACGACCAGGAAGGGCGCAGTGCGGATCTGGCTGTGTCCCCTCACCCACAGCAGACGGTCAGGCAGGGCGCAGTCTGGATCTGACTGTGTCCACTCACCCACGGGAGACGGGCAGGCATGGCAGAGTGCGGATCTGGCTGTGTCCACTCACCCGTGGGAGACGGGCAGGCAGGGTGCAGTGCGGATCTGGCTGTGTCCACTCACCCACGGGAGACCGGCAGGCAGGGCGCAGTGCGGATCTGGCTGTGTCCACTCACCCATGGGAGACGGGCAGGCAAGGAGAAGTGTGGATCTGGCTGTGTCCACACTCCCACGGGAGACGGGCAGAGAGGGTGCTGTGTGGATCTGGCTATGTCCACTGACCCACGGCAGACGGGCCGGCAGGGCGCAGTGCGGATCTGGCTGTGTCCACTGACCCACGGCAGACGGGCAGGCAGGGCGCAGTACGGATCTGGCTGTGTCCTATCACCCAGGGCAGACGGGCAGGCAGGGCGCAGTGCGGATATGGCTGTGTACACTCACCCACGGCAGACGGTCAGGCAGGGCGCAGTGCATATCTGGCTGTGTCCACTCACCCACGGGAGACGGGCAGGCAAGGCGCAGTGTGGATCTGGCTGTGTCCACTCACCCACGGGAGACGGGCAGAAAGGGCGCTGTGTGGATCTAGCTATGTCCACTGACCCACAGTAGACGGTCAGGCAGGGTGCAGTGCGGATCTCGCTGTCTCCACTAACCCACGGGAGACGGGCAGGCAGGTCGCAGTGCGGATCTGGCTCTTTCCACTCACCCACGGGAGACGGGCAGGCAGGGCGCAGTGCGGATCTGGCTGTGTCCACTCACCCAAGGGAGACGGGCAGGCAAGGCGCAGTGTGGATCTGGCTGTGTCCACTCACCCACTGGAGACGGGCAGAGAGGGTGCTTTGTGGTCTGGCTATGTCACTGACCGACGGCAGACGTGCAGGCAGGGCGCAGTGCGGATCTGGCTGTGTCCCCTCACCCACGGCAGACGGTCAGGCAGGGCGCAGTGCGGATCTGGCTGTGTCCACTCACCCACGGGAGACGGGTAGGCAAGGCGCTGTATGGATCTGGCTGTGTCCACTCACCCACGGAAGACGGGTAGGGAGGGTGCTGTGTGGATCTGGCTATGTCCACTGACCCATGGCAGACGGGCAGGCAGGGCGCAGTGCGGATCTGGCTGTGTCCAATCACCCACGGCAGACGGGCATGCAGGGCGCAGTTCGGATATGGCTGTGTCCAGTCACCCACGGCAGACGGTCAGGCAGGGCGCAGTGCGGATCTGCCTGTGTCCAATCACCCACGACAGATGGGCAGGCAGGGCGCAGTGTGGATCTGGCTATGTCCAGTCACCGACGGCAGACAGGCAGAGAGGGTGCTGTGTGGATCTGGCTACGTCCACTGACCCACGGCAGACGGGCAGGCAGGGCGCAGTGCGGATCTGGCTGTGTCCACTCACCCACGGAAGACGGACAGAGAGGGTGCTGTGTGGATCTGACTATGTCCACTGACCCATGGCAGACGGGCTGCAGGGCGCAGTGCGGATCTGACTGTGTCCCCTCACCCACGGCAGTCTGTCAGGGAGAGCGCAATCTGGATCTGACTGTGTCCACTCACCCACGGGAGACGGGCAGGCAGGGCGCAGAACAGATCTGGCTGTGTCCACTCACCCACGGGAGACGGGCAGGCAGGGCGCAGTGCGGATCTGGCTGTGTCCACTCACCCACGGCAGACGGGCAGGCAGTGCGCAGTGCGGATCTGGCTGTGTCCACTGACCCACGGCTGACGGGCAGGCAGGGCGCAGTGCGGATCTGGCTGTGTCCCCTCACCCACGGCAGACGGGCAGGCAGGGCGCAGTGCGGATCTGGCTTTGTCCACTCACCCACGGGAGACGGGTAGACAAGGCGCTGTATAGATCTGGCTGTGTCCACTCACCCACGGAAGACGGGCAGAGAGGGTGCTGTGTGGATCTGGCTATGTCCACTGACCCACGGCAGACGGGCAGGCAGGGCGCAGTGCGGATCTGGCTGTGTCCAATCACCCACGGCAGACGGGCAGGCAGGGCGCAGTTCGGATATGGCTGTGTCCACTCACCCACGGCAGACGGTCAGGCAGGGCGCAGTGCGGATCTGCCTGTGTCCAATCACCCAAGACAGATGGGCAGGCAGGGCGCAGTGTGGATCTGGCTATGTCCAGTCACCGACGGCAGACGGTCAGGCAGGGCGCAGTGCGGATATGGCTGTGTCCACTCACCAATGGGAGACGGGCAGGCAAGGCGCAGTGTGGATCTGGCTGTGTCCACTCACCCACGGGAGACGGGTAGAGAGGGTGCTGTGCGGATCTGGCTATGTCCACTGACCCACGGCAGACGGGCAGGCAGGGCGCAGTGCGGATCTGGCTCTGTCCACTCACCCACGGCAGATGGGCAGGTAGGGCGCAGTGCGGATCTGGCTGTGTCTACTCACCCACGGGAGACGGGCAGGCAAGGCGCATTGTGGATCTGGCTGTGTCCACTCACCCACGGGAGACGGGCAGAGAGGGTGCTGTGTGGATCCGGCTATGTACACTAACCCACGGCAGACGGGCAAGCAGGGTGGTGTGCGGATCTGGCTGTGTCCACTCACCCACGGCAGACGGGCAGACAGGGCGCAGTGCGGATATGGCTGTGTCCACTCACCCACGGGAGACGGGCAGAGAGGGTGCTGTGTGGATCTGGCTATGTCCACTGACCCACGGCAGACGGGCAGGCAGGGCGCATTGCGGATCTGGCTCTGTCCACTCACCCACGGCAGACGGTGAGGCAGGGCGCAGTCTGGATCTGGCTGTGTCCACTCACCCACGGGAGACGGGCAGAGAGGGTGCTGTGTGGATCTGGCTATGTACACTAACCCACGGCAGACGGGCAAGCAGGGTGGTGTGCGGATCTGGCTGTGTCCACTCACCCACAGCAGACGGTCAGGAAGGGCGCAGTGCGGATCTGGCTGTGTCCACTCACCCACGGCAGACAGGCAGGCAGGGCGCAGTGCGGATCTGGGAGTGTCCACTCACCCACGGGAGACGGGCAGGCAAGGCGCAGTGTGTATATGGCTGTGTACACTCACCCACGGGAGACAGGCAGAGAGGGTGCTGTGTGGATCTGGCTATGTCCACTGACCCACGGCAGACGGGCAGGCAGGGCGCAGTGCGGATCTGGCTCTGTCCACTCACCCACGGCAGACAGTCAGGCAGGGCGCAGTCTGGATCTGGCTGTGTCCAATCACCCACGGGAGACGGGCAGGCAGGGTGCAGTGCGGATCTTGGTGTGTCCACTCACCCACGGGAGACGGGCAGGCAGGGCGCAGTGCGGATCTGGCTGTGTCCACTCACCCACGGCAGACGGGCAGGCAGGGCGCAGTGCGGATCTGGCTGTGTCCACTCACCCACAGGAGACGGGCAGGCAGGGCGCAGTGCGGATCTGGCTGTGTCCACTCACCCACGGGAGACGGGCAGGCAGGGCGCAGTGTGGATATGGCTGTGTCCACTCACCCACGGGAGACGGGCAGGCAAGGAGAAGTGTGGATCTGGCTGTGTCCACACTCCCACGGGAGACGGGCAGAGAGGGTGCTGTGTGGATCTGGCTATGTCCAAAGACCCACGACAGACGTGCAGGCAGGCCGCAGTGCGGATCTGGCTGTGTCCACTCACCCACTGGAGACGGGCAGGCAAGGCGCAGTGTGGATCTGCCTGTGTACACTCACCCACGGGAGACGGGCGGAGAGGGTGCTGTGTGGATCTGGCTGTGTCCACTCACCCACGGCAGACGGTCAGGCAGGGTGCAGTGCGGATCTGGCTGTGTCCACTCACCCACGGCAGACGGGCAGGCAGGGCGCAGTTCGGATCTGGCTGTGACCACTCATCAACGGGAGACGGGTAGGCAAAGAGCACTGTGGATCTGGCTGTGTCCACTCACCCACGGGAGACGGGCAGAGAGGGTGCTGTGTGGATCTGGCTATGTACACTAACCCATGGCAGACGGGCAAGCAGGGTGGTGTGCGGACCTGGCTGTGTCCACTCACCCACGGCAGACGGTCAGGAAGGGCGCAGTGCGGATCTGGCTGTGTCCAATCACCCACGGCAGACGGTCAGGCAGGGCGCAGTGCGGGTCTGGCTGTGTCCACTCACCCTCGGCAGATGGTCAGGCAGGGCGCAGTGCGTATCTGGCTGTGTCCACTCACCCACGGGAGACGGGCAGAGAGGGTGCTGTGTGGATCTGGCTATGTCCACTGACCACGGCAGATGGGCAGGCAGGGCGCAGTGCGGATCTGGCTGTGTCTACTCACCCATGGGAGATGGGCAGGCAAGGCGCAGTGTGGATCTGGCTGTGTCCAATCACCCACGGGAGACGGGCAAGGGGGTGCTGTTTGGATCTGGCTATGTACACTGACCCACAGCAGACGGGCAGGCAGGGCGCAGTGCGGATCTGGCTGTGTCCACTCACCCACGGTAGACGGTCAGGAAGGGCGCAGTGCGGATCTGGCTGTGTCCACTCACCCACGGGAGACGGGCAGGCAAAGCGCAGTGCGGATCTGGCTGTGTCCACTCACCCATGGGAGACGGGCAAAGAGGGTGCTGTGTGGATCTGACTATGTCCACTGACCCATGGCAGACGGGCAGGCAGGGCGCAGTGCGGATCTGGCTGTGTCCCCTCACCCACGGCAGACGGTCAGGGAGGGCGCAGTCTGGATCTGGCTGTGTCCACTCACCCACGGGAGACGGGCAGGCAAAGCGCAGTGCGGATCTGGCTGTGTCCACTCACCCACGGGAGACGGGCAGGCAGAGCGCAGTGCGGATCTGGCTGTGTCCACTCACCCACGGCAGACGGGAAGGCAGGGTGCAGTGCGGATCTGGCTGTGTCCACTGACCCACGGCAGACGGGCAGGCAGGGCGCAGTGCGGATCTAGCTGTGTCCACTCACCTACGGCAGAAGGGCAGGCAGTGCGCAGTGCGGATCTGGCAGTGTCCACTCACCCACGGGAGACGGGCAGGCAAGGCGCAGTGTGGATATGGCTGTGTCCACTCACCCATGGGAGACGGGCAGAGAGGGTGCTTTATGGATCTGGCTATGTACACTGACCCACGGCAGACGGGCAGGCAGGGCGCAGTGCAGATCTGGCTGTGTCCACTCTCCCACGGCAGACAGTCAGGAAGGGCGCAGTGCGTATCTGGCTGTGTCCACTCACCCATGGGAGACGGGCAGATAGGGTGCTGTGTGGATCTGGCTATGTCCACTGACTCACGGCAGATGGGCACGCAGGGCGCAGTGCGGATCTGGCTATGTCCAATCACCCACGGCAGACGGGCATGCAGGGCGCAGTGCGGATCTGGCTATGTCCACTCACCCACGGCAGACGGTCAGGCAGGGCACAGTGTGGATCTGGCTATGTACACAGACCCACGCCAGACGGGCAGGCAGGGCGCAGTGCGGATCTGGCTGTGTCCCCTCACCCACGGCAGACAGTCAGGCAGGGCGCAGTGCGGATCTGTCTGTGTCCACTCACACATGGGAGACGGGTAGGCAAGGCGCAGTGTGGATCTGGCTGTGTCCACTCACCCACAGGAGACGGGCAGAGAGGGTGCCGTGTGGATCTGGCTATGTCCACAAACCCACGCCAGACGGGCAAGCAGGGCGCAGTGCGGATCTGGCTGTGTCCCCTCGCCCACGGCAGACGGTCAGGCAGGGCGCAGTGCGGATCTGGCTGTGTCCACTCACACACGGGAGACGGGCAGAGAGGGTGCTGTGTGGATCTGGCTATGTCCACTGACCCACGGCAGACGGGCAGGCAGGGCGCAGTGCGGATCTGGCTCTGTCCACTCACCCACGGCAGATGGGCAGGCAGGGCGCAGTGCGGATCTGGCTGTGTCTACTCACCCACGGGAGACTGGCAGGCAAGGCGCAGTGTGGATCTGGCTGTGTCCACTCACCCACGGGAGACGGGCAGAAAGGGCGCTGTGTGGATCTAGCTATGTCCACTGACCCACAGTAGACGGTCTGGCAGGGCGCAATGCGGATCTGGCTGTGTCCACTCTCCCACGGGAGACGGGCAGGCAGGGCGCAGTGCGGATCTGGCTGTGTCCACTCACCCACGGCAGACGGGCAGGCAGGGCGCAGTGCGGATCTGGCTGTGTCCACTCACCCACGGCAGACGGTCAGGCAGGGCGCAGTGCGGATCTGGCGGTGTCCACTCACCCACGGGAGACGGTCAGGCAGGGTGCAGTGCGGATCTGGCTGTGTCCACTCTCCCACGGGAGACGGGCAGGCAGGGCACAGTGCGGATCTGGCTGTGTCCACTCACATACGGCAGACAGGCAGGAAGGGCGCAGTGCGGATCTGGCTGTGTCCACTCACCCACGGCAGATGGTAAGGCAAGGCGCAGTGTGGATCTGGCTTTGTCCACTCAACCACGGCAGACATTCAGGCAGGGCGCAGTGCGGATCTGGCTGTGTCCACTCACCCACGGGAGACAGGTAGGCAAGGCGCAGTGTGTATCTGGCTTTGTCCACTCACCCACGGGAGACGGGCAGAGAGGGTGCTGTCCGGATCTGGCTATGTCCACTGACCCACGGCAGACGGGCAGGCAGGGCGCAGTGCGGATGTGGCTGTGTCCAATCACCCACGGGAGACGGGTAGGCAAGGCGCAGTGTGGATCTGGCTGTGTCCACTCACCCACGGGAGACGGGCAGAGAGGGTGCTGTGTTGATCTGGCTGTGTACACACACCCACGGGAGACGGGTAGGCAAGGCGCAGTGTTGATCTGGCTGTGTCCACTCACCCACGGGAGTCGGGCAGAGAGGGTGCTGTGTGGATCTGGCTATGTCCACTGACCCACGGCAGACGGGCAGGCAGGGCGCAGTGCGGATCTGGATGTGTCCACTCACCCACGGGAGACGGGCAGGCAAGGCGCAGTGTGGATCTGGCTGTGTCCACTCACCCACGGGAGACGGGCAAGGGGGTGCTGTATGTATCTGGCTATGTACACTGACCCACGGCAGACAAGCAGGCAGGGCGCAGTGCGGAACTGGCTGTGTCGACTCACACACGGGAGACGGGTAGGCAAGGCACAGTGTGGATCTGGCTGTGTCCACTCACCCACGGGAGACGGGCAGAGAGGGTGCTGTGTGGATCTGGCTATGTCCACTGACCAACGGCAGACGGGCAGACAGGGCGCAGTGCGGATCTGGCTATGTCCACTAACCCACGGCAGACGGGCAGGCAGGGCGCAGTGCTGATCTGGCTGTGTCCACTCACCCACGGCAGACGGTCAGGCAGGGCGCAGTGCGGATCTTGCTGTGTCCACTCACCCACGGGAGACGGGTAAGCAAGGTGCAGTGTGGATATGGCTGTGTCCACTCACCCACGGGATACGGGCAGAGAGGATGCTGTGTGGATCTGGCTATGTCCACTGACCCACGGCAGACGGGCAAGCAGGGCGCAGTGCGGATCTGGCTCTGTCAACTCACCCACGGCAGATGGGCAGGCAGGGCGCAGTGCGGATCTGGCTGTGTCTACTCACCCACGGGAGACTGGCAGGCAAGGCGCAGTGTGGATCTGGCTGTGTCCACTCACCCACGGGAGACGGGCAGAGAGGGTGCTGTGTGGATCTGGCTATTTACACTAACCCACGGCAGACGGGCAAGCAGGGGGGTGTGCGGATCTGGCTGTGTCCACTCACCCACGGCAGACGGCCAGGAAGTGCGCAGTGCGGATCTGGCTGTGTCCACTGACCCACGGCAGACGGGCAGGCAGGGCGCAGTGCGGATCTGACTGTGTCCACTCACCCACGGCAGACGGGCAGGCAAGGCGCAGTGCGGATCTGGCAGTGTCCACTCACACACGGGAGACGGGCAGGCAAGGCGCAGTGTGGATATGGCTGTGTCCACTCACCCACGGGAGAAGGGCAGAGAGGGTGCTGTGTGGATCTGACTATGTCCACTGACCCACGGCAGACGGGCAGGCAGGGCGCAGTGCGGATCTGGCTGTGTCCACTCACCCACGGCAGACGGTTAGGCAGGGCGCAGTGCGGATCTGGCTGTGTCCACTCACCCACGGTACACAGGTAGGCAAGGCGCAGTGTGGATCTGGCTGTGTCCACTCACCCACGGGAGACGGGCAGGCAGGGCGCAGTGCGGATCTGGCTGTGTCCCCTCACCCACGGCAGACGGTCAGGCAGGGCGCAGTCTGGATCTGGCTGTGTACACTCACCCACGGGAGACGGGCAGGCATGGCAGAGTGCGGATCTGGCTGTGTCCACTCACCCGTGGGAGACGGAGAGGCAGGGTGCAGTGCGGATCTGGCTGTGTCCACTCACCCACGGGAGACGGGCAGGCAGGGCGCAGTGCGGATCTGGCTGTGTCCACTCATTCACGGGAGACGGGCAGGCAAGAGGCAGTGTGGATCTGGCTGTGTCCACTCACCCACGGGAGACGGGCAGAGAGTGTGCTGTGTGGATCTGTCTATGTCCACTGACCCATGGCAGACGGGCAGTCAGGGCGCAGTGTGGATCTGGCTGTGTCCACTCACCCACGGCAGACGGTCAGGAAGGGCGCAGTGCGGATCTGGCTGTGTCCACTCACCCACGGGAGACGGGTAGGCAAGGCGCAGTGTGGAACTGACTGTGTCCACTCACCCACGGGAGACGGGCAGAGAGGGTGCTGTGTGGATCTGGCTATTTACACTAACCCACGGCAGACGGGCAAGCAGGGCGGTGTGCGGATCTGGCTGTTTCCACTCACCCACGGCAGACGACCAGGAAGGGCGCAGTGCGGATCTGGCTGTGTCCCCTCACCCACAGCAGACGGTCAGGCAGGGCGCAGTCTGGATCTGACTGTGTCCACTCACCCACGGGAGACGGGCAGGCATGGCAGAGTGCGGATCTGGCTGTGTCCACTCACCCGTGGGAGACGGGCAGGCAGGGTGCAGTGCGGATCTGGCTGTGTCCACTCACCCACGGGAGACCGGCAGGCAGGGCGCAGTGCGGATCTGGCTGTGTCCACTCACCCATGGGAGACGGGCAGGCAAGGAGAAGTGTGGATCTGGCTGTGTCCACACTCCCACGGGAGACGGGCAGAGAGGGTGCTGTGTGGATCTGGCTATGTCCACTGACCCACGGCAGACGGGCCGGCAGGGCGCAGTGCGGATCTGGCTGTGTCCACTGACCCACGGCAGACGGGCAGGCAGGGCGCAGTACGGATCTGGCTGTGTCCTATCACCCAGGGCAGACGGGCAGGCAGGGCGCAGTGCGGATATGGCTGTGTACACTCACCCACGGCAGACGGTCAGGCAGGGCGCAGTGCATATCTGGCTGTGTCCACTCACCCACGGGAGACGGGCAGGCAAGGCGCAGTGTGGATCTGGCTGTGTCCACTCACCCACGGGAGACGGGCAGAAAGGGCGCTGTGTGGATCTAGCTATGTCCACTGACCCACAGTAGACGGTCAGGCAGGGTGCAGTGCGGATCTCGCTGTGTCCACTAACCCACGGGAGACGGGCAGGCAGGTCGCAGTGCGGATCTGGCTCTTTCCACTCACCCACGGGAGACGGGCAGGCAGGGCGCAGTGCGGATCTGGCTGTGTCCACTCACCCAAGGGAGACGGGCAGGCAAGGCGCAGTGTGGATCTGGCTGTGTCCACTCACCCACTGGAGACGGGCAGAGAGGGTGCTTTGTGGTCTGGCTATGTCACTGACCGACGGCAGACGTGCAGGCAGGGCGCAGTGCGGATCTGGCTGTGTCCCCTCACCCACGGCAGACGGTCAGGCAGGGCGCAGTGCGGATCTGGCTGTGTCCACTCACCCACGGGAGACGGGTAGGCAAGGCGCTGTATGGATCTGGCTGTGTCCACTCACCCACGGAAGACGGGTAGGGAGGGTGCTGTGTGGATCTGGCTATGTCCACTGACCCATGGCAGACGGGCAGGCAGGGCGCAGTGCGGATCTGGCTGTGTCCAATCACCCACGGCAGACGGGCATGCAGGGCGCAGTTCGGATATGGCTGTGTCCAGTCACCCACGGCAGACGGTCAGGCAGGGCGCAGTGCGGATCTGCCTGTGTCCAATCACCCACGACAGATGGGCAGGCAGGGCGCAGTGTGGATCTGGCTATGTCCAGTCACCGACGGCAGACAGGCAGAGAGGGTGCTGTGTGGATCTGGCTACGTCCACTGACCCACGGCAGACGGGCAGGCAGGGCGCAGTGCGGATCTGGCTGTGTCCACTCACCCACGGAAGACGGACAGAGAGGGTGCTGTGTGGATCTGACTATGTCCACTGACCCATGGCAGACGGGCTGCAGGGCGCAGTGCGGATCTGACTGTGTCCCCTCACCCACGGCAGTCTGTCAGGGAGAGCGCAATCTGGATCTGACTGTGTCCACTCACCCACGGGAGACGGGCAGGCAGGGCGCAGAACAGATCTGGCTGTGTCCACTCACCCACGGGAGACGGGCAGGCAGGGCGCAGTGCGGATCTGGCTGTGTCCACTCACCCACGGCAGACGGGCAGGCAGTGCGCAGTGCGGATCTGGCTGTGTCCACTGACCCACGGCTGACGGGCAGGCAGGGCGCAGTGCGGATCTGGCTGTGTCCCCTCACCCACGGCAGACGGGCAGGCAGGGCGCAGTGCGGATCTGGCTTTGTCCACTCACCCACGGGAGACGGGTAGACAAGGCGCTGTATAGATCTGGCTGTGTCCACTCACCCACGGAAGACGGGCAGAGAGGGTGCTGTGTGGATCTGGCTATGTCCACTGACCCACGGCAGACGGGCAGGCAGGGCGCAGTGCGGATCTGGCTGTGTCCAATCACCCACGGCAGACGGGCAGGCAGGGCGCAGTTCGGATATGGCTGTGTCCACTCACCCACGGCAGACGGTCAGGCAGGGCGCAGTGCGGATCTGCCTGTGTCCAATCACCCAAGACAGATGGGCAGGCAGGGCGCAGTGTGGATCTGGCTATGTCCAGTCACCGACGGCAGACGGTCAGGCAGGGCGCAGTGCGGATATGGCTGTGTCCACTCACCAATGGGAGACGGGCAGGCAAGGCGCAGTGTGGATCTGGCTGTGTCCACTCACCCACGGGAGACGGGTAGAGAGGGTGCTGTGCGGATCTGGCTATGTCCACTGACCCACGGCAGACGGGCAGGCAGGGCGCAGTGCGGATCTGGCTCTGTCCACTCACCCACGGCAGATGGGCAGGTAGGGCGCAGTGCGGATCTGGCTGTGTCTACTCACCCACGGGAGACGGGCAGGCAAGGCGCATTGTGGATCTGGCTGTGTCCACTCACCCACGGGAGACGGGCAGAGAGGGTGCTGTGTGGATCCGGCTATGTACACTAACCCACGGCAGACGGGCAAGCAGGGTGGTGTGCGGATCTGGCTGTGTCCACTCACCCACGGCAGACGGGCAGACAGGGCGCAGTGCGGATATGGCTGTGTCCACTCACCCACGGGAGACGGGCAGAGAGGGTGCTGTGTGGATCTGGCTATGTCCACTGACCCACGGCAGACGGGCAGGCAGGGCGCATTGCGGATCTGGCTCTGTCCACTCACCCACGGCAGACGGTGAGGCAGGGCGCAGTCTGGATCTGGCTGTGTCCACTCACCCACGGGAGACGGGCAGAGAGGGTGCTGTGTGGATCTGGCTATGTACACTAACCCACGGCAGACGGGCAAGCAGGGTGGTGTGCGGATCTGGCTGTGTCCACTCACCCACAGCAGACGGTCAGGAAGGGCGCAGTGCGGATCTGGCTGTGTCCACTCACCCACGGCAGACAGGCAGGCAGGGCGCAGTGCGGATCTGGGAGTGTCCACTCACCCACGGGAGACGGGCAGGCAAGGCGCAGTGTGTATATGGCTGTTTACACTCACCCACGGGAGACAGGCAGAGAGGGTGCTGTGTGGATCTGGCTATGTCCACTGACCCACGGCAGACGGGCAGGCAGGGCGCAGTGCGGATCTGGCTCTGTCCACTCACCCACGGCAGACAGTCAGGCAGGGCGCAGTCTGGATCTGGCTGTGTCCAATCACCCACGGGAGACGGGCAGGCAGGGTGCAGTGCGGATCTTGGTGTGTCCACTCACCCACGGGAGACGGGCAGGCAGGGCGCAGTGCGGATCTGGCTGTGTCCACTCACCCACGGCAGACGGGCAGGCAGGGCGCAGTGCGGATCTGGCTGTGTCCACTCACCCACAGGAGACGGGCAGGCAGGGCGCAGTGCGGATCTGGCTGTGTCCACTCACCCACGGGAGACGGGCAGGCAGGGCGCAGTGTGGATATGGCTGTGTCCACTCACCCACGGGAGACGGGCAGGCAAGGAGAAGTGTGGATCTGGCTGTGTCCACACTCCCACGGGAGACGGGCAGAGAGGGTGCTGTGTGGATCTGGCTATGTCCAAAGACCCACGACAGACGTGCAGGCAGGCCGCAGTGCGGATCTGGCTGTGTCCACTCACCCACTGGAGACGGGCAGGCAAGGCGCAGTGTGGATCTGCCTGTGTACACTCACCCACGGGAGACGGGCGGAGAGGGTGCTGTGTGGATCTGGCTGTGTCCACTCACCCACGGCAGACGGTCAGGCAGGGTGCAGTGCGGATCTGGCTGTGTCCACTCACCCACGGCAGACGGGCAGGCAGGGCGCAGTTCGGATCTGGCTGTGACCACTCATCAACGGGAGACGGGTAGGCAAAGAGCACTGTGGATCTGGCTGTGTCCACTCACCCACGGGAGACGGGCAGAGAGGGTGCTGTGTGGATCTGGCTATGTACACTAACCCATGGCAGACGGGCAAGCAGGGTGGTGTGCGGACCTGGCTGTGTCCACTCACCCACGGCAGACGGTCAGGAAGGGCGCAGTGCGGATCTGGCTGTGTCCAATCACCCACGGCAGACGGTCAGGCAGGGCGCAGTGCGGGTCTGGCTGTGTCCACTCACCCTCGGCAGATGGTCAGGCAGGGCGCAGTGCGTATCTGGCTGTGTCCACTCACCCACGGGAGACGGGCAGAGAGGGTGCTGTGTGGATCTGGCTATGTCCACTGACCACGGCAGATGGGCAGGCAGGGCGCAGTGCGGATCTGGCTGTGTCTACTCACCCATGGGAGATGGGCAGGCAAGGCGCAGTGTGGATCTGGCTGTGTCCAATCACCCACGGGAGACGGGCAAGGGGGTGCTGTTTGGATCTGGCTATGTACACTGACCCACAGCAGACGGGCAGGCAGGGCGCAGTGCGGATCTGGCTGTGTCCACTCACCCACGGTAGACGGTCAGGAAGGGCGCAGTGCGGATCTGGCTGTGTCCACTCACCCACGGGAGACGGGCAGGCAAAGCGCAGTGCGGATCTGGCTGTGTCCACTCACCCATGGGAGACGGGCAAAGAGGGTGCTGTGTGGATCTGACTATGTCCACTGACCCATGGCAGACGGGCAGGCAGGGCGCAGTGCGGATCTGGCTGTGTCCCCTCACCCACGGCAGACGGTCAGGGAGGGCGCAGTCTGGATCTGGCTGTGTCCACTCACCCACGGGAGACGGGCAGGCAAAGCGCAGTGCGGATCTGGCTGTGTCCACTCACCCACGGGAGACGGGCAGGCAGAGCGCAGTGCGGATCTGGCTGTGTCCACTCACCCACGGCAGACGGGAAGGCAGGGTGCAGTGCGGATCTGGCTGTGTCCACTGACCCACGGCAGACGGGCAGGCAGGGCGCAGTGCGGATCTAGCTGTGTCCACTCACCTACGGCAGAAGGGCAGGCAGTGCGCAGTGCGGATCTGGCAGTGTCCACTCACCCACGGGAGACGGGCAGGCAAGGCGCAGTGTGGATATGGCTGTGTCCACTCACCCATGGGAGACGGGCAGAGAGGGTGCTTTATGGATCTGGCTATGTACACTGACCCACGGCAGACGGGCAGGCAGGGCGCAGTGCAGATCTGGCTGTGTCCACTCTCCCACGGCAGACAGTCAGGAAGGGCGCAGTGCGTATCTGGCTGTGTCCACTCACCCATGGGAGACGGGCAGATAGGGTGCTGTGTGGATCTGGCTATGTCCACTGACTCACGGCAGATGGGCACGCAGGGCGCAGTGCGGATCTGGCTATGTCCAATCACCCACGGCAGACGGGCATGCAGGGCGCAGTGCGGATCTGGCTATGTCCACTCACCCACGGCAGACGGTCAGGCAGGGCACAGTGTGGATCTGGCTATGTACACAGACCCACGCCAGACGGGCAGGCAGGGCGCAGTGCGGATCTGGCTGTGTCCCCTCACCCACGGCAGACAGTCAGGCAGGGCGCAGTGCGGATCTGTCTGTGTCCACTCACACATGGGAGACGGGTAGGCAAGGCGCAGTGTGGATCTGGCTGTGTCCACTCACCCACAGGAGACGGGCAGAGAGGGTGCCGTGTGGATCTGGCTATGTCCACAAACCCACGCCAGACGGGCAAGCAGGGCGCAGTGCGGATCTGGCTGTGTCCCCTCGCCCACGGCAGACGGTCAGGCAGGGCGCAGTGCGGATCTGACTGTGTACGCTCACCCACGGCAGATGGGCAAGCAGGGCGCAGTGCGGATCTGGCTGTGTCCACTCACCCACGGGAGACGGGTAGGCAAGGCGCAGTGTGGATCTGGCTGTGTCCACTCACCCATGGGACACGGGCCGAGAAGGTGCTGTGTGGATCTGGCTATGTTCACTGACCCATGCCAGACGGGCAGGCAAGGCGCAGTGTGGATCTGGCTGTGTCCACTCACCCACGGGAGACGGGCAGAGAGGGTGCTGTGTGGATCTGGCTATGTCCACTGACCCACGGCAGACGGGCAGGAAGGGCGCAGTGCGGATCTGGCTGTGTCCACTCACCCACGGCAGACGGGCAGGCAGGGCGCAGTGCTCTTCTGGCTGTGTCCACTCACCCACGGGAGTGGGCAGGCAAGGCGCAGTGTGGATCTGGCTGTGTCCACTCACCCTCGGGAGACGGGCAGAAATGGCGCTGTGTGGTTCTGGCTATATCCACTGAACCACGGCAGTCGGGCAGGCAGGGTGCAGTGCAGATCTGGCTGTGTCCACTCAACCACGGCAGACGGTCAGGCAGGGCGCAGTGCGGATCTGGCTGTGTCCACTCACCCACGGAAGACGGGCAGGCAGGGCGCAGTGCCGATCTGGCTGTGTCCACTCGCTCACGGGAGACGGACAGGCAGGGCACAGTGCGGATCTGCCTGTGTCCACTCACCCACGGGAGTCGGGCAGGCAAGGCGCAGTGCGGATCTGGCTGTGTCCACTGACCCACGGCAGACGGGCAGGCAGGGCGCAGTGCGGATCTGGCTGTGTCCACTGACCCACGGCAGATGGGCAGGCAAGGCGCAGTGCGGATCTGGCTGTGTCCACTCACCCACGGCAGAAGGGCAGGCAGGGCGCAGTGCGGATCTGGCTGTGTCCACTCACACACGGGAGACGGGTAGGCAAGGCGCAGTGTGGATCTCGCTCTGTCCACTCACCCACGGGAGACGGGCACAGAGTGTGCTGTATGGATCTGGCTATGTCCACTGACCCACGGCAGATGGGCAGGCAGGGCGCAGTGCGGATCTGGCTGTGTCCACTCACCCACAGCAGACTGTCAGGCAGGGAGCTGTGCGGATCTGGCTGTGTCCACTCACCCACGGGAGACGGGCAGGCAAGGCGCAGTGCGGATCTGGCTATGTCCATTCACCCACGGCAGACGGGCAGGCAGGGAGCAGTGCGGATCTGGCTGTGTCCACTACCCACGGGAGACGGGCAGAGAGGGTGCTGTTTGGATCTGGCTATGTCCACTGACCCACGGCAGACGGGCAGGCAGGGCGCAGTGCAGATCTGGCTGTGTCCACTCACCCACGGCAGACGGGCAAGCAGGGCGCAGTGCGGATCTGGCTGTGTCCACTCACCCACAGGAGACGGGCAGACAAGGCGCAGTGGGGATCTGGCTGTGTCCACTCACCCACGGGAGACGGACAGAGAGGGTGCTGTGTGGATCTGGCTATGTCCACTGACCCACGGCAGACGGACAGGCAGGGCGCAGTGCGGGTCTGGCTTTGTCCACTCACCCACGGCAGCCGGTCATGCAGGGCGCAGTGCGGATCTGGCTGTGTCCACTCACCCACGGGAGACGGGCAGGCAAGGCGCAGTGCGGATCTGGCTGTGTCCACTCACCCATGGCAGACGGGCAGGCAGGGCGCAGTGCGGATCTGGCTGTGTCCACTCACCCACGGGAGACGGGCAGGCAAGGTGCAGTGTGGATCTGGCTGTGTCCACTCACCCACGGCAGAAGGGCAGGCAGGGCGCAGTGCGGATCTGGCTGTGTCCACTCTCCCACGGGAGACGGGCAGGCAGGGCGCAGTGAGGATCTGGCTGTGTCCACTTACCCACGGGAGAAGGGCTGAGAGGGTGCTGTGTAGATCTGGCTATGTCCACGGACCCACTGCAGACGGGCAGGCAGGGCACAGTGCGGATCGGGCTGTGTCCACTCACCCACGGGAGATGGGCAGAGAGGGAGCTATGTGGATATGGCTATGTCCACTGACCAAGGCAGACGGGCAGGCAGGGCGCAGTGCGGATCTGGCTGTGTCCACTCACCCACGGCAGACGGTCAGGCAGGGCGCAGTGTAGATCTGGCGGTGTCCACTCACCCACGGGAGACGGGCAGGCAGGGCGCAGTGCGGATCTGGCTGTGTCCACTCTCCCACGGGAGACGGGCAGGCAGGGTGTAGTGCGGAACTGGCTGTGTCCACTCTCCCACGGCAGACGGGCAGGCAGGGCGCAGTGCGGATCTGGCTGTGTCCACTCTCCTACGGGAGACGGGCAGGCAGGGCGCAGTGCGTATCGGGGTGTGTCCACTCTCCCACGGCAGACGGGCAGGCAGGGCGCAGTGCGGATCTGGCTGTGTCCACTCACCCACGGCAGACGGTCAGGCACGGCGCAGTGCGGATCTGGTGGTGTCCACTCACCCATGGGAGACGGTCAGGCAGGGCGCAGTGCGGATCTGGCTGTGTCCACTCTCCCACTGGAGACGGGCAGGCAGGGCGCAGTGCGGATCTGGCTGTGTCCACTCACACACGGCAGACAGGCAGGCAGGGCGCAGTGCGGATCTGGCTGTGTCCACTCACCCATGGGAGACGGGCAGGCAAGGCGCAGTGTGGATCAGGCTGTGTCCACTCACCCACGGGAGACGGGCAGAGAGGTTGCTGTGTGGATCTGGCTATGTCCAATGACCCACGGCAGACGGGCAGGGAGGGCGCAGTGCGGATCTCGCTGTGTCCACTCACCCACGGCAGACGGGCAGGCAGGGCGCATTGCGGATCTGGCTGTGTCCACTCACCGATGGCAGACGGGCAGGCAGGGCGCAGTGCGGATCTGGCTGTGTCCACTCACCCACGGCAGACGGTAAGGCAAGGCGCAGTGTGGATCTGGCGGTGTCCACTCACCCACGGGAGACGGGCAGAAAGGGCGCTGTGTGGATCTGGCTATGTCCACTGACCGACGGCAGACTGGCAGGCAGGGCATAGTGCTGATCTGGCTGTGTCCACTCACCCACGGCAGACGGGCAGGGAGGGCGCAGTGCGTATCTGGGTGTGTCCACTCTCCCACGGCAGACGGGCAGGCAGGGCGCAGTGCGGATCTGGCTGTGTCCACTCACCCACGGCAGACGGTCAGGCAAGGCGCAGTGCGGATCTGGCGGTGTCCACTCACCCATGGGAGACGGTCAGGCAGGGCGCAGTGCGGATCTGGCTGTGTCCACTCTCCCACTGGAGACGGGCAGGCAGGGCGCAGTGCGGATCTGGCTGTGTCCACTCACCCACGCAGACGGGCAGGCAGGGTGCAGTGCGGATATGGATGTGTCCACTCACCCACGGGAGATGGGCAGGCAAGGCGCAGTGTGGATCTGGCTCTGTCCACTCACCCACGGGAGACGGGCAAGGCGGTGCTGTATGTATATGGCTATGTACACCGACCCACGGCAGACAAGCAGGTAGGGCGGTGTGCGGATCTGGCTGTGTCCACTCACCCACGGGAGACGGGCAGGCAGGGCGCAGTGCGGATCTGGCTGTGTCCACTCACCCACGTGAGACGGGCAGGCAGGGCGCAGTGCGGATCTGGCTGTGTCCACTCACCCACGGCAGACGGGCAGGCAAGGCGCAGTGTGGATCTGGCTGTGTCCACTCACCCAAGGCAGACGGGCAGAAACGCGCTGTGTGGATCTGGCTATATCCACTGACCCACGGCAGACGGTCAGGCAGGGCGCAGTGCAGATCTGGCTGTGTCCACTCACCCACGGGAGACGGGTAGGCAAGGCGCAGTGTGGATCTGGCTATGTCCACTGATCCACGGCAGACGGGCAGGGAGGGCGCAGTGCAGATCTCGCTGTGTCCACTCACCCACGGCAGACGGGCAGGCTGGCGCAATGCGTATCTGGCTGTGTCCACTCACCCACGGGAGACGGCGAGGCAAGGTGCAGTGTGGATCTGGCTGTGTCCACTCACCCACGGGAGACGGGCAGAGAGTGTGCTGTGTGGATCTGACTATGTACACTGACCCACGGCAGACGAGCAGGCAGGGCGCAATGCGGATCTGGCTGTGTCCACACACCCACTGCAGACGGTCAGGAAGGGCGCAGTGCGGATCTGGCTGTGTCCACTCACCCACAGGAGACGGGCAGGCAGGGCGCAGTGCGGATCTGGCTGTGTCTACTCACCCACGGCAGACGATTAGGCAGGGCGCAGTGCGGATCTGGCTGTGTCCACTCACCCACGGGAGACGGGCAGGCAAGGCGTAGTGTGGATCTCGCTGTGTCCACTCACCCACGGGAGACGGGCAGAGAGGGTGCTGTGTGGATCTGGCTATGTACACTGACCCACGGCAGACGGGCAGGCAGGGCGCAGTGCGGATCTGGGTGTGCCCAGTCACCCACGGGAGACGGGCAAAGAGGGTGCTGTGTGGATCTGCCTATGTACACTGACCCACGTCAGACGGGCAGGCAGGGCACAGTGCGGATCTGGCTGTGTCCAATCACCCACGGCAGACGGGCAGGCAGGGTGCAGTGCGGATCTGGCTGCGTCCACTCACCCACGGCATATGGTCAGGCAGGGCGCAGTGGGGATCTGGCTGTGTCCACTCACCCACGGGAGACGGACAGGCAGGGCGCAGTGCGGATCTGGCTGTGTCCACTCACCCACGGGAGACGGGCAGGCAGGGCGCAGTGTATATCTGGCTGTGTCCACTCACCCACAAGAGACGGGCAGAGATGGTGCTGTGTGGATCTGGCTATGTCCACTGACCCACGGCAGATGGGCAGGCAGGGCGCAGTGCGGATCTGGCTGTGTCCACTCACCCACGGGAGACGGGCACGCAAGGCGCAATGTGGATCTGGCTGTGTCCACTCTCCCACGGGAGACGGGCAGGCAGGGCGCAGTGTGGATCTGGCTGTGTCCACTTACCCACAGGAGACGGGCAGAGAGGGTGCTGTTTAGATCTGGCTATGTCCACGGACCCACTGCAGACGGGCAGGCAGGGCACAGTGCGGATCGGGCTGTGTCACCTCACCCACGGGAGATGGGCAGAGAGGGAGCTGTGTGGATATGGCTATGTCCACTGACCAACGGCAGATGGGCATGCAGGGCGCACTGCGGATCTGGCTGTGTCCAATCACCCACGGCAGACGGGCAGGCAGGGCGCAGTGCGGATCTGGCTGTGTCCACTGACCCACGGGAGACGGGCAGGCAAAGCGCAGTGTGGATCTGTCTGTGTCCACTCACCCACGGGAGACGGACATAGAGGGTGCTGTGTGGATCTGGCTATGTCCACTGACCACGGCAGACGGGCAGGCAGGGCGCAGTGCGGATCTGGCTGTGTCCACTCACCAACGGCAGACTGTCAGGCAGGGCGCAGTGCGGATCTGGCTGTGTCCACTCAACCACGGGAGACGGGCAGGCAAGGCGCAGTGTGGATCTGGCTGTGTTCACTCACCCACGGCAGACGGGCAGGCAGGGAGCAGTGCGGATCTGGCTGTGTCCACTCACCGACAGGAGACGGGCAGGCAAGGCGCAGTGTGGATCTGGCTGTGTCCACTCACCCACGGGAGACGTGCAGAGAGGGTGCTGTGTGGATCTGGATATGTCCACTGACCCACGGCAGACGCGCATGCAGGGCGCAGTGCGGATC
Source organism: Microcebus murinus (assembly GCF_040939455.1). Taxonomy (NCBI): domain Eukaryota; kingdom Metazoa; phylum Chordata; class Mammalia; order Primates; family Cheirogaleidae; genus Microcebus; species Microcebus murinus. Next base: position 39,152,961 of record NC_134123.1, read on the forward strand.
TGGATGTGTCCACTCACCCACGGCAGACGGTCAGGCAGGGCGCAGTGCGGATAAGGCTGTGTCCACTCACCAACGGGAGACGGGCAGGCAAGGCGCAGTGTGGATCTGGCTGTGTCCACTCACCCACGGGAGACGGGCAGAGAGGGTGCTGTGTGGATCTGGCTATGTCCACTGACCCACGGCAGACGGGCAGGCAGGGCGCAGTACGGATCTGGCTGTGTCCACTCACAAACGGCAGACGGTCTGGCAGGCCCAGTGCGGATCTGGCTGTGTACACTCACCCACGGGAGACGGGCAGCCAAGGCGCAGTGCGGATCTGGCTGTCTCCTCTCACCCATGGGAGATGGGCAGAGAGGGTGCTGTGTGGATCTGGCTATGTCCACTGACCCACGGCAGACGGGAAGGCAGGACGCAGTGCGGATCTGGTTGTGTCCAATCACCCACGGCAGATGGGCAGGCATGGCGCAATTGGGATCTGGCTGTGTCCACTCACCCACGGCAGACGGTCAGGCAGGGCGCAGTGTGGATCTGGCTGTGTCCACTCACCCACGGGAGACAGGCAGTGATGGTGCTGTGTGGATCTGGCTATGTCCACTGTCCCACGGCAGACGGGCAGGCAGGGCGCAGTGCGGATCTGGCTGTGTCCACTCACCCACGGCAGACGGTCATGCAGGGCGCAGTGCGGATCTGGCTGTGTCCACTTACCCACGGGAGACGGGCAGGCAGGGCGCAGTGCGGATCTGGCTGTGTCCACCCACTCATGGGAGACGTGCAGGCAAGACACAGTGTGGATCTGGCTGTGTCCACTCACACATGGGAGACGGGCAGAGAGGGTGCTGTGTGGATCTGGCTATGTACACTGACCCACGGCAGACGGGCAGGCAGGGCGCAGTGCGGATCTGTCTGTGTCCACTCACCCATGGGAGACGGGCTGGCTGTGCGCAGTGTGGATCTAGCTGTGTCCACTCACCCAAGGAAGACGGGCAGGCAGGGCGCAGTGTGGATCTGGCTGTGTCCACTACCCACGGGAGACAGGCAGAGAGGGTGATGTGTGGATCTGGCTATGTCCACTGACCCACGGCAGATGGGCAGGCAGGGCGCAGTGCGGATCTGGCTGTGTCCAATCACCCACGGCACACTGGCAGGCAGGGCGCAGTGCGGATCTGGCTGTGTCCACTCACCCACGGGAGACGGGCAGGCAAGGTGCAGTGTGGATCTGGCTGTGTCCACTCACCCACGGGAGACGGGCAGAGAGGGTGCTGTGTGGATCTGGCTATGTCCACTGACACACGGCAGACGGGCAGGCAGGGCGCAGTGCGGATCTGGCTGTGTCCACTCACCCACGCGAGACGGGTAGGCAAGGCGCAGTGTGGATCTGGCTGTGTCCACTCCCCCAAGGGAGACGGGCAGAGAGGGTGCTGTGTGGATCTCGCTATGTCCACTGACGCACGGCAGACGGGCAGGCAGGGCGCAGTGAGTATCTGGCTGTGTCCACTGACCCACGGCAGAAGGGTAGGCAGGGTGCAGTGCGGATCTGGCTGTGTCCACTCACCCACGGCTGACGGGCTGGCAGGGCGCAGTGCGGATCTGCCTGTTTCCACTCATTCACGGGAGACGGGCAGGCAATGCGCAGTGTGGATCTTGCTGTGTCCACTCAACCACGGGAGACCGGCAGAGAGGGTGCGGTGTGGACCTGGCTATGTACACTGACCCACGTCAGACGGGCAGGAAGGGCGCAGTGCGGATCTGGATGGGTCCACTCACCCAAGGCAGATGGTCAGGCAGGGCGCAGTGGGGATCTGGCTGTGTCCACTCACCCACGGGAGACGGACAGGCAGGGCGCAGTGCGGATCTGGCTGTGTCCACTCACCCACGGGAGACGGGCAGGCAAGGCGCAGTGTGTATCTGGCTGTGTCCACTCACCCACTGGGGACGGGCAGAAACGGCGCTGTGTGGATCTGGCTATGTCCAATGACCCACGGCTGACGGGCAGGCAGGGCGCAGTGCGGATCTGGCTGTGTCCTATCACTCACGGGCGACGGGCAGGCAGGGCGCAGTGCGGATCAGGCTGTGTCCATTCACCCACAGCAGACGAGCAGGCAGGGCACAGTGTGGATCCTGCTGTTTCCACTCACCCACAAGAGACGTGTAGGCAAGGCGCAGTGTGGATCTGGTGTGTCCACACACCCACGGGAGACGGGCAGGGAGTGTGCTGTGTGGATCCGGCTACATCCACTGACCCACGGCCGACGGGCAGGCAGGGCGCAGTGCGGATCTGGCTGTGTCCACTCACCCACGGGAGACAGACAGGCAAGGCGCACTGTGGATCTGGCTGTGTCCACTCACCCACGGGAGACGGGCAGAGAGTGTGCCGTGTAAATCTGGCTATGTCCACTGACCCACGGCAGACAGGCAGGCAAGGCGCAGTGCGGATCTGGCTGTGTCCAGTCACCCACGGCAGACGGGCAGGAAGGGCGCAGTGCGGATCTGGCTGTGTCCACTCACCCACGGGAGACGGGCAGGCAAGTCGCAGTGTGGATCTGGCTGTGTCCACTCACCCACGGGAGACGGGCAAGGGGGTGCTGTCTGTATCTGGCTATGTACACTGTCCCACGGCAGACGGGCAGGCAGGGCGGTGTGCGGATCTTGCTGTGTCCACTCACCAAAGGCAGACGGTCAGGAAGGGCGCAGTGCGGATCTGGCTGTGTCCACTGACCCACGGCAGACGGTCAGGCAGGGCTCAGTGCGGATCTGGCTGTGTCCACTCACCCACGGCAGACGGGCAGGCAGGGCGCAGTGTGGATCTGGCTGTGTCCACTCACCCACGGGAGACGGGCAGGCAAGGCGCAGTCTGGATCTGGCTGTGTCCACTCACCCACGGGAGACGGGCAGAAATGGCGCTGTGTGGATCTGGCTATGTCCACTGACCCACGGCAGACGGGAAGGCTGGGCGCAGTGCGGATCTGGCTCTGTCCACTCACCCATGGCAGACGGTCAGGAAGGGCGCAGTGCGGATCTGGCTATGTCCACTCACCCACGGGAGACGGGCAGGCAGGGCGCAGTTGGGATCTGGCTGTGTCCGCTCACCCACGGCAGACGGGCAGGCAGGGCGCAGTGCGGATCTGGCTGTGTCCACTCACCCACGGCAGACGGGCAGGCAGGGCGCAGTGTGGATCTGGCTGTGTCCACTCACCCACGGGAGACGGGCAGGCAAGGCGCAGTGTGGATCTGGCTGTGTCCACTCACCCACGGGAGACGGGCAGAAAGGGCGCTGTGTGGATCTGGCTATGTCCAATGACCCACAGCAGACGGGAAGGCAGGGCGCAGTGCGGATCTGGCTGTGTCCACTCACCCACGGCAGACTGTCAGGCAGGGCGCAGTGCGGATCTCGCTGTGTCCACTCACCCATGGGAGATAAGCAGGCAAAGCGCAGTGTGGATCTGGTGTGTACACTCACCCTCGGGAGACGGGCAGAGAGGGTGCCGTGTGGATCTGGCTATTTCCACAAACCCACGGCAGACGGGCATGCAGGGCGCAATGCGGATCTGGCTGTGTCCCCTCACCCACGGCAGACGGTCAGCAGGGCGCAGTGCGGAATTCGCTGTGTCCACTCACCCACGAGAGACGGGTAGGCAAGGCGCAGTGTGGGTCTGGCTGTGTCCACTCACCCACGGGAGACGGGTAGAGAAGGTGCTGTGCGGATCTCGCTATGTCCAATGACCCACGTCAGACGGGCAGGCAGGGCGCAGTGCGGATCTGGCTGTGTCCACTCACCCAGGGCAGATGGGCCGGCAGGGCACAGTGCGGATCTGGCTGTGTCCACTCACCCACGGGAGACGGGCAGGCAAGGCGCAGTGTGGATCTGGCTGTGTCCACTCACCCACGGGAGACGGGCAGAGACGGTGCTGTGTGGATCTGGCTATGTCCGCTGACCGACGGCAGACGGGTAGGCAGGGCGCAGTGCGGATCTGGCTGTGTCCACTGACCCACGGCAGAAGGGCCGGCAGGGTGCAGTGCGGATCCTGCTTGGCCACTCAGCCACGGGAGACGGGCAGGCAAGGCGCAGTGTGGATCTGGCTGTGTCCACTCACCCACGGGACACGGGTAGAGAGGGTGCTGTGTGGATCTGGCTATGTCCATTGACCCACGGCAGACGGGCAGGCAAGGCGCAGTGTGGATCTGGCTGTGTCCAATCACCCCCGGGAGACAGGCAGAGAGGGTGCTGTGTGGATCTGGCTATGTCCACTACCCACGGCAGACGGGCAGGCAGGCCGCAGTGCGGATCTCGCTGTGCCCACTCACCCACGGCAGACGGGCAGCCAGGGCGCAGTGCGGATCTGGCTGTGACCACTCACCCACGGGAGACAGGCAGGCAGGGCGCAGTGCGGATATGGCTGTGTCCAATCACCCAGTGGAGACGGGCAGAGAGGGTGCTGTGTGGAAGTGGCTCTGTCCACTGACCCACGGCAGACGGGCAGGCAGGGCGCAGTGTGCATCTGGCTGTATCTACTGACCCACGGGAGATGGACAGAGAGGGTGCTGTGTGGATCTGGCCCTGTCCACTGACCCACGGCAGACGGGCCGGCAGAGCGCAGTGTGGATCTGGCTGTGTCCAGTAAACCACGGGAGACGGGAAGGCAAGGCGCAGTGTGGATCTGGCTGTGTCCACTCACCCACGGTAGACGGGCAGAGAGGGTGCTGTGTGGATCTGGCTATGTCCACTGACCAACGGCAGACGGGCAGGCTGGGCGCAGTGCGGATCTGGCTGTGTCCACTCACCCACGGCAGACGGGCCGGCAGGGCGCAGTGCGGATCTGGCTGTGTCCACTCACCCACGGGAGACGGGCAGGCAACGCGCAGTGTGGATCTGGCTGTGTCCACTCACCCACTGGAGACGGGCAGAGGGGGTGCTGTGTGGATCTGGCTATGTCCACTGACCACCGGCAGACGGACAGGCAGGGCGCATTGCGGATCTGGCTGTGTCCACTCACTCACGGCAGACGGACAGGCATGGCGCAATGCGGATCTGGCTGTGACCACTCACTCACGGCAGACTGGCAGGCAGGGCGCAGTGCGGATCTGGCTGTGTCCACTCACCCACGGGAGACGGACAGGCAAGGCGCAGTGTGGATCTGGCTGTGTCCACTCACCCACGGGAGACGGGCAGAGAGGGAGCTGTGTGTGTCTGGCTATGTCCACTGACCCACGGCAGACGGGCAGGCAGGGCGCAGTGCGGACCTGGCTGTGTCGACTTACCCACGGCAGACGGGCAGGCAGGGCGCAGGGTGGAACTGGCTGTGTCCACTCACCCACGGGAGACGGGAGGCAAGGCGCAGTGTGGATCTGGCTGTGTCCACTCACCCACGGGAGACAGTCAGAGAGGGTGATTTGTGGATCTGGCTATGTCCACTGACCCACGGCAGACGGGCAGGCAGGGCGCAGTGCGGATCTGGCTGTGTCCACTCACCCACGGGAGACGGGCAGGCAGGTCGCAGTGCGGATCTGGCTGTGTCCACTCACCCACGGGAGACGGGCAGGCAAGGCACAGTGTGGATCTGGCTGTGTCCACTCACCCAAGGGAGACTGGCAGAGAGGGTGCTGTGTGGATCTGGCTACGTCCACTGACCCACGGCAGATGGGTAGGCAGGGCGCAGTGCGGATCTGGCTATGTCCACTGACCCATGGCAGACGGGCAGGCAGGGCGCAGTGCGGATCTGGCTTGGCCAGTCACCCACGGCCGACGGGCAGGCAAGGCGTAGTGTGGATTTGGCTGTGTTGACTCACTCACGGGAGACGGGCAGAGAGGGTGCTGTGTGGATCTGGCAATGTCCACTGACCCACGGCAGACGGGCAGGCAGGGCGCAGTGCCGATCTGGCTGTGTTCACTCACCCACGGCAGACGGGCAGGCAGGGTGCAGTGCGGATCTGGCTGTGTCCACTCACCCACGGGAGACGGGCAGGCATGGCGCAGTGTGGATCTGGCTGTGTCCACTCAACCACGGGAGACAGTCACAGAGGGTGCTTTGTAGATCTGGCTATGTCCAATGACCCACGGCGGACGGGCAGACAGGGCGCAGTGCGGATCTGGCTGTGTCCACTCACCTACGGCAGATGGGCATGCAGGGCGCACTGCGGATGTGGCTGTGTCCACTCACCCACGGGATACGGGCAGGCAGGGCGCAGTGCGGATCTGGCTGTGTCCACTCACCCACGGGAGATAGGCAGGCAAGGCACAGTGTGGATCTGGCTGTGTCCACTCACCCAGGGGAGACGGGCAGAGAGGGTGCTGTGTGGATCTGGCTATGTCCACTGACACACGGCAGACGGGCAGGCAGGGCGCAGTGCAGATCTGGCTGTGTCCACTCACCCACGGGAGACGGGCAGGCAGGGCGCAGTGTGGATCTGGTTGTGTCCACTCACCTAAGGGAGACGGGCACAGAGTGTGCTGTGTGGACCTGGCTATGTCCACTGACCAACGGCAGACGGGCAGGCAGGGCGCAGTGCGGATCTGGCTGTGTCCACTCACCCACGGCAGACGGTCAGGCAGGGCGCAGTGCGGATCTGGCTCTGTCCACTCACCCTTGGGAGACGGGTAGGCAGGGCGCAGTGTGGATCTGGCTGTGTCCACTGACCCACGCACACGGGCAGGCAGTGCGAAGTGCGGATTTGGCAGTGTTAACTCACCCACGGCACACGGGCAGGCAGGGCGCAGTGCGGATCTGGCTGTGTCCACTCACCCACGGGAGACTGGCAGGCAGGGCACAGTGCGGATCTGGCTGTGTCCACTCACCCACGGGAGACGGGCAGGCAAGGCACAGTGTGGATCTGGCTGTGTCCACTCACCCAAGGGACACGGGCAGAGAGGGTGCTGTGTGGATCTAGCTATGTCCACTGACCCACGGCAGAGGGGCAGGCAGGGCGCAGTGCGAATCTCGCTGTGTCCAATCACCCACGGCAGACGGTCAGGCAGGGTGCAGTGCGGATCTGGCTGTGTCCACTCACCCAAGGGAGACGGGCAGGAAAGGCGCACTGTTGATCTGGCTGTGACCACTCACACACGGGAGACGGGCAGAGAGGGTGCTGTGTGGATCTAGCTATGTCCACTGACCCACGGCAGACGGGAAGGCCGGGTACAGTGCGGATCTGGCTGTGTCAAATCACCCACGGCAGACGGGCAGGCAGGGCGCAGCGCGGATCAGGCTGTGTCCACTCACCCACGGCAGACGGTCAGGCACGGTGCAGTGCGGATCTGGCTGTGTACACTCACCCAAGGGAGACGGGTAGGAAGGCACAGTGTGGATCTGGTTGTGTCCACTCACCCACCTGAGATGGGCAGAGAGGGTGCTGTGTGGATCTGGCTATGTCCACTGACCCACGGCAGACGGTCAGGCAGGGCGCAGTGCGGATCTTGCGGTGTCCACTCACCCACGGGAGACGGGCAGGCAGGGCGCAGTGCGGATCTGGCTATGTCCACTCTCCCACGGGAGACGGGCAGGCAGGGCGCAGTGCGGATCTGGCTGTGTCCACTCACACACGGCAGACAGGCAGGGAGGGCGCAGTGCGGATCTGGCTGTGTCCACTCACCCATTGGAGACTGGCAGGCAAGGCGCAGTGTGGATTTGGCTGTGTCCACTCACCCACGGGAGACGGGCAGAGAGGGTGCTGTGTGGATCTGACTATGTACACTAACCCACGGCAGACGAGCAGGCAGGGCGCAATTCGGATCTGGCTGTGTCCACTCACCTACTGCAGACGGTCAGGAAGGGCGCAGTGCGGATCTCGCTGTGTCCACTCACCCACGGGAGACGGGCAGACAGGGTGCAGTGCGGATCTGGCTGTGTCTACTCACCCACGGCAGACAATTAGGCAGGGTGCAGTGCGGATCTGGCTGTGTCCACTCACCCACGGGAGACGGGCAGAGAGAGTGCTGTGTGGATCTGGCTATGTACACTGACCCACGGCAGACGGGCAGGCAGGGCGCAGTGCGGATCTGGGTGTGTCCACTCACCCATGGGAGACTGGCAAAGAGGGTGCTGTGTGGATCTGCCTATGTACACTGACCCACGTCAGACGGGCAGGCAGGGCGCAGTTCGGATCTGGCTGTGTCCAATCACCCACGGCAGACGGGCAGGCAGGGCGCAGTGCGGATCTGGCTGTGTCCAATCACCCACGGCAGACGGCCAGGCAGGGCGCAGTGAGGATCTGGCTGCGTCCACTCACCCACGGCAGACGGTCAGGCAGGGCGCAATGCGGATCTGGCTGTGTCCAATCACCCACGCGAGACGGGTAGGCAAGGCGCCGTGTGGATCTGGCTGTGTCCACTCACCCACGGCAGACGGGCAGGCAGGGTGCTGTGTGGATCTGGCTATGTCCACTGACCCACGGCAGACGGGAAGGCAGGGCGCAGTGCGGATCTGGCTGTGTCCAATCACCCGCGGCAGACGGGCAGGCAGGGCGCAGTGCGGATCTGGCTGTGTCCACTCACCCACGGGAGACGGGCAGGCAGGGCGCAGTGCGGATCTGGCTGTGTCCACTCACCCACGGGAGACGGGCAGAGAGGGTGCTGTGTGGATCTGGCTATGTCCACTGACCCACGGCAGACGGGCAGGCAGGGCGCAGTGCGGATCTGGCTGTGTCCACTCACCCACGGGAGACGGGCAGGCAGGGCGCAGTGTGGATCTGGCTGTGTCCACTCACCCACGGGAGACGGGCAGGCAAGGCGCAGTGTGGATCTGGCTGTGTCCACTCACCCACGGGAGACGGGCAGAAAGGGCGCTGTGTGGATCTTGCTCTGTCCACTGACCCACGGCAGACGGGAAGGCAGGGCGCAGTGCGGATCTGGCTGTGTCCAATCACCCACGGCAGACGGGCAGGCAGGGCGCAGTGCTGATCTGGCTGTGTCCACTCACCCACGGCAGACGGTCAGGCAGGGCGCAGTGCGGATCTGGCTGTGTCCACTCACCCTTGTGAGACGGGTAGGCAGGGCGCAGTGTGGATCTGGCTGTGTCCACTGACCCATGCAGACGGGCAGGCAGGGCGAAGTGCAGATTTGGCTGTGTCAACTCAACCACGGCAGACGGGCAGGCAGGGCGCAGTGCGGATCTGGCTGTGTCCACTCACCCACGGGAGACGGGCAGGCAGGGCACAGTGCGGATCTGGCTGTGTCCACTCACCCACGGGAGACGGGCAGGCAAGGCGCAGTTTGGATCTGGCTGTGTCCACTGACCCACGCAGACGGGCAGGCAGGGCGAAGTGCGGATTTGGCTGTGTTAACTCACCCACGGCAGACGGGCAGGCAGGGCGCAGTGCGGATCTGGCTGTGTCCACTCACCCACGGGAGACGGGCAGGCAGGGCACAGTGCGGATCTGGCTGTGTCCACTCACCCACGGGAGACGGGCAGGCAAGGCGCAGTGTGGATCTGGCTGTGTCCACTCACCAAAGGGACACGGGCAGAGAGGGTGCTGTGTGGATCTGGCTATGTCCACTGACCCACGGCAGAGGGGCAGGCAGGGCGCAGTGCGGATCTCGCTGTGTCAAATCACCCACGGCAGACGGTCAGGCAGGGTGCAGTGCGGATCTGGCTGTGTCCACTCACCCACGGGAGACGGGCAGGAAAGGCGCACTGTTGATCTGGCTGTGACCACTCACCCACGGGAGACGGGCAGAGAGGGTGCTTTGTGGATGTAGCTATGTCCACTGACCCACGGCAGACGGGAAGGCCGGGTACAGTGCGGATCTGGCTGTGTCCAATCACCCATGGCAGACGGTCAGGCAGGGTGCAGTGCAGATCTGGCTGTGTCCACTCACCCAAGGGAGACGGGTAGGCAAGGCACAGTGTGGATCTGGCTGTGTCCACTCACCCACCTGAGTTGGGCAGAGAGGGTGCTGTGTGGATCTGGCTATGTCCACTGACCCACGGCAGACGGGCAGGCAGGGCGCAGTGCGGATCTGGCTGTGTCCACTCACCCACGGGAGACGGGTAGGCAAGGCACAGTGTGGATCTGGCTGTGTCCACTCACCCACCTGAGATGGGCAGAGAGGGTGCTGTGTGGATCTGGCTATGTCAACTGACCCACGGCAGACGGGCAGGCAGGGCGCAGTGCGGATCTGGCTGTGTCCACTCACCCACGGGAGAAGGGCAGGCAAGGTGCAGTGTGGATCTGGCTATGTCCACTCACCCACGGGAGACGGGCAGAAAGGGCGCTGTGTGGATCTGGCTATGTCCTCTGACCCACAGCAGACAGGCAGGCAAGGCACAGTGTGGATCTGGCTGTGTCCAATCACCCACGGCAGACGGGCAGGCAGGGCGCAGTGCTGATCTGGCTGTGTCCACTCACCCACGGCAGACGGTCAGGCAGGGCGCAATGCGGATCTGGCTGTGTCCAATCACCCACGCGAGACGGGTAGGCAAGGCGCCGTGTGGATCTGGCTGTGTCCAATCACCCGCGGCAGACGGGCAGGCAGGGCGCAGTGCGGATCTGGCTGTGTCCACTCACCCACGGGAGACGGGCAGGCAGGGCGCAGTGCGGATCTGGCTGTGTCCACTCACCCACGGGAGACGGGCAGAGAGGGTGCTGTGTGGATCTGGCTATGTCCACTGACCCACGGCAGACGGGCAGGCAGGGCGCAGTGCGGATCTGGCTGTGTCCACTCACCCACGGGAGACGGGCAGGCAGGGCGCAGTGTGGATCTGGCTGTGTCCACTCACCCACGGGAGACGGGCAGGCAAGGCGCAGTGTGGATCTGGCTGTGTCCACTCACCCACGGGAGACGGGCAGAAAGGGCGCTGTGTGGATCTTGCTCTGTCCACTGACCCACGGCAGACGGGAAGGCAGGGCGCAGTGCGGATCTGGCTGTGTCCAATCACCCACGGCAGACGGGCAGGCAGGGCGCAGTGCTGATCTGGCTGTGTCCACTCACCCACGGCAGACGGTCAGGCAGGGCGCAGTGCGGATCTGGCTGTGTCCACTCACCCTTGTGAGACGGGTAGGCAGGGCGCAGTGTGGATCTGGCTGTGTCCACTGACCCATGCAGACGGGCAGGCAGGGCGAAGTGCAGATTTGGCTGTGTCAACTCAACCACGGCAGACGGGCAGGCAGGGCGCAGTGCGGATCTGGCTGTGTCCACTCACCCACGGGAGACGGGCAGGCAGGGCACAGTGCGGATCTGGCTGTGTCCACTCACCCACGGGAGACGGGCAGGCAAGGCGCAGTTTGGATCTGGCTGTGTCCACTGACCCACGCAGACGGGCAGGCAGGGCGAAGTGCGGATTTGGCTGTGTTAACTCACCCACGGCAGACGGGCAGGCAGGGCGCAGTGCGGATCTGGCTGTGTCCACTCACCCACGGGAGACGGGCAGGCAGGGCACAGTGCGGATCTGGCTGTGTCCACTCACCCACGGGAGACGGGCAGGCAAGGCGCAGTGTGGATCTGGCTGTGTCCACTCACCAAAGGGACACGGGCAGAGAGGGTGCTGTGTGGATCTGGCTATGTCCACTGACCCACGGCAGAGGGGCAGGCAGGGCGCAGTGCGGATCTCGCTGTGTCAAATCACCCACGGCAGACGGTCAGGCAGGGTGCAGTGCGGATCTGGCTGTGTCCACTCACCCACGGGAGACGGGCAGGAAAGGCGCACTGTTGATCTGGCTGTGACCACTCACCCACGGGAGACGGGCAGAGAGGGTGCTTTGTGGATGTAGCTATGTCCACTGACCCACGGCAGACGGGAAGGCCGGGTACAGTGCGGATCTGGCTGTGTCCAATCACCCATGGCAGACGGTCAGGCAGGGTGCAGTGCAGATCTGGCTGTGTCCACTCACCCAAGGGAGACGGGTAGGCAAGGCACAGTGTGGATCTGGCTGTGTCCACTCACCCACCTGAGTTGGGCAGAGAGGGTGCTGTGTGGATCTGGCTATGTCCACTGACCCACGGCAGACGGGCAGGCAGGGCGCAGTGCGGATCTGGCTGTGTCCACTCACCCACGGGAGAAGGGTAGGCAAGGCACAGTGTGGATCTGGCTGTGTCCACTCACCCACCTGAGATGGGCAGAGAGGGTGCTGTGTGGATCTGGCTATGTCAACTGACCCACGGCAGACGGGCAGGCAGGGCGCAGTGCGGATCTGGCTGTGTCCACTCACCCACGGGAGAAGGGCAGGCAAGGTGCAGTGTGGATCTGGCTATGTCCACTCACCCACGGGAGACGGGCAGAAAGGGCGCTGTGTGGATCTGGCTATGTCCTCTGACCCACAGCAGACAGGCAGGCAAGGCGCAGTGTGGATCTGGCTGTGTCCACTCACCCACGGGAGACGGGTAGAGAGGGTGCTGTTTGGATCTGGCTATGTAAACTTACCCACGGCAGACGGGCAGGCAGGGCGCAGTGCGGATCTGGCTGAGTCCACTCACCCACGGCAGACGGTCAGGCAGGGCGCAGTGTGGATCTGGCGGTGTCCACTCACCCACGGGAGACGGGCAGGCAGGGCGCAGTGCGGATCTGGCTATGTCCACTCTCCCACGGGAGACGGGCAGGCAGGGCGCAGTGCGGATCTGGATGTGTCCACTCACACACGGCAGACAGGCAGGGAGGGCGCAATGCGGATCTGGCTGTGTCCACTCACCCATGGGAGACTGGCAGGCAAGGCGCAGTGTGGATATGGCTGTGTCCACTCACCCACGGGAGACGGGCAGAGAGGTTGCTGTGTGGATCTGGCTATGTCCACTGATCTACGGCAGACGGGCAGGGAGGGCGCAGTGCAGATCTGGCTGTGTCCACTCACCCACGGCATACGGGCAGGCTGGCGCAATGCGGATCTGGCTGTGTCCACTCACCCACGGGAGACGGCGAGGCATGGTGCAGTGTGGATCTGGCTGTGTCCACTCACCCACGGGAGACAGGCAGAGAGGGTGCTGTGTGCATCTGACTATGTACACTGACCCACGGCAGACGAGCAGGCAGGGCGCAATGCGGATCTGGCTGTGTCCACTCACCTACTGCTGACGGTCAGGAAGGGCGCAGTGCGGATCTGGCTGTGTCCACTCACCCACGGGAGACGGGCAGGCAGGGCGCAGTGCGGATCTGGCTGTGTCTACCTACCCACGGCAGACGATTAGGAAGGGCGCAGTGCGGATCTGGCTGTGTCCACTCACCCACGGGAGACGGGCAGGCAAGGCGTAGTGTGGATATGGCTGTGTGCACTCACCCACGGGAGACGGGCAGAGATGGTGCTGTGTGGATCTGGCTATGTAAACTGACCCACGGGAGACGGGCAGGCAGGGCGCAGTGCGGATCTGGCTATGTCCACTCTCCCACGGGAGACGGGCAGGCAGGGCGCAGTGCGGATCTGGATGTGTCCACTCACACACGGCAGACGGGCAGGCTGGCGCAATGCGGATCTGGCTGTGTCCACTCACCCACGGGAGATGGTGTGGCAAGGTGCAGTGTGGATCTGGCTGTGTCCACTCACCCACGGGAGACGGGCAGAGAGGGTGCTGTGTGGATCTGACAATGTACACTGACCCACGGCAGACGAGCAGGCAGGGCGCAATGCGGACCTGGCTGTGTCCACTCACCCACTGCAGACGGTCAGGAAGGGCGCAGTGCGAATCTGGCTGTGTCCACTCACCCACGGGAGACGGGCAGGCAGGGCGCAGTGTGGATCTGGCTGTGTCTATTCACCCACGGCATACGATTAGGCAGGGCGCAGTGCGGATCTGGCTGTGTCCACTCACCCACGGGAGACGGGCAAGCAAGGCGTAGTGTGGATCTGGGTGTGTCCACTCACCCACGGGAGACGGGCAAAGAGGGTGCTGTGTGGATCTGCCTATGTACACTGACCCACCTCAGACGGGCATGCAGGGCGCAGTGCGAATCTGGCTGTGTCCAATCAACCACGGCAGACGGGCAGGCAGGGCGCAGTGTGGATCTGGCTGTGTCCACTCACCCATGGGAGATGGGCAGGCAAGGCGCAGTGTGGATCTGGCTGTGTCCACTCACCCACGGGAGACGGGCAGAGAGGGTGCTGTGTGGTTCTGGCTATATCCACAGACCCACGGCAAACAGGCAGGGAGGGCGCAGTGCGGATCTCGCTGTGTCCACTCAACCACGGCAGACGGGCAGGCAGGGCGCAGTGCAGATCTGGGTGTGTCCACTCACCCACGGCAGACGGGCAGGCAGGGCGCAGTGCGGATCTGGCTGTGTCCACTCACCTACTGCAGACGGTCAGGAAGGGCGCAGTGCGGATCTGGCTGTGTCCACTCACCCACGGGAGACGGGCAGGCAAGGCGTAGTGTGGATATGGCTGTGTGCACTCACCCACGGGAGACGGGCAGAGATGGTGCTGTGTGGATTTGGCTATGTACACTGACCCACGGCAGACGGGTAGGCAGGGCGCAGTGTGAATCTGGGTGTGTCCACTCACCCACGGGAGACGGGCAAAGAGGGTGCTGTGTGGATCTGCCTATGTACACTGACCCACGTCAGACGGGCAGGCAGGGCGCAGTGCGGATCTGGCTGTGTCCAATCACCCACGGCAGACGGGCAGGCAGGGCGCAGTGCGGATCTGGCTGCGTCCACTCACCCACGGCAGACGGTCAGGCAGGGCGCAGTGCGGATCTGGCTGTGTCCAATCACCCACGAGAGACGGGTAGGCAAGGCGCCGTGTGGATCTGGCTGTGTCCACTCACCCACGGGAGACGGGCAGAGAGGGTGCTGTGTGCATCTGGCTATGTCCACTGACCCACGGCAGACGGGCAGGCTGGGCGCTGTGCGGATCTGGCTGTGTCCACTCACCCACGGGGGACGGGCAGGCAGGGCGCAGTGCGGATCTGGCTGTGTCCACTCACCCATGGGAGATGGGCAGGAAATGCGCAGTGCGGATCTGGCTGTGTCCACTCACCCACGGGAGACGGGCAGAGAGGTTGCTGTGTGGATCTGGCTATGTCCACAGACCCACGGCAGACGGGCAGGGAGGGCGCAGTGCGGATCTCGCTTTGTCCACTCACCCACGGCCGACGGGCAGGCAGGGCGCAGTGCGGATCTGGCTGTGTTAACTCACCCACGGCAGACGGGCAGGCAGGGCGTAGTGCGGATCTGGCTGTGTCCACTCACCCACGGGAGACGGGTAGGCAAAGCGTAATGTGGATCTGGCTGTGTTAACTCACCCACGGTAGACGGGCAGGCAGGGCGCAGTGCGGATCTGGCTGTGTCCAGTCACCCACGGCAGACGGGCAGGCAGGGCGCAGTGCAGATCTGGCTGTGTCCACTCACCCACGGGAGACGGGCAGAGAGGGTGCTGTGTGGATCTGGCTGTGTCCACTCACCCACGGAAGACGGGCAGGCAGGGTGCAGTGTGGATCTGGCTGTGTCCACTCACCCACGGGAGACGGGCAGGCAAGGTGCACTGTGGATCTTGCTGTGACCACACACCAACGGGAGACGGGCAGAGAGGGTGCTGTGTGGATCTAGCTATGTCCACTAACCCACGGCAGACGGGCAGGCAGCGCGCAGTGCGGATCTGGCTGTGTTAACTCACCCACGGCAGACGGGAAGGCAGGGCGCAGTGCGAATCTGGCTGTGTCCACTCACCTACGGGAGACGGGTAGGCAAAGCGTAATGTGGATCTGGCTGTGTTAACTCAACCACGGCAGACGGGCAGGCAGGGCGCAGTGCGGATCTGGCTGTGTCCACTCACCCACGGGAGATGGGCAGGCAAGGCGCAGTGTGGATCTTGCTGTGTCCACTCTCCCACGGGAGACGGGCAGAGAGGGTGCTGTGTGGATCTGGCTTTGTCCACTGACCCACGGCAGACGGGCAGGCAGGGCGCAGTGCGGATCTGGCTGTGTCCAGTCACCCACGGCAGACAGGCAGGCAGGGCGCAGTGCAGATCTGGCTGTGTCCACTCACCTACGGGAGACGGGCAGAGAGGGTGCTGTGTGGATCTAGCTATGTCCACTGACCCACGGCAGCCGGGCAGATAGGGCGCGGTGCGGATCTGGCTGTGTTAACTCACCCACGGCAGACGGGCAGGCAGGGCGCAGTGCGGATCTGGCTATGTCCACTGACCCACGGGAGACAGGCAGAGAGGGTGCTGTGTGGATCTGGCTATGTCCATTGACCCAGAGCAGACGGGCAGGCAGGGCGCACTGTGGATCTGGCTGTGTCCACTCTCCCACGGCAGACGGGCAGGCAAGGCGCAGTGTGGATCTGGCTGTGTCCACTCACCCACGGGATACGGGCCTAGAGGGTGCTGTGTGGATCTGGCTATGTACACTTATCCACGGCAGACGCGCAGGCAGGGTGCAGTGCGGATCTGGCTGTGTCCACTCACCCACGGCAGATGGTCAGGCAGGTCGCAGTGCGGATCTGGCGGTGTCCACTCACCCAAGGGAGACGGGCAGGCAGGGCGCAGTGCGGGTCTGGCTGTGTCCACTCACCCAAGGGAGACGGGCAGGCAGGGCGCAGTGTGGATCTGGCTGTGTCCACTCACACACGGTAGACGGGCAGAGAGGGTGCTGTGTGGATCTGGCTATGTACACTGACCCACGGCAGATGGCCAGGCAGAGCGCTGTGCTGATCTGGCTGTGTCCACTCACCCACGGCAGACGGTCAGGAAGGGTGCAGTGCGGATATGGCTGTGTCCACTCACCCACGGCAAACTGGCAGGCAGGGCACAGTGCGGATCTGGCTGTGTCCACTCACCCACGGGAGAGGGGTAGGCAGGGCGCAGTGTGGATCTGGCTGTGTCCACTCACCCACGGGAGACGGGCAGAGAGGGTGCTGTGTGGATCTGGCTATGTCCACTGACCCAGGGCAGACGGGCAGGCAGGGCGCAGTGCGCATCTGGCTGTGTCCCCTCACCCACGGCAGACTGTCAGGCAGGGCGCAGTCTGGATGTGGCTGTGTCCACTCACCCACGGGAGAGGGGCAGGCAGGGCGCAGTGCGGATCTGGCTGTGTCCACTCACCCACGGGAGACGGGCAGGCAGGGCGCAGTGCGGATCTGGCTGTGTCCACTCACCCACGGCAGACGGGCAGGCAGTGCGCAGTGCGGATCTGGCTGTGTCCACTCACCCATGGGTGACGGGCAGGCAAGGCGCAGTTTGGATCTGGCTGTGTCCACTCACCCACGGGAGACGGGCAGAGAGGGTGCTGTGTGGATCTGGCTATGTCCACTGACCCACGGCAGACGGGCAGGCAGGGCGCAGTGCGGATCTGGCTGTGTCCACTCACCCACGAGAGACGGGCAGGCAAGGCGCAGTGTGGATCTGGCTGTGTCCACTCACCCACGGGAGACGGGCAGAGAGGGTGATGTGTGGATCTGGCTTTGTCCACTGACCCACGGCAGACAGGCAGGCAGGGCGCAGTGCGTATCTGGCTGTGTCCAGTCACCCACGGCAGACAGGCAGTCAGGGCGCAGTGCAGATCTGGCTGTGTCCACTCACCCACGGGAGACGGGCAGAGAGGGTGCTGTGTGGATCTAGCTATGTCCACTGACCCACGGCAGACGGACAGGTAGGGCGCGGTGCGGATCTGGCTGTGTTAACTCACCCACGGCAGACGGGCAGGCAGGGCGCTGTGCGGATCTGGCTGTGTCCACTCACCCACGGGAGACGGGCAGGCAAGGCGCAGTGTAGATCTGGCTGTGTCCACTCTCCCACGGGAGACGGGCAGAGAGGGTGCTGTGTGGATCTGACTATGTACACTGACCCACGGCAGACGGGCAGGCAGGGCGCTATGTGGATCTTGCTGTGTCCACTCACCCACGGGAGACGGGCAGGCAGGGCGCAGTGCGGATCTGGCTGTGTCCACTCACCCACGGCAGACGATTAGGCAGGGCGCAGTGCGGATCTGGCTGTGTCCACTCACCCACGGGAGACGGGCAGGCAAGGCGTAGTGTGGATGTGGCTGTGTCCACTCTCCCACGCGAGACGGGCAGGCAGGGCGCAGTGCGGATCTGGCTGTGTCCACTCACACACGGCAGACAGGCAGGCAGGGCGCAGTGCGGATCTGGCTGTGTCCACTCACCCATGGGAGACGGGCAGGCAAGGCGCAGTTGGATCTGGCTGTGTCCACTCACCCACGGGAGACGGGCAGAGAGGTTGCTGTGTGGATCTGGCTATGTCCACTGACCCACGGCAGACGGGCAAGCAGGGCGCAGTGCGGATGTGGCTGTGTCCAATCACCCACGGCAGACGGGACGGCAGGGCGCAGTGCGGACCTGGCTGTTTCCACTCACCCACAGGAGACGGGTAGGCAAGGCGCAGTGTGGATCTGGCTGTGTCCACTCACCCACGTGAGATGGGCAGAGAGGGTGCTGTGTTGATCTGGCTGTGTCCACACACCCACGGGAGACGGGTAGGCAAGGCGCAGTGTTGATCTGGCTGTGTCCACTCACCCACGGGAGACGGGCAGAGAGGGTGCTGTGTGGATCTGGCTATCTCCACTGACCCACGACAGACGGGCAGGCAGGGCGCAGTGCGGATCTGGCTTTGTCCACTCACCCATGGCAGACGGGCATGCAGGGCGCAGTGCGGATCTGGCTGTGTCCACTCCACCACGGGAGACGGGCAGGCAAGGCGCAGTGTGGATCTTGCTGTGTCCACTCACCCACGGGAGACGGGCAGAGAGGGTGCTGTGTGGATCTGACTATGTACACTGACCCACGGCAGACGGGCAGGCAGGGCACAGTGCGGATCTGGCTGTGTCCACTCAGCCACGGGAGACGGGCAGGCAGCGCGCAGTGCGGATCTGGCGGTGTCCACTCACCCACGGTAGACGGGCAGGCAGGGCGCAGTGCGGATCTGGCTAAGTCAACTCTCCCACGGTAGACGGGCAGGCAGGGCGCATTGCGGATCTGGCTATGTCAACTCTCCCACGGGAGACGGGCAGGCAGCGCGCAGTGCGGATCTGGCTGTGTCCACTCACACACGGCAGACAGGCAGGCTCGGCGCAGTGCGGATCTGGCTGTGTCCACTTACCCATGGGAGAGGGGCAGGCAAGGTGTAGTGTGGATCTGGTTATGTCCACTGACCCACGGCAGACGGGCAGGCAGGGCGCAGTGCGGATCTGGCTGTGTCCAATCACACACGGCAGACGGGAAGGCAGGGCGCAGTGCGGATCTGGTTGTGTGCACTCACCCACGGGAGACGGGCAGGCAAGGAACTGTGTGGATTTGGCTGTGTCCACTCACGCACGGGAGACGGGCAGAGAGGGTGTTGTGTGGATCTGGCAATATCCACTGACCCACGGCAGACGGGCAGGCAGGGCGCAGTGCAGATCTGGCTGTGTCCACTCACCCACGGCAGACGGTCTGGCAGGGCGCAATGCGGATCTGGCTGTGTCCAATCACCCACGGCAGACGGGCAGGCAGGGCGCAGTGCGGATCTGGCTGTGTCCACTCACCCACGGGAGACGGGCAGGCAGGGCGCAGTGCGGATCTGGCTGTGTCCACTCACCCACGGCAGACGGGCAGGCAGGGCGCAGTGCGGATCTGGCTGTGTCCACTCACCCACGGCAGACGGGCAGGCAGGGCGCAGTGCGGATCTGGCTGTGTCCACTCACCCACGGGAGATGGGCAGGCATGGCGCAGAGTGGATCTGGCTGTGTCCACTCACCCACGGGAGACGGGCAAGCAGGGCGCAGTGCGGATCTGTCTATGTCCACTCACCCAAGGCAGACGGTCAGGCAGGGCGCAGTGCGGATCTGGCTGTGTCCACTCAGCCAAGGGAGACGGGCAGGCAAAGCGCAGTGTGGATCTGGCTGTGTCCACTCACCAATGGGAGACTGGCATTCAGGGTGCTGTGTGGATCTGGCTATGTCCACTGATCCACGGCAGACGGGCAGGCAGGGCGCAGTGCGTATCTCGCTGTGTCCACTCACCCACGGCAGACGGTCAGGCAGGGCGCAGTGCGGATCTGGTTGTGTCCACTCACCCACAGGAGTGGGCAGGCAGTGCGCAGTGCGGATCTGGCTCTGTCCACTCATCCACGGGAGACGGGCACGCAGGGCGCAGTGCGGATCTGGCTGTGTCCACTCACCCACGGGAGACGGGCAGGCAGGGCGCAGTGCGGATCTGGCTGTCTCCACTCACCCACGGCAGACGGGCATGCAGGGCGCAGTGCGGATCTGGCTGTGTCCACTCACCCACGGGAGACGGGCAGGCAAGGCGCAGTGTGGATCCTGCTGTGTCCACTCACCAAGGGAGACGGGCAGAAAGGGCGCTGTGTGAATCTGGGTATGTCCACTGACCCACGGGAGACAGGCAGGCAGGGCGCAGTGCGGATCTGGCTGTGTCCCCTCACCCACGGCCGACGGTCAGACAGGGCGCAGTGCGGATCTGGCTGTGTCCACTCACCCTCGGGAGAAGGGCAGGCAAGGCGCAGTGTGGATCTGGCTGTGTCCACTCACTCACGGGAGACGGGCAGAGAGGGTGCTGTGTGGATCTGCCTATGTACACTGACCCACGGCAGACGGGCAGGCAGGGCGGTGTGCAGATCTGGCTGTGTCCACTCACCCACGGCAGACGGTAAGGCAGGGCGCAGTGCGGATCTGGCTGTGTCCACTCCACCACGGGAGACGGGCAGGCAAGGCGCAGTGTGGATCTTGCTGTGTCCACTCACCCACGGGAGACGGGCAGAGAGGGTGCTGTGTGGATCTGACTATGTACACTGACCCACGGCAGACGGGCAGGCAGGGCACAGTGCGGATCTGGCTGTGTCCACTCAGCCACGGGAGACGGGCAGGCAGCGCGCAGTGCGGATCTGGCGGTGTCCACTCACCCACGGTAGACGGGCAGGCAGGGCGCAGTGCGGATCTGGCTAAGTCAACTCTCCCACGGTAGACGGGCAGGCAGGGCGCAGTGCGGATCTGGCTATGTCAACTCTCCCACGGGAGACGGGCAGGCAGCGCGCAGTGCGGATCTGGCTGTGTCCACTCACACACGGCAGACAGGCAGGCTCGGCGCAGTGCGGATCTGGCTGTGTCCACTTACCCATGGGAGAGGGGCAGGCAAGGTGTAGTGTGGATCTGGTTATGTCCACTGACCCACGGCAGACGGGCAGGCAGGGCGCAGTGCGGATCTGGCTGTGTCCAATCACACACGGCAGACGGGAAGGCAGGGCGCAGTGCGGATCTGGTTGTGTGCACTCACCCACGGGAGACGGGCAGGCAAGAAACTGTGTGGATTTGGCTGTGTCCACTCACGCACGGGAGACGGGCAGAGAGGGTGTTGTGTGGATCTGGCAATATCCACTGACCCACGGCAGACGGGCAGGCAGGGCGCAGTGCAGATCTGGCTGTGTCCACTCACCCACGGCAGACGGTCTGGCAGGGCGCAATGCGGATCTGGCTGTGTCCAATCACCCACGGCAGATGGGCAGGCAGGGCGCAGTGCGGATCTGGCTGTGTCCACTCACCCACGGCAGACGGTCAGGCAGGGCGCAGTGCGGATCTGGCTGTGTCCACTCACCCACGGCAGACGGTCTGGCAGGGCGCAATGCGGATCTGGCTGTGTCCACTCTCCCACGGGAGACGGGCAGGCAGGGCGCAGTGCGGATCTGGCTGTGTCCACTCACCCACGGCAGACGGGCAGGCAGGGCGCAGTGCGGATCTGGCTGTGTCCACTCACCCACGGCAGACGGGCAGGCAGGGCGCAGTGCGGATCTGGCTGTGTCTACTCACCCACGGGAGATGGGCAGGCATGGCGCAGAGTGGATCTGGCTGTGTCCACTCACCCACGGGAGACGGGCAAGCAGGGCGCAGTGCGGATCTGGCTGTGTCCACTCAGCCAAGGGAGACGGGCAGGCAAAGCGCAGTGTGGATCTGGCTGTGTCCACTCACCAATGGGAGACTGGCATTCAGGGTGCTGTGTGGATCTGGCTATGTCCACTGATCCACGGCAGACGGGCAGGCAGGGCGCAGTGCGTATCTCGCTGTGTCCACTCACCCACGGCAGACGGTCAGGCAGGGCGCAGTGCGGATCTGGTTGTGTCCACTCACCCACAGGAGTGGGCAGGCAGTGCGCAGTGCGGATCTGGCTCTGTCCACTCATCCACGGGAGACGGGCACGCAGGGCGCAGTGCGGATCTGGCTGTGTCCACTCACCCACGGGAGACGGGCAGGCAGGGCGCAGTGCGGATCTGGCTGTCTCCACTCACCCACGGCAGACGGGCATGCAGGGCGCAGTGCGGATCTGGCTGTGTCCACTCACCCACGGGAGACGGGCAGGCAAGGCGCAGTGTGGATCCTGCTGTGTCCACTCACCAAGGGAGACGGGCAGAAAGGGCGCTGTGTGAATCTGGGTATGTCCACTGACCCACGGGAGACAGGCAGGCAGGGCGCAGTGCGGATCTGGCTGTGTCCCCTCACCCACGGCCGACGGTCAGACAGGGCGCAGTGCGGATCTGGCTGTGTCCACTCACCCTCGGGAGAAGGGCAGGCAAGGCGCAGTGTGGATCTGGCTGTGTCCACTCACTCACGGGAGACGGGCAGAGAGGGTGCTGTGTGGATCTGCCTATGTACACTGACCCACGGCAGACAGGCAGGCAGGGCGGTGTGCAGATCTGGCTGTGTCCACTCACCCACGGCAGACGGTAAGGCAGGGCGCAGTGCGGATCTGGCTGTGTCCACTCACCCACGGGAGACGGGCAGGCAAGGCGCAGTGCGGATCTGGCTGTGTCCACTCACCCACGGGAGACGGGCAGGAAGTGCGCAGTGCGGATCTGGTTGTGTCCACTCACCCACGGCAAACGGGCAGGCAGGGCGCAGTGCGGATCTGGCTGTGTCCACTCACCCACGACAGACGTTCAGGAAGGGCGCAGTGCGGATCTGGCTGTGTCCACTCACCCATGGGTGACGGGCAGGCAGGGCGCAGTGCGGATCTAGCTGTGTCGATTCACCCACGGGAGACGGTCAGACAGGGCGCAGTGCAGATCTGGCTGTGTCCACTCACTCACGGGAGACGGGCAGGCAAGGCGCAGTGCGGATCTGGCTGTGTCCACTCACCCACGGGAGATGGCCAGGTAGGGCGCAGTGCGGATCTGGCTGTGTCCACTCACCCACGGCAGACGGGCAGGCAGGGCGCAGTGCAGATCTGGCTGTGTCCACTCTCCCACGGGAGACGGGCAGGCAAGGCGCAGTGTGGATCTAGCTGTGTCCACTCACCCACGGGAGACTGGCAGAGAGGGTGCTGTGTGGATCTGGCTATGTCCACTTACCCACAGCAGATGGGCAGGCAGGGCGCAGTGCGGATCTGGCTGTGTCCAATCACCCACGGCAGACCGGCAGGCAGGGCGCAGTGTGGATCTGGCTGTGTCCACTCACCCACGGCAGACGGGAAGGCAAGGCGCAGTGTGGATCTGGCTGTGTCCACTCACCCACGGTAGATGGCTTGTCAAGGCGCAGTGCGGATCTGGCTGTGTCCACTCACCCATGGGAGACGGGCAGGCAGGGCGCAGTGCGGATCTGGCTGTGTCCACTCACCCACGGGAGACGGGTAGGGAAGGCGCAGTGTGGATCTGGCTGTGTCCACTCACCCACGGGAGACGGGCAGAGAGTGTGCTGTGTGGATCTGGCTATGTCCACTGACCCACGGCAGACGGGCATGCAGGGCGCAGGGCGAATCTGGCTGTGTCCACTCACCCACGGCAGACGGGCAGGCAGCGCGCAGTTCGGATATGGCTGTGTCCACTCACCTACGGGAGACGGGCAGGCAAGGCGCAGTGTGGATCTGGCTGTGTCCACTGACCCACGGGAGACCGGCAGAGAGGGTGCTGTGTGGATCTGGCTATGTCCACTGACCCACGGCAGACGGGCAGGCAGGGCGCAGTGCGGATCTGGCTGTGGCCACTCACCCACGGCAGACGGGCAGGCAGGGCGCAGTGCGGATCTGGCTGTGTCCACTCACCCACGGCAGACGGTCAGGCAGGGCGCAGTGCGGATCTGGCGGTGTCCACTCACCCACGGGAGACGGTCAGGCAGGGTGCAGTGCGGATCTGGCTGTGTCCACTCTCCCACGGGAGACGGGCAGGCAGGGCACAGTGCGGATCTGGCTGTGTCCACTCACATACGGCAGACAGGCAGGAAGGGCGCAGTGCGGATCTGGCTGTGTCCACTCACCCACGGCAGATGGTAAGGCAAGGCGCAGTGTGGATATGGCTTTGTCCACTCAACCACGGCAGACATTCAGGCAGGGCGCAGTGCGGATCTGGCTGTGTCCACTCACCCACGGGAGACAGGTAGGCAAGGCGCAGTGTGTATCTGGCTGTGTCCACTCACCCACGGGAGACGGGCAGAGAGGGTGCTGTCCGGATCTGGCTATGTCCACTGACCCACGGCAGACGGGCAGGCAGGGCGCAGTGCGGATGTGGCTGTGTCCAATCACCCACGGGAGACGGGCAGGCAAGGCGCAGTCTGGATCTGGCTGTGTCCACTCACCAAAGGGACACGGGCAGAGAGGGTGCTGTGTGGATCTGGCTATGTCCACTGACCCACGGCAGAGGGGCAGGCAGGGCGCAGTGCGGATCTCGCTGTGTCAAATCACCCACGGCAGACGGTCAGGCAGGGTGCAGTGCGGATCTGGCTGTGTCCACTCACCCACGGGAGACGGGCAGGAAAGGCGCACTGTTGATCTGGCTGTGAATACTCACCCACGGGAGACGGGCAGAGAGGGTGCTTTGTGGATGTAGCTATGTCCACTGACCCACGGCAGACGGGAAGGCCGGGTACAGTGCGGATCTGGCTGTGTCCAATCACCCATGGCAGACGGTCAGGCAGGGTGCAGTGCAGATCTGGCTGTGTCCACTCACCCAAGGGAGACGGGTAGGCAAGGCACAGTGTGGATCTGGCTGTGTCCACTCACCCACCTGAGTAGGGCAGAGAGGGTGCTGTGTGGATCTGGCTATGTCCACTGACCCACGGCAGACGGGCAGGCAGGGCGCAGTGCGGATCTGGCTGTGTCCACTCACCCACGGGAGACGGGTAGGCAAGGCACAGTGTGGATCTGGCTGTGTCCACTCACCCACCTGAGATGGGCAGAGAGGGTGCTGTGTGGATCTGGCTATGTCGACTGACCCACGGCAGACGGGCAGGCAGGGCGCAGTGCGGATCTGGCTGTGTCCACTCACCCACGGGAGACGGGCAGTCAAGGTGCAGTGTGGATCTGGCTATGTCCACTCACCCACGGGAGACGGGCAGAAAGGGCGCTGTTTGGATCTGGCTATGTCCTCTGACCCACAGCAGACAGGCAGGCAAGGCACAGTGTGGATCTGGCTGTGTCCACTCACCCACGGGAGACGGGTAGAGAGGGTGCTGTGTGGATATGGCTATGTAAACTTACCCACGGCAGACGGGCAGGCAGGGCGCAGTGCGGATCTGGCTGAGTCCACTCACCCACGGCAGACGGTCAGGCAGGGCGCAGTGTGGATCTGGCGGTGTCCACTCACCCACGGGAGACGGGCAGGCAGGGCGCAGTGCGGATCTGGCTATGTCCACTCTCCCACGGGAGACGGGCAGGCAGGGCGCAGTGCGGATCTGGATGTGTCCACTCACACACGGCAGACAGGCAGGGAGGGCGCAATGCGGATCTGGCTGTGTCCACTCACCCATGGGAGACTGGCAGGCAAGGCGCAGTGTGGATATGGCTGTGTCCACTCACCCACGGGAGACGGGCAGAGAGGTTGCTGTGTGGATCTGGCTATGTCCACTGATCTACGGCAGACGGGCAGGGAGGGCGCAGTGCAGATCTGGCTGTGTCCACTCACCCACGGCATACGGGCAGGCTGGCGCAATGCGGATCAGGCTGTGTCGACTCACCCACGGGAGACGGCGAGGCATGGTGCAGTGTGGATCTGGCTGTGTCCACTCACCCACGGGAGACAGGCAGAGAGGGTGCTGTGTGGATCTGACTATGTACACTGACCCACGGCAGACAAGCAGGCAGGGCGCAATGCGGATCTGGCTGTGTCCACTCACCTACTGCAGACGGTCAGGAAGGGCGCAGTGCGGATCTGGCTGTGTCCACTCACCCACGGGAGACGGGCAGGCAGGGCGCAGTGCGGATCTGGCTGTGTCTACCTACCCACGGCAGACGATTAGGAAGGGCGCAGTGCGGATCTGGCTGTGTCCACTCACCCACGGGAGACGGGCAGGCAAGGCGTAGTGTGGATATGGCTGTGTGCACTCACCCACGGGAGACGGGCAGAGATGGTGCTGTGTGGATTTGGCTATGTACACTGACCCACGGCAGACGGGTAGGCAGGGCGCAGTGTGAATCTGGGTGTGTCCACTCACCCACGGGAGACGGGCAAAGAGGGTGCTGTGTGGATCTGCCTATGTACACTGACCGACGTCAGACGGGCAGGCAGGGCGCAGTGCGGATCTGGCTGTGTCCAATCACCCACGGCAGACGGGCAGGCAGGGCGCAGTGCGGATCTGGCTGTGTCCAATCACCCACGGCAGACGGGCAGGCAGGGTGCAGTGAGGATCTGGCTGCGTCCACTCACCCACGGCAGACGGTCAGGCAGGGCGCAGTGCGGATCTGGCTGTGTCCAATCACCCACGAGAGACGGGTAGGCAAGGCGCCGTGTGGATCTGGCTGTGTCCACTCACCCACGGGAGACGGGCAGAGAGGGTGCTGTGTGCATCTGGCTATGTCCACTGACCCACGGCAGACGGGCAGGCTGGGCGCTGTGCGGATCTGGCTGTGTCCACTCACCCACGGGGGACGGGCAGGCAGGGCGCAGTGCGGATCTGGCTGTGTCCACTCACCCATGGGAGATGGGCAGGAAAGGCGCAGTGCGGATCTGGCTGTGTCCACTCACCCACGGGAGACGGGCAGAGAGGTTGCTGTGTGGATCTGGCTATGTCCACAGACCCACGGCAGACGGGCAGGGAGGGCGCAGTGCGGATCTCGCTTTGTCCACTCACCCACGGCCGACGGGCAGGCAGGGCGCAGTGCGGATCTGGCTGTGTTAACTCACCCACGGCAGACGGGCAGGCAGGGCGTAGTGCGGATCTGGCTGTGTTCACTCACCCACGGGAGACGGGTAGGCAAAGCGTAATGTGGATCTGGCTGTGTTAACTCACCCACGGTAGACGGGCAGGCAGGGCGCAGTGCGGATCTGGCTGTGTCCAGTCACCCACGGCAGACGGGCAGGCAGGGCGCAGTGCAGATCTGGCTGTGTCCACTCACCCACGGGAGACGGGCAGAGAGGGTGCTGTGTGGATCTGGCTGTGTCCACTCACCCACGGAAGACGGGCAGGCAGGGTGCAGTGTGGATCTGGCTGTGTCCACTCACCCACGGGAGACGGGCAGGCAAGGTGCACTGTGGATCTTGCTGTGACCACACACCAACGGGAGACGGGCAGAGAGGGTGCTGTGTGGATCTAGCTATGTCCACTAACCCACGGCAGACGGGCAGGCAGGTCGCAGTGCGGATCTGGCTGTGATAACTCACCCACGGCAGACGGGAAGGCAGGGCGCAGTGCGAATCTGGCTGTGTCCACTCACCTACGGGAGACGGGTAGGCAAAGCGTAATGTGGATCTGGCTGTGTTAACTCACCCACGGCAGATGGGCAGGCAGGGCGCAGTGCGGATCTGGCTGTGTCCACTCACCCAAGGGAGATGGGCAGGCAAGGCGCAGTGTGGATCTGGCTGTGTCCACTCTCCCACGGGAGACGGGCAGAGAGGGTGCTGTGTGGATCTGGCTTTGTCCACTGACCCACGGCAGACGGGCAGGCAGGGCGCAGTGCGGATATGGCTGTGTCCAGTCACCCACGGCAGACAGGCAGGCAGGGCGCAGTGCAGATCTGGCTGTGTCCACTCACCTACGGGAGACGGACAGAGAGGGTGCTGTGTGGATCTAGCTATGTCCACTGACCCACGGCAGACGGGCAGATAGGGCGCGGTGCGGATCTGGCTGTGTTAACTCACCCACGGCAGACGGGCAGGCAGGGCGCAGTGCGGATCTGGCTATGTCCACTGACCCACGGGAGACAGGCAGAGAGGGTGCTGTGTGGATCTGGCTATGTCCATTGACCCAGAGCAGACGGGCAGGCAGGGCGCACTGTGGATCTGGCTGTGTCCACTCTCCCACGGCAGACGGGCAGGCAAGGCGCAGTGTGGATCTGGCTGTGTCCACTCACCCACGGGATACGGGCCTAGAGGGTGCTGTGTGGATCTGGCTATGTACACTTACCCACGGCAGACGCGCACGCAGGGTGCAGTGCGGATCTGGCTGTGTCCACTCACCCACGGCAGACGGTCAGGCAGGTCACAGTGCGGATCTGGCGGTGTCCACTCACCCAAGGGAGACGGGCAGGCAGGGCGCAGTGCGGGTCTGGCTGTGTCCACTCACCCAAGGGAGACGGGCAGGCAGGGCGCAGTGTGGATCTGGCTGTGTCCACTCACACACGGTAGACGGGCAGAGAGGGTGCTGTGTGGATCTGGCTATGTACACTGACCCACGGCAGACGGCCAGGCAGAGCGCTGTGCTGATCTGGCTGTGTCCACTCACCCACGGCAGACGGTCAGGAAGGGTGCAGTGCGGATATGGCTGTGTCCACTCACCCACGGCAAACTAGCAGGCAGGGCACAGTGGGGATCTGGCTGTGTCCACTCACCCACGGGAGAGGGGTAGGCAGGGCGCAGTGTGGATCTGGCTGTGTCCACTCACCCACGGGAGACGGGCAGAGAGGGTGCTGTGTGGATCTGGCTATGTCCACTGACCCAGGGCAGACGGGCAGGCAGGGCGCAGTGCGCATCTGGCTGTGTCCCCTCACCCACGGCAGACTGTCAGGCAGGGCGCAGTCTGGATGTGGCTATGTCCACTCACCCACGGGAGAGGGGCAGGCAGGGCGCAGTGCGGATCTGGCTGTGTCCACTCACCCACGGGAGACGGGCAGGCAGGGCGCAGTGCGGATCTGGCTGTGTCCACTCACCCACGGCAGACGGGCAGGCAGTGCGCAGTGCGGATCTGGCTGTGTCCACTCACCCATGGGTGACGGGCAGGCAAGGCGCAGTTTGGATCTGGCTGTGTCCACTCACCCACGGGAGACGGGCAGAGAGGGTGCTGTGTGGATCTGGCTATGTCCACTGACCCACGGCAGACGGGCAGGCAGGGCGCAGTGCGGATCTGGCTGTGTCCACTCACCCACGAGAGACGGGCAGGCAGGGCGCAGTGCGGATCTGGCTGTGTCCACTCACCCACGGGAGACGGGCAGAGAGGGTGCTGTGTGGATCTGGCTTTGTCCACTGACCCACGGCAGACAGGCAGGCAGGGCGCAGTGCGTATCTGGCTGTGTCCAGTCACCCACGGCAGACAGGCAGTCAGGGCGCAGTGCAGATCTGGCTGTGTCCACTCACCCACGGGAGACGGGCAGAGAGGGTGCTGTGTGGATCTAGCTATGTCCACTGACCCACGGCAGACGGACAGGTAGGGCGCGGTGCGGATCTGGCTGTGTTAACTCACCCACGGCAGACGGGCAGGCAGGGCGCTGTGCGGATCTGGCTGTGTCTACTCACCCACGGGAGACGGGCAGGCAGGCGCAGTGTAGATCTGGCTGTGTCCACTCTCCCACGGGAGACGGGCAGAGAGGGTGCTGTGTGGATCTGACTATGTACACTGACCCACGGCAGACGGGCAGGCAGGGCGCTATGTGGATCTTGCTGTGTCCACTCACCCACGGGAGACGGGCAGGCAGGGCGCAGTGCGGATCTGGCTGTGTCCACTCACCCACGGCAGACGATTAGGCAGGGCGCAGTGCGGATCTGGCTGTGTCCACTCACCCACGGGAGACGGGCAGGCAAGGCGTAGTGTGGATGTGGCTGTGTCCACTCTCCCACGCGAGACGGGCAGGCAGGTCGCAGTGCGGATCTGGCTGTGTCCACTCACACACGGCAGACAGGCAGGCAGGGCGCAGTGCGGATCTGGCTGTGTCCACTCACCCATGGGAGACGGGCAGGCAAGGCGCAGTTGGATCTGGCTGTGTCCACTCACCCACGGGAGACGGGCAGAGAGGTTGCTGTGTGGATCTGGCTATGTCCACTGACCCACGGCAGACGGGCAAGCAGGGCGCAGTGCGGATGTGGCTGTGTCCAATCACCCACGGCAGACGGGACGGCAGGGCGCAGTGCGGACCTGGCTGTTTCCACTCACCCACAGGAGATGGGTAGGCAAGGCGCAGTGTGGATCTGGCTGTGTCCACTCACCCACGTGAGATGGGCAGAGAGGGTGCTGTGTTGATCTGGCTGTGTCCACACACCCACGGGAGACGGGTAGGCAAGGCGCAGTGTTGATCTGGCTGTGTCCACTCACCCACGGGAGACGGGCAGAGAGGGTGCTGTGTGGATCTGGCTATCTCCACTAACCCACGACAGACGGGCAGGCAGGGCGCAGTGCGGATCTGGCTTTGTCCACTCACCCATGGCAGACGGGCATGCAGGGCGCAGTGCGGATCTGGCTGTGTCCACTCCACCACGGGAGACGGGCAGGCAAGGCGCAGTGTGGATCTTGCTGTGTCCACTCACCCACGGGAGACGGGCAGAGAGGGTGCTGTGTGGATCTGACTATGTACACTGACCCACGGCAGACGGGCAGGCAGGGCACAGTGCGGATCTGGCTGTGTCCACTCAGCCACGGGAGACGGGCAGGCAGCGCGCAGTGCGGATCTGGCGGTGTCCACTCACCCACGGTAGACGGGCAGGCAGGGCACAGTGCGGATCTGGCTAAGTCAACTCTCCCACGGTAGACGGGCAGGCAGGGCGCAGTGCGGATCTGGCTATGTCAACTCTCCCACGGGAGACGGGCAGGCAGCGCGCAGTGCGGATCTGGCTGTGTCCACTCACACACGGCAGACAGGCAGGCTCGGCGCAGTGCGGATCTGGCTGTGTCCACTTACCCATGGGAGAGGGGCAGGCAAGGTGTAGTGTGGATCTGGTTATGTCCACTGACCCACGGCAGACGGGCAGGCAGGGCGCAGTGCGGATCTGGCTGTGTCCAATCACACACGGCAGACGGGAAGACAGGGCGCAGTGCGGATCTGGTTGTGTGCACTCACCCACGGGAGACGGGCAGGCAAGGCACTGTGTGGATTTGGCTGTGTCCACTCACGCACGGGAGACGGGCAGAGAGGGTGTTGTGTGGATCTGGCAATATCCACTGACCCACGGCAGACGGGCAGGCAGGGCGCAGTGCAGATTTGGCTGTGTCCACTCACCCACGGCAGACGGTCTGGCAGGGCGCAATGCGGATCTGGCTGTGTCCAATCACCCACGGCAGATGGGCAGGCAGGGCGCAGTGCGGATCTGGCTGTGTCCACTCACCCACGGCAGACGGTCAGGCAGGGCGCAGTGCGGATCTGGCTGTGTCCACTCACCCACGGCAGACGGTCTGGCAGGGCGCAATGCGGATCTGGCTGTGTCCACTCTCCCACGGGAGACGGGCAGGCAGGGCGCAGTGCGGATCTGGCTGTGTCCACTCACCCACGGCAGACGGGCAGGCAGGGCGCAGTGCGGATCTGGCTGTGTCCACTCACCCACGGCAGACGGACAGGCAGGGCGCAGTGCGGATCTGGCGGTGTCCACTCACCCACGGGAGACGGTCAGGCAGGGTGCAGTGCGGATCTGGCTGTGTCCACTCTCCCACGGGAGACAGGCAGGCAGGGCACAGTGCGGATCTGGCTGTGTCCACTCACATACGGCAGACAGGCAGGAAGGGCGCAGTGCGGATCTGGCTGTGTCCACTCACCCACGGC
Organism: Microcebus murinus; assembly: GCF_040939455.1. Lineage (NCBI taxonomy): Eukaryota > Metazoa > Chordata > Mammalia > Primates > Cheirogaleidae > Microcebus > Microcebus murinus. Next base: position 39,184,706 of record NC_134123.1, read on the forward strand.
AGATGGTAAGGCAAGGCGCAGTGTGGATCTGGCTTTGTCCACTCAACCACGGCAGACATTCAGGCAGGGCGCACTGCGGATCTGGCTGTGTCCACTCACCCACGGGAGACAGGTAGGCAAGGCGCAGTGTGTATCTGGCTGTGTCCACTCACCCACGGGAGACGGGCAGAGAGGGTGCTGTCCGGATCTGGCTATGTCCACTGACCCACGGCAGACGGGCAGGCAGGGCGCAGTGCGGATGTGGCTGTGTCCAATCACCCACGGGAGACGGGTAGGCAAGGCGCAGTGTGGATCTGGCTGTGTCCACTCACCCACGGGAGACGGGCAGAGAGGGTGCTGTGTTGATCTGGCTGTGTACACAGACCCACGGGAGACGCGTAGGCAAGGCGCAGTGTTGATCTGGCTGTGTCCACTCACCCACGGGAGTCGGGCAGAGAGGGTGCTGTGTGGATCTGGCTATGTCCACTGACCCACGGCAGACGGGCAGGCAGGGCGCAGTGCGGATCTGGATGTGTCCACTCACCCACGGGAGACGGGCAGGCAAGGCGCAGTGTGGATCTGGCTGTGTCCACTCACCCACGGGAGACGGGCAAGGGGGTGCTGTATGTATCTGGCTATGTACACTGACCCACGGCAGACAAGCAGGCAGGGCGGTGTGCGGATCTGGCTGTGTCCACTCACCCACGGGAGACGGGCAGGCAGGGCGCAGTGCGGATCTGGCTGTGTCCACTCACCCACGGGAGACGGGCAGGCAGGTCGCAGTGCGGATCAGGCTGTGTCCACTCACCCACGGCAGACGGGCAGGCAAGGCGCAGTGTGGATCTGGCTGTGTCCACTCACCCACGGGAGACGGGCAGAAAGGGCGCTGTGTGGATCTGGCTCTGTCCACTGACCCACGGCAGACGGGAAGGCAGGGCGCAGTGCGGATCTGGCTGTGTCCAATCACCCGCGGCAGACGGGCAGGCAGGGCGCAGTGCGGATCTGGCTGTGTCCACTCACCCACGGGAGACGAGCAGGCAGGGCGCAGTGCGGATCTGGCTGTGTCCACTCACCCACGGGAGACGGGCAGAGAGGGTGCTGTGTGGATCTGGCTATGTCCACTGACCCACGGCAGACGGGCAGGCAGGGCGCAGTGCGGATCTGGCTGTGTCCACTCACCCACGGGAGACGGGCAGGCAGGGCGCAGTGTGGATCTGGCTGTGTCCACTCACCCACGGGAGACGGGCAGGCAAGGCGCAGTGTGGATCTGGCTGTGTCCACTCACCCACGGGAGACGGGCAGAAAGGGCGCTGTGTGGATCTTGCTCTGTCCACTGACCCACGGCAGACGGGAAGGCAGGGCGTAGTGCGGATCTGGCTGTGTCCAATCACCCACGGCAGACGGGCAGGCAGGGCGCAGTGCTGATCTGGCTGTGTCCACTCACCCACGGCAGACGGTCAGGCAGGGCGCAGTGCGGATCTGGCTGTGTCCACTCACCCTTGGGAGACGGGTAGGCAGGGCGCAGTGTGGATCTGGCTGTGTCCACTGACCCATGCAGACGGGCAGGCAGGGCGAAGTGCGGATTTGGCTGTGTCAACTCACCCACGGCAGACGGGCAGGCAGGGCGCAGTGCGGATCTGGCTGTGTCCACTCACCCACGGGAGACGGGCAGGCAGGGCACAGTGCGGATCTGGCTGTGTCCACTCACCCACGGGAGACGGGCAGGCAAGGCGCAGTTTGGATCTGGCTGTGTCCACTGACCCACGCAGACGGGCAGGCAGGGCGAAGTGCGGATTTGGCTGTGTTAACTCACCCACGGCAGACGGGCAGGCAGGGCGCAGTGCGGATCTGGCTGTGTCCACTCACCCACGGGAGACGGGCAGGCAGGGCACAGTGCGGATCTGGCTGTGTCCACTCACCCACGGGAGATGGGCAGGCAAGGCGCAGTGTGGATCTGGCTGTGTCCACTCACCAAAGGGACACGGGCAGAGAGGGTGCTGTGTGGATCTGGCTATGTCCACTGACCCACGGCAGAGGGGCAGGCAGGGCGCAGTGCGGATCTCGCTGTGTCAAATCACCCACGGCAGACGGTCAGGCAGGGTGCAGTGCGGATCTGGCTGTGTCCACTCACCCACGGGAGACGGGCAGGAAAGGCGCACTGTTGATCTGGCTGTGACCACTCACCCACGGAGACGGTCAGAGAGGGTGCTTTGTGGATGTAGCTATGTCCACTGACCCACGGCAGACGGGAAGGCCGGGTACAGTGCGGATCTGGCTGTGTCCAATCACCCATGGCAGACGGTCAGGCAGGGTGCAGTGCGGATCTGGCTGTGTCCACTCACACAAGGGAGACGGGTAGGCAAGGCACAGTGTGGATCTGGCTGTGTCCACTCACCCACCTGAGTTGGGCAGAGAGGGTGCTGTGTGGATCTGGCTATGTCCACTGACCCACGGCAGACGGGCAGGCAGGGCGCAGTGCGGATCTGGCTGTGTCCACTCACCCACGGGAGACGGGTAGGCAAGGCACAGTGTGGATCTGGCTGTGTCCACTCACCCACCTGAGATGGGCAGAGAGGGTGCTGTGTGGATCTGGCTATGTCGACTGACCCACGGCAGACGGGCAGGCAGGGCGCAGTGCGGATCTGGCTGTGTCCACTCACCCACAAGAGACGGGCAGGCAAGGTGCAGTGTGGATCTGGCTATGTCCACTCACCCACGGGAGACGGGCAGAAAGGGCGCTGTGTGGATCTGGCTATGTCCTCTGACCCACAGCAGACAGGCAGGCAAGGCACAGTGTGGATCTGGCTGTGTCCACTCACCCACGGGAGACGGGTAGAGAGGGTGCTGTGTGGATCTGGCTATGTAAACTTACCCACGGCAGACGGGCAGGCAGGGCGCAGTGCGGATCTGGCTGAGTCCACTCACCCACGGCAGACGGTCAGTCAGGGCGCAGTGTGGATCTGGCGGTGTCCACTCACCCACGGGAGACGGGCAGGCAGGGCGCAGTGCGGATCTGGCTATGTCCACTCTCCCACGGGAGACGGGCAGGCAGGGCGCAGTGCGGATCTGGATGTGTCCACTCACACACGGCAGACAGGCAGGGAGGGCGCAATGCGGATCTGGCTGTGTCCACTCACCCATGGGAGACTGGCAGGCAAGGCGCAGTGTGGATATGGCTGTGTCCACTCACCCACGGGAGACGGGCAGAGAGGTTGCTGTGTGGATCTGGCTATGTCCACTGATCTACGGCAGACGGGCAGGGAGGGCGCAGTGCAGATCTGGCTGTGTCCACTCACCCACGGCATACGGGCAGGCTGGCGCAATGCGGATCTGGCTGTGTCCACTCACCCACGGGAGACGGCGAGGCATGGTGCAGTGTGGATCTGGCTGTGTCCACTCACCCACTGGAGACAGGCAGAGAGGGTGCTGTGTGGATCTGACTATGTACACTGACCCACGGCAGACGAGCAGGCAGGGCGCAATGCGGATCTGGCTGTGTCCACTCACCTACTGCAGACGGTCAGGAAGGGCGCAGTGCGGATCTGGCTGTGTCCACTCACCCACGGGAGACGGGCAGGCAGGGCGCAGTGCGGATCTGGCTGTGTCTACCTACCCACGGCAGACGATTAGGAAGGGCGCAGTGCGGATCTGGCTGTGTCCACTCACCCACGGGAGACGGGCAGGCAAGGCGTAGTGTGGATATGGCTGTGTGCACTCACCCACGGGAGACGGGCAGAGATGGTGCTGTGTGGATCTGGCTATGTACACTGACCCACGGCAGACGGGTAGGCAGGGCGCAGTGTGAATCTGGGTGTGTCCACTCACCCACGGGAGACGGGCAAAGAGGGTGCTGTGTGGATCTGCCTATGTACACTGACCCACGTCAGACGGGCATGCAGGGCGCAGTGCGGATCTGGCTGTGTCCAATCACCCACGGCAGACGGGCAGGCAGGGCACAGTGCGGATCTGGCTGTGTCCAATCACCCACGGCAGACGGGCAGGCAGGGTGCAGTGAGGATCTGGCTGCGTCCACTCACCCACGGCAGACGGTCAGGCAGGGCGCAGTGCGGATCTGGCTGTGTCCAATCACCCACGAGAGACGGGTAGGCAAGGCGCCGTGTGGATCTGGCTGTGTCCACTCACCCACGGGAGACGGGCAGAGAGGGTGCTGTGTGGATCTGGCTATGTCCACTGACCCACGGCAGACGGGCAGGCTGGGCGCTGTGCGGATCTGGCTGTGTCCACTCACCCACGGGGGACGGGCAGGCAGGGCGCAGTGCGGATCTGGCTATGTCCACTCAGCCACGGGAGACGGGCAGAAAGGGCGCTGTGTGGATCTGGCTATGTCCTCTGACCCACGGCAGACGGGCAGGCAAGGCATAGTGCGGATCTGGTTGTGTCCACTCACCCACGGGAGACGGGTAGAGAGCGTGCTGTGTGGATCTGGCTATGTAAACTGACCCACGGCAGACGGGCAGGCAGGGCGCAGTGCGGATCTGGCTGAGTCCACTCACCCACGGCAGACGGTCTGGAAGGGCGCAGTGCGGATCTGGCAGTGTCCACTCACCCACGGGAGACAGGCAGGCAGGGCGCAGTGCGGATCTGGCTATGTCCACTCTCCAACGGGAGACGGGCAGGCAGGGCGCAGTGCGGATCTGGATGTGTCCACTCACACACGGCAGACGGGCAGGCTGGCGCAATGCGGATCTGGCTGAGTCCACTCACCCACGGGAGATGGCGTGGCAAGGTGCAGTGTGGATCTGGCTGTGTCCACTCACCCACGGCAGACGGTCAGGCAGGGCGCAGTGCGGATCTGGCTGTGTCCACTCACCCTTGGGAGACGGGTAGGCAGGGCGCAGTGTGGATCTGGCTGTGTCCACTGACCCATGCAGACGGGCAGGCAGGGCGAAGTGCGGATTTGGCTGTGTGAACTCACCCACGGCAGACGGGCAGGCAGGGCGCAGTGCGGATCTGGCTGTGTCCACTCACCCACGGGAGACGGGCAGGCAGGGCACAGTGCGGATCTGGCTGTGTCCACTCACCCACGGGAGACGGGCAGGCAAGGCGCAGTTTGGATCTGGCTGTGTCCACTGACCCACGCAGACGGGCAGGCAGGGGGCAGTGCGGATTTGGCTGTGTTAACTCACCCACGGCAGACGGGCAGGCAGGGCGCAGTGCGGATCTGGCTGTGTCCACTCACCCACGGGAGACGGGCAGGCAGGGCACAGTGCGGATCTGGCTGTGTCCACTCACCCACGGGAGATGGGCAGGCAAGGCGCAGTGTGGATCTGGCTGTGTCCATTCACCAAAGGGACACGGGCAGAGAGGGTGCTGTGTGGATCTGGCTATGTCCACTGACCCACGGCAGAGGGGCAGGCAGGGCGCAGTGCGGATCTCGCTGTGTCAAATCACCCACGGCAGACGGTCAGGCAGGGTGCAGTGCGGATCTGGCTGTGTCCACTCACCCACGGGAGACGGGCAGGAAAAGCGCACTGTTGATCTGGCTGTGACCACTCACCGACGGGAGACGGTCAGAGAGGGTGCTTTGTGGATGTAGCTATGTCCACTGACCCACGGCAGACGGGAAGGCCGGGTACAGTGCGGATCTGGCTTTGTCCAATCACCCATGGCAGACGGTCAGGCAGGGTGCAGTGCGGATCTGGCTGTGTCCACTCACCCAAGGGAGACGGGTAGGCAAGGCACAGTGTGGATCTGGCTGTGTCCACTCACCCACCTGAGTTGGGCAGAGAGGGTGCTGTGTGGATCTGGCTATGTCCACTGACCCACGGCAGACGGGCAGGCAGGGCGCAGTGCGGATCTGGCTGTGTCCACTCACCCACGGGAGACGGGTAGGCAAGGCACAGTGTGGATCTGGCTGTGTCCACTCACCCACCTGAGATGGGCAGAGAGGGTGCTGTTTGGATCTGGCTATGTCGACTGACCCACGGCAGACGGGCAGGCAGGGCGCAGTGCGGATCTGGCTGTGTCCACTCACCCACAGGAGACGGGCAGGCAAGGTGCAGTGTGGATCTGGCTATGTCCACTCACTCACGGGAGACGGGCAGAAAGGGCGCTGTGTGGATCTGGCTATGTCCTCTGACCCACAGCAGACAGGCAGGCAAGGCACAGTGTGGATCTGGCTGTGTCCACTCACCCACGGGAGACGGGTAGAGAGGGTGCTGTGTGGATCTGGCTATGTAAACTTACCCACGGCAGACGGGCAGGCAGGGCGCAGTGCGGATCTGGCTGAGTCCACTCACCCACGGCAGACGGTCAGTCAGGGCGCAGTGTGGATCTGGCGGTGTCCACTCACCCACGGGAGACGGGCAGGCAGGGCGCAGTGCGGATCTGGCTATGTCCACTCTCCCACGGGAGACGGGCAGGCAGGGCGCAGTGCGGATCTGGATGTGTCCACTCACACACGGCAGACAGGCAGGGAGGGCGCATTGCGGATCTGGCTGTGTCCACTCACCCATGGGAGACTGGCAGGCAAGGCGCAGTGTGGATATGGCTGTGTCCACTCACCCACGGGAGACGGGCAGAGAGGTTGCTGTGTGGATCTGGCTATGTCCACTGATCTACGGCAGACGGGCAGGGAGGGCGCAGTGCAGATCTGGCTGTGTCCACTCACCCACGGCATACGGGCAGGCTGGCGCAATGCGGATCTGGCTGTGTCCACTCACCCACGGGAGACGGCGAGGCATGGTGCAGTGTGGATCTGGCTGTGTCCACTCACCCACGGGAGACAGGCAGAGAGGGTGCTGTGTGGATCTGACTATGTACACTGACCCACGGCAGACGAGCAGGCAGGGCGCAATGCGGATCTGGCTGTGTCCACTCACCTACTGCAGACGGTCAGGAAGGGCGCAGTGCGGATCTGGCTGTGTCCACTCACCCACGGGAGACGGGCAGGCAGGGCGCAGTGCGGATCTGGCTGTGTCTACCTACCCACGGCAGACGATTAGGAAGGGCGCAGTGCGGATCTGGCTATGTCCACTCAGCCACGGGAGACGGGCAGAAAGGGCGATGTGTGGATCTGGCTATGTCCTCTGACCCACGGCAGACGGGCAGGCAAGGCACAGTGCGGATCTGGTTGTGTCCACTCACCCACGGGAGACGGGTAGAGAGGGTGCTGTGTGGATCTGGCTATGTAAACTGACCCACGGCAGACGGGCAGGCAGGGCGCAGTGCGGATCTGGCTGAGTCCACTCACCCACGGCAGACGGTCTGGAAGGGCGCAGTGCAGATCTGGCAGTGTCCACTCACCCACGGGAGACGGGCAGGCAGGGCGCAGTGCGGATCTGGCTATGTCCACTCTCCAACGGGAGACGGGCAGGCAGGGCGCAGTGCGGATCTGGATGTGTCCACTCACACACGGCAGACGGGCAGGCTGGCGCAATGCGGATCTGGCTGAGTCCACTCACCCACGGGAGATGGCGTGGCAAGGTGCAGTGTGGATCTGGCTGTGTCCACTCACCCACGGGAGACGGGCAGAGAGGGTGCTGTGTGGATCTGACAATGTACACTGACCCACGGCAGACGAGCAGGCAGGGCGCAATGCGGATCTGGCTGTGTCCACTCACCCACTGCAGACGGTCAGGAAGGGCGCAGTGCGAATCTGGCTGTGTCCACTCACCCACGGGAGACGGGCAGGCAGGGAGCAGTGTGGATCTGGCTGTGTCTATTCACCCACGGCATACGATTAGGCAGGGCGCAGTGCGGATCTGGCTGTGTCCACTCACCCACGGGAGACGGGCAGGCAGCGCGCAGTGCGGATCTGGCTGTGTCCACTCACCCACGGCAGACGGTCTGGCAGGGCGCAATGCGGATCTGGCTGTGTCCACTCTCCCACGGGAGACGGGCAGGCAGGGCGCAGTGCGGATCTGGCTGTGTCCACTCACCCACGGCAGACGGGCAGGCAGGGCGCAGTGCGGATCTGGCTGTGTCCACTCACCCACGGCAGACGGTCAGACAGGGCGCAGTGCGGATCTGGCTGTGTCCACTCACCCACGGGAGACGGGCAGGCAAGGCGTAGTGTGGATCTGGGTGTGTCCACTCACCCACGGGAGACGGGCAAAGAGGGTGCTGTGTGGATCTGCCTATGTACACTGACCCACGTCAGACGGGCATGCAGGGCGCAGAGCGAATCTGGCTGTGTCCAATCAACCACGGCAGACGGGCAGGCAGGGCGCAGTGTGGATCTGGCTGTGTCCACTCACCCATGGGAGATGGGCAGGCAAGGCGCAGTGTGGATCTGGCTGTGTCCACTCACCCACGGGAGACGGGCAGAGAGGGTGCTGTGTGGTTCTGGCTATATCCACAGACCCACGGCAGACAGGCAGGGAGGGCGCAGTGCGGATCTCGCTGTGTCCACTCAACCACGGCAGACGGGCAGGCAGGGCGCAGTGCAGATCTGGCTGTGTCCACTCACCCACGGCAGACGGGCAGGCAGGGCGCAGTGCGGATCTGGCTGTGTCCACTCACCCACGGCAGACAGGCAGGCAGGGCGCAGTGCGGATCTGGCTGTGTCCACTCACATACGGCAGACAGGCAGGAAGGGCGCAGTGCGGATCTGGCTGTGTCCACTCACCCACGGCAGATGGTAAGGCAAGGCGCAGTGTGGATCTGGCTTTGTCCACTCTCCCACGGGAGACCGGCAGGCAGGGCGCAGTGCGGATCTGGCTGTGTCCACTCACCCACGGCAGACGGGCAGGCAGGGCGCAGTGCGGATCTGGCTGAGTCCACTCACATACGGCAGACGGTCTGGAAGGGCGCAGTGCGGATCTGGCAGTGTCCACTCACCCACGGGAGATGGGCAGGCAGGGCGCAGTGCGGATCTGGCTATGTCCACTCTCCAACGGGAGACGGGCAGGCAGGGCGCAGTGCGGATCTGGATGTGTCCACTCACACACGGCAGACGGGCAGGCTGGCGCAATGCGGATCTGGCTGAGTCCACTCACCCACGGGAGATGGCGTGGCAAGGTGCAGTGTGGATCTGGCTGTGTCCACTCACCCACGGGAGACGGGCAGAGAGGGTGCTGTGTGGATCTGACAATGTACACTGACCCACGGCAGACGAGCAGGCAGGGCGCAATGCGGATCTGGCTGTGTCCACTCACCCACTGCAGACGGTCAGGAAGGGCGCAGTGCGATTCTGGCTGTGTCCACTCACCCACGGGAGACGGGCAGGCAGGGCGCAGTGTGGATCTGGCTGTGTCTATTCACCCACGGCATACGATTAGGCAGGGCGCAGTGCGGATCTGGCTGTGTCCACTCACCCACGGGAGACGGGCAGGCAAGGCGTAGTGTGGATCTGGGTGTGTCCACTCACCCACGGGAGACGGGCAAAGAGGGTGCTGTGTGGATCTGCCTATGTACACTGACCCACGTCAGACGGGCATGCAGGGCGCAGTGCGAATCTGGCTGTGTCCAATCAACCACGGCAGACGGGCAGGCAGGGCGCAGTGTGGATCTGGCTGTGTCCACTCACCCATGGGAGATGGGCAGGCAAGGCGCAGTGTGGATCTGGCTGTGTCCACTCACCCACGGGAGACGGGCAGAGAGGGTGCAGTGTGGTTCTGGCTATATCCACAGACCCACGGCAGACAGGCAGGGAGGGCGCAGTGCGGATCTCGCTGTGTCCACTCAACCACGGCAGACGGGCAGGCAGGGCGCAGTGCAGATCTGGCTGTGTCCACTCACCCACGGCAGACGGGCAGGCAGGGCGCAGTGCGGATCTGGCTGTGTCCACTCACCCACGGCAGACGGTCTGGCAGGGCGCAATGCGGATCTGGCTGTGTCCACTCTCCCACGGGAGACGGGCAGGCAGGGCGCAGTGCGGATCTGGCTGTGTCCACTCACCCACGGCAGACGGGCAGGCAGGGCGCAGTGCGGATCTGGCTGTGTCCACTCACCCACGGCAGACGGTCAGGCAGGGCGCAGTGCGGATCTGGCTGTGTCCACTCACCCACGGGAGACGGGCAGGCAAGGCGTAGTGTGGATCTGGGTGTGTCCACTCACCCACGGGAGACGGGCAAAGAGGGTGCTGTGTGGATCTGCCTATGTACACTGACCCACGTCAGACGGGCATGCAGGGCGCAGTGCGAATCTGGCTGTGTCCAATCAACCACGGCAGACGGGCAGGCAGGGCGCAGTGTGGATCTGGCTGTGTCCACTCACCCATGGGAGATGGGCAGGCAAGGCGCAGTGTGGATCTGGCTGTGTCCACTCACCCCCGGGAGACGGGCAGAGAGGGTGCTGTGTGGTTCTGGCTATATCCACAGACCCACGGCAGACAGGCAGGGAGGGCGCAGTGCGGATCTCGCTGTGTCCACTCAACCACGGCAGACGGGCAGGCAGGGCGCAGTGCAGATCTGGCTGTGTCCACTCACCCACGGCAGACGGGCAGGCAGGGCGCAGTGCGGATCTGGCTGTGTCCACTCACCCACGGCAGACGGGCAGGCAGGGCGCAGTGCGGATCTGGCTGTGTCCACTCACATACGGCAGACAGGCAGGAAGGGCGCAGTGCGGATCTGGCTGTGTCCACTCACCCACGGCAGATGGTAAGGCAAGGCGCAGTGTGGATCTGGCTTTGTCCACTCTCCCACGGGAGACGGGCAGGCAGGGCGCAGTGCGGATCTGGCTGTGTCCACTCACCCACGGCAGACGGGCAGGCAGGGCGCAGTGCGGATCTGGCTGTGTCCACTCACATACGGCAGACAGGCAGGAAGGGCGCAGTGCGGATCTGGCTGTGTCCACTCACCCACGGCAGATGGTAAGGCAAGGCGCAGTGTGGATCTGGCTTTGTCCACTCTCCCACGGGAGACGGGCAGGCAGGGCGCAGTGCGGATCTGGCTGTGTCCACTCACCCACGGCAGACGGGCAGGCAGGGCGCAGTGCGGATCTGGCTGTGTCCACTCACCCACGGCAGACGGTCAGGCAGGGCGCAGTGCGGATCTGGCGGTGTCCACTCACCCACGGGAGACGGGCAGGCAGGGCACAGTGCGGATCTAGCTGTGTCCACTCACATACGGCAGACAGGCAGGAAGGGCGCAGTGCGGATCTGGCTGTGTCGACTCACCCACGGCAGATGGTAAGGCAAGGCGCAGTGTGGATCTGGCTTTGTCCACTCAACCACGGCAGACATTCAGGCAGGGCGCAGTGCGGATCTGGCTGTGTCCACTCACCCACGGGAGACAGGTAGGCAAGGCGCAGTGTGTATCTGGCTGTGTCCACTCACCCACGGGAGACGGGCAGAGAGGGTGCTGTCCGGATCTGGCTATGTCCACTGACCCACGGCAGACGGGCAGGCAGGGCGCAGTGCGGATGTGGCTGTGTCCAATCACCCACGGGAGACGGGTAGGCAAGGCGCAGTGTGGATCTGGCTGTGTCCACTCACCCATGGGAGACGGGCAGAGAGGGTGCTGTGTTGATCTGGCTGTGTACACACACCCACGGGAGACGGGTAGGCAAGGCGCAGTGTTGATCTGGCTGTGTCCACTCACCCACGGGAGTCGGGCAGATTGGGTGCTGTGTGGATCTGGCTATGTCCACTGAACCACGGCATACGGGCAGGCAGGGCGCAGTGCGGATCTGGATGTGTCCACTCACCCACGGGAGACGGGCAGGCAAGGCGCAGTGTGGATCTGGCTGTGTCCACTCACCCACGGGAGACGGGCAAGGGGGTGCTGTATGTATCTGGCTATGTACACTGACCCACGGCAGACAAGCAGGCAGGGCGGTGTGCGGATCTGGCTGTGTCCACTAACCCACGGGAGACGGGCAGGCAGGGTGCAGTGCGGATCTGGCTGTGTCCACTCACCCACGGGAGACGGGCAGGCAGGGCGCAGTGCGGATCAGGCTGTGTCCACTCACCCACGGCAGACGGGCAGGCAAGGCGCAGTGTGGATCTGGCTGTGTCCACTCACCCACGGGAGACGGGCAGAAAGGGCGCTGTGTGGATCTGGCTCTGTCCACTGACCCACAGCAGACGGGAAGGCAGGGCGCAGTGCGGATCTGGCTGTGTCCAATCACCCACGGGAGACGGGCAGGCAGGGCGCAGTGCGGATCTGGCTGTGTCCACTCACCCACGGGAGACGGGCAGAGAGGGTGCTGTGTGGATCTGGCTATGTCCACTGACCCACGGCAGACGGGCAGGCAGGGCGCAGTGCGGATCTGGCTGTGTCCACTCACCCACGGGAGACGGGCAGGCAGGGCGCAGTGTGGATCTGGCTGTGTCCACTCACCCACGGGAGACGGGCAGGCAAGGCGCAGTGTGGATCTGGCTGTGTCCACTCACCCACGGGAGACGGGCAGAAAGGGCGCTGTGTGGATCTTGCTCTGTCCACTGACCCACGGCAGACGGGAAGGCAGGGCGCAGTGCGGATCTGGCTGTGTCCAATCACCCACGGCAGACGGGCAGGCAGGGCGCAGTGCTGATCTGGCAGTGTCCACTCACCCACGGCAGACGGTCAGGCAGGGCGAGTGCGGATCTGGCTGTGTCCAGTCACCCTTGGGAGACGGGTAGGCAGGGCGCAGTGTGGATCTGGCTGTGTCCACTGACCCATGCAGACGGGCAGGCAGGGCGAAGTGCGGATTTGGCTGTGTCAACTCACCCACGGCAGACGGGCAGGCAGGGCGCAGTGCGGATCTGGCTGTGTCCACTCACCCACGGGAGATGGGCAGGCAAGGCGCAGTGTGGATCTAGCTGTGTCCACTCACCCACGGGAGACGGGCAGAGAGGGTGCTGTGTGGATCTGGCTATGTCCACTAACTAACTGCAGACGGGCAGGCAGGGCGCAGTGCGGACCAGGCTTTGTACACTCACCCACGGCATACGGTCATGCAGGGCGCAGTGCAGATCTGGCTGTGTCCAATCACCCACGGAAGACGGGCTGGCAGGGCGCAGTGCGGATCCTGCTGTGTCCACTCACCCACCGGAGACGGGCAGGCAAGGCGCAGTGTGGATCTGGCTGTGTCTACTCACTCACGGGAGACGGGCCAGAGGGTGCTGTGTGGATTTGGCTATATCCACTGACCCACGGCAGACGGGCAGGCAGGGCGCAGTGCGGATCTGGCTGTGTCCACTCACCCACGGGAGACGGGCAGGCAGGGGGCAGTGCGGATCTGGCTGTGTCCACTCACCCACGGGAGACGGGCAGGCAGGGCGCAGTGCGGATCTGGCTGTGTCCACTCACCCACGGGAGACGGGCAGGCAGGGAGCAGTGCGGATCTGGCTGTGTCCACTCACCCACGGCTGACGGGCAGGCAGGGCGCAGTGCGGATCTGGCTGTGTCCACTCACCCACGGGAGACGGGCAGGCAGGGGGCAGTGCGGATCTGGCTGTGTCCACTCACCCACGGGAGACGGGCAGGCAGGGAGCAGTGTGGATCTGGCTGTGTCCACTCACCCACGGGAGACGGGCAGAAAGGGCGCTGTGTGGATCTTGCTCTGTCCACTGACCCACGGCAGACGGGAAGGCAGGGCGCAGTGCGGATCTGGCTGTGTCCAATCACCCACGGCAGACGGGCAGGCAGGGCGCAGTGCTGATCTGGCAGTGTCCACTCACCCACGGCAGACGGTCAGGCAGGGCGAGTGCGGATCTGGCTGTGTCCAGTCACCCTTGGGAGACGGGTAGGCAGGGCGCAGTGTGGATCTGGCTGTGTCCACTGACCCATGCAGACGGGCAGGCAGGGCGAAGTGCGGATTTGGCTGTGTCAACTCACCCACGGCAGACGGGCAGGCAGGGCGCAGTGCGGATCTGGCTGTGTCCACTCACCCACGGGAGATGGGCAGGCAAGGCGCAGTGTGGATCTAGCTGTGTCCACTCACCCACGGGAGACGGGCAGAGAGGGTGCTGTGTGGATCTGGCTATGTCCACTAACTAACTGCAGACGGGCAGGCAGGGCGCAGTGCGGACCAGGCTTTGTACACTCACCCACGGCATACGGTCATGCAGGGCGCAGTGCAGATCTGGCTGTGTCCAATCACCCACGGAAGACGGGCTGGCAGGGCGCAGTGCGGATCCTGCTGTGTCCACTCACCCACCGGAGACGGGCAGGCAAGGCGCAGTGTGGATCTGGCTGTGTCTACTCACTCACGGGAGACGGGCATAGAGGGTGCTGTGTGGATCTGGCTATATCCACTGACCCACGGCAGACGGGCAGGCAGGGCGCAGTGCGGATCTGGCTGTGTCCACTCACCCACGGGAGACGGGCAGGCAGGGGGCAGTGCGGATCTGGCTGTGTCCACTCACCCACGGGAGACGGGCAGGCAGGGTGCAGTGCGGATCTGGCTGTGTCCACTCACCCACGGGAGACGGGCAGGCAGGGAGTAGTGCGGATCTGGCTGTGTCCACTCACCCACGGCTGACGGGCAGGCAGGGCGCAGTGCGGATCTGGCTGTGTCCACTCACCCACGGGAGACGGGCAGGCAGGGGGCAGTGCGGATCTGGCTGTGTCCACTCACCCACGGGAGACGGGCAGGCAGGGCGCAGTGCGGATCTGGCTGTGTCCATTCACCCACGGCAGACGGGTAGGCAGGGCGCAGTGCGGATCTGGCTGTGTCCACTCACCCATGGGATACGGGGAGAGAGGGTGCTGTGTGGATCTGGCTATGTCCACTGACCGACGGCAGATGGGCAGGCAGGGCGCAGTGCGGATCTGGCTGTGTCCAATCACCCACAGCAGACGGGCAGGCAGGGCGCAATGAGGATCTAGCTGTGTCCACTCACCCACAGCAGACGGTCAGGCAGGGCGCAGTGCAGATCTGGCTGTGTCCACTCACCCACGGGAGACGGGTAGGGAAGGCGCAGTGTGGATCTGGCTGTGTCAACTCACCCACGGGAGACGTGCAGAGAGGGTGCTGTGTGGATCTGGCTATGTCCACTGACCCATGGCAGATGGGTTGGCAGGGCGCAGTGCGGATCTGGCTGTGTCCACTCACCCACGGCAGACGGGCAGGCAGGGCGCAGTGCAGATCTGGCTGTGTCCACTCACCAACGGGAGACGGGTAGGCAAGTCGCAGTGTGGATCTGGCTGTGTCCAATGACCCACGGCAGACGGGCAGGCAGGGCGCAGTGCGGATATGGCTGTGTCCACTCACCCACGGCAGACGGTCAGGCAGGGCGCAGTGCGGATCTGGCTGTGTCCACTCACCCACGGGAAACGGGTAGGCAAGGCGCAGTGTGGATCTTGCTGTGTCCACTCACCCACGGGAGAGGGGCAGAGAGGGTGCTGTGTGGATCTGGCTATGTACACTGACTCACGCCCGACGGGCAGGAAGGGCGCAGTGCGGATGTGGCAGTGTCCACTCACCCACGGCAGACGGGCAGGCAGGGCGCAGTGCAGATCTGGCTGTGTCCACTCACCCACGGCAGACGGGCAGTCAGGGCGCAGTGCGGATCTGGCTGTGTCCACTCACCCACGGCAGACGGGCAGGCAGGGCGCAGTGCGGATCTGGCTGTGTCCACTCACCCACGGCAGATGGGCAGGCAGGGCGCAGTGCGGATCTGGCTGTGTCCACTCACCCACGGGAGAAAGGCAGGCAGGGCGCAGTGCGGATCTGGCTGTGTCCTCTCACCCAAAGGAGACGGGCAGGTAAGGCGCACTGTGGATCTGGCTGTGTCCACTCACCCACAGGAGACGGGCAGAGAGGGTGCTGTGTGGATATGGCTATGTCCACTGACCCACGCAGACTGGAAGAGAGGGTGCTGTGTGGATCTGGCTGTTAAACTCACCCACGGGATACGGGCAGGCAAGGCGCAGTGTGTTTCTGGCTGTGTCCACTCACCCACGGGAGACGGGCAGAGAGGGTGCTGTGTGGATCTGGCTATGTCCACTGACAGACAGCAGACGGGCAGGCAGGTCGTGGTGCGGGTCTGGCTTTGTCCACTCACCCACGGCAGACGGGCAGGCAGGGTGCAGTGCGGATCTGGCTGTGTCCACTCACCCAAGGAAGACGGGCAGGCAGGGCGCAGTTAAGATCTGGCTGTGTCCACTCACCCACGGAAGATGGGCAGGCAAGGCGCAGTGTGGATCTGGCTGTGTCCACTCACCCACGGGAGACGGGCAGAGAGGGTGCTGTGTGGATCTGGCTATGTCCACTGACCCACGGCAGACGGGCACGCAGGCGCAGTGCGGATCTGGCTGTGTACACTCACCCACGTCTGACGGGCAGGCAGGGGGCAGTGCGGATCTGGCTGTGTCCACTCACCCACGGGAGACGGGCAGGCAAGGCGCAGTGTGGATCTGGCTGTGTCCACTCACCCACGGGAGACGGGCAGAGAGGGTGCTGTGTGGATCTGGCTATGTCCACTGACCCACGGCAGACGGGCAGGCAGGGCGCAGTGCGTATCTGGCTGTGTCCACTCACCCTGGGGAGACGGGTAGGCAAGGCGCAGTGCGGATCTGGCTGTGTCTACTCACCCACGAGAGACGGGCAGGCAGGGCGCAGTGCGATCTGGCGGTGTCCACTCACCTACGGGAGACGGGCAGGCAGGGCGCAGTGCGGATCTGGCTGTGTCCAATCACCCAAGGCAGACGGGCAGGCAGGGTGCAGTGCGGATCTAGCTGTGTCCACTCACTCACGGGAGACAGGCAGGCAGGGCGCAGTGTGGATCTGGCTGTGTCCACTCACCCACGGCAGACGGTCAGGCAGGGCGCAGTGCGGATCTGGCTGTGTCCACTCACCCACGGGAGACGGGCAGGCAGGGCGCAGTGCGGATCTGGCTGTGTCCACTCACCAACGGCAGACGGTCAGACAGGGCGCAGTGCGGATCTGGCTGTGTCCACTCACCCACGGGAGACGGGCAGGCAGGGCGCAGTGCGGATCAGGCTGTGTCCACTCACACACGAGAGACGGGCAGGCAGGGCGCAGTGCAAATCTGGCTGTGTCCACTCACCCACGGGAGACGGGCAGAGAGGGTGCTGTGTGGATCTGGCTATGTCCACTGTCCCACGGCAGACGGGCAGGCAGGGCACAGTGCGGATCAGGCTGTGTTCACTAACCCACGGCAGATGGTCAGGCAGGGCGCAGTGCGGATCTGGCTATGTCCACTCACAACGGGAGAGGGGCAGGCAAGGTGCAGTGTGGATCTGGCTGTGTCTACTCACCCACGGGACATGGGCAGAGAGGGTGCTGTGTGGATCTGGCTATGTTCACTGACCCACGGCAGATGGGCAGGCAGGGACCAGTGCAGATCTGGCTGTGTCCACTCACCCACGGCAGACGGGCCGGCAGGGCGCAGTGTGGATCTTGCTGTGTCCAATCACCCACGGGAGATGGGCAGAGAGGGTGCTGTGTGGATCTGGCTATGTCCACTGACCCAAGGCAAACGGGCAGGCAGGGCGCAAAGCGGATCTGGCTATGTCCACTCACCCACGGCAAACGGGCAGTCAGGGTGCAATGCGGATCTTGCTGTGTCCACTCACCCACGGGAGACGGGCAGGCAGGGCGCAGTGCGGATCTGGATGTGTCCACTCACCCACGGGAGACGTTCAGGAAGGGCGCAGTGCGGATCTGGCTGTGTCTACTCACCCACGAGAGACGGGCAGGCATTGCGCAGTGCGATCTGGCTGTGTCCACTCACCCACGGGAGACGGGCAGACAGAGCGCAGTGCGGATCTGGCTGTGTCCACTCACCCACGGGAGACGGGCAGGCAAGGTGCAGTGTGGATATGGCTGTGTCCAATCACCCACGTTAGACGGGTAAAGAGGGTGCTGTGCGTATCTGGCTATGTCCACTGACCCACAGCAGACGGGCAGGCAGGGCGCAGTGCGGATCTGGCTGTGTCCACTCACCCTGGGGAGACAGGTAGGCAAGGCGCAGTGCATATCTGGCTGTGTCTACTCACCCACGAGAGACGGGCAGGCAGGGCGCAGTGCGTTCTGGTTGTGTCCACTCACACACGGGAGACGGGCAGGCAGGGCGCAGTGCGGATCTGGCTGTGTCCAATCACCCATGGCAGACGGGCAGGCAGGGTGCAGTACGGATCTGGCTGTGTCCACTCACCCACGGGAGACTGGCAGGCAGGGCGCAGTGTGGATCTGGCTGTGTCCACTCTCCCATGCGAGACGGGCAGGCAGGGCGCAGTGCGGATCTGGCTGTGTCCATTCACCCTCGGGAGACGGACATAGAGGGTGCTGTGTGGATCTGGCTATGTCCACTGACCCACGGCAGACTGGCAGGCAGGGCGCAGTGTGGATCTGGCTGTGTCCACTCACCCATGCGAGACGGGCAGAGAGGGTGCTGTGTGGATCTGGCTGTGTCCAATCACCCACGGCACACGAGCAGGCAGGGCGCAGTGCGGATCTGGCTGTGTCCACTCACCCACGGGAGACGGGTAGAGAGGGAGCTTGTGTATCTGGCTATGTCTACTGACCCACGGCAGACGGGCAGGCAGGGCGCAGTGCGGATCTGGCTGTGTCCACTCACCCACGGCAGACGGGCAGGCAGGGCGAAGTGCGGATCTGGCTGTGTCCACTCACCCACGGGAGATGGGCAGGCATGGCGCAGAGTGGATCTGGCTGTGTCCACTCACCCACGGGAGACGGGCAAGCAGGGCGCAGTGCGGATCTGTCTGTGTCCACTCACCCAAGGCAGACGGTCAGGCAGGGCGCAGTGCGGATCTGGCTGTGTCCACTCAGCCAAGGGAGACGGGCAGGCAAAGCGCAGTGTGGATCTGGCTGTGTCCACTCACCCATGGGAGACTGGCATTCAGGGTGCTGTGTGGATCTGGCTATGTCCACTGATCCACGGCAGACGGGCAGGCAGGGCGCAGTGCGTATCTCGCTGTGTCCACTCACCCACGGCAGACGGTCAGGCAGGGCGCAGTGCGGATCTGGTTGTGTCCACTCACCCACAGGAGTGGGCAGGCAGTGCGCAGTGTGGATCTGGCTCTGTCCACTCATCCACGGGAGACGGGCAGGCAGGGCTCAGTGCGGATCTGGCTGTGTCCACTCACCCACGGCAGACGGGCATGCAGGGCGCAGTGCGGATCTGGCTGTGTCCACTCACCCACGGGAGACGGGCAGGCAAGGCGCAGTGTGGATCCTGCTGTGTCAACTCACCCACGGAGACGGGCAGAAAGGGCGCTGTGTGAATCTGGGTATGTCCACTGACCCACGGGAGACAGGCAGGCAGGGCGCAGTGCGGATCTGGCTGTGTCCACTCACCCACGACAGACGTTCAGGAAGGGCGCAGTGCGGATCTGGCTGTGTCCACTCACCCATGGGTGACGGGCAGGCAGGGCGCAGTGCGGATCCAGCTGTGTCGATTCACCCACGGGAGACGGTCAGACAGGGCGCAGTGCAGATCTGGCTGTGTCCACTCACTCACGGGAGACGGGCAGGCAAGGCGCAGTGCGGATCTGGCTGTGTCCACTCACCCACGAGAGATGGCCAGGCAGGGCACAGTGCGGATCTGGCTGTGTCCACTCACCCACGGCAGACGGGCACACAGGGCGCTGTGCGGATCTGGCTGTGTCCACTCTCCCACGGGAGACGGGCAGGCAAGGCGCAGTGTGGATATAGCTGTGTCCACTCACCCACGGGAGACTGGCAGAGAGGGTGCTGTGTGGATCTGGCTATGTCCACTTACCCACGGCAGATGGGCAGGCAGGGCGCAGTGCGGATCTGGCTGTGTCCAATCACCCACGGCAGACCGGCAGGCAGGGCGCAGTGTGGATCTGGCTGTGTCCACTCACCCACGGCAGACGGGAAGGCAAGGCACAGTGTGGATCTGGCTGTGTCCACTCACCCACGGTAGACGGCTTGTCAAGGCGCAGTGCGGATCTGGCTGTGTCCACTCACCCACGGGAGATGGGCAGGCAGGGCGCAGTGCGGATCTGGCTGTGTCCACTCACCCACGGGAGACGGGTAGGGAAGGCGCAGTGTGGATCTGGCTGTGTCCACTCACCCACGGGAGACGGGCAGATAGTGTGCTGTGTGGATCTGGCTATGTCCACTGACCCACGGCAGACGGGCAGGCAGGGCGCAGGGTGAATCTGGCTGTGTCCACTCACCCACGGCAGACGGGTAGGCAGCGCGCAGTTCGGATATGGCTGTGTCCACTCACCTACGGGAGACGGGCAGGCAAGGCGCAGTGTGGATCTGGCTGTGTCCACTGACCCACGGGAGACCGGCAGAGAGGGTGCTGTGTGGATCTGGCTATGTCCACTGACCCACGGCAGACGGGCAGGCAGGGCGCAGTGCGGATCTGGCTGTGGCCACTCACCCACGGCAGACGGGCAGGCAGGGCGCAGTGCGGATCTGGCTGTGTCCACTCACCCACGGCAGACGGTCAGGCAGGGCGCAGTGCGGATCTGGCGGTGTCCACTCACCCACGGGAGACGGTCAGGCAGGGTGCAGTGCGGATCTGGCTGTGTCCACTCTCCCACGGGAGACGGGCAGGCAGGGCACAGTGCGGATCTGGCTGTGTCCACTCACATACGGCAGACAGGCAGGAAGGGCGCAGTGCGGATCTGGCTGTGTCCACTCACCCACGGCAGATGGTAAGGCAAGGCGCAGTGTGGATCTGGCTTTGTCCACTCAACCACGGCAGACATTCAGGCAGGGCGCAGTGCGGATCTGGCTGTGTCCACTCACCCACGGGAGACAGGTAGGCAAGGCGCAGTGTGTATCTGGCTGTGTCCACTCACCCACGGGAGACGGGCAGAGAGGGTGCTGTACGGATCTGGCTATGTCCACTAACCCACGGCAGACGGGCAGGCAGGGCGCAGTGCGGATGTGGCTGTGTCCAATCACCCACGGGAGACGGGTAGGCAAGGCGCAGTGTGGATCTGGCTATGTCCACTCACCCACGGGAGACGGGCAGAGAGGGTGCTGTGTTGATCTGGCTGTGTACACACACCCACGGGAGACGGGTAGGCAAGGCGCAGTGTTGATCTGGCTGTGTCCACTCACCCACGGGAGTCGGGCAGAGAGGGTGCTGTGTGGATCTGGTTATGTCCACTGACCCACGGCAGACGGGCAGGCAGGGCGCAGTGCGGATCTGGATGTGTCCACTCACCCACGGGAGACGGGCAGGCAAGGCGCAGTGTGGATCTGGCTGTGTCCAATCACCCACGGGAGATGGGCAAGGGGGTGCTGTATGTATCTGGCTATGTACACTGACCCACGGCAGACAAGCAGGCAGGGCGGTGTGCGGATCTGGCTGTGTCCACTAACCCACGGGAGACGGGCAGGCAGGGCGCAGTGCGGATCTGGCTGTGTCCACTCACCCACGGGAGACGGGCAGGCAGGGCGCAGTGCGGATCAGGCTGTGTACACTCACCCACGGCAGACGGGCAGGCAAGGCGCAGTGTGGATCTGGCTGTGTCCACTCACCCACGGGAGACGAGCAGAAAGGGCGCTGTGTGGATCTGGCTCTGTCCACTGACCCACGGCAGACGGGAAGGCAGGGCGCAGTGCGGATCTGGCTGTGTCCAATCACCCGCGGCAGACGGGCAAGCAGGGCGCAGTGCGGATCTGGCTGTGTCCACTCACCCACGGGAGACGGGCAGGCAGGGCGCAGTGCGGATCTGGCTGTGTCCACTCACCCACGGGAGACGGGCAGAGAGGGTGCTGTGTGGATCTGGCTATGTCCACTGACCCACGGCAGACGGGCAGGCAGGGCGCAGTGCGGATCTGGCTGTGTCCACTCACCCACGGGAGACGGGCAGGCAGGGCGCAGTGTGGATCTGGCTGTGTCCACTCACCCACGGGAGACGGGCAGGCAAGGCGCAGTGTGGATCTGGCTGTGTCCACTCACCCACGGGAGACGGGAAGAAAGGGCGCTGTGTGGATCTTGCTCTGTCCACTGACCCACGGCAGACGGGAAGGCAGGGCGCAGTGCGGATCTGGCTGTGTCCAATCACCCACGGCAGACGGGCAGGCAGGGCGCAGTGCTGATCTGGCTGTGTCCACTCACCCACGGCAGACGGTCAGGCAGGGCGCAGTGCGGATCTGGCTGTGTCCACTCACCCTTGGGAGACGGGTAGGCAGGGCGCAGTGTGGATCTGGCTGTGTCCACTGACCCATGCAGACGGGCAGGCAGGGCGAAGTGCGGATTTGGCTGTGTCAACTCACCCACGGCAGACGGGCAGGCAGGGCGCAGTGCGGATCTGGCTGTGTCCACTCACCCACGGGAGACGGGCAGGCAGGGCACAGTGCGGATCTGGCTGTGTCCACTCACCCACGGGAGACGGGCAGGCAAGGCGCAGTTTGGATCTGGCTGTGTCAACTGACCCACGCAGACGGGCAGGCAGGGCGAAGTGCGGATTTGGCTGTGTTAACTCACCCACGGCAGACGGGCAGGCAGGGCGCAGTGCGGATCTGGCTGTGTCCACTCACCCACGGGAGACGGGCAGGCAAGGCGCAGTGTGGATCTGGCTGTGTCCACTCACCAAAGGGACACGGGCAGAGAGGGTGCTGTGTGGATCTGGCTATGTCCACTGACCCACGGCAGAGGGGCAGGCAGGGCGCAGTGCGGATCTCGCTGTGTCAAATCACCCACGGCAGACGGTCAGGCAGGGTGCAGTGCGGATCTGGCTGTGTCCACTCACCCACGGGAGACGGGCAGGAAAGGCGCACTGTTGATCTGGCTGTGACCACTCACCCACGGGAGACGGGCAGAGAGGGTGCTTTGTGGATGTAGCTATGTCCACTGACCCACGGCAGACGGGAAGGCCGGGTACAGTGCGGATCTGGCTTTGTCCAATCACCCATGGCAGACGGTCAGGCAGGGTGCAGTGCGGATCTGGCTGTGTCCACTCACCCAAGGGAGACGGGTAGGCAAGGCACAGTGTGGATCTGGCTGTGTCCACTCACCCACCTGAGTTGGGCAGAGAGGGTGCTGTGTGGATCTGGCTATGTCCACTGACCCACGGCAGACGGGCAGGCAGGGCGCAGTGCGGATCTGGCTGTGTCCACTCACCCACGGCAGACGGGCAGGCAAGGTGCAGTGTGGATCTGGCTATGTCCACACACCCACGGGAGACGGGCAGAAAGGGCGCTGTGTGGATCTGGCTATGTCCTCTGACCACAGCAGACAGGCAGGCAAGGCACAGTGTGGATCTGGCTGTGTCCACTCACCCACGGGAGACGGGTAGAGAGGGTGCTGTGTGGATCTGGCTATGTAAACTTACCCACGGCAGACGGGCAGGCAGGGCGCAGTGCGGATCTGGCTGAGTCCACTCACCCACGGCAGACGGTCAGGCAGGGCGCAGTGTGGATCTGGCGGTGTCCACTCACCCACGGGAGACGGGCAGGTAGGGCGCAGTGCGGATCTGGCTATGTCCACTCTCCCACGGGAGACGGGCAGGCAGGGCGCAGTGCGGATCTGGATGTGTCCACTCACACACGGCAGACAGGCAGGGAGGGCGCAATGCGGATCTGGCTGTGTCCACTCACCCATGGGAGACTGGCAGGCAAGGCGCAGTGTGGATATGGCTGTGTCCACTCACCCACGGGAGACGGGCAGAGAGGTTGCTGTGTGGATCTGGCTATGTCCACTGATCTACGGCAGACGGGCAGGGAGGGCGCAGTTCAGATCTGGCTGTGTCCACTCACCCACGGCATACGGGCAGGCTGGCGCAATGCGGATCTGGCTGTGTCCACTCACCCACGGGAGACGGCGAGGCATGGTGCAGTGTGGATCTGGCTGTGTCCACTCACCCACGGGAGACAGGCAGAGAGGGTGCTGTGTGGATCTGACTATGTACACTGACCCACGGCAGACGAGCAGGCAGGGCGCAATGCGGATCTGGCTGTGTCCACTCACCTACTGCAGACGGTCAGGAAGGGCGCAGTGCGGATCTGGCTGTGTCCACTCACCCACGGGAGACGGGCAGGCAGGGCGCAGTGCGGATCTGGCTGTGTCTACCTACCCACGGCAGACGATTAGGAAGGGCGCAGTGCGGATCTGGCTGTGTCCACTCACCCACGGGAGACGGGCAGGCAAGGCGTAGTGTGGATATGGCTGTGTGCACTCACCCACGGGAGACGGGCAGAGATGGTGCTGTGTGGATCTGGCTATGAACACTGACCACGGCAGACGGGTAGGCAGGGCGCAGTGTGAATCTGGGTGTGTCCACTCACCCACGGGAGACGGGCAAAGAGGGTCCTGTGTGGATCTGCCTATGTACACTGACCCACGTCAGACGGGCAGGCAGAGCGCAGTGCGGATCTGGCTGTGTCCAATCACCCACGGCAGACGGGCAGGCAGGGCGCAGTGCGGATCTGGCTGTGTCCAATCACCCACGGCAGACGGGCAGGCAGGGTCAGGGAGGATCTGGCTGCGTCCACTCACCCACGGCAGACGGTCAGGCAGGGCGCAGTGTGGATCTGGCTGTGTCCAATCACCCACGAGAGACGGGTAGGCAAGGCGCCGTGTGGATCTGGCTGTGTCCACTCACCCACGGGAGACGGGCAGAGAGGGTGCTGTGTGGATCTGGCTATGTCCACTGACCCACGGCAGACGGGCAGGCTGGGCGCTGTGCGGATCTGGCTGTGTCCACTCACCCACGGGGGACGGGCAGGCAGGGCGCAGTGCGGATCTGGCTGTGTCCACTCACCCATGGGAGATGGGCAGGAAAGGCGCAGTGCGGATCTGGCTGTGTCCACTCACCCACGGGAGACGGGCAGAGAGGTTGCTGTGTGGATCTGGCTATGTCCACAGACCCACGGCAGACGGGCAGGGAGGGCGCAGTGCGGATCTCGCTTTGTCCACTCACCCACGGCCGACGGGCAGGCAGGGCGCAGTGCGGATCTGGCTGTGTTAACTCACCCACGTTAGACGGGCAGGCAGGGCGTAGTGCGGATCTGGCTGTGTCCACTCACCCACGGGAGACGGGTAGGCAAAGCGTAATGTGGATCTGGCTGTGTTAACTCACCCACGGCAGACGGGCAGGCAGGGCGCAGTGCGGATCTGGCTGTGTCCAGTCACACACGGCAGACGGGCAGGCAGGGCGCAGTGCAGATCTGGCTGTGTCCACTCACCCACGGGAGACGGGCAGAGAGGGTGCTGTGTGGATCTGGCTGTGTCCACTCACCCACGGAAGACGGGCAGGCAGGGTGCCGTGTGGATCTGGCTGTGTCCACTCACCCACGGGAGACGGGCAGGCAAGGTGCACTGTGGATCTTGCTGTGACCACACACCAACGGGAGACGGGCAGAGAGGGTGCTGTGTGGATCTAGCTATGTCCACTAATCCACGGCAGACGGGCAGCAGGGCGCAGTGCGGATCTGGCTGTGTTAACTCACCCACAGCAGACGGGCAGGCAGGGCGCAGTGCGGATCTGGCTGTGTCCACTCACCTACGGGAGACCGGTAGGCAAAGCGTAATGTGGATCTGGCTGTGTCCACTAACCCACGGGAGACGGGCAGAGAGGGTGCTGTGTGGATCTGGCTATGTCAACTGACCCACGGCAGACGGGCAGGCAGGGCGCAGTGCGGATCTGGCTGTGTCCACTCACCCACGGGAAACGGACAGGCAGGGCGCAGTGCGGATCTGGCTGTGTCCACTCACCCACGGGAGACGGGCAGGCAGGGCGCAGTGCGGATCTGGCTGTGTCCACTCACCCACGGGAGACGGGCAGGCAGGGCGCAGTGTGGATCTGGCTGTGTCCACTCACCTACGGGAGACGGGTAGGCAAAGCGTAATGTGGATCTGGCTGTGTTAACTCACCCACGGCAGACGGGCAGGCAGGGCGCAGTGCGGATCTGGCTGTGTCCACTCACCCACGGGAGATGGGCAGGCAAGGCGCAGTGTGGATCTGGCTGTGTCCACTCACCCACGGGAGACGGGCAGAGAGGGTGCTGTGTGGATCTGGCTTTGTCCACTGACCCACGGCAGACGGGCAGGCAGGGCGCAGTGCGGATCTGGCTGTGTCCAGTCACCCACGGCAGACAGGCAGGCAGGGCGCAGTGCAGATCTGGCTGTGTCCACTCACCTACGGGAGACGGGCAGAGAGGGTGCTGTGTGTATCTAGCTATGTCCACTGACCCACGGCAGACGGGCAGGTAGGGCGCGGTGCGGATCTGGCTGTGTTAACTCACCCACGGCAGACGGGCAGGCAGGGCGCAGGGCGGATCTGGCTATGTCCACTGACCCACGGGAGACAGGCAGAGAGGGTGCTGTGTGGATCTGGCTATGTCCATTGACCCAGAGCAGACGGGCAGGTAGGGCGCACTGTGGATCTGGCTGTGTCCACTCTCCCACGGCAGACGGGCAGGCAAGGCGCAGTGTGGATCTGGCTGTGTCCACTCACCCACGGGAGACGGGCAGGAAAGGCGCACTGTTGATCTGGCTGTGACCACTCACCCACGGGAGACGGGCAGAGAGGGTGCTTTGTGGATGTAGCTATGTCCACTGACCCACGGCAGACGGGAAGGCCGGGTACAGTGCGGATCTGGCTTTGTCCAATCACCCATGGCAGACGGTCAGGCAGGGTGCAGTGCGGATCTGGCTGTGTCCACTCACCCAAGGGAGACGGGTAGGCAAGGCACAGTGTGGATCTGGCTGTGTCCACTCACCCACCTGAGTTGGGCAGAGAGGGTGCTGTGTGGATCTGGCTATGTCCACTGACCCACGGCAGACGGGCAGGCAGGGCGCAGTGCGGATCTGGCTGTGTCCACTCACCCACGGGAGACGGGTAGGCAAGGCACAGTGTGGATCTGGCTGTGTCCACTCACCCACCTGAGATGGGCAGAGAGGGTGCTGTGTGGATCTGGCTATGTCGACTGACCCACGGCAGACGGGCAGGCAGGGCGCAGTGCGGATCTGGCTGTGTCCACTCACCCACGGGAGACGGGCAGGCAAGGTGCAGTGTGGATCTGGCTATGTCCACACACCCACGGGAGACGGGCAGAAAGGGCGCTGTGTGGATCTGGCTATGTCCTCTGACCACAGCAGACAGGCAGGCAAGGCACAGTGTGGATCTGGCTGTGTCCACTCACCCACGGGAGACGGGTAGAGAGGGTGCTGTGTGGATCTGGCTATGTAAACTTACCCACGGCAGACGGGCAGGCAGGGCGCAGTGCGGATCTGGCTGAGTCCACTCACCCACGGCAGACGGTCAGGCAGGGCGCAGTGTGGATCTGGCGGTGTCCACTCACCCACGGGAGACGGGCAGGTAGGGCGCAGTGCGGATCTGGCTATGTCCACTCTCCCACGGGAGACGGGCAGGCAGGGCGCAGTGCGGATCTGGATGTGTCCACTCACACACGGCAGACAGGCAGGGAGGGCGCAATGCGGATCTGGCTGTGTCCACTCACCCATGGGAGACTGGCAGGCAAGGCGCAGTGTGGATATGGCTGTGTCCACTCACCCACGGGAGACGGGCAGAGAGGTTGCTGTGTGGATCTGGCTATGTCCACTGATCTACGGCAGACGGGCAGGGAGGGCGCAGTTCAGATCTGGCTGTGTCCACTCACCCACGGCATACGGGCAGGCTGGCGCAATGCGGATCTGGCTGTGTCCACTCACCCACGGGAGACGGCGAGGCATGGTGCAGTGTGGATCTGGCTGTGTCCACTCACCCACGGGAGACAGGCAGAGAGGGTGCTGTGTGGATCTGACTATGTACTCTGACCCACGGCAGACGAGCAGGCAGGGCGCAATGCGGATCTGGCTGTGTCCACTCACCTACTGCAGACGGTCAGGAAGGGCGCAGTGCGGATCTGGCTGTGTCCACTCACCCACGGGAGACGGGCAGGCAGGGCGCAGTGCGGATCTGGCTGTGTCTACCTACCCACGGCAGACGATTAGGAAGGGTGCAGTGCGGATCTGGCTGTGTCCACTCACCCACGGGAGACGGGCAGGCAAGGCGTAGTGTGGATATGGCTGTGTGCACTCACCCACGGGAGACGGGCAGAGATGGTGCTGTGTGGATCTGGCTATGAACACTGACCCACGGCAGACGGGTAGGCAGGGCGCAGTGTGAATCTGGGTGTGTCCACTCACCCACGGGAGACGGGCAAAGAGGGTGCTGTGTGGATCTGCCTATGTACACTGACCCACGTCAGACGGGCAGGCAGAGCGCAGTGCGGATCTGGCTGTGTCCAATCACCCACGGCAGACGGGCAGGCAGGGCGCAGTGCGGATCTGGCTGTGTCCAATCACCCACGGCAGACGGGCAGGCAGGGTCAGGGAGGATCTGGCTGCGTCCACTCACCCACGGCAGACGGTCAGGCAGGGCGCAGTGTGGATCTGGCTGTGTCCAATCACCCACGAAAGACGGGCAGGCAAGGCGCCGTGTGGATCTGGCTGTGTCCACTCACCCACGGGAGACGGGCAGAGAGGGTGCTGTGTGGATCTGGCTATGTCCACTGACCCACGGCAGACGGGCAGGCTGGGCGCTGTGCGGATCTGGCTGTGTCCACTCACCCACGGGGGACGGGCAGGCAGGGCGCAGTGCGGATCTGGCTGTGTCCACTCACCCATGGGAGATGGGCAGGAAAGGCGCAGTGCGGATCTGGCTGTGTCCACTCACCCACGGGAGACGGGCAGAGAGGTTGCTGTGTGGATCTGGCTATGTCCACAGACCCACGGCAGACGGGCAGGGAGGGCGCAGTGCGGATCTCGCTTTGTCCACTCACCCACGGCCGACGGGCAGGCAGGGCGCAGTGCGGATCTGGCTGTGTTAACTCACCCACGGCAGACGGGCAGGCAGGGCGTAGTGCGGATCTGGCTGTGTCCACTCACCCACGGGAGACGGGTAGGCAAAGCGTAATGTGGATCTGGCTGTGTTAACTCACCCACGGCAGACGGGCAGGCAGGGCGCAGTGCGGATCTGGCTGTGTCCAGTCACCCACGGCAGACGGGCAGGCAGGGCGCAGTGCAGATCTGGCTGTGTCCACTCACCCACGGGAGACGGGCAGAGAGGGTGCTGTGTGGATCTGGCTGTGTCCACTCACCCACGGAAGACGGGCAGGCAGGGCGCAGTGTGGATCTGGCTGTGTCCACTCACCCACAAGAGACGGGCAGGCAGGGCGCAATGTGGATCTGGCTGTGTCCACTCACCCACGGGAGACGGGCAGAGAGGGTGCTGTGTGGATCTGGCTATGTCCACTGACCCAGGGCAGACGGGCAGGCAGGGCGCAGTGCGCATCTGGCTGTGTCCCCTCACCCACGGCAGACTGTCAGGCAGGGCGCAGTCTGGATGTGGATGTGTCCACTCACCCACGGAAGAGGGGCAGGCAGGGCGCAGTGCGGATCTGGCTGTGTCCACTCACCCACGGGAGACGGGCAGGCAGGGCGCAGTGCGGATCTGGCTGTGTCCACTCACCCACGGCAGACGGGCAGGCAGTGCGCAGTGTGGATCTGGCTGTGTCCAATCACCCATGGGTGACGGGCAGGCAGGGCGCAGTTTGGATCTGGCTGTGTCCACTCACCCACGGGAGACGGGCAGAGAGGGTGCTGTGTGGATCTGGCTATGTCCACTGACCCACGGCAGACGGGCAGGCAGGGCGCAGTGCAGATCTGGCTGTGTCCACTCACCCACGAGAGACGGGCAGGCAAGGCGCAGTGTGGATCTGGCTGTGTCCACTCACCCATGGGAGACGGGCAGAGAGGGTGCTGTGTGGATCTGGCTTTGTCCACTGACCCACGGCAGACGGGCAGGCAGGGCGCAGTGCGTATCTGGCAGTGTCCAGTCACCCACGGCAGACAGGCAGTCAGGGCGCAGTGCAGATCTGGCTGTGTCCACTCACCCACGGGAGACGGGCAGAGAGGGTGCTGTGTGGATCTAGCTATGTCCACTGACCCACGGCAGACGGACAGGTAGGGCGCGGTGCGGATCTGGCTGTGTTAACTCACCCACGGCAGACGGGCAGGCAGGGCGCTGTGCGGATCTGGCTGTGTCCACTCACCCACGGGAGACGGGCAGGCAAGGCGCAGTGTAGATCTGGCTGTGTCCACTCTCCCACGGGAGAAGGGCAGAGAGGGTGCTGTGTGGATCTGACTATGTACACTGATCCACGGCAGACGGGCAGGCAGGGCGCAATGTGGATCTTGCTGTGTCCACTCACCCACGGCAGACGGTCAGGAAGGGAGCAGTGCGGATCGGGCAGTGTCCACTCACCCACGGGAGACGGGCAGGCAGGGCGCAGTGCGGATCTGGCTGTGTCCACTCACCCACGGCAGACGATTAGGCAGGGCGCAGTGCGGATCTGGCTGTGTCCACTCACCCACGGGAGACGGGCAGGCAAGGCGTAGTGTGAATGTGGCTGTGTCCACTCTCCCACGGGAGACGGGCAGGCAGGGCGCAGTGCGGATCTGGCTGTGTCCTCTCACACACGGCAGACAGGCAGGCAGGGCGCAGTGCGGATCTGGCTGTGTCCACTCACCCATGGGAGACGGGCAGGCAAGGCGCAGTTGGATCTGGCTGTGTCCACTCACCCACGGGAGACGGGCAGAGAGGTTGCTGTGTGGATCTGGCTATGTCCACTGACCCACGGCAGACGGGCAAGCAGGGCGCAGTGCGGATGTGGCTGTGTCCAATCACCCACGGCAGACGGGAAGGCAGGGCGCAGTGCGGACCTGACTGTTTCCACTCACCCTCAGGAGACGGGTAGGCAAGGCGCAGTGTGGATCTGGCTGTGTCCACTCACCCACGTGAGATGGGCAGAGAGGGTGCTGTGTTGATCTGGCTGTGTCCACACACCCACGGGAGACGGGTAGGCAAGGCGCAGTGTTGATCTGGCTGTGTCCACTCACCCACGGGAGACGGGCAGAGAGGGTGCTGTGTGGATCTGGCTATCTCCACTAACCCACGGCAGACGGGCAGGCAGGGCGCAGTGCGGATCTGGCTTTGTCCACTCACCCATGGCAGACGGGCATGCAGGGCGCAGTGCGGATCTGGCTGTGTCCACTCCACCACGGGAGACGGGCAGGCAAGGCGCAGTGTGGATCTTGCTGTGTCCACTCACCCACGGGAGACGAGCAGAGAGGGTGCTGTGTGGATCTGACTATGTACACTGACCCACGGCAGACGGGCAGGCAGGGCACAGTGCGGATCTGGCTGTGTCCACTCAGCCACGGGAGACGGGCAGGCAGCGCGCAGTGCGGATCTGGCGGTGTCCACTCACCCACGGTAGACGGGCAGGCAGGGCGCAGTGCGGATCTGGCTAAGTCAACTCTCCCACCGTAGACGGGCAGGCAGGGCGCAGTGCGGATCTGGCTATGTCAACTCTCCCACGGGAGACGGGCAGGCAGCGCGCAGTGCGGATCTGGCTGTGTCCACTCACACACGGCAGACAGGCAGGCTCGGCGCAGTGCGGATCTGGCTGTGTCCACTTACCCATGGGAGAGGGGCAGGCAAGGTGTAGTGTGGATCTGGTTATGTCCACTGACCCACGGCAGACGGGCAGGCAGGGCGCAGTGCGGATCTGGCTGTGTCCAATCACACACGGCAGACGGGAAGGCAGGGCGCAGTGCGGATCTGGTTGTGTGCACTCACCCACGGGAGACGGGCAGGCAAGGCACTGTGTGGATTTGGCTGTGTCCACTCACGCACGGGAGACGGGCAGAGAGGGTGTTGTGTGGATCTGGCAATATCCACTGACCCACGGCAGACGGGCAGGCAGGGCGCAGTGCGGATCTGGCTGTGTCCACTCACCCACGGCAGACGGTCTGGCAGGGCGCAATGCGGATCTGGCTGTGTCCAATCACCCACGGCAGATGGGCAGGCAGGGCGCAGTGCGGATCTGGCTGTGTCCACTCACCCACGGCAGACGGTCAGGCAGGGCACAGTGCGGATCTGGCTGTGTCCACTCACCCACGGGAGACGGGTAGGCAAGGCGCAGTGTGGATCTGGCTGTGTCCAATCACCCACGGGAGATGGGCAGAGAGGGTGCTGTGTGGATCTGGCTATGTACACTGACCAACGGCAGACGGGCAGGCAGGGCGCAGTGCGGATCTGGCGGTTTCCACTCATCCACGGCAGACGGGCAGGCAGGGCACAGTGTGGATCTGGCTGTGTCCACTCACCCACGGGAGACGGGTAGGCAAGGCGCAGTGTGGATCTGGCTGTGTCCACTCAAGCACGGGAGAGGGGCAGAAAGGGTGCTGTGTGGATCTGGCTATGTCCACTGACCCACGGCAGACGGGTAGGCAGGGTGCAGTGAGGATCTGGCTATGTCCCCTCACCCACGGCAGACGGTCAGGCAGGGCGCAGTGCGGATCTGGCTGTGTCCACTCACCCACGGGAGACGGGTAGGCAAGGCGCACTGTGGATCTGGCTGTGTCCACTCACCCACGGGAGCCGGGCAGAGTGGGTGCTGTGTGGATTTGGCTATGTCCACTGACCTACAACAGACGGGCATGCAGTGTGCAGTGCGGATCTGGCTGTGTACAATCACCTACGGCAGACGGTCAGCCAGGGCGCAGTGCAGATCTGGCTGTGTCCACTCACCCACGGGAGACGGGTAGGAAGGCGCAGTGTTGATCTGGCTGTGTCCACTCACCCACGGGAGACGGGCAGAGAGGGTGCTGTGTGGATCTGGCTATGTCCACTGACCCACGGCATAGGGGCAGGCAGGGCGCAGTGTGGATCTGGCTGTGTACACTCACCCACGACAGACGGGCAGGCAGGGTGCAGTGCGGATCTGGCTGTGTCCACTCACCCACGGGAGACGGGCAGGCAAGGCGCAGTGTTGATCTGGCAGTGTCCACTCCAGCACGGGATATGGGCAGAGAGGGTGCTGTGTGGATCTGGCTATGTCTACTGACCCACGGCAGACGGGCAGGCAGGGCGCAGTGCGGATCTGGTTGTGTCCACTCACTCACGGCAGACAGTCAGGCAGAGCGCGGTGCGGATCTGGCGGTGTCCACTCACCCACGGGAGACGGGCAGGCAGGGCGCAGTGCGGATCTGGCTATGTCCACTCTCCCACGGGAGACGGGCAGGCAGGGCGCAGTGCGGATATGGCTGTGTCCACTCACACACGGCAGACAGGCAGGGAGGGCGCAGTGCGGATCTGGCTGTGTCCACTCACACATGGGAGACTGGCAGGCAAGGCGCAGTGTGGATTTGGCTGTGTCCACTCACCCACGGGAGACGGGCACAGATGTGGCTGTGTGGATCTGGCTATGTCCACTGATCCAGGGCAGACGGGCAGGGAGGGCGCAGTGCAGATCTCGCTGTGTCCACTCACCCACGGCAGACGGGCAGGCAGGTCGCAGTGCGGATCTGGCTGTGTCCACTCACCCACGGGAGACGGGCAGGCAAGGCGCAGTGTGGATCTGGCTGTGTCCACTCACCCACGGGAGACGGGCAGAGAGGGTGCTGTGTGGATCTGACTATGTACACTGACCCACGGCAGACGGGCAGGCAGGGCGCAATGTGGATCTGGCTGTGTCCACTCACCAACGGCAGACGGTCAGGAAGGGCGCAGTGCGGATCTGGCTGTGTCCAAACACCCACGGCAGACGGGCAGGCAGGGCGCAGTGCGGATCTGGCTGTGTCCACTCACCCACGGGAGACGGGCAGGCAGGGCGCAGTGTGGATCTGGCTGTGTCCACTCACACACGGTAGACGGGCAGAGAGGGTGCTGTGTGGATCTGGCTATGTACACTGACCCACGGCAGACGGCCAGGCAGAGCGCTGTGCTGATCTGGCTGTGTCCTCTCACCCACGGCAGACAGTCTGGAAGGGTGCAGTGCGGATCTGGCTGTGTCCACTGACCCACGGCAGACGGGCAGGCAGGGCGCAGTGCTGATCTGGCTGTGTCCACTCACCCACGGGAGACGGGCTGGCAAGGCGCAGTGTGGATCTGGCTGTGTCCACTCACCCACGGTAGACGGGCAGAGAGGGTGCTGTGTGGATCTGGCTATGTACACTGACCCACGGCAGACGGCCAGGCAGAGCGCTGTGCTGATCTGGCTGTGTCCACTCACCCACGGCAGACAGTCTGGAAGGGTGCAGTGCGGATCTGGCTGTGTCCACTGACCCACGGCAGACGGGCAGGCAGGGCGCAGTGCTGATCTGGCTGTGTCCACTCACCCACGGGAGACGGGCAGGCAAAGCGCAGTGTGGATCTGGCTGTGTCCACTCACCCACGGGAGACGGGCAGAGAGGGTGCCGTGTGGATCTGGCTATGTCCAGTGACACACGGCAAACGGGCAGGCCGGGCGCAGTGCGGATCTCGCGGTGTCCACTCACCCAAGGGAGACGGGCAGGCAGGGCGCAGTGCGGATCTGGCTGTGTCCACTCACCCAAGGGAGACGGGCAGGCAATGCGCAGTGTGGCTCTGGCTGTGTCCACTCACCCACGGGAGACGGGCAGAGAGGGTGCTGTGTGGTCTGGCTATGTCCACTGACCGACGGCCGAAGGGCAGGCAGGGCGCAGTGCGGATCTGGCTTTGTCCCCTCACCGACGGCAGACGGTCAGGCAGGGCGCAGTGCGGATCTGGCTGTGTCCACTCACCCACGGGAGACGGGCAGGCAGGGCGCAGTGCGGATCTGGCTTTGTCCACTCACCCACGGCAGATGGGCAGGCAGGGCGCAGTGCGTATCTGGCTGTGTCCACTCACCCACGGGAGACGGTCAGACAAGGCGCAGTGTGGATCTGGCTGTGTCCACTCACCCACGGGAGACGGGCAAGCGGGTGCTGTGTGGATCTGGCTATGTACACTGACCCATGGCAGACGGGCAGGCAGGGCGGTGTGCGTATCTGGCTTTGTCCACTCACCCATGGCAGTCGGTCAGGAAGGGCGCAGTGCGGATCTGGCTGTGTCCACTCACCCACGGGAGACGGGCAGGCAGGGTGCAGTGTGGATCTGGCTGTGTCCACTCACCCACGGGAGACGGGCAGGCAAGGTGCACTGTGGATCTTGCTGTGACCACACACCAACGGGAGATGGGCAGAGAGGGTGCTGTGTGGATCTAGCTATGTCCACTAACCCACGGCAGACGGGCAGCAGGGCGCAGTGCGGATCTGGCTGTGTTAACTCACCCACAGCAGACGGGCAGGCAGGGCGCAGTGCGGATCTGGCTGTGTCCACTCACCTACGGGAGACGGGTAGGCAAAGCGTAATGTGGATCTGGCTGTGTCCACTAACCCACGGGAGACGGGCAGAGAGGGTGCTGTGTGGATCTGGCTATGTCAACTGACCCACGGCAGACGGGCAGGCAGGGCGCAGTGCGGATCTGGCTGTGTCCACTCACCCACGGGAAACGGGCAGGCAGGGCGCAGTGCGGATCTGGCTGTGTCCACTCACCCACGGGAGACGGGCAGGCAGGGCGCAGTGCGGATCTGGCTGTGTCCACTCACCCACGGGAGACGGGCAGGCAGGGCGCAGTGTGGATCTGGCTGTGTCCACTCACCCACGGGAGACGGGCAGGCAAGTCGCAGTGTGGATCTGGCTGTGTCCACTCACCCACGGGAGACGGGCAGAAAGGGCGCTGTGTGGATCTGGCTATGTCCACTGACCCACGGCACATGGGAAGGCAGGGCGCAGTGCGGATCTGGCTGTGTCCAATCACCCACGGCAGACGGGCAGGCAGGGCGCAGTGCGGATCTGGCTGTGTCCACTCACCCACGGCAGACGGTCAGGCAGGGCGTAGTGCGGATATGGCTGTGTCCACTCACCCACGGGAGACGGCCAGGCAAGGCGCACTGAGGATCTGGCTGTGTCCACTCACCCACGGCAGAGAAGCAGGCAGGGCGCAGTGCGGATCTGGCTGTGTCCACTCACCCACGGGAGACGGGCAGGCAGGGCGCAGTGCGGATCTGGCTGTGTCCACTCACCCATGGCAGACGGGCAGGCAGGGCGCAGTGTGGTTCTGGCTGTGTCCACTCACCCACGGGAGACGGGCAATCAAGTCGCAGTGCGGATCTGGCTGTGTCCACTCACCCACTGGAGACGGGCAGGCAAGGCGCAGTGTGGATCTGGCTGTGTCCACTCACCCACGGGAGACGGGCAGAGAGTGTGCTGTGTGGATCTGGCTATGTCCACTGACCCACAGCAGACAGGCAGGCAGGGCGTAGTGCGGATCTGGCTGTGTCCCCTCACCTACAGCAGACGGTCAGGCAGGGTGCAGTGCGGATCTGGCTGTGTCCACTCGCCCACGGGAGACGGGCAGGCAGGGCGCAGTGCGGATCTGGCTGTGTCCACTCACCCAAGGCAGACGGGCAGGCAGGGTGCAGTGAGGATCTGGCTGTGTCCCCTCACCCACGGCAGACGGTCAGGCAGGGCGCAGTGCGGATCTTGCTGTGTCCACTCACCCACGATAGACGGGCAGGCAGGGCGCTGTGCGGATCTGGCTGTGTCCACTCACCCACGGCAGAAGGTCAGGCAGGGCGCAGTGCGGATCTGGCTGTGTCCACTCACCCACGGGAGACGGGCAGGCAGGGCGCAGTGCGGATCTGGCTGTGTCCACTCACCCACGGGAGACGGGCAGACAAGGCGCACTGAGGATCTGGCTGTGTCCACTCACCCACGGCTGACGGGCAGGCAGGGCGCACTTCGGATCTGGCTATGACCACTCACCAACGGGAGACGGGTAGGCAAAGCGTACTGTGGATCTGTGTGTCCACTCACCCACGGGAGACGGGCAGAGAGGTTGCCGTGTGGATCTCGCTATGTCCACTGACCCACGGCAGACGGGTAGGCAGGGTGCAGTGAGGATCTGGCTGTGTACCCTCACCCACGGCAGACGGTAAGGCAGGGCGCAGTGTGGATCTGGCTGTGTCCACTCACCCACGGGAGACGGGTAGGCAAGGCGCACTGTGGATCTGGCTGTGACCACTCACCCACGGGAGACGGGCAGAGTGGGTGCTGTGTGGATTTGGCTATATCCACTGACCCACGACAGACGGGCAGGCAGGGTGCAGTGCGGATCTGGCTGTGTCCAATCACCAACGGCGAACGGTCAGGCAGGGCGCAGTGCGGATCTGGCTGTGTCCACTCACCAACGGGAGACGGGTAGACAAGGCGCAGTGTTGATCTGGCTGTGTCCACTCACCCACGGGAGACGGGCAGAGAGGGTGCTGTGTGGATCTGGCTATGTCCACTGACCCACGGCAGAGGGGCAGGCAGGGCGCAGTGTTGATCTGGCTGTGTCCACTCACCAATGACAGACGGGCAGGCAGGGCGCAGTACGGATCTGGCTGTGTCCACTCACCCACGGGAGACGGGCAGGCAAGGTGCAGTGTTGATCTGGCAGTGTCCACTCACCCACGGGATATGGGCAGAGAGGGTGCTGTGTGGATCTGGCTATGTCCACTGACCCACGGCAGATGGGCAGGCAGGGCGCAGTGAGGATCTGGCTGTGTCCACTCACCCATGGGAGACGGGCAGGCAAGGCGCAGTGTGGATCTGGCTGTGTCCACTCACCCACGGGAGATGGGCAGAGAGGGTGCTGTGTGGATGTGGTATGTACACTGACCCACGGCAGACGGGCCGGCAGGGCGCAGTGCGGATCTGGCTGTGTCCAATCATCCACGGCAGACGGGCATGCAGGGCGCAGTGCGGATCTGGCTGTGTCCACTCACCAACGGCAGACCGTCAGGCAGGGTGTAGTGCGGATTTGGCGGTGTCCACTCACCAAGGGGAGACGGGTAGGCAAGGCGCAGTGTGGATATTTCTGTGTCCACTCACCCACGGGAGACGGGCAGAGAGGGTGCTGTGTGAATCTGGCTATGTCCACTGACCCAAGGCAGACGGGCAGGCAGGTCGCAGTGCGGATCAGGCTGTGTCCACTCACCCACGGGAGACGGTCAGAGAGTGTGCTGTGTGGATCTGGCTATGTCCACTCACCCACGGGAGACGGGCAGAGAGGGTGCTGTGTGGATCTGGCTATGTCCACTGACCCACGGCAGACGGGCAGGCAGGGCGCAGTGCGGATCTGGCTGTGTCCACTCACCCACGGGAGACGGGCAGGCAAGGCGCAGTGTGGATCTGGCTGTGTCCACTCACCCACGGGAGACGGGCAGGCAGGGCGTAGTGCGGATCTGGCTGTGTCCACTCACCCAAGGGGGACGGGTAGGCAAGGCGCAGTGTGGATCTGGCTGTGTGCACTCACCCACGGGAGACGGGCAGAGAGTGTCCTTTGTGGATCTGGCTATGTCCACAGACCCACGGCAGACGGGCAGGCAGGGCGCAGTTTGGATCTGGCTGTGTCCAATTACCCACGGCAAACGGGCAGGCAGGGCGCAGTGCGGATATGGCTGTGTCCACTCACCCATGGGAGAATGGTAGGCAAGGCGCAGTGTGGATTTGGCTGTGTCCACTGACCCACGCAGACGGGCAGGCAGGGCGCAGTGCGGATCTGGCTGTGTTAACTCACCCACGGAAGACGGGCAGGCAGGGCGCAGTGCGGATCTGGCTGTGTCCACTCACCCACGGGAGACAGGTAGACAAAGCGCAGTGTGGATCTGGCTGTGTCCACTCACCCACGGGAGACGGGCAGAGAGGGTGCCGTGTGGATCTGGCTATGTCCACTGACCCACAACAGAGAGGCATGCAGGGCACAGTGCAGATCTGGCTGTGTCCCCTCACCCACGGCAGACGGTCAGGCAGGGCGCAGTGCGGAATTGGCTGTGTCCACTCACCCACGGGAGACGGGCAGGCAAGGCGCAGTGTCGATCTGGCTGTGTCCACTCACCCACGGGAGACGGACAGAGAGGGTGCTGTGTGGATCTGGCTATGTCCACTGACCCACGGCAGATGGGCAGGCAGGGCGCAGTGCGGATCTGGCTGTGTCCACTCACCCATGGGAGACGACAGGCAAGGCGCAGTGTGGATCTGGCTGTGTCCTCTCACCCACGGGAGACGGACAGAGAGGGTGCTGTGTGGATCTGCCTATGTCCATTGACCCACGGCAGACGGGCAGGCAGGGCGCACTGCGGATCTGGCTGTGTCCAATCACCCACAGCAGACGGGCAGGCAGGGCGCAGTGCGGATCTGGCTATGTCCCCTCACTCACGGCAGACGGTCAGGCAGGGCGCAGTGCGGATCTAGCTGTGTCCACTCACCCAACGGGGACGGGCAGAGAGGGTGCCGTGTGGATCTGGCTGTGTTCCCTCACCCACGGCAGACGGTCAGGCAGGGCGCAGTGCGGATCTGGCTGTGTTCACTCACCCACGGGAGACGGGTAGGCAAGGCGCACTGTGGTTCTGGCTGTGTGCACTCACCCACGGGAGACGGGCAGAGAGGGTGCTGTGTGGATCTGGCTATGTCCACTGACCCACGACAGACGGGCAGGCAGGGCGCAGTGCGGATCTGGCTGTGTCCAATCACCCACGGCAGACAGTCAGGCAGGGCGCAGTGCGGATCTGGCTATGTCCACTCACCCACAGCAGACGGTCAGGCAGGGCGCAGTGCGGAATTGGCTGTGTCCACTCACCCATGGGAGACGGGCAGAGTGAGTTCTGTTTGGATCTGGCTAGGTACACTGACCCACGGCAGACAGGCAGGCAGGGCGCAGTGCGGATCTGGCTGTGTCCACTCACCCACGGAGACGGGTAGGCAAGGCGCAGTGTTGATCTGGCTGTGTCCACTCACCCACGGGAGACGGGCAGAGAGGGTGCTGTGTGGATCTGGCTATGTACACTGACCCACGGCAGACGGGCAGGCAGGGCGCAGTGCGGATCTGGCTGTGTCCACTCACCCACGGCAGACGGGCAGGCAGGGCGATGTGCGGATCTGGCTGTGTCCACTCACCCACGGGAGACGGGCAGAAAGGGTGCTGTGTGGATCTGGCTATGTCCACTGACCCACGGAAGACGGACAGGCAGGGCGCAGTGCGGATCTGGCTGTGTCCACTCACCCACGGCAGACGGTCAGGCAGGGCGCAGTGCGGAATTGGCTGTGTCCACTCACCCACGGGAGACGGGCAGGCAAGGCGCAGTGTCGATCTGGCTGTGTCCACTCACCCACGGGAGACGGACAGAGA
The DNA here is from genome assembly GCF_040939455.1 of Microcebus murinus. NCBI lineage: Eukaryota > Metazoa > Chordata > Mammalia > Primates > Cheirogaleidae > Microcebus > Microcebus murinus. Next base: position 39,224,579 of record NC_134123.1, read on the forward strand.
GGGTGCTGTGTGGATCTGGCTATGTCCACTGACCCACGGCAGATGGGCAGGCAGGGCGCAGTGCGGATCTGGCTGTGTCCACTCACCCATGGGAGACGACAGGCAAGGCGCAGTGTGGATCTGGCTGTGTCCTCTCACCCACGGGAGACGGACAGAGAGGGTGCTGTGTGGATCTGCCTATGTCCATTGACCCACGGCAGACGGGCAGGCAGGGCGCACTGCGGATCTGGCTGTGTCCAATCACCCACAGCAGACGGGCAGGCAGGGCGCAGTGCGGATCTGGCTATGTCCCCTCACTCACGGCAGACGGTCAGGCAGGGCGCAGTGCGGATCTAGCTGTGTCCACTCACCCAACGGGGACGGGCAGAGAGGGTGCCGTGTGGATCTGGCTGTGTTCCCTCACCCACGGCAGACGGTCAGGCAGGGCGCAGTGCGGATCTGGCTGTGTTCACTCACCCACGGGAGACGGGTAGGCAAGGCGCACTGTGGTTCTGGCTGTGTGCACTCACCCACGGGAGACGGGCAGAGAGGGTGCTGTGTGGATCTGGCTATGTCCACTGACCCACGACAGACGGGCAGGCAGGGCGCAGTGCGGATCTGGCTGTGTCCAATCACCCACGGCAGACAGTCAGGCAGGGCGCAGTGCGGATCTGGCTATGTCCACTCACCCACAGCAGACGGTCAGGCAGGGCGCAGTGCGGAATTGGCTGTGTCCACTCACCCATGGGAGACGGGCAGAGTGAGTTCTGTTTGGATCTGGCTAGGTACACTGACCCACGGCAGACAGGCAGGCAGGGCGCAGTGCGGATCTGGCTGTGTCCACTCACCCACGGAGACGGGTAGGCAAGGCGCAGTGTTGATCTGGCTGTGTCCACTCACCCACGGGAGACGGGCAGAGAGGGTGCTGTGTGGATCTGGCTATGTACACTGACCCACGGCAGACGGGCAGGCAGGGCGCAGTGCGGATCTGGCTGTGTCCACTCACCCACGGCAGACGGGCAGGCAGGGCGATGTGCGGATCTGGCTGTGTCCACTCACCCACGGGAGATGGGCAGAAAGGGTGCTGTGTGGATCTGGCTATGTCCACTGACCCACGGAAGACGGACAGGCAGGGCGCAGTGCGGATCTGGCTGTGTCCACTCACCCACGGCAGACGGGCAGGCAGGGCGATGTGCGGATCTGGCTGTGTCCACTCACCCACGTTAGACGGTCAGGAAGGGGGCAGTGCGGATCTGGCTGTGTCCTCTCACCCACGGGAGACGGGCAGAGAGGGTGCTGTGTGGATCTGGCTATGTGCACTGACCCACGGCAGACGGGCAGGCAGGGCGCAGTGCGGATCTGGCTGTGTCCACTCACCCACGGCAGACGGGCAGGCAGGGCGATGTGCGGATCTGGCTGTGTCCACTCACCCACGGTAGACGGTCAGGAAGGGGGCAGTGCGGATCTGGCTGTGTCCTCTAACCCACGGGAGACGGGCAGAGAGGGTGCTGTGTGGATCTGGCTCTGTGCACTGACCCACGGCAGACGGGCATGCAGGGCGCCGTCCGGATCTGGCTGTGTCCACTCAACCATGGCAGACGGGAAGGCAAGGCGCAGTGTGGATCTGGCTGTGTCCACTCACCCACGGGAGACGGGCAGAGAGGGTGCTTTGTGGATCTGTCTATGTAAACTGACCCACGGCAGACGGGCAGGCAGGGCGCGGTGCGGATCTGGCTGTGTCCACTCACCCACGGCTGACGGTCAGGCAGGGCGCAGTGCGGATCTGGCGGTGTCCACTCACCCATGGGAGACGGGCAGGCAGGGCGCAGTGCGGATCTGGCTGTGTCCACTCTTCCTTGGGAGACGGGCAGGCAGGGCGCAATGCGGATCTGGCTGTGTCCACTCACACACGGCAGACAGGCAGGCAGGGCGCAGTGCGGATCTGGCTGTGTCCACTCACCCACGGCAGACGGTCAGGAAGGGCGCAGTGCGGATCTGGCTGTGTCCACTCACCCACGGGAGACGGGCAGGCAAGGCGCAGTGTGGATCTGGCTGTGTCCACTCACCCACGGGAAACGGGCAGAGAGGGTGCTGTGTGAATCTGGCTATGTCCACTAACCCACGGCAGACGGGCAGGCAGGTCGCAGTGCGGATGTGGCTGTGTCCACTCACCCACAGGAGACGGGCAGAGAGGGTGCTGTGTGGATCTGGCTATGTCCACTCACCCACGGCAGACGGGCAGGCAGGGCGCAGTGCGGATCTGGCTGTGTCCACTCACCCACGGGAGACGGGCAGGCAAGGCGCAATGCGGATCTGGCTGTGTTCACTCACCCACGGGAGACGGGCAGGCAGGGCGCAGTGCGTATCTGGTTGTGTCCTATCACCCACGGCAGACGGCAAGTCAGGGCGCAGTGCGGATCTGGCTGTGTCCACTCACCCACGGAAGATGGGCAGGCAGGGCGCAGTGCAGATCTGGCTGTGTCCACTCACGCACGACAGACGGGCAGGCAGGGCGCAGTGCGGATCTGGCTGTGTCCACTCACCCACGGCAGACGGGCAGGCAGGGCACAGTGCGGATCTGGCTGTGTCCACTCACGCACGACAGACGGGCAGGCAGGGCGCAGTGCGGATCTGGCTGTGTCCACTCACCCACGGGAGACCGGCAGGCAAGGCGCTGTGTGGATCTGGCTGTGTCCACTCACCCACGGGAGACGGGCAGAGAGGGTGCTGTGTGGATCTGGCTATGTCCACTGACCCACGGCAGATGGGCAGGCAGGGCGCAGTGCGGATCTGGCTTTGTCACCTCACCCACGGGAGACGGGCAGGCAGGACGCAGTGCGGATCTGGCTTTGTCCACTCACCCACGGGAGACGGGCAGGAAAGGCGCAGTATGGATCTGGCTGTGTCCACTCACCCACGGGAGACGTGCAGAGAGTGTGCTGTGTGGATCTGGCTATGTACACTGACCCACGGCAGACTTGCAGGCAGGGCGAAGTGCGGATCTGGCTGTGTCCACTCACCCACGGGAGACGAGCAGAGAGGGTGCTGTGTGGATCTGGCTATATGCACTGACCCACGAGAGACGGGCAGGCAGGGCGCAGTGCGGATCTGGCTGTGTCCACTCACCCACGGCAGACGGGCAGGCAGGGCGCAGTGCGGATATGGCTGTGTCCACTCACCCACGGAGACGGGCTGAGACGGTGCTGTCTGGATCTGGCTATTTGCACTGACCCATGACAGACGAGAAGGCAGGGCGCAGTGCGGGTCTGGCTGTGTCCAATCACCCACGGCAGACGGGCAGGCAAGGTGCAGTGTGGATCTGGCTGTGTCCAGTCACCCACGGGAGACTGGCAGAGAGGGTGCTGTGTGGATCTGGCTATGACCACTGACCCACGGCAAACGGGCAGGCAGGGCGCAGTGAGGATCTGGCTGTTTCCACTCAGCCATGGCAGATGGGCAGGCAAGGCGCAGTGCGGATCTGGCTGTGTCCACTCACCCATGGGAGACGGGCAGGCAAGGCGCAGTGTGGATCTGGCTGTGTCCACTCACCCACGGGAGATGGGCAGAGAGGGTGCTGTGTGGATGTGGTATGTACACTGACCCACGGCAGACGTGCAGGCAGGGCGCAGTGCGGATGTGGCTGTGTCCACTAACCCACGGCAGACGGTCAGTCAGGGCGCAGTGCGGATCTGGCGGTGTCCACTCACCCACGGGAGACGGGCAGGCAGGGAGCAGTGCGTATCTGGCTGTGTCCACTCTTCCATGGGAGACGGGCAGGCAGGGCGCAGTGCGGATCTGGCTGTGTCCACTCACACACGGCAGACAGGCAGGCAGGCAGGGCGCAATGCGGATCTGGCTGTGTCCACTCACCCACGGCAGACGGTCAGGAAGGGCGCAGTGCGGATCTGGCTGTGTCCACTCACCCACGGGAGACGGGCAGGAAGGGCGCAGTGCGGATCTGGCTGTGTCCACTCACCCACGGCAGACGGGTAAGCAAGGCGAAGTGCGGATATGGCTGTGTCCACTCACCAACGGGAGACGGGCAGGTAAGGCGCAGTGTGGATCTGGCTGTGTCCACTCACCCACGGGAGACGGGCAGAAAGGGCGCTGTGTGGATCTGGCTATGTCCACTGACCCACGGCAGACGGGCCAGCAGGGCGCAGTGCGGATCTGGCTGTGTCCAATCATCCACGGCAGACGGGCAGGCAGGGCGCAGTGCGGATCTGGCTGTGTCCACTCACCCACGGCAGACGGTCAGGCAGGGTGTAGTGCGGATTTGGCTGTGTCCACTCACCAAGGGGAGACGGGTAGGCAAGGGGCAGTGTGGATCTTTCTGTGTCCACTCACCCACGGGAGACGGGCAGAGAGGGTGCTGTGTGAATCTGGCTATGTCCACTGACCCAAGGCAGACGGGCAGGCAGGTCGCAGTGCGGATCTGGCTGTGTCCAAACACCTCGGGGAGACGGGCAGGTAGGGCGCAGTGCGGATCTGGCTGTGTCCACTCACCCACGGGAGACGGGCAGGAAAGGCGCAGTGTGGATCTGGCTGTGTCGACTCACCCACAGGAGACGTGCAGAGAGGGTGCTGTGTGGATCTGGCTATGTACACTGACCCACGGCAGACAGACAGGCAGGGCGCAGTGCGGATCTGGCTGTGTCCACTCACCCACGGGAGACGGGCAGAGAGGGTGCTGTGTGGATCTGGCTATGTGCACTGACCCACGGCAGACGGGCAGGCAGGGCGCAGTGCGGATCTGGCTGTGTCCACTCAACCACGGCAGACGGGCATGCAGGGCGCCGTCCGGATCTGGCTGTGTCCACTCACCCACGGCAGACGGGAAGGCAAGGCGCAGTGTGGATCTGGCTGTGTCCACTCACCCACGGGAGACGGGCAGAGAGGGTGCTTTGTGGATCTGTCTATGTACACTGACCCACGGCAGACGGGCAGGCAGGGCGCGGTGCGGATCTGGCTGTGTCCACTCACCCACGGCTGACGGTCAGGCAGGGCGCAGTGCGGATCTGGCGGTGTCCACTCACCCACGGGAGACGGGCAGGCAGGGCGCAGTGCGGATCTGGCTGTGTCCACTCTTCCTTGGGAGACGGGCAGGCAGGGCGCAGTGCGGATCTGGCTGTGTCCACTCACACACGGCAGACAGGCAGGCAGGGCGCAGTGCGGATCTGGCTGTGTCCACTCACCCACGGCAGACGGTCAGGAAGGGCGCAGTGCGGATCTGGCTGTGTCCACTCACCCACGGGAGACGGGCAGGCAAGGCGCAGTGTGGATCTGGCTGTGTCCACTCACCCACGGGAGACGGGCAGAGAGGGTGCTGTGTGAATCTGGCTATGTCCACTAACCCACGGCAGACGGGCAGGCAGGTCGCAGTGCGGATGTGGCTGTGTCCACTCACCCACGGGAGACGGGCAGAGAGGGTGCTGTGTGGATCTGGCTATGTCCACTCACCCACGGCAGACGGGCAGGCAGGGCGCAGTGCGGATCTGGCTGTGTCCACTCACCCACGGGAGACGGGCAGGCAAGGCGCAATGCGGATCTGGCTGTGTTCACTCACCCACGGGAGACGGGCAGGCAGGGCGCAGTGCGTATCTGGTTGTGTCCAATCACCCACGGCAGACGGCCAGGCAGGGCGCAGTACGGATCTGGCTGTGTCCACTCACCCACGGAAGATGGGCAGGCAGGGCTCAGTGCGGATCTGGCTGTGTCCACTCACCCATGGGAGACGGGCAGGCAGGGCGCAGTGCGGATCTGGCTGTGTCCACTCACCCAGGGGAGACAGGCTGCCAAGGCGAAGTGTGGATCTGGCTGTGTCCACTCACCCACGGGAGACGGGCAGGCAAGGCGCAGTGTGGATCTGGCTGTGTCCACTCACCCACGGGAGACGGGCAGAGAGGGTGCTGTGTGGATCTGGCTATGTCCACTGACCCACGGCAGACGGGCAGGAAGGGCGCAGTGCGGATCTGGCTGTGTCCACTCACCAACGGAAGGCGGGCAGGCAAGGCGCAGTGTGGATCTCGCTGTGTCCACTCACCCACGGGAGACGGGCAGAGAGGGCGCTGTGTGGATCTGGCTATGTCCACTGACCCACGGCAGACGGGCAGGCAGGGCGCAGTGCGGATCTGGCTGTGTCCCCTCACCCACGGGAGACGGGCAGGCAGGGCGCAGTGCGGATCTGGCTGTGTCCAATCACCCACGGCAGACGAGCAGGCAGGGCGCAGTGCGGATCTGGATGTGTCCACTCACAAATTGGAGACGGGCAGTCAAGGCGCAGTGTGGATCTAGCTGTGTCCACTCACCCACGGGAGACGGACAGAGAGGGTGCTGTGTGGATCTGGCTATGTCCACTCACCCACGGCAGACGGGCAGGCAGGGCGCAGTGCGGATCTGGCTATGTCCACTCGCCCACGGGAGACGGGCAGGCAGGGCGCAGTGCGGATCTGTCTGTGTCCACTCACCCACGGGAGACGGGCAGGCAGGGCGCAGTGCGGATCTGGCTGTGTCCACTCACTGACGGCAGACGGGCAGGCAAGGCGCAGTGCGGATCTGGCTGTGTCCACTCACCGACGGGAGACGGACAGGCAGGGCGCAGTGCGGATCTGCCTGTGTCCACTCACCCACGGCAGACGGGCAAGCAGGGCGCAGTGTGGATCTGGCTGTGTCCACTGACCCACGGCAGACGGGCAAGCAGGGCGCAGTGCGGATCTGGCTATGTCAACTCACCCATGGGAGACTAGCAGGCAGGGCGCAGTGCGGATCTGGCTGTGTCCACTCACCCAGTGGAGACGGGCTGGCAAGGCGAAGTGTGGATCTGGCTGTGTCCACTCACCCACGGGAGACGGGCAGGCAACGCGCAGTATGGATCTGGCTGTGTCCACTCACCCACGGGAGACGGGCAGAGAGGGTGCTGTGTGGATCTGGCTATGTCCACTGACCCACGGCAGACGGGCAGGAAGGGCGCAGTGCGGATCTGGCTGTGTCCACTCACCCACGGAAGGCGGGCAGGCAAGGCGCAGTGTGGATCTCGCTGTGTCCATTCACCCACGGGAGACGGGCAGAGAGGGCGCTGTGTGGATCTGGCTATGTCCACTGACCCACGGCAGACGGGCAGGCAGGGCGCAGTGCGGATCTGGCTGTGTCCCCTCACCCATGGGAGACGGGAAGGCAGGGCGCAGTGCGGATCTGGCTGTGTCCACTCACCCACGAAAGATGGGCAAGCAGGGCGCAGTGCGGATCTGGCTGTGTCCACTCACCCATGGGATACGGGCAGGCAGGGCGCAGTGCGGATCTGGCTGTGTCCACTCACCCAGGGGAGACGGGCAGGCAAGGCGAAGTATGGATCTGGCTGTGTCCATTCTCCCACGGGAGATGGGCAGAGAGGGTGCTGTGTGGATCTGGCTATGTCCACTGACCCATGGCAGACGGGCAGGCAGGGCGCAGTGCGGATCTGGCTGTGTCCACTCACCCACGAGAGACGGGCAGAGAGGGTGCTGTGTGGATCTGGCTTTGTCCAATCACCCACGGGAGACGGGAGGAGACGGTGCTGTGTGGATCTGGGTGTGTCCACTCACCCACGGTAGACGGGCAGGCAGGGCGCAGTGCGGATCTGGCTGTGTCCACTCACCCACGGGAGGCGGTCAGGCAAGGCGCAGTGTGGATCTGGCTGTGTCCACTCACCCACTGGAGACGGGCAGAGAGGGTGCTATGTGGATCTGGCTATGTCCACTGACCCACGGCAGACGGGCAGGCAGGGCCAAGTGCGGATCTGGCTCTGTCCACTCACCCACGTGAGACGGGCAGGCAGGGCGCAGTGCGGATCTGCCTGTGTCCACTCACCCTCGGCAGACGGGCAGGCAGGGTGCAGTGCGGATCTGGCTGTGTCCACTCACCCACGGGATACGGGCAGGCAGGGCGCAGTGCGGATCTGGCTGTGTCCAATCACCCACGGCAGACGGGCAGGCAGGGCGCAGTGCGGATCTGCTGTGTCCCCTCACCCACGGGAGACGGGCAGAGAGGGTGCTGTGTGGATCTTGCTATGTCCACTGACCCACGGCAGACGAGCAGGCAGGGCGCAATGCGGATGTGGCTGTGTCCACTCACCCACGGCAGACGGGCAGGCAGGGCGCAGTGCGGATCTGGCTGTGTCCAATCACCCACGGCAGACGAGCAGGCAGGGCGCAGTGCGGATCTGGATGTGTCCACTCACAAATGGGAGACGGGCAGTCAAGGCGCAGTGTGGATCTAGCTGTGTCCACTCACCCACGGGAGACGGACAGAGAGGGTGCTGTGTGGATCTGGCTATGTCCACTCACCCACGGCAGACGGGCAGGCAGGGCGCAGTGCGGATCTGGCTATGTCCACTCGCCCACGGGAGACGGGCAGGCAGGGCGCAGTGCGGATCTGTCTGTGTCCACTCACCCACGGGAGACGGGCAGGCAGGGCGCAGTGCGGATCTGGCTGTGTCCACTCACTGACGGCAGACGGGCAGGCAAGGCGCAGTGCGGATCTGGCTGTGTCCACTCACCGACGGGAGACGGGCAGGCAGGGCGCAGTCCGGATCTGGCTGTGTCCACTCACCCACGGGAGACGGGCAGGCAGGGCGCAGTGCGGATCTGGCTGTGTCCACTCACCCACGGCAGACGGGCAAGCAGGGCGCAGTGTGGATCTGGCTGTGTCCACTGACCCACGGCAGACGGGCAGGCAGAGCGCAGTGTGGATCTGGCTGTGTCCACTCACCCACGGCAGACGGGCAGGCAGGGCGCAGTGCGGATTTGGTTGTGTTCACTCACCCATGTGAGACGGGCAGGCAAGGCGCAGTGCGGATCTGGCTGTGTCCACTCACCCACGGGAGACGGGCAGGCAGGGCGCAGTGCGGATCCGGCTGTGTCCACTCACCCACGGGAGATGGGCAGAGACGGTGCTGTGTGGATCTGGCTATGTCCACTCACCCACGGCAGACGGTCAGGCAGGGCGCAGTGCGGATCTGGCTGTGTCCACTCACCCATGGGAGACGACAGGCAAGGCGCTGTGTGGATCTGGCTGTGTCCTCTCACCCACGGGAGACGGGCAGAGAGGGTGCTGTGTGGATCTGCCTATGTCCATTGACCCACGGCAGACGGGCAGGTAGGGCGCACTGCGGATCTGGCTGTGACCAATCACCCACAGCAGACGGGCAGGCAGGGCGCAGTGCGGATCTGGCTATGTCCCCTCACTCACGGCAGACGGTCAGGCAGGGCGCAGTGCGGATCTAGCTGTGTCCACTCACCCAAGGGGGACGGGCAGAGAGGGTGCCGTGTGGATCTGGCTGTGTTCCCTCACCCACGGCAGACGGTCAGGCAGGGCGCAGTGCGGATCTGGCTGTGTTCACTCACCCACGGGAGACGGGTAGGCAAGGCGCACTGTGGTTCTGGCTGTGTGCACTCACCCACGGGAGACGGGCAGAGAGGGTGCTGTGTGGATCTGGCTATGTCCACTGACCCACGACAGACGGGCAGGCAGGGCGCAGTGCGGATCTGGCTGTGTCCAATCACCCACGGCAGACAGTCAGGCAGGGCGCAGTGCGGATCTGGCTGTGTCCACTCACCCACAGCAGACGGTCAGGCAGGGCGCAGTGCGGAATTGGCTGTGTCCACTCACCCATTGGAGACGGGCAGAGTGAGTTCTGTTTGGATCTGGCTAGGTACACTGACCCACGGCAGACAGGCAGGCAGGGTGCAGTGCGGATCTGGCTGTGTCCAAACACCCCCGGGAGAAGGGCAGGCAGGGCGCAGTGCGGATCTGGCTGTGTCCACTCACCCACGGGAGACGGGCAGAGAGGGTGCTTTGTGGATCTGTCTATGTACACTGACCCACGGCAGACGGGCAGGCAGGGCGCGGTGCGGATCTGGCTGTGTCCACTCACCCACGGCTGACGGTCAGGCAGGGCGCAGTGCGGATCTGGCGGTGTCCACTCACCCACGGGAGACGGGCAGGCAGGGCGCAGTGCGGATCTGGCTGTGTCCACTCTTCCTTGGGAGACGGGCAGGCAAGGCGCAGTAAGGATCTGGCTGTGTCCACTCACACACGGCAGACAGGCAGGCAGGTCGCAGTGCGGATCTGGCTGTGTATACTCACCCACGGCAGACGGTCAGGAAGGGCGCAGTGCGGATCTGGCTGTGTCCACTCACTGACGGCAGACGGGCAGGCAAGGCGCAGTGCGGATCTGGCTGTGTCCACTCACCGACGGGAGACGGGCAGGCAGGGCGCAGTCCGGATCTGGCTGTGTCCACTCACCCACGGGAGACGGGCAGGCAGGGCGCAGTGCGGATCTGGCTGTGTCCACTCACCCACGGCAGACGGGCAAGCAGGGCGCAGTGTGGATCTGGCTGTGTCCACTGACCCACGGCAGACGGGCAGGCAGAGCGCAGTGTGGATCTGGCTGTGTCCACTCACCCACGGCAGACGGGCAGGCAGGGCGCAGTGCGGATCTGGTTGTGTTCACTCACCCATGTGAGACGGGCAGGCAAGGCGCAGTGCGGATCTGGCTGTGTCCACTCACCCACGGGAGACGGGCAGGCAGGGCGCAGTGCGGATCCGGCTGTGTCCACTCACCCACGGGAGATGGGCAGAGACGGTGCTGTGTGGATCTGGCTATGTCCACTCACCCACGGCAGACGGTCAGGCAGGGCGCAGTGCGGATCTGGCTGTGTCCACTCACCCATGGGAGACGACAGGCAAGGCGCTGTGTGGATCTGGCTGTGTCCTCTCACCCACGGGAGACGGGCAGAGAGGGTGCTGTGTGGATCTGCCTATGTCCATTGACCCACGGCAGACGGGCAGGTAGGGCGCACTGCGGATCTGGCTGTGACCAATCACCCACAGCAGACGGGCAGGCAGGGCGCAGTGCGGATCTGGCTATGTCCCCTCACTCACGGCAGACGGTCAGGCAGGGCGCAGTGCGGATCTAGCTGTGTCCACTCACCCAAGGGGGACGGGCAGAGAGGGTGCCGTGTGGATCTGGCTGTGTTCCCTCACCCACGGCAGACGGTCAGGCAGGGCGCAGTGCGGATCTGGCTGTGTTCACTCACCCACGGGAGACGGGTAGGCAAGGCGCACTGTGGTTCTGGCTGTGTGCACTCACCCACGGGAGACGGGCAGAGAGGGTGCTGTGTGGATCTGGCTATGTCCACTGACCCACGACAGACGGGCAGGCAGGGCGCAGTGCGGATCTGGCTGTGTCCAATCACCCACGGCAGACAGTCAGGCAGGGCGCAGTGCGGATCTGGCTGTGTCCACTCACCCACAGCAGACGGTCAGGCAGGGCGCAGTGCGGAATTGGCTGTGTCCACTCACCCATTGGAGACGGGCAGAGTGAGTTCTGTTTGGATCTGGCTAGGTACACTGACCCACGGCAGACAGGCAGGCAGGGCGCAGTGCGGATCTGGCTGTGTCCAAACACCCCCGGGAGAAGAGCAGGCAGGGCGCAGTGCGGATCTGGCTGTGTCCACTCACCCACGGGAGACGGCCAGGAAAGGCGCAGTGTGGATCTGGCTATGTCGACTCACCCACAGGAGACGTGCAGAGAGAGTGCTGTGTGGATCTGGCTATGTACACTGACCCACGGCAGACAGACAGGCAGGGCGCAGTGCGGATCTGGCTGTGTCCACTCACCCACGGGAGACGGGCAGAGAGGGTGCTGTGTGGATCTGGCTGTGTCCACTCACCCACGGCAGACGGGCAGGAAGGGCGCAGTGCGGATCTGGCTGTGTCCACTCACCCACGGCAGACGGGCATGCAGGGCGCCGTCCGGATCTGGCTGTGTCCACTCACCCACGGCAGACGGGAAGGCAAGGCGCAGTGTGGATCTGGCTGTGTCCACTCACCCACGGGAGACGGGCAGAGAGGGTGCTTTGTGGATCTGTCTATGTACACTGACCCACGGCAGACGGGCAGGCAGGGCGCGGTGCGGATCTGGCTGTGTCCACTCACACACGGCTGACGGTCAGGCAGGGCGCAGTGCGGATCTGGCGGTGTCCACTCACCCACGGGAGACGGGCAGGCAGGGCGCAGTGCGGATCTGGCTGTGTCCACTCTTCCTTGGGAGACGGGCAGGCAAGGCGCAGTAAGGATCTGGCTGTGTCCACTCACACACGGCAGACAGGCAGGCAGGTCGCAGTGCGGATCTGGCTGTGTATACTCACCCACGGCAGACGGTCAGGAAGGGCGCAGTGCGGATCTGGCTGTGTCCACTCACCCACGGGAGACGGGCAGGCAAGGAGCAGTGCGGATCTGGCTGTGTCCACTCACCCACGGGAGACGGGCAGAGACGGTGCTGTGTGAATCTGGCTATGTCCACTAACCCACGGCAGACGGGCAGGCAGGTCGCAGTGCGGATGTGGCTGTGTCCACTCACCCACGGGAGACGGGCAGAGAGGGTGCTGTGTGGATCTGGCTATGTCCACTCACCCACGGCAGACGGGCAGGCAGGGCGCAGTGCGGATCTGGCTGTGTCCACTCACCCACGGGAGACGGGCAGGCAGGGCGCAGTGCGGATATGGCTGTGTCCACTCACCAACGGGAGACGGGCAGGCAAGGCGCAGTGTGGATCTGGCTGTGTCCACTCACCCACGGGAGACGGGCAGAGAGGGTTATGTGTGGATCTGGCTATGTCCACTGACCACGGAAGACGGGCAGGCAGGGCGCAGTGCGGATCTGGCTGTGTTCACTCATCCACGGCAGACGGGCAGGCAGGGCGCAGTGCGGATCTGGCTGTGCCCCTCACCCACGGCAGACGGTCAGGCAGGGCGCAGTGCGGAATTGGCTGTGTCCACTCACCCATGGGAGACGGGCAGAGTGAGTTCTGTTTGGATCTGGCTATGTACACTGACCCACGGCAGACAGGCAGGCAGGGCGCAGTGCGGATCTGGCTGTGTCCAATCACCCCTGGGAGACGGGCAGGCGGGCGCAGTGCGGATCTGGCTGTGTCCACTCACCCACGGGAGACGGGCAGGAAATGCGCAGTGTGGATCTGGCTGTGAACACACACCCACGGGAGACGTGCAGAGAGGGTGCTGTGTGGATCTGGCTATGTACACTGACCCGCGGCTGACGGGCAGGCAGGGCGCGGTGCGGATCTGGCTGTGTCCACTCACCCATGGCTGACGGTCAGGCAGGGCGCAGTGCGGATCTAGCTGTGTACACTCACCCACGGGTGACGGGCAGGCAGGGCGCAGTGCGGATCTGGCTGTGTCCACTCTTCCGCGGGAGACGAACAGGCAGGGCGCAGTGCGGATCTGCCTGTGTCCACTCACTCATGGGAGACGACAGGCAAGGCGCAGTGTGGATCTGGCTGTGTCCACTCACCCACGGGAGACGGGCAGAGAGGGTGCTGTGTGGATCTAGCCATGTACACTGACCCACGGCAGACGGGCAGGCAGGGCGCAGTGCGGATCTGGCTGTGTCCCCTCACCCACGGCAGACGGTCAGGCAGGGCGCAGTGCGGAATTGGCTTTGTCCACTCACCCATGGGAGACGGGCAGAGTGAGTTCTGTTTGGATCTGGCTAGGTACACTGACCCACGGCAGACAGGCAGGCAGGGCGCAGTGCGGATCTGGCTGTGTCCAAACACCCCCGGGAGACGGGGAGGCAGGGCGCAGTGCGGATCTGGCTGTGTCCACTCACCCACGGGAGACGGGCAGGAAAGGCGCAGTGTGGATCTGCCTTGTCCACTCACCCACAGGAGATGTGCAGAGAGGGTGCTGTGTGGATCTGGCTATGTACACTGACCCACGGCAGACAGACAGGCAGGGCGCAGTGCGGATCTGGCTGTGTCCACTCACCCACGGGAGACGGGCAGAGAGGTTGCTGTGTGGATCTGGCTATGTGCACTGACCCACGGCAGACGGGCAGGCAGGGCGCAGTGCGGATCTGGCTGTGTCCACTCACCTACGGCACCGGGCATGCAGGGCGCAGTGCGGATCTGGCTGTGTCCACTCACCCACGGCAGACGGGCAGGCAGGGCGCAGTCGGATCTGGCTGTGTCCACTCACCCTCGGGAGACGGGCAGAGAGGGTGCTGTGTGGATATGATTATGTCCACTGACCCACGGCAGATGGGCAGAGAGGGTGCTGTGTGGTTCTGGCTATGTCCACCGACCCACGGCTTATGGGCAGGCAGGTCGCAGTGCGGATCTGGCTGTGTCCACTCACCCACGGCAGACGGGCTGGCAGGGCGCAGTGCGGATCTGTCTGTGTCCACTCACCCACAGCAGACGGTCAGGCAGGGCGCAGTGCGGATCTGGCTGTGTCCACTCACCCACGGGAGACGGGCAGGCAAGGCGCAGTGTGGATCTGGCTGTGTCCCCTCACCCACGTCAGACGGTCACGCAGGGCGCAGTGCGGATCTGGCTGTGTCGATTCACCCACGGGAGACAGCCAGGCAAGGCGCAGTGTGGATCTGGCTGTGTCCACTCACCCACGGCAGACGGGCAGGCAAGGCGCAGTGTGGATCTGGCTGTGTCCACTCACCCACGGGAGACGGGCAGAGATGGTGCTGTGTGGATCTGGCTATGTACACTGACCCAAAGCAGACGGGCAGGCAGGGCGCAGTGCGGATCTGGCTGTGTCCACTCACCCACGGGAGACGGGTAGGAAAGGCGCAGTGTGGATCTGGCTATGTCCACTGACCCACGGCAGATGGGCAGTCAGGGCGCAGTGCATATCTGCCTGTATCCCCTCACCCACGGCAGACGGTCAGGCAGGGCGCAGTGCGGATCTGGCTGTGTCCACTCACCCACGGGGGACGGGTAGGCAAGGCGAACTTTGGATGTCGCTGTGTCCACTCCCCCACGGGAGATGGGCAGTGAGGGTGCTGTGTGGATCTGGCTATGTCCACTGACCCATGGCAGACGGGCAGGCAGGGCGCAGTGCAGATCTGGCTGTGTCCACTCACCCACGGCAGACGGGCAGGCAGGGCGCAGTACGGATCTGGCTGTGTCCACTCACCCACGGGAGACGGGCAGGCAAGGCGCAGTGTGGATCTGGCTGTGTCCACTCACCCACGGGAGACGGGCAGAGAGGGTGCCTTGTGGATCTGCCTATGTCCACTGACCCACGGCAGACGGGCAGGCAGGGCGCAGTGCGGATCTGGCTGTGTCCACTCACCCACGGCAGACGGTCAGGCAGGGCGCAGTGCGGATCTGTCCGTGTCCACTCACCCAAGGTAGAAGGACAGGCAGGGCGCAGTGCGGATCTGGCTGTGTCCACTCACCCACGGGAGACGGGCAGGCATTGCGCAGTGCGGATGTGGCTGTGTCCACTCACCCAAGGGAGACGGGCAGGCAGGGCGCAGTGCGGATCTGGCTGTGTCCACTCACCCACGGCAGACGGGCAGGCAGGGCGCAGTGCGGATCTGGCTGTGTCCACTCACCCATGGGAGACGGGCAGGCAAGGCATAGTGTGGTTCTGGCTGTGTCCACTCACCCACGGGAGACGGGCAGAGAGGGTGCTGTGTGGATCTGGCTATGTCGTCTGACCCACGGCAGATGGGTAGGCAGGGCGCAGTGTGGATCTGGCTGTGTCCACTCACGAACGGGAGATGGGCAGGCAGGGCGCAGTGTAAATCTGGCTGTGTCCACTCACACACGGGAGAAGGGCAGGCAGGGCGCAGTGCGGATCTGGCTGTGTCCACTCACCCATGGAAGGCGGGCAGGCAAGGTGCACTGTGGATCTGGCTGTGTACACACACCCAAGGGAGAAGGACAGAGAATGTGCTGTGTGGATCTGGCTATGTCCACTGACCCACGGCAGACGGGCAGGCAGGGCGCAGTCTGGATCTGACTGTGTCCACTCACCCATGGGAGACGGGCAGGCAAGGCACAGTGTGGAACTGGCTGTGTCCACTCACCCTCGGGAGACGGGCAGAGAGGGTGCTGTGTGGATATGATTATGTCCACTGACCCACGGCAGACGGGCAGGCAGGGCGCAGTGCGGATCTGGCTGTGTCCAATCACCCACGGGAGACGGGTAGGCAAGGCGCACTGAGGATCTGGCTGTATCCACTCACCCACGGGAGACGGGCAGAGTGGGTGCTGTGTGGATTTGGCTATGTCCACTGACCCACGACAGACGGGCAGGCAGGGTGCAGTGCGGATCTGGCTGTGTCCAATCACCAACGGCGAACGGTCAGGCAGGGCGCAGTGCGGATCTGGCTGTGTCCACTCACCAACGGGAGACGGGTAGACAAGGCGCAGTGTTGATCTGGCTGTGTCCACTCACCCACGGGAGACGGGCAGAGAGGGTGCTGTGTGGATCTGGCTATGTCCACTGACCCACGGCAGAGGGGCAGGCAGGGCGCAGTGTGGATCTGGCTGTGTCCACTCACCAACGACAGACGGGCAGGCAGGGCGCAGTACGGATCTGGCTGTGTCCACTCACGCACGACAGACGGGCAGGCAGGGCGCAGTGCGGATCTGGCTGTGTCCACTCACCCACGGGAGACCGGCAGGCAAGGCGCAGTGTGGATCTGGCTGTGTCCACTCACCCACGGGAGACGGGCAGAGAGGGTGCTGTGTGGATCTGGCTATGTCCACTGACCCACGGCAGACGGGCAGGCAGGGCGCAGTGCGGATCTGGCTTTGTCCCCTCACCCACGGAAGACGGGCAGGCAGGACGCAGTGCGGATCTGGCTTTGTCCACTCACCCACGGGAGACGGGCAGGAAAGGCGCAGTATGGATCTGGCTGTGTCCACTCACCCACGGGAGACGTGCAGAGAGTGTGCTGTGTGGATCTGGCTATGTACACTGACCCACGGCAGACTTGCAGGCAGGGCGAAGTGCGGATCTGGCTGTGTCCACTCACCCACGGGAGACGAGCAGAGAGGGTGCTGTGTGGATCTGGCTATATGCACTGACCCACGAGAGACGGGCAGGCAGGGCGCAGTATGGATCTGGCTGTGTCCACTCACCCACGGCAGACGGGCAGGCAGGGCGCAGTGCGGATATGGCTGTGTCCACTCACCCACGGAGAAGGGCTGAGACGGTGCTGTGTGGATCTGGCTATGTGCACTGACCCATGACAGACGAGAAGGCAGGGCGCAGTGCGGGTCTGGCTGTGTCCAATCACCCACGGCAGACGGGCAGGCAAGGTGCAGTGTGGATCTGGCTGTGTCCAGTCACCCACGGGAGACTGGCAGAGAGGGTGCTGTGTGGATCTGGCTATGACCACTGACCCACGGCAGACGGGCAGGCAGGGCGCAGTGAGGATCTGGCTGTTTCCACTCAGCCATGGCAGACGGGCAGGCAGGGCGCAGTGCGGATCTGGCTGTGTCCACTCACCCATGGGAGACGGGCAGGCAAGGCGCAGTGTGGATCTGGCTGTGTCCACTCACCCACGGGAGATGGGCAGAGAGGGTGCTGTGTGGATGTGGTATGTACACTGACCCACGGCAGACGTGCAGGCAGGGCGCAGTGCGGATGTGGCTGTGTCCACTAACCCACGGCAGACGGTCAGTCAGGGCGCAGTGCGGATCTGGCGGTGTCCACTCACCCACGGGAGACGGGCAGGCAGGGAGCAGTGCGTATCTGGCTGTGTCCACTCTTCCATGGGAGAGGGGCAGGCAGGGCGCAGTGCGGATCTGGCTGTGTCCACTCACACACGGCAGACAGGCAGGCAGGCAGGGCGCAATGCGGATCTGGCTGTGTCCACTCACCCACGGCAGACGGTCAGGAAGGGCGCAGTGCGGATCTGGCTGTGTCCACTCACCCACGGGAGACGGGCAGGAAGGGCGCAGTGCGGATCTGGCTGTGTCCACTCACCCACGGCAGACGGGTAAGCAGGGCGAAGTGCGGATATGGCTGTGTCCACTCACCAACGGGAGACGGGCAGGTAAGGCGCAGTGTGGATCTGGCTGTGTCCACTCACCCACGGGAGACGGGCAGAAAGGGCGCTGTGTGGATCTGGCTATGTCCACTGACCCACGGCAGACGGGCCGGCAGGGCGCAGTGCGGATCTGGCTGTGTCCAATCATCCACGGCAGACGGGCAGGCAGGGCGCAGTGCGGATCTGGCTGTGTCCACTCACCCACGGCAGACGGTCAGGCAGGGTGTAGTGCGGATTTGGCTGTGTCCACTCACCAAGGGGAGACGGGTAGGCAAGGCGCAGTGTGGATCTTTCTGTGTCCACTCACCCACGGGAGACGGGCAGAGAGGGTGCTGTGTGAATCTAGCTATGTCCACTGACCCAAGGCAGACGGGCAGGCAGGTCGCAGTGCGGATCTGGCTGTGTCCACTCACCCACGGGAGACGGTCAGAGAGGGTGCTGTGTGGATCTGGCTATGTCCACTCACCCACGGGAGACGGGCAGGCAGGGCGCAGTGCGGATCTGGCTGTGTCCACTAACCCACGGGAGACGGGCAGGCAAGGCGCAGTGTCGATCTGGCTGTGTCCACTCACCCACGGGAGACGGGCAGGCAGGGCGCAGTGCGGATCTGGCTGTGTCCACTCACCCAAGGGGGACGGGTAGGCAAGGCGCAGTGTGGATCTGGCTGTGTGCACTCACCCACAGGAGACGGGCAGAGAGTGTCCTTTGTGGATCTGGCTATGTCCACAGACCCACGGCAGACGGGTAGGCAGGGCGCAGTATGGATCTGGCTGTGTCCACTCACCCACGGCAAACGGGCAGGCAGGGCGCAGTGCGGATATGGCTGTGTCCACTCACCCATGGGAGATGGGTAGGCAAGGCGCAGTGTGGATCTGGCTGTGTCCACTGACCCACGCAGACGGGCAGGCAGGGCGCAGTGCGTATCTGGCTGTGTTAACTCACCCACGGAAGACGGGCAGGCAGCGCGCAGTGCGGATCTGGCTGTGTCCACTCACCCACGGTAGACTGGTAGACAAAGCGCAGTGTGGATCTGGCTGTGTCCACTCACCCACGGGAGACGGGCAGAGAGGGTGCCGTGTTGATCTGGCTATGTCCTTGACCCACGGCAGACGGGCAGGCAGGGCGCAGTGCGGATCTGGCTGTGTCCCCTCACCCACGGCAGACGGTCAGGCAGGGCGCAGTGCGGAATTGGCTGTGTCCACTCACCCATGGGAGACGGGCAGAGTGAGTTCTGTTTGGATCTGGCTAGGTACACTGACCCACAGCAGACAGGCAGGCAGGGCGCAGTGCGGATCTGGCTGTGTCCAAACACCCCCGGGAGACGGGCAGGCAGGGCGCAGTGCGGATCTGGCTGTGTCCACTCACCCACGGGAGACGGGCAGGAAAGGCGCAGTGTGGATCTGGCTGTGTCGACTCACCCACAGGAAACGTGCAGAGAGGGTGCTGTGTGGATCTGGCTATGTACACTGACCCACGGCAGACAGACAGGCAGGGCGCAGTGCGGATCTGGCTGTGTCCACTCACCCACGGGAGACGGGCAGAGAGGTTGCTGTGTGGATCTGGCTATGTGCACTGACCCACGGCAGACGGGCAGGCAGGGCGCAGTGCGGATCTGGCTGTGTCCACTCACCCACGGCAGACGGGCATGCAGGGCGCCGTCCGGATCTGGCTGTGTCCACTCACCCACGGCAGACGGGAAGGCTAGGCGCAGTGTGGATCTGGCTGTGTCCACTCACCCACGGGAGACGGGCAGAGAGGGTGCTTTGTGGATCTGTCTATGTACACTGACCCACGGCAGACGGGCAGGCAGGGCGCGGTGCGGATCTGGCTGTGTCCACTCACCCACGGCTGACGGTCAGGCAGGGCGCAGTGCGGATCTGGCGGTGTCCACTCACCCACAGGAGACGGGCAGGCAGGGCGCAGTGCGGATCTGGCTGTGTCCACTCTTCCTTGGGAGACGGGCAGGCAGGGCGCAGTGCGGATCTGGCTTGTCCACTCACACACGGCAGACAGGCAGGCAGGGCGCAGTGAGGATCTGGCTGTGTCCACTCAACCACGGCAGACGGTCAGGAAGGGCGCAGTGCGGATCTGGCTGTGTCCACTCACCCACGGGAGACGGGCAGGCAAGGCGCAATGTGGATCTGGCTGTGTCCACTCACCCACGGGAGACGGGCAGAGAGGGTGCTGTGTGAATCTGGCTATGTCCACTAACCCACGGCAGACGGGCAGGCAGGTCGCAGTGCGGATGTGGCTGTGTCCACTCACCCACGGGAGACGGGCAGAGAGGGTGCTGTGTGGATCTGGCTATGTCCACTCACCCACGGCAGACGGGCAGGCAGGGCGCAGTGCGGATCTGGCTGTGTCCACTCACCCACGGGAGACGGGCAGGCAAGGCGCAATGCGGATCTGGCTGTGTTCACTCACCCACGGGAGACGGGCAGGCAGGGCGCAGTGCGTATCTGGTTGTGTCCAATCACCCACGGCAGACGGCCAGGCAGGGCGCAGTGCGGATCTGGCTGTGTCCACTCACCCACGGAAGATGGGCAGGCAGGGCTCAGTGCGGATCTGGCTATGTCCACTCACCCATGGGAGACGGGCAGGCAGGGCGCAGTGCGGATCTGGCTGTGTCCACTCACCCAGTGGAGACGGGCTGGCAAGGCGAAGTGTGGATCTGGCTGTGTCCACTCACCCACGGGAGACGGGCAGGCAAGGCGCAGTGTGGATCTGGCTGTGTCCACTCACCCACGGGAGACGGGCAGAGAGGGTGCTGTGTGGATCTGGCTATGTCCACTGACCCACGGCAGACGGGCAGGCAGGGCGCAGTGCGGATCTGGCTTTGTCCCCTCACCCACGGAAGACGGGCAGGCAGGACGCAGTGCGGATCTGGCTTTGTCCACTCACCCACGGGAGACGGGCAGGAAAGGCGCAGTATGGATCTGGCTGTGTCCACTCACCCACGGGAGACGTGCAGAGAGTGTGCTGTGTGGATCTGGCTATGTACACTGACCCACGGCAGACTTGCAGGCAGGGCGAAGTGCGGATCTGGCTGTGTCCACTCACCCACGGGAGACGAGCAGAGAGGGTGCTGTGTGGATCTGGCTATATGCACTGACCCACGAGAGACGGGCAGGCAGGGCGCAGTATGGATCTGGCTGTGTCCACTCACCCACGGCAGACGGGCAGGCAGGGCGCAGTGCGGATATGGCTGTGTCCACTCACCCACGGAGACGGGCTGAGACGGTGCTGTGTGGATCTGGCTATGTGCACTGACCCATGACAGACGAGAAGGCAGGGCGCAGTGCGGGTCTGGCTGTGTCCAATCACCCACGGCAGACGGGCAGGCAAGGTGCAGTGTGGATCTGGCTGTGTCCAGTCACCCACGGGAGACTGGCAGAGAGGGTGCTGTGTGGATCTGGCTATGACCACTGACCCACGGCAGACGGGCAGGCAGGGCGCAGTGAGGATCTGGCTGTTTCCACTCAGCCATGGCAGACGGGCAGGCAGGGCGCAGTGCGGATCTGGCTGTGTCCACTCACCCATGGGAGACGGGCAGGCAAGGCGCAGTGTGGATCTGGCTGTGTCCACTCACCCACGGGAGATGGGCAGAGAGGGTGCTGTGTGGATGTGGTATGTACACTGACCCACGGCAGACGTGCAGGCAGGGCGCAGTGCGGATGTGGCTGTGTCCACTAACCCACGGCAGACGGTCAGTCAGGGCGCAGTGCGGATCTGGCGGTGTCCACTCACCCACGGGAGACGGGCAGGCAGGGAGCAGTGCGTATCTGGCTGTGTCCACTCTTCCATGGGAGAGGGGCAGGCAGGGCGCAGTGCGGATCTGGCTGTGTCCACTCACACACGGCAGACAGGCAGGCAGGCAGGGCGCAATGCGGATCTGGCTGTGTCCACTCACCCACGGCAGACGGTCAGGAAGGGCGCAGTGCGGATCTGGCTGTGTCCACTCACCCACGGGAGACGGGCAGGAAGGGCGCAGTGCGGATCTGGCTGTGTCCACTCACCCACGGCAGACGGGTAAGCAGGGCGAAGTGCGGATATGGCTGTGTCCACTCACCAACGGGAGACGGGCAGGTAAGGCGCAGTGTGGATCTGGCTGTGTCCACTCACCCACGGGAGACGGGCAGAAAGGGCGCTGTGTGGATCTGGCTATGTCCACTGACCCACGGCAGACGGGCCGGCAGGGCGCAGTGCGGATCTGGCTGTGTCCAATCATCCACGGCAGACGGGCAGGCAGGGCGCAGTGCGGATCTGGCTGTGTCCACTCACCCACGGCAGACGGTCAGGCAGGGTGTAGTGCGGATTTGGCTGTGTCCACTCACCAAGGGGAGACGGGTAGGCAAGGCGCAGTGTGGATCTTTCTGTGTCCACTCACCCACGGGAGACGGGCAGAGAGGGTGCTGTGTGAATCTAGCTATGTCCACTGACCCAAGGCAGACGGGCAGGCAGGTCGCAGTGCGGATCTGGCTGTGTCCACTCACCCACGGGAGACGGTCAGAGAGGGTGCTGTGTGGATCTGGCTATGTCCACTCACCCACGGGAGACGGGCAGGCAGGGCGCAGTGCGGATCTGGCTGTGTCCACTAACCCACGGGAGACGGGCAGGCAAGGCGCAGTGTCGATCTGGCTGTGTCCACTCACCCACGGGAGACGGGCAGGCAGGGCGCAGTGCGGATCTGGCTGTGTCCACTCACCCAAGGGGGACGGGTAGGCAAGGCGCAGTGTGGATCTGGCTGTGTGCACTCACCCACAGGAGACGGGCAGAGAGTGTCCTTTGTGGATCTGGCTATGTCCACAGACCCACGGCAGACGGGTAGGCAGGGCGCAGTATGGATCTGGCTGTGTCCACTCACCCACGGCAAACGGGCAGGCAGGGCGCAGTGCGGATATGGCTGTGTCCACTCACCCATGGGAGATGGGTAGGCAAGGCGCAGTGTGGATCTGGCTGTGTCCACTGACCCACGCAGACGGGCAGGCAGGGCGCAGTGCGTATCTGGCTGTGTTAACTCACCCACGGAAGACGGGCAGGCAGCGCGCAGTGCGGATCTGGCTGTGTCCACTCACCCACGGTAGACTGGTAGACAAAGCGCAGTGTGGATCTGGCTGTGTCCACTCACCCACGGGAGACGGGCAGAGAGGGTGCCGTGTTGATCTGGCTATGTCCTTGACCCACGGCAGACGGGCAGGCAGGGCGCAGTGCGGATCTGGCTGTGTCCCCTCACCCACGGCAGACGGTCAGGCAGGGCGCAGTGCGGAATTGGCTGTGTCCACTCACCCATGGGAGACGGGCAGAGTGAGTTCTGTTTGGATCTGGCTAGGTACACTGACCCACGGCAGACAGGCAGGCAGGGCGCAGTGCGGATCTGGCTGTGTCCAAACACCCCCGGGAGACGGGCAGGCAGGGCGCAGTGCGGATCTGGCTGTGTCCACTCACCCACGGGAGACGGGCAGGAAAGGCGCAGTGTGGATCTGGCTGTGTCGACTCACCCACAGGAAACGTGCAGAGAGGGTGCTGTGTGGATCTGGCTATGTACACTGACCCACGGCAGACAGACAGGCAGGGCGCAGTGCGGATCTGGCTGTGTCCACTCACCCACGGGAGACGGGCAGAGAGGTTGCTGTGTGGATCTGGCTATGTGCACTGACCCACGGCAGACGGGCAGGCAGGGCGCAGTGCGGATCTGGCTGTGTCCACTCACCCACGGCAGACGGGCATGCAGGGCGCCGTCCGGATCTGGCTGTGTCCACTCACCCACGGCAGACGGGAAGGCTAGGCGCAGTGTGGATCTGGCTGTGTCCACTCACCCACGGGAGACGGGCAGAGAGGGTGCTTTGTGGATCTGTCTATGTACACTGATCACGGCAGACGGGCAGGCAGGGCGCGGTGCGGATCTGGCTGTGTCCACTCACCCACGGCTGACGGTCAGGCAGGGCGCAGTGCGGATCTGGCGGTGTCCACTCACCCACGGGAGACGGGCAGGCAGGGCGCAGTGCGGATCTGGCTGTGTCCACTCTTCCTTGGGAGACGGGCAGGCAGGGCGCAGTGCGGTTCTGGCTTGTCCACTCACACACGGCAGACAGGCAGGCAGGGCGCAGTGAGGATCTGGCTGTGTCCACTCACCCACGGCAGACGGTCAGGAAGGGCGCAGTGCGGATCTGGCTGTGTCCACTCACCCACGGGAGACGGGCAGGCAAGGCGCAATGTGGATCTGGCTGTGTCCACTCACCCACGGGAGACGGGCAGAGAGGGTGCTGTGTGAATCTGGCTATGTCCACTAACCCACGGCAGACGGGCAGGCAGGTCGCAGTGCGGATGTGGCTGTGTCCACTCACCCACGGGAGACGGGCAGAGAGGGTGCTGTGTGGATCTGGCTATGTCCACTCACCCACGGCAGACGGGCAGGCAGGGCGCAGTGCGGATCTGGCTGTGTCCACTCACCCACGGGAGACGGGCAGGCAAGGCGCAATGCGGATCTGGCTGTGTTCACTCACCCACGGGAGACGGGCAGGCAGGGCGCAGTGCGTATCTGGTTGTGTCCAATCACCCACGGCAGACGGCCAGGCAGGGCGCAGTGCGGATCTGGCTGTGTCCACTCACCCACGGAAGATGGGCAGGCAGGGCTCAGTGCGGATCTGGCTATGTCCACTCACCCATGGGAGACGGGCAGGCAGGGCGCAGTGCGGATCTGGCTGTGTCCACTCACCCAGTGGAGACGGGCTGGCAAGGCGAAGTGTGGATCTGGCTGTGTCCACTCACCCACGGGAGACGGGCAGGCAAGGCGCAGTGTGGATCTGGCTGTGTCCACTCACCCACGGGAGACGGGCAGAGAGGGTGCTGTGTGGATCTGGCTATGTCCACTGACCCACGGCAGACGGGCAGGAAGGGCGCAGTGCGGATCTGGCTGTGTCCACTCACCCACGGAAGGCGGGCAGGCAAGGCGCAGTGTGGATCTCGCTGTGTCCACTCACCCACGGGAGACGGGCAGAGAGGGCACTGTGTGGATCTGGCTATGTCCACTGACCCACGGCAGACGGGCAGGCAGGGCGCAGTGCGGATCTGGCTGTGTCCCCTCACCCACGGGAGACGGGCAGGCAGGGCGCAGTGCGGATCTGGCTGTGTCCAATCACCCACGGCAGACGAGCAGGCAGGGCGCAGTGCGGATCTGGATGTGTCCACTCACAAATTGGAGACGGGCAGTCAAGGCGCAGTGTGGATCTAGCTGTGTCCACTCACCCACGGGAGACGGACAGAGAGGGTGCTGTGTGGATCTGGCTATGTCCACTCACCCACGGCAGATGGGCAGGCAGGGCGCAGTGCGGATCTGGCTATGTCCACTCGCCCACGGGAGACGGGCAGGCAGGGCGCAGTGCGGATCTGCCTGTGTCCAGTCACCCACGGCAGACGGGCAAGCAGGGCGCAGTGTGGATCTGGCTGTGTCCACTGACCCACGGCAGACGGGCAAGCAGGGCGCAGTGCGGATCTGGCTATGTCAACTCACACATGGGAGACGGGCAGGCAGGGCGCAGTGCGGATCTGGCTGTGTCCACTCACCCACGGGAGACGGGCAGGCAACGCGCAGTGTGGATCTGGCTGTGTCCACTCACCCACGGGAGACGGGCAGAGAGGGTGCTGTGTGGATCTGGCTATGTCCACTGACCCACGGCAGACGGGCAGGAAGGGCGCAGTGCGGATCTGGCTGTGTCCACTCACCCACGGAAGGCGGGCAGGCAAGGCGCAGTGTGGATCTCGCTGTGTCCACTCACCCACGGGAGACGGGCAGAGAGGGTGCTGTGTGGATCTGGCTATGTCCACTGACCCACGGCAGACGGGCAGGCAGGGCGCAGTGCGGATCTGGCTGTGTCCCCTCACCCACGGGAGACGGGCAGGCAGGGCGCAGTGCGGATCTGGCTGTGGCCACTCACCCACGAAAGATGGGCAAGCAGGGCGCAGTGCGGATCTGGCTGTGTCCACTCACCCATGGGATACGGGCAGGCAGGGCGCAGTGCGGATCTGGCTGTGTCCACTCACCCAGGGGAGACGGGCAGGCAAGGCGAAGTATGGATCTGGCTGTGTCCACTCACCCACGGGAGATGGGCAGAGAGGGTGCTGTGTGGATCTGGCTATGTCCACTGACCCACGGCAGACGGGCAGGCAGGGCGCAGTGCGGATCTGGCTGTGTCCACTCACCCACGAGAGACGGGCAGAGAGGGTGCTGTGTGGATCTGGCTTTGTCCAATCACCCACGGGAGACGGGAGGAGACGGTGCTGTGTGGATCTGGGTGTGTCCACTCACCCACGGTAGACGGGCAGGCAGGGCGCAGTGCGGATCTGGCTGTGTCCACTCACCCACGGGAGACGGGCAGGCAAGGCGCAATGTGGATCTGGCTGTGTCCACTCACCCACGGGAGACGGGCAGAGAGGGTGCTGTGTGAATCTGGCTATGTCCACTAACCCACGGCAGACGGGCAGGCAGGTCGCAGTGCGGATGTGGCTGTGTCCACTCACCCACGGGAGACGGGCAGAGAGGGTGCTGTGTGGATCTGGCTATGTCCACTCACCCACGGCAGACGGGCAGGCAGGGCGCAGTGCGGATCTGGCTGTGTCCACTCACCCACGGGAGACGGGCAGGCAAGGCGCAATGCGGATCTGGCTGTGTTCACTCACCCACGGGAGACGGGCAGGCAGGGCGCAGTGCGTATCTGGTTGTGTCCAATCACCCACGGCAGACGGCCAGGCAGGGCGCAGTGCGGATCTGGCTGTGTCCACTCACCCACGGAAGATGGGCAGGCAGGGCTCAGTGCGGATCTGGCTATGTCCACTCACCCATGGGAGACGAGCAGGCAGGGCGCAGTGCGGATCTGGCTGTGTCCACTCACCCAGTGGAGACGGGCTGGCAAGGCGAAGTGTGGATCTGGCTGTGTCCACTCACCCAAGGGAGACGGGCAGGCAAGGCGCAGTGTGGATCTGGCTGTGTCCACTCACCCACGGGAGACGGGCAGAGAGGGTGCTGTGTGGATCTGGCTATGTCCACTGACCCACGGCAGACGGGCAGGAAGGGCGCAGTGCGGATCTGGCTGTGTCCACTCACCCACGGAAGGCGGGCAGGCAAGGCGCAGTGTGGATCTCGCTGTGTCCACTCACCCACGGGAGACGGGCAGAGAGGGCACTGTGTGGATCTGGCTATGTCCACTGACCCACGGCAGACGGGCAGGCAGGGCGCAGTGCGGATCTGGCTGTGTCCCCTCACCCACGGGAGACGGGCAGGCAGGGCGCAGTGCGGATCTGGCTGTGTCCAATCACCCACGGCAGACGAGCAGGCAGGGCGCAGTGCGGATCTGGATGTGTCCACTCACAAATTGGAGACGGGCAGTCAAGGCGCAGTGTGGATCTAGCTGTGTCCACTCACCCACGGGAGACGGACAGAGAGGGTGCTGTGTGGATCTGGCTATGTCCACTCACCCACGGCAGACGGGCAGGCAGGGCGCAGTGCGGATCTGGCTATGTCCACTCGCCCACGGGAGACGGGCAGGCAGGGCGCAGTGCGGATCTGCCTGTGTCCAGTCACCCACGGCAGACGGGCAAGCAGGGCGCAGTGTGGATCTGGCTGTGTCCACTGACCCACGGCAGACGGGCAAGCAGGGCGCAGTGCGGATCTGGCTATGTCAACTCACACATGGGAGACGGGCAGGCAGGGCGCAGTGCGGATCTGGCTGTGTCCACTCACCCACGGGAGACGGGCAGGCAACGCGCAGTGTGGATCTGGCTGTGTCCACTCACCCACGGGAGACGGGCAGAGAGGGTGCTGTGTGGATCTGGCTATGTCCACTGACCCACGGCAGACGGGCAGGAAGGGCGCAGTGCGGATCTGGCTGTGTCCACTCACCCACGGAAGGCGGGCAGGCAAGGCGCAGTGTGGATCTCGCTGTGTCCACTCACCCACGGGAGACGGGCAGAGAGGGTGCTGTGTGGATCTGGCTATGTCCACTGACCCACGGCAGACGGGCAGGCAGGGCGCAGTGCGGATCTGGCTGTGTCCCCTCACCCACGGGAGACGGGCAGGCAGGGCGCAGTGCGGATCTGGCTGTGGCCACTCACCCACGAAAGATGGGCAAGCAGGGCGCAGTGCGGATCTGGCTGTGTCCACTCACCCATGGGATACGGGCAGGCAGGGCGCAGTGCGGATCTGGCTGTGTCCACTCACCCAGGGGAGACGGGCAGGCAAGGCGAAGTATGGATCTGGCTGTGTCCACTCACCCACGGGAGATGGGCAGAGAGGGTGCTGTGTGGATCTGGCTATGTCCACTGACCCACGGCAGACGGGCAGGCAGGGCGCAGTGCGGATCTGGCTGTGTCCACTCACCCACGAGAGACGGGCAGAGAGGGTGCTGTGTGGATCTGGCTTTGTCCAATCACCCACGGGAGACGGGAGGAGACGGTGCTGTGTGGATCTGGGTGTGTCCACTCACCCACGGTAGACGGGCAGGCAGGGCGCAGTGCGGATCTGGCTGTGTCCACTCACCCACGGGAGGCGGTCAGGCAAGGCGCAGTGTGGATCTGGCTGTGTCCACTCACCCACGGGAGACGGGCAGAGAGGGTGCTATGTGGATCTGGCTATGTCCACTGACCCACGGCAGACGGGCAGGCAGGGCCAAGTGCGGATCTGGCTCTGTCCACTCACCCACGTGAGACGGGCAGGCAGGGCGCAGTGCGGATCTGCCTGTGTCCACTCACCCTCGGCAGACGGGCAGGCAGGGCGCAGTGCGGATCTGGCTGTGTCCACTCACCCACGGGATACGGGCAGGCAGGGCGCAGTGCGGATCTGGCTGTGTCCAATCACCCACGGCAGACGGGCAGGCAGGGCGCAGTGCGGATCTGCTGTGTCCCCTCACCCACGGGAGACGGGCAGAGAGGGTGCTGTGTGGATCTTGCTATGTCCACTGACCCACGGCAGACGAGCAGGCAGGGCGCAATGCGGATGTGGCTGTGTCCACTCACCCACGGCAGACGGGCAGGCAGGGCGCAGTGCGGATCTGGCTGTGTCCAATCACCCACGGCAGACGAGCAGGCAGGGCGCAGTGCGGATCTGGATGTGTCCACTCACAAATGGGAGACGGGCAGTCAAGGCGCAGTGTGGATCTAGCTGTGTCCACTCACCCACGGGAGACGGACAGAGAGGGTGCTGTGTGGATCTGGCTATGTCCACTCACCCACGGCAGACGGGCAGGCAGGGCGCAGTGCGGATCTGGCTATGTCCACTCGCCCACGGGAGACGGGCAGGCAGGGCGCAGTGCGGATCTGTCTGTGTCCACTCACCCACGGGAGACGGGCAGGCAGGGCGCAGTGCGGATCTGGCTGTGTCCACTCACTGACGGCAGACGGGCAGGCAAGGCGCAGTGCGGATCTGGCTGTGTCCACTCACCGACGGGAGACGGGCAGGCAGGGCGCAGTCCGGATCTGGCTGTGTCCACTCACCCACGGGAGACGGGCAGGCAGGGCGCAGTGCGGATCTGGCTGTGTCCACTCACCCACGGCAGACGGGCAAGCAGGGCGCAGTGTGGATCTGGCTGTGTCCACTGACCCACGGCAGACGGGCAGGCAGAGCGCAGTGTGGATCTGGCTGTGTCCACTCACCCACGGCAGACGGGCAGGCAGGGCGCAGTGCGGATTTGGTTGTGTTCACTCACCCACGTGAGACGGGCAGGCAAGGCGCAGTGCGGATCTGGCTGTGTCCACTCACCCACGGGAGACGGGCAGGCTGGGCGCAGTGCGGATCCGGCTGTGTCCACTCACCCACGGGAGATGGGCAGAGACGGTGCTGTGTGGATCTGGCTATGTCCACTGACCCACGGCAGATGGGCAGGCAGGGCGCAGTGTGGATCTGGCTGTGTCCACTCACCCACGGCAGACGGTCAGGCAGGGCGCAGTGCGGATCTGGCTGTGTCCACTCACCCATGGGAGACGACAGGCAAGGCGCTGTGTGGATCTGGCTGTGTCCTCTCACCCACGGGAGACGGGCAGAGAGGGTGCTGTGTGGATCTGCCTATGTCCATTGACCCACGGCAGACGGGCAGGCAGGGCGCACTGCGGATCTGGCTGTGACCAATCACCCACAGCAGAGGGGCAGGCAGGGCGCAGTGCGGATCTGGCTATGTCCCCTCACTCACGGCAGACGGTCAGGCAGGGCGCAGTGCAGATCTAGCAGTGTCCACTCACCCAAGGGGGACGGGCAGAGAGGGTGCCGTGTGGATCTGGCTGTGTTCCCTCACCCACGGCAGACGGTCAGGCAGGGCGCAGTGCGGATCTGGCTGTTTTCACTCACCCACGGGAGACGGGTAGGCAAGGCGCACTGTGGTTCTGGCTGTGTGCACTTACCCACGGGAGACGGGCAGAGAGGGTGCTGTGTGGATCTGGCTATGTCCACTGACCCACGACAGACGGGCAGGCAGGGCGCAGTGCGGATCTGGCTGTGTCCAATCACCCACGGCAGACAGTCAGGCAGGGCGCAGTGCGGATCTGGCTGTGTCCACTCACCCACAGCAGACGGTCAGGCAGGGCGCAGTGCGGAATTGGCTGTGTCCACTCACCCATGGGAGACGGGCAGAGTGAGTTCTGTTTGGATCTGCCTAGGTACACTGACCCACGGCAGACAGGCAGGCAGGGCGCAGTGCGGATCTGGCTGTGTCCAAACACCCCCGGGAGAAGGGCAGGCAGGGAGCAGTGCGGATCTGGCTGTGTCCACTCACCCACGGGAGACGGCCAGGAAAGGCGCAGTGTGGATCTGGCTATGTCGACTCACCCACAGGAGACGTGCAGAGAGGGTGCTGTGTGGATCTGGCTATGTACACTGACCCACGGCAGACAGACAGGCAGGGCGCAGTGCGGATCTGGCTGTGTCCACTCACCCACGGGAGACGGGCAGGCAAGGCGCAATGCGGATCTGGCTGTGTTCACTCACCCACGGGAGACGGGCAGGCAGGGCGCAGTGCGTATCTGGTTGTGTCCACTCACCCACAGCAGACGGTCAGGCAGGGCGCAGTGCGGAATTGGCTGTGTCCACTCACCCATTGGAGACGGGCAGAGTGAGTTCTGTGTGGATCTGGCTAGGTACACTAACCCACGGCAGACAGGCAGGCAGGGCGCAGTGCGGATCTGGCTGTGTCCAAACACCCCCGGGAGAAGGGCAGGCAGGGCGCAGTGCGGATCTGGCTGTGTCCACTCACCCACGGGAGACGGCCAGGAAATGCGCAGTGTGGATCTGGCTATGTCGACTCACCCACAGGAGACGTGCAGAGAGGGTGCTGTGTGGATCTGGCTATGTACACTGACCCACGGCAGACAGACAGGCAGGGCGCAGTGCGGATCTGGCTGTGTCCACTCACCCACGGGAGACGGGCATGCAGGGCGCCGTCCGGATCTGGCTGTGTCCACTCACCCACGGCAGACGGGAAGGCTAGGCGCAGTGTGGATCTCGCTGTGTCCACTCACCCACGGGAGACGGGCAGAGAGGGCGCTGTGTGGATCTGGCTATGTCCACTGACCCACGGCAGACGGGCAGGCAGGGCGCAGTGCGGATCTGGCTGTGTCCCCTCACCCACGGGAGACGGGCAGGCAGGGCGCAGTGCGGATCTGGCTGTGGCCACTCACCCACGAAAGATGGGCAAGCAGGGCGCAGTGCGGATCTGGCTGTGTCCACTCACCCATGGGATACGGGCAGGCAGGGCGCAGTGCGGATCTGGCTGTGTCCACTCACCCAGGGGAGACGGGCAGGCAAGGCGAAGTATGGATCTGGCTGTGTCCACTCACCCACGGGAGATGGGCAGAGAGGGTGCTGTGTGGATCTGGCTATGTCCACTGACCCACGGCAGACGGGCAGGCAGGGCGCAGTGCGGATCTGGCTGTGTCCACTCACCCACGAGAGACGGGCAGAGAGGGTGCTGTGTGGATCTGGCTTTGTCCAATCACCCACGGGAGACGGGAGGAGACGGTGCTGTGTGGATCTGGGTGTGTCCACTCACCCACGGTAGACGGGCAGGCAGGGCGCAGTGCGGATCTAGCTGTGTCCACTCACCCAAGGGGGACGGGCAGAAAGGGTGCCGTGTGGATCTGGCTGTGTTCCCTCACCCACGGCAGACGGTCAGGCAGGGCGCAGTGCGGATCTGGCTGTGTTCACTCACCCACGGGAGACGGGTAGGCAAGGCGCACTGTGGTTCTGGCTGTGTGCACTCACCCACGGGAGACGGGCAGAGAGGGTGCTGTGTGGATCTGGCTATGTCCACTGACCCACGACAGACGGGCAGGCAGGGCGCAGTGCGGATCTGGCTGTGTCCAATCACCCACGGCAGACAGTCAGGCAGGGCGCAGTGCGGATCTGGCTGTGTCCACTCACCCACAGCAGACGGTCAGGCAGGGCGCAGTGCGGAATTGGCTGTGTCCACTCACCCATGGGAGACGGGCAGAGTGAGTTCTGTTTGGATCTGGCTAGGTACACTGACCCACGGCAGACAGGCAGGCAGGGCGCAGTGCGGATCTGGCTGTGTCCAAACACCCCCGGGAGAAGGGCAGGCAGGGCGCAGTGCGGATCTGGCTGTGTCCACTCACCCACGGGAGACGGCCAGGAAAGGCGCAGTGTGGATCTGGCTATGTCGACTCACCCACAGGAGACGTGCAGAGAGGGTGCTGTGTGGATCTGGCTATGTACACTGACCCACGGCAGACAGACAGGCAGGGCGCAGTGCGGATCTGGCTGTGTCCACTCACCCACGGGAGACGGGCAGGCAAGGCGCAATGCGGATCTGGCTGTGTTCACTCACCCACGGGAGACGGGCAGGCAGGGCGCAGTGCGTATCTTGTTGTGTCCAATCACCCACGGCAGACGGCCAGGCAGGGCGCAGTGCGGATCTGGCTGTGTCCACTCACCCACGGAAGATGGGCAGGCAGGGCGCAGTGCGGATCTGGCTATGTCCACTCACCCATGGGAGACGGGCAGGCAGGGTGCAGTGCTGATCTGGCTCTGTCCACTCACCCAGTGGAGACGGGCTGGCAAGGCGAAGTGTGGATCTGGCTGTGTCCACTCACCCACGGGAGACGGGCAGGCAAGGCGCAGTGTGGATCTGGCTGTGTCCACTCACCCACGGGAGACGGGCAGAGAGGGTGCTGTGTGGATCTGGCTATGTCCACTGACCCACGGCAGACGGGCAGGAAGGGCGCAGTGCGGATCTGGCTGTGTCCACTCACCCACGGGAGGCGGGCAGGCAAGGCGCAGTGTGGATCTCGCTGTGTCCACTCACCCACGGGAGACGGGCAGAGAGGGCGCTGTGTGGATCTGGCTATGTCCACTGACCCACGGCGAACGGGCAGGCAGGGCGCAGTGCGGATCTGGCTGTGTCCCCTCACCCACGGGAGACGGGCAGGCAGGGCGCAGTGCGGATCTGGCTGTGTCCACTCACCCACGAAAGATGGGCAGGCAGGGGGCAGTGCGGATCTGGCTGTGTCCACTCACCCATGGGAGACGGGCAGGCAGGGCGCAGTGCGGATCTGGCTGTCTCCACTCAACCAGGGGAGACGGGCAGGCAAGGAGAAGTATGGATCTGGCTGTGTCTACTCACCCACGGGAGATGGACAGAGAGGGTGCTGTGTGGATCTGGCTATGTCCACTGACCCACGGCAGACGGGCAGGCAGGGCGCAGTGCGGATCTGGCTGTGTCCACTCACCCACGAGAGACGGGCAGAGAGGGTGCTGTGTGGATCTGGCTTTGCCCAATCACCCACGGGAGACGGGAGGAGACGGTGCTGTGTGGATCTGGGTGTGTCCACTCACCCACGGTAGACGGGCAGGCAGGGCGCAGTGCGGATCTGGCTGTGTCCACTCACCCACGGCAGACAACCAGGCAGGGCGCAGTGCGGATCTGGCTGTGTCCTCTCACCCACGGGAGACGGGCAGAGAGGGTGCTGTGTGGATCTGGCTATGTCCACTGACCCACGGCAGACGGGCAGGCAGGGCCCAGTGCGGATCTGGCTCTGTCCACTCACCCACGTGAGACGGGCAGGCAGGGCGCAGTGCGGATCTGCCTATGTCCACTCACCCTCGGCAGACGGGCAGGCAGGGCGCAGTGCGGATCTGGCTGTGTCCACTCACCCATGGGATACGGGCAGGCAGGGCGCAGTGCGGATCTGGCTGTGTCCAATCACCCACGGCAGACGGGCAGGCAGGGCGCATTGCGGATCTGGCTGTGTCCCCTCACCCACGGGAGACGGGCAGAGAGGGTGCTGTGTGGATCTTGCTATGTCCACTGACCCACGGCAGACGAGCAGGCAGGGCGCAATGCGGATGTGGCTGTGTCCACTCACCCACGGCAGACGGGCAGGCAGGGCGCAGTGCGGATCTGGCTGTGTCCAATCACCCACGGCAGACGAGCAGGCAGGGCGCAGTGCGGATCTGGATGTGTCCACTCACAAATGGGAGACGGGCAGTCAAGGCGCAGTGTGGATCTAGCTGTGTCCACTCACCCACGGGAGACGGACAGAGAGGGTGCTGTGTGGATCTGGCTATGTCCACTCACCCACGGCAGACGGGCAGGCAGGGCGCAGTGCGGATCTGGCTATGTCCACTCGCCCACGGGAGACGGGCAGGCAGGGCGCAGTGCGGATCTGTCTGTGTCCACTCACCCACGGGAGACGGGCAGGCAGGGCGCAGTGCGGATCTGGCTGTGTCCACTCACTGACGGCAGACGGGCAGGCAAGGCGCAGTGCGGATCTGGCTGTGTCCACTCACCGACGGGTGACGGGCAGGCAGGGCGCAGTGCGGATCTGGCTGTGTCCACTCACCCACGGCAGACGGGCAAGCAGGGCGCAGTGTGGATCTGGCTGTGTCCACTGACCCACGGCAGACGGGCAGGCAGAGCGTAGTGTGGATCTGGCTGTGTCCACTCACCCACAGCAGACGGGCAGGCAGGGCGCAGTGCGGATTTGGTTGTGTTCACTCACCCACGTGAGACGGGCAGGCAAGGCGCAGTGCGGATCTGGCTGTGTCCACTCACCCACGGGAGACGGGCAGGCAGGGCGCAGTGCGGATCCGGCTGTGTCCACTCACCCACGGGAGATGGGCAGAGACGGTGCTGTGTGGATCTGGCTATGTCCACTGACCCACGGCAGATGGGCAGGCAGGGCGCAGTGTGGATCTGGCTGTGTCCACTCACCCACGGCAGACGGTCAGGCAGGGCGCAGTGCGGATCTGGCTGTGTCCACTCACCCATGGGAGACGACAGGCAAGGCGCTGTGTGGATCTGGCTGTGTCCTCTCACCCACGGGAGACGGGCAGAGAGGGTGCTGTGTGGATCTGCCTATGTCCATTGACAAACGGCAGACGGGCAGGCAGGGCGCACTGCGGATCTGGCTGTGACCAATCACCCACAGCAGACGGGCAGGCAGGGCGCAGTGCGGATCTGGCTATGTCCCCTCACTCACGGCAGACGGTCAGGCAGGGCGCAGTGCGGATCTAGCTGTGTCCACTCACCCAAGGGGGACGGGCAGAGAGGGTGCCGTGTGGATCTGGCTGTGTTCCCTCACCCACGGCAGACGGTCAGGCAGGGCGCAGTGCGGATCTGGCTGTGTTCACTCACCCACGGGAGACGGGTAGGCAAGGCGCACTGTGGTTCTGGCTGTGTGCACTCACCCACGGGAGACGGGCAGAGAGGGTGCTGTGTGGATCTGGCTATGTCCACTGACCCACGACAGACGGGCAGGCAGGGCGCAGTGCGGATCTGGCTGTGTCCAATCACCCACGGCAGACAGTCAGGCAGGGCGCAGTGCGGATCTGTCTGTGTCCACTCACCCACAGCAGACGGTCAGGCAGGGCGCAGTGCGGAATTGGCTGTGTCCACTCACCCATTGGAGACGGGCAGAGTGAGTTCTGTTTGGATCTGGCTAGGTACACTGACCCACGGCAGACAGGCAGGCAGGGCGCAGTGCGGATCTGGCTGTGTCCAAACACCCCCGGGAGAAGGGCAGGCAGGGCGCAGTGCGGATCTGGCTGTGTCCACTCACCCACGGGAGACGGCCAGGAAAGGCGCAGTGTGGATCTGGCTATGTCGACTCACCCACAGGAGACGTGCAGAGAGGGTGCTGTGTGGATCTGGCTATGTACACTGACCCACGGCAGACAGACAGGCAGGGCGCAGTGCGGATCTGGCTGTGTCCACTCACCCACGGGAGACGGGCAGAGAGGGTGCTGTGTGGATCTGGCTGTGTCCACTCACCCACGGCAGACGGGCAGGCAGGGCGCAGTGCGGATCTGGCTGTGTCCACTCACCCACGGCAGACGGGCATGCAGGGCGCCGTCCGGATCTGGCTGTGTCCACTCACCCACGGCAGACGGGAAGGCAAGGCGCAGTGTGGATCTGGCTGTGTCCACTCACCCACGGGAGACGGGCAGAGAGGGTGCTTTGTGGATCTGTCTATGTACACTGACCCACGGCAGACGGGCAGGCAGGGCGCGGTGCGGATCTGGCTGTGTCCACTCACCCACGGCTAACGGTCAGGCAGGGCGCAGTGCGGATCTGGCGGTGTCCACTCACCCACGGGAGACGGGCAGGCAGGGCGCAGTGCGGATCTGGCTGTGTCCACTCTTCCTTGGGAGACGGGCAGGCAAGGCGCAGTAAGGATCTGGCTGTGTCCACTCACACACGGCAGACAGGCAGGCAGGGTGCAGTGCGGATCTGGCTGTGTATACTCACCCACGGCAGACGGTCAGGAAGGGCGCAGTGCGGATCTGGCTGTGTCCACTCACCCACGGGAGACGGGCAGGCAAGGCGCAGTGTGGATCTGGCTGTGTCCACTCACCCACGGGAGACGGGCAGAGACGGTGCTGTGTGAATCTGGCTATGTCCACTAACCCACGGCAGACGGGCAGGCAGGTCGCAGTGCGGATGTGGCTGTGTCCACTCACCCACGGGAGACGGCCAGAGAGGGTGCTTTGTGGATCTGGCTATGTCCACTCACCCACGGCAGACGGGCAGGCAGGGCGCAGTGCGGATCTGGCTGTGTCCACTCACCCACGGGAGACGGGCAGGCAGGGCGCAGTGCGGATATGGCTGTGTCCACTCACCAACGGGAGACGGGCAGGCAAGGCGCAGTGTGGATCTGGCTGTGTCCACTCACCCACGGGAGACGGGCAGAGAGGGTTATGTGTGGATCTGGCTATGTCCACTGACCACGGAAGACGGGCAGGCAGGGCGCAGTGCGGATCTGGCTGTGTTCACTCATCCACGGCAGACGGGCAGGCAGGGCGCAGTGCGGATCTGGCTGTGCCCCTCACCCACGGCAGACGGTCAGGCAGGGCGCAGTGCGGAATTGGCTGTGTCCACTCACCCATGGGAGACGGGCAGAGTGAGTTCTGTTTGGATCTGGCTATGTACACTGACCCACGGCAGACAGGCAGGCAGGGCGCAGTGCGGATCTGGCTGTGTCCAATCACCCCCGGGAGACGGGCAGGCGGGCGCAGTGCGGATCTGGCTGTGTCCACTCACCCACGGGAGACGGGCAGGAAATGCGCATTGTGGATCTGGCTGTGAACACACACCCACGGGAGACGTGCAGAGAGGGTGCTGTGTGGATCTGGCTATGTACACTGACCCGCGGCTGACGGGCAGGCAGGGCGCGGTGCGGATCTGGCTGTGTCCACTCACCCATGGCTTACGGTCAGGCAGGGCGCAGTGCGGATCTAGCTGTGTACACTCACCCACGGGTGACGGGCAGGCAGGGCGCAGTGCGGATCTGGCTGTGTCCACTCTTCCGCGGGAGACGGGCAGGCAGGGCGCAGTGCGGATCTGCCTGTGTCCACTCACTCATGGGAGACGACAGGCAAGGCGCAGTGTGGATCTGGCTGTGTCCACTCACCCACGGGAGACGGGAAGAGAGGGTGCTGTGTGGATCTAGCCATGTACACTGACCCACGGCAGACGGGCAGGCAGGGCGCAGTGCGGATCTGGCTGTGTCCCCTCACCCACGGCAGACGGTCAGGCAGGGCGCAGTGCGGAATTGGCTGTGTCCACTCACCTATGGGAGACGGGCAGAGTGAGTTCTGTTTGGATCTGGCTAGGTACACTGACCCACGGCAGACAGGCAGGCAGGGCGCAGTGCGGATCTGGCTGTGTCCAAACACCCCCGGGAGACGGGGAGGCAGGGCGCAGTGCGGATCTGGCTGTGTCCACTCACCCACGGGAGACGGGCAGGAAAGGCGCAGTGTGGATCTGGCTGTGTCCACTCACCCACAGGAGATGTGCAGAGAGGGTGCTGTGTGCATCTGACTATGTACACTGACCCACGGCAGACAGACAGGCAGGGCGCAGTGCGGATCTGGCTGTGTCCACTCCCCCACGGGAGACGGGCAGAGAGGTTGCTGTGTGGATCTGGCTATGTGCACTGACCCACGGCAGACGGGCAGGCAGGGCGCAGTGCGGATCTGGCTGTGTCCACTCACCCACGGCAGACGGGCATGCAGGGCGCAGTGCGGATCTGGCTGTGTCCACTCACCCACGGCAGAAGGGCAGGCAGGGCGCAGTCGGATCTGACTGTGTCCACTCACCCTCGTGAAACGGGCAGAGAGGGTGCTGTGTGGATATGATTATGTCCACTGACCCACGGCAGATGGGCATAGAGGGTGCTGTGTGGTTCTGGCTATGTCCACTGACCCACGGCTTATGGGCAGGCAGGTCGCAGTGCGGATCTGGCTGTGTCCACTCACCCACGGCAGACGGGCTGGCAGGGCGCAGTGCGGATCTGTCTGTGTCCACTCACCCACAGCAGACGGTCAGGCAGGGCGCAGTGCGGATCTGGCTGTGTCCACTCACCCACGGGAGACGGGCAGGCAAGGCGCAGTGTGGATCTGGCTGTGTCCCCTCACCCACGTCAGACGGTCACGCAGGGCGCAGTGCGGATCTGGCTGTGTCCACTCACCCACGGGAGACAGCCAGGCAAGGCGCAGTGTGGATCTGGCTGTGTCCACTCACCCACGGCAGACGGGCAGGCAAGGCGCAGTGTGGATCTGGCTGTGTCCACTCACCCACGGGAGACGGGCAGAGATGGTGCTGTGTGGATCTGGCTATGTACACTGACCCAAAGCAGACGGGCAGGCAGGGTGCAGTGCGGATCTGGCTGTGTCCACTCACCCACGGGAGACGGGTAGGAAAGGCGCAGTGTGGATCTGGCTATGTCCACTGACCCACGGCAGACGGGCAGTCAGGGCGCAGTGCATATCTGCCTGTATCCCCTCACCCACGGCAGACGGTCAGGCAGGGCGCAGTGCGGATCTGGCTGTGTCCACTCACCCACGGGGGACGGGTAGGCAAGGCGAACTTTGGATGTCGCTGTGTCCACTCCCCCACGGGAGATGGGCAGTGAGGGTGCTGTGTGGATCTGGCTATGTCCACTGACCCATGGCAGACGGGCAGGCAGGGCGCAGTGCAGATCTGGCTGTGTCCACTCACCCACGGCAGACGGGCAGGCAGGGCGCAGTACGGATCTGGCTGTGTCCACTCACCCACGGGAGACGGGCAGGCAAGGCGCAGTGTGGATCTGGCTGTGTCCACTCACCCACGGGAGACGGGCAGAGAGGGTGCTGTGTGGATCTGCCTATGTCCACTGACCCACGGCAGACGGGCAGGCAGGGCGCAGTGCGGATCTGGCTGTGTCCACTCACCCACGGCAGACGGTCAGGCAGGGCGCAGTGCGGATCTGTCTGTGTCCACTCACCCAAGGGAGAAGGACAGGCAGGGCGCAGTGCGGATCTGGCGGTGTCCACTCACCCACGGGAGACGGGCAGGCAGGGCGCAGTGCGGATCTGGCTGTGTCCACTCTTCCTTGGGAGACGGGCAGGCAAGGCGCAGTAAGGATCTGGCTGTGTCCACTCACACACGGCAGACAGGCAGGCAGGGCGCAGTGCGGATCTGGCTGTGTATACTCACCCACGGCAGACGGTCAGGAAGGGCGCAGTGCGGATCTGGCTGTGTCCACTCACCCACGGGAGACGGGCAGGCAAGGCGCAGTGTGGATCTGGCTGTGTCCACTCACCCACGGGAGACGGGCAGAGACGGTGCTGTGTGAATCTGGCTATGTCCACTAACCCACGGCAGACGGGCAGGCAGGTCGCAGTGCGGATGTGGCTGTGTCCACTCACCCACGGGAGACGGGCAGAGAGGGTGCTGTGTGGATCTGGCTATGTCCACTCACCCACGGCAGACGGGCAGGCAGGGCGCAGTGCGGATCTGGCTGTGTCCACTCACCCACGGGAGACGGGCAGGCAGGGCGCAGTGCGGATATGGCTGTGTCCACTCACCAACGGGAGACGGGCAGGCAAGGCGCAGTGTGGATCTGGCTGTGTCCACTCACCCACGGGAGACGGGCAGAGAGGGTTATGTGTGGATCTGGCTATGTCCACTGACCACGGAAGACGGGCAGGCAGGGCGCAGTGCGGATCTGGCTGTGTTCACTCATCCACGGCAGACGGGCAGGCAGGGCGCAGTGCGGATCTGGCTGTGCCCCTCACCCACGGCAGACGGTCAGGCAGGGCGCAGTGCGGAATTGGCTGTGTCCACTCACCCATGGGAGACGGGCAGAGTGAGTTCTGTTTGGATCTGGCTATGTACACTGACCCACGGCAGACAGGCAGGCAGGGCGCAGTGCGGATCTGGCTGTGTCCAATCACCCCCGGGAGACGGGCAGGCGGGCGCAGTGCGGATCTGGCTGTGTCCACTCACCCACGGGAGACGGGCAGGAAATGCGCAGTGTGGATCTGGCTGTGAACACACACCCACGGGAGACGTGCAGAGAGGGTGCTGTGTGGATCTGGCTATGTACACTGACCCGCGGCTGACGGGCAGGCAGGGCGCGGTGCGGATCTGGCTGTGTCCACTCACCCATGGCTTACGGTCAGGCAGGGCGCAGTGCGGATCTAGCTGTGTACACTCACCCACGGGTGACGGGCAGGCAGGGCGCAGTGCGGATCTGGCTGTGTCCACTCTTCCGCGGGAGACGGGCAGGCAGGGCGCAGTGCGGATCTGC
The DNA here is from genome assembly GCF_040939455.1 of Microcebus murinus. Lineage (NCBI taxonomy): Eukaryota > Metazoa > Chordata > Mammalia > Primates > Cheirogaleidae > Microcebus > Microcebus murinus. The sequence goes on from NC_134123.1 coordinate 39,265,490, forward strand.
CTGTGTCCACTCACTCATGGGAGACGACAGGCAAGGCGCAGTGTGGATCTGGCTGTGTCCACTCACCCACGGGAGACGGGCAGAGAGGGTGCTGTGTGGATCTAGCCATGTACACTGACCCACGGCAGACGGGCAGGCAGGGCGCAGTGCGGATCTGGCTGTGTCCCCTCACCCACGGCAGACGGTCAGGCAGGGCGCAGTGCGGAATTGGCTGTGTCCACTCACCCATGGGAGACGGGCAGAGTGAGTTCTGTTTGGATCTGGCTAGGTACACTGACCCACGGCAGACAGGCAGGCAGGGCGCAGTGCGGATCTGGCTGTGTCCAAACACCCCCGGGAGACGGGGAGGCAGGGCGCAGTGCGGATCTGGCTGTGTCCACTCACCCACGGGAGACGGGCAGGAAAGGCGCAGTGTGGATCTGGCTGTGTCCACTCACCCACAGGAGATGTGCAGAGAGGGTGCTGTGTGGATCTGGCTATGTACACTGACCCACGGCAGACAGACAGGCAGGGCGCAGTGCGGATCTGGCTGTGTCCACTCACCCACGGGAGACGGGCAGAGAGGTTGCTGTGTGGATCTGGCTATGTGCACTGACCCACGGCAGACGGGCAGGCAGGGCGCAGTGCGTATCTGGCTGTGTCCACTCACCCACGGCAGACGGGCATGCAGGGCGCAGTGCGGATCTGGCTGTGTCCACTCACCCACGGCAGACGGGCAGGCAGGGCGCAGTCGGATCTGACTGTGTCCACTCACCCTCGGGAGACGGGCAGAGAGGGTGCTGTGTGGATATGATTATGTCCACTGACCCACGGCAGATGGGCAGAGAGGGTGCTGTGTGGTTCTGGCTATGTCCACCGACCCACGGCTTATGGGCAGGCAGGTCGCAGTGCGGATCTGGCTGTGTCCACTCACCCACGGCAGACGGGCTGGCAGGGCGCAGTGCGGATCTGTCTGTGTCCACTCACCCACAGCAGACGGTCAGGCAGGGCGCAGTGCGGATCTGGCTGTGTCCACTCACCCACGGGAGACGGGCAGGCAAGGCGCAGTGTGGATCTGGCTGTGTCCCCTCACCCACGTCAGACGGTCACGCAGGGCGCAGTGCGGATCTGGCTGTGTCCACTCACCCACGGGAGACAGCCAGGCAAGGCGCAGTGTGGATCTGGCTGTGTCCACTCACCCACGGCAGACGGGCAGGCAAGGCGCAGTGTGGATCTGGCTGTGTCCACTCACCCACGGGAGACGGGCAGAGATGGTGCTGTGTGGATCTGGCTATGTACACTGACCCAAAGCAGACGGGCAGGCAGGGCGCAGTGCGGATCTGGCTGTGTCCACTCACCCACGGGAGACGTGTAGGAAAGGCGCAGTGTGGATCTGGCTATGTCCACTGATCCACGGCAGACGGGCAGTCAGGGCGCAGTGCATATCTGCCTGTATCCCCTCACCCACGGCAGACGGTCAGGCAGGGCGCAGTGCGGATCTGGCTGTGTCCACTCACCCACGGGGGACGGGTAGGCAAGGCGAACTTTGGATGTCGCTGTGTCCACTCCCCCACGGGAGATGGGCAGTGAGGGTGCTGTGTGGATCTGGCTATGTCCACTGACCCATGGCAGACGGGCAGGCAGGGCGCAGTGCAGATCTGGCTGTGTCCACTCACCCACGGCAGACGGGCAGGCAGGGCGCAGTACGGATCTGGCTGTGTCCACTCACCCACGGGAGACGGGCAGGCAAGGCGCAGTGTGGATCTGGCTGTGTCCACTCACCCACGGGAGACGGGCAGAGAGGGTGCCGTGTGGATCTGCCTATGTCCACTGACCCACGGCAGACGGGCAGGCAGGGCGCAGTGCGGATCTGGCTGTGTCCACTCACCCACGGCAGACGGTCAGGCAGGGCGCAGTGCGGATCTGTCTGTGTCCACTCACCCAAGGGAGAAGGACAGGCAGGGCGCAGTGCGGATCTGGCTGTGTCCACTCACCCACGGGAGACGGGCAGGCAGGGCGCAGTGCGGATGTGGCTGTGTCCACTCACCCAAGGGAGATGGGCAGGCAGGGCGCAGTGCGGATCTGGCTGTGTCCACTCACCCACGGCAGACGGGCAGGCAGTGCGCAGTGCGGATCTGGCTGTGTCCACTCACCCATGGGAGACGGGCAGGCAAGGCATAGTGTGGTTCTGGCTGTGTCCACTCACCCACGGGAGACGGGCAGAGAGGGTGCTGTGTGGATCTGGCTATGTCCACTGACCCACGGCAGATGGGTAGGCAGGGCGCAGTGTGGATCTGGCTGTGTCCACTCACCCACGGCTAACGGTCAGGCAGGGCGCATTGCGGATCTGGCGGTGTCCACTCACCCACGGGAGACGGGCAGGCAGGGCGCAGTGCGGATCTGGCTGTGTCCACTCTTCCTTGGGAGACGGGCAGGCAAGGCGCAGTAAGGATCTGGCTGTGTCCACTCACACACGGCAGACAGGCAGGCAGGGCGCAGTGCGGATCTGGCTGTGTATACTCACCCACGGCAGACGGTCAGGAAGGGCGCAGTGCGGATCTGGCTGTGTCCACTCACCCACGGGAGACGGGCAGGCAAGGCGCAGTGTGGATCTGGCTGTGTCCACTCACCCACGGGAGACGGGCAGAGACGGTGCTGTGTGAATCTGGCTATGTCCACTAACCCACGGCAGACGGGCAGGCAGGTCGCAGTGCGGATGTGGCTGTGTCCACTCACCCACGGGAGACGGGCAGGCAGGGCGCAGTGCGGATATGGCTGTGTCCACTCACCAACGGGAGACGGGCAGGCAAGGCGCAGTGTGGATCTGGCTGTGTCCACTCACCCACGGGAGACGGGCAGAGAGGGTTATGTGTGGATCTGGCTATGTCCACTGACCACGGAAGACGGGCAGGCAGGGCGCAGTGCGGATCTGGCTGTGTTCACTCATCCACGGCAGACGGGCAGGCAGGGCGCAGTGCGGATCTGGCTGTGCCCCTCACCCACGGCAGAATGTCAGGCAGGGCGCAGTGCGGAATTGGCTGTGTCCACTCACCCATGGGAGACGGGCAGAGTGAGTTCTGTTTGGATCTGGCTATGTACACTGACCCACGGCAGACAGGCAGGCAGGGCGCAGTGCGGATCTGGCTGTGTCCAATCACCCCCGGGAGACGGGCAGGCGGGCGCAGTGCGGATCTGGCTGTGTCCACTCACCCACGGGAGACGGGCAGGAAATGCGCAGTGTGGATCTGGCTGTGAACACACACCCACGGGAGACGTGCAGAGAGGGTGCTGTGTGGATCTGGCTATGTACACTGACCCGCGGCTGACGGGCAGGCAGGGCGCGGTGCGGATCTGGCTGTGTCCACTCACCCATGGCTTACGGTCAGGCAGGGCGCAGTGCGGATCTAGCTGTGTACACTCACCCACGGGTGACGGGCAGGCAGGGCGCAGTGCGGATCTGGCTGTGTCCACTCTTCCGCGGGAGACGGGCAGGCAGGGCGCAGTGCGGATCTGCCTGTGTCCACTCACTCATGGGAGACGACAGGCAAGGCGCAGTGTGGATCTGGCTGTGTCCACTCACCCACGGGAGACGGGCAGAGTGGGTGCTGTGTGGATCTAGCCATGTACACTGACCCACGGCAGACGGGCAGGCAGGGCGCAGTGCGGATCTGGCTGTGTCCCCTCACCCACGGCAGACGGTCAGGCAGGGCGCAGTGCGGAATTGGCTGTGTCCACTCACCCATGGGGGACGGGCAGAGTGAGTTCTGTTTGGATCTGGCTAGGTACACTGACCCACGGCAGACAGGCAGGCAGGGCGCAGTGCGGATCTGGCTGTGTCCAAACACCCCCGGGAGACGGGGAGGCAGGGCGCAGTGCGGATCTGGCTGTGTCCACTCACCCACGGGAGACGGGCAGGAAAGGCGCAGTGTGGATCTGGCTGTGTCCACTCACCCACAGGAGATGTGCAGAGAGGGTGCTGTGTGGATCTGGCTATGTACACTGACCCACGGCAGACAGACAGGCAGGGCGCAGTGCGGATCTGGCTGTGTCCACTCACCCACGGGAGACGGGCAGAGAGGTTGCTGTGTGGATCTGGCTATGTGCACTGACCCACGGCAGACGGGCAGGCAGGGCGCAGTGCGGATCTGGCTGTGTCCACTCACCCACGGCAGACGGGCATGCAGGGCGCAGTGCGGATCTGGCTGTGTCCACTCACCCACGGCAGACGGGCAGGCAGGGCGCAGTCGGATCTGACTGTGTCCACTCACCCTCGGGAGACGGGCAGAGAGGGTGCTGTGTGGATATGATTATGTCCACTGACCCACGGCAGATGGGCAGAGAGGGTGCTGTGTGGTTCTGGCTATGTCCACTGACCCACGGCTTATGGGCAGGCAGGTCGCAGTGCGGATCTGGCTGTGTCCACTCACCCACGGCAGACGGGCTGGCAGGGCGCAGTGCGGATCTGTCTGTGTCCACTCACCCACAGCAGACGGTCAGGCAGGGCGCAGTGCGGATCTGGCTGTGTCCACTCACCCACGGGAGACGGGCAGGCAAGGCGCAGTGTGGATCTGGCTGTGTCCCCTCACCCACGTCAGACGGTCACGCAGGGCGCAGTGCGGATCTGGCTGTGTCCACTCACCCACGGGAGACAGCCAGGCAAGGCGCAGTGTGGATCTGGCTGTGTCCACTCACCCACGGCAGACGGGCAGGCAAGGCGCAGTGTGGATCTGGCTGTGTCCACTCACCCACGGGAGACGGGCAGAGATGGTGCTGTGTGGATCTGGCTATGTACACTGACCCAAAGCAGACGGGCAGGCAGGGCGCAGTGCGGATCTGGCTGTGTCCACTCACCCACGGGAGACGGGTAGGAAAGGCGCAGTGTGGATCTGGCTATGTCCACTGACCCACGGCAGACGGGCAGTCAGGGCGCAGTGCATATCTGCCTGTATCCCCTCACCCACGGCAGACGGTCAGGCAGGGCGCAGTGCGGATCTGGCTGTGTCCACTCACCCACGGGGGACGGGTAGGCAAGGCGAACTTTGGATGTCGCTGTGTCCACTCCCCCACGGGAGATGGGCAGTGAGGGTGCTGTGTGGATCTGGCTATGTCCACTGACCCCTGGCAGACGGGCAGGCAGGGCGCAGTGCAGATCTGGCTGTGTCCACTCACCCACGGCAGACGGGCAGGCAGGGCGCAGTACGGATCTGGCTGTGTCCACTCACCCACGGGAGACGGGCAGGCAAGGCGCAGTGTGGATCTGGCTGTGTCCACTCACCCACGGGAGACGGGCAGAGAGGGTGCCGTGTGGATCTGCCTATGTCCACTGACCCACGGCAGACGGGCAGGCAGGGCGCAGTGCGGATCTGGCTGTGTCCACTCACCCACGGCAGACGGTCAGGCAGGGCGCAGTGCGGATCTGTCTGTGTCCACTCACCCAAGGGAGAAGGACAGGCAGGGCGCAGTGCGGATCTGGCTGTGTCCACTCACCCACGGGAGACGGGCAGGCAGGGCGCAGTGCGGATGTGGCTGTGTCCACTCACCCAAGGGAGATGGGCAGGCAGGGCGCAGTGCGGATCTGGCTGTGTCCACTCACCCACGGCAGACGGGCAGGCAGTGCGCAGTGCGGATCTGGCTGTGTCCACTCACCCATGGGAGACGGGCAGGCAAGGCATAGTGTGGTTCTGGCTGTGTCCACTCACCCACGGGAGACGGGCAGAGAGGGTGCTGTGTGGATCTGGCTATGTCCACTGACCCACGGCAGATGGGTAGGCAGGGCGCAGTGTGGATCTGGCTGTGTCCACTCACCCACGGCTAACGGTCAGGCAGGGCGCATTGCGGATCTGGCGGTGTCCACTCACCCACGGGAGACGGGCAGGCAGGGCGCAGTGCGGATCTGGCTGTGTCCACTCTTCCTTGGGAGACGGGCAGGCAAGGCGCAGTAAGGATCTGGCTGTGTCCACTCACACACGGCAGACAGGCAGGCAGGGCGCAGTGCGGATCTGGCTGTGTATACTCACCCACGGCAGACGGTCAGGAAGGGCGCAGTGCGGATCTGGCTGTGTCCACTCACCCACGGGAGACGGGCAGGCAAGGCGCAGTGTGGATCTGGCTGTGTCCACTCACCCACGGGAGACGGGCAGAGACGGTGCTGTGTGAATCTGGCTATGTCCACTAACCCACGGCAGACGGGCAGGCAGGTCGCAGTGCGGATGTGGCTGTGTCCACTCACCCACGGGAGACGGGCAGGCAGGGCGCAGTGCGGATATGGCTGTGTCCACTCACCAACGGGAGACGGGCAGGCAAGGCGCAGTGTGGATCTGGCTGTGTCCACTCACCCACGGGAGACGGGCAGAGAGGGTTATGTGTGGATCTGGCTATGTCCACTGACCACGGAAGACGGGCAGGCAGGGCGCAGTGCGGATCTGGCTGTGTTCACTCATCCACGGCAGACGGGCAGGCAGGGCGCAGTGCGGATCTGGCTGTGCCCCTCACCCACGGCAGAATGTCAGGCAGGGCGCAGTGCGGAATTGGCTGTGTCCACTCACCCATGGGAGACGGGCAGAGTGAGTTCTGTTTGGATCTGGCTATGTACACTGACCCACGGCAGACAGGCAGGCAGGGCGCAGTGCGGATCTGGCTGTGTCCAATCACCCCCGGGAGACGGGCAGGCGGGCGCAGTGCGGATCTGGCTGTGTCCACTCACCCACGGGAGACGGGCAGGAAATGCGCAGTGTGGATCTGGCTGTGAACACACACCCACGGGAGACGTGCAGAGAGGGTGCTGTGTGGATCTGGCTATGTACACTGACCCGCGGCTGACGGGCAGGCAGGGCGCGGTGCGGATCTGGCTGTGTCCACTCACCCATGGCTTACGGTCAGGCAGGGCGCAGTGCGGATCTAGCTGTGTACACTCACCCACGGGTGACGGGCAGGCAGGGCGCAGTGCGGATCTGGCTGTGTCCACTCTTCCGCGGGAGACGGGCAGGCAGGGCGCAGTGCGGATCTGCCTGTGTCCACTCACTCATGGGAGACGACAGGCAAGGCGCAGTGTGGATCTGGCTGTGTCCACTCACCCACGGGAGACGGGCAGAGTGGGTGCTGTGTGGATCTAGCCATGTACACTGACCCACGGCAGACGGGCAGGCAGGGCGCAGTGCGGATCTGGCTGTGTCCCCTCACCCACGGCAGACGGTCAGGCAGGGCGCAGTGCGGAATTGGCTGTGTCCACTCACCCATGGGGGACGGGCAGAGTGAGTTCTGTTTGGATCTGGCTAGGTACACTGACCCACGGCAGACAGGCAGGCAGGGCGCAGTGCGGATCTGGCTGTGTCCAAACACCCCCGGGAGACGGGGAGGCAGGGCGCAGTGCGGATCTGGCTGTGTCCACTCACCCACGGGAGACGGGCAGGAAAGGCGCAGTGTGGATCTGGCTGTGTCCACTCACCCACAGGAGATGTGCAGAGAGGGTGCTGTGTGGATCTGGCTATGTACACTGACCCACGGCAGACAGACAGGCAGGGCGCAGTGCGGATCTGGCTGTGTCCACTCACCCACGGGAGACGGGCAGAGAGGTTGCTGTGTGGATCTGGCTATGTGCACTGACCCACGGCAGACGGGCAGGCAGGGCGCAGTGCGGATCTGGCTGTGTCCACTCACCCACGGCAGACGGGCATGCAGGGCGCAGTGCGGATCTGGCTGTGTCCACTCACCCACGGCAGACGGGCAGGCAGGGCGCAGTCGGATCTGACTGTGTCCACTCACCCTCGGGAGACGGGCAGAGAGGGTGCTGTGTGGATATGATTATGTCCACTGACCCACGGCAGATGGGCAGAGAGGGTGCTGTGTGGTTCTGGCTATGTCCACTGACCCACGGCTTATGGGCAGGCAGGTCGCAGTGCGGATCTGGCTGTGTCCACTCACCCACGGCAGACGGGCTGGCAGGGCGCAGTGCGGATCTGTCTGTGTCCACTCACCCACAGCAGACGGTCAGGCAGGGCGCAGTGCGGATCTGGCTGTGTCCACTCACCCACGGGAGACGGGCAGGCAAGGCGCAGTGTGGATCTGGCTGTGTCCCCTCACCCACGTCAGACGGTCACGCAGGGCGCAGTGCGGATCTGGCTGTGTCCACTCACCCACGGGAGACAGCCAGGCAAGGCGCAGTGTGGATCTGGCTGTGTCCACTCACCCACGGCAGACGGGCAGGCAAGGCGCAGTGTGGATCTGGCTGTGTCCACTCACCCACGGGAGACGGGCAGAGATGGTGCTGTGTGGATCTGGCTATGTACACTGACCCAAAGCAGACGGGCAGGCAGGGCGCAGTGCGGATCTGGCTGTGTCCACTCACCCACGGGAGACGGGTAGGAAAGGCGCAGTGTGGATCTGGCTATGTCCACTGACCCACGGCAGACGGGCAGTCAGGGCGCAGTGCATATCTGCCTGTATCCCCTCACCCACGGCAGACGGTCAGGCAGGGCGCAGTGCGGATCTGGCTGTGTCCACTCACCCACGGGGGACGGGTAGGCAAGGCGAACTTTGGATGTCGCTGTGTCCACTCCCCCACGGGAGATGGGCAGTGAGGGTGCTGTGTGGATCTGGCTATGTCCACTGACCCATGGCAGACGGGCAGGCAGGGCGCAGTGCAGATCTGGCTGTGTCCACTCACCCACGGCAGACGGGCAGGCAGGGCGCAGTACGGATCTGGCTGTGTCCACTCACCCACGGGAGACGGGCAGGCAAGGCGCAGTGTGGATCTGGCTGTGTCCACTCACCCACGGGAGACGGGCAGAGAGGGTGCCGTGTGGATCTGCCTATGTCCACTGACCCACGGCAGACGGGCAGGCAGGGCGCAGTGCGGATCTGGCTGTGTCCACTCACCCACGACAGACGGTCAGGCAGGGCGCAGTGCGGATCTGTCTGTGTCCACTCACCCAAGGGAGAAGGACAGGCAGGGCGCAGTGCGGATCTGGCTGTGTCCACTCACCCACGGGAGACGGGCAGGCAGGGCGCAGTGCGGATGTGGCTGTGTCCACTCACCCAAGGGAGATGGGCAGGCAGGGCGCAGTGCGGATCTGGCTGTGTCCACTCACCCACGGCAGACGGGCAGGCAGGGCGCAGTGCGGATCTGGCTGTGTCCACTCACCCATGGGAGACGGGCAGGCAAGGCATAGTGTGGTTCTGGCTGTGTCCACTCACCCACGGGAGACGGGCAGAGAGGGTGCTGTGTGGATCTGGCTATGTCCACTGACCCACGGCAGATGGGTAGGCAGGGCGCAGTGTGTATCTGGCTATGTCCACTCACGAACGGGAGATGGGCAGGCAGGGCGCAGTGTAAATCTGGCTGTGTCCACTCACACACGGGAGAAGGGCAGGCAGGGCGCAGTGCGGATCTGGCTGTGTCCACTCACCCATGGAAGGCGGGCAGGCAAGGTGCACTGTGGATCTGGCTGTGTACACACACCCAAGGGAGAAGGACAGAGAATGTGCTGTGTGGATCTGGCTATGTCCACTGACCCACGGCAGACGGGCAGGCAGGGCGCAGTCTGGATCTGACTGTGTCCACTCACCCATGGGAGACGGGCAGGCAAGGCACAGTGTGGAACTGGCTGTGTCCACTCACCCTCGGGAGACGGGCAGAGAGGGTGCTGTGTGGATATGATTATGTCCACTGACCCACGGCAGACGGGCAGGCAGGGCGCAGTGCGGATCTGGCTGTGTCCAATCACCCACGGCAGACGGGCAGGCAGGACGCAGTGCGGATATGGCTGTGTCCACTCACCCACGGGAGACGGGCAGGCAGGCGCACTGAGGATCTGGCTGTGTCCACTCAACCACGGCAGACGGGCAGGCAGGGCGCAGTGCGGATCTGGCTGTGTTTACTCACCCACGGGAGACGGGTAGGCAAAGCGCAGTGTGGATCTGGCTGTGTCCACTCACCCACGGGAGACGGGCAGAGAGGGTGCCATGTGGATCTGGCTATGTCCACTGACCCACGGCAGATGGGTAGGCAGGGCGTAGTGCCGATCTGGCTGTGTCCCCTCACCCACGGCAGACGTTCAGGTAGGGCGCAGTGCGGATCTGGCTGTGTCCACTCACCAACGGGAGACGGGTAGGCAAGGCGAACTGTGGATCTCGCTGTGTCCACTCACCCACAGGAGACGGGCAGAGAGGGTGCTGTGTGGATCTGGCTATGTCCACTGACCCACGGCAGACGGGCAGGCAGGGCGCAGTGCGGATCTGGCTGTGTCCACTCACCCACGGCAGACGGGCAGGCAGGGCGCAGTGCGGATCTGGCTGTGTCCACTCACCCACGGGGGACGGGTAGGCAATGCGCTGTGTGGATCTGGCTGTGTACACACACCCACGGGAGACGGGCAGAGAGGGTGCTGTGTGGATCTGGTTATGTCCACTGACCCACGGCAGACGGGCAGGCAGGGCGCAGTACGGATATGGCTGTGTCCACTCACCCACGGGAGACGGGCAGGCAGGCGCACTGAGGATCTGGCTATTTCCACTCACCCACGGCAGACGGGCAGGCAGGGCGCAGTGCGGATCTGGCTGTGTTTACTCACCCACGGAAGACGGGTAGGCAAAGCGCAGTATGGATCTGGCTGTATCCACTCACCCACGGGAGATGGGCAGAGAGGTTGCTGTGTGGATCTGGCTATCTCCACTGACCCACGGAAGACGGGCAGGGAGGGCGTAGTGCGGATCTCGCTGTGTCCACTCACCCACGGCAGACGGGCAGGCATTGCGCAGTGCGGATCTGGCTGTGTCCACTCACCCACGGCAGACGGGCAGGCAGGGCGCAGTGCGGATCTGTTTGTGTCCACTCACCCATGGGAGACGGGCAGGCAAGGCGCAGTGTGGATCTGGCTGTGTCCACACACCCATGGGAGACAGGCAGAGAGGGTGCTGTGTGGATCTGGCTATGTCCACTGACCAACGGCAGACGTGCAGGCAGGGCGCAGTGCGGATGTGGCTGTGTCCAATCACCCACGGCAGACGGGAAGGCAGGGCGCAGTGCGGATATGGCTATGTCCAATCACCCAAGGCAGACGGGAAGGCAGGGCGCAGTGCGGATCTGGCTGTGTCCACTCACCCTCGGGAGATGGGTAGGCAAGGCGCAGTGTGGATCTGGCTGTGTCCACTCACCCACGGGAGACGGGAAGAGAGGGTGCTGTGTTGATCTGGCTGTGTCCACTCACCCACGGCAGACGGGCAGGCAGGGCGCAGTGCAGATCTGGCTGTGTCCACTCACCCAAGGCAGACGGGCAGGCAGGGCGCAGTGTGGATCTGGCTGTGTCCACACTCCCACGTGAGACGGGCAGAGAGGGTGCTGTGTGGATATGGCTATGTCCACTGACCCACGGCAGACGGGCAGGCAAGGCGCAGTGCGGATCTGGCTGTGTCCAATCACCCACGGCAGACGGGCCGGCAGGGCGCAGTGCAGATCTGGCTGTGTCACTCACAAAAGGGAGACGGGCAGGCAAGGCGCAGTGTGGATCTGGCTGTGTCCACTCACCCACGGGAGACGGGCAGAGAGGGTGCTGTGTGGTCTGGCTATGTCCACTGACCGACGGCAGAATGGCAGGCAGGGCGCAGTGCGGATCTGGCTGTGTCCCCTCACCGATGGCAGACGGTCAGGCAGGGCGCAGTGCGGATCTGGCTGTGTCCACTCACCCACGGGAGACGGGCAGGCAGGGCACAGTGCGGATCTGGCTGTGTCCACTCACCCACGGGAGACGGGCAGGCAAGGTGCACTGTGGATCTTGCTGTGACCACACACACACGGGAGACGGGCAGAGAGAGTGCTGTGTGGATCTAGCTATGTCCACTGTCCCACGGAAGACGGGCAGGCAGGGCGCAGTGCGGATCTGGCTGTGATAACTCACCCACGGCAGACGGGCAGGCAGGGCACAGGGCGGATCTGGCTGTGTCCACTCACCCACGGGAGACGGGTAGGCAAAGCGTAGTGTGGATCTGGCTGTGTTAACTACCCATGGCAGACGGGCAGGCAGGGCGCAGTGCAGATCTGGCTGTGTCCACTCACCCACGGGAGACGGGTAGGCAAGGCGTAGTGTGGATCTGGCTGTGTCCACTCACCCACGGGAGACAGGCAGAGAGGGTGCTGTGTGGATCTGGCTATGTCCATTGACCCACATCAGACGGGCAGGCAGGGCGCAGTGTGAATCTGGCTGTGTCCCCTCACACACATCAGACGGTCAGGCAGGGCGCAGTGCGGATCTGGCTGTGTCCACTCACCCACGGGAGACGTGTAGGCAAGGCGCAGTGTGGATCTGGCTTTGTCCACTCACCAACGACAGACGGGCAGGCAGGGCGCAGTGCGGATCTGGCTGTGTCCACTCACCCACAAGAGATGGGCAGGCAATGCGCAGTGTGGATCTGGCTGTGTCCCCTCACCCACTGGAGACGGGCAGAGAGGATGCTGTGTGGATCTGGCTATGTCCACAGACCCACGGCAGACGGGCAGGCAGGGCGCAGTTCGGATCTGGCTGTGTCCAGTCACCCACGGCAGACGGTCAGGCAGGGCGCAGTGCGGATCTGGCGGTGTCCACTCACCCACGGCAGACGGGCAGGCAGGGCACAGTTCGGATCTAGCTATGTCCACTCTCCCACGGGAGACAGGCAGGCAGCGTGCAGTGCGGATCTGGCTGTGTCCACTCACATACGGCAGACAGGCAGGCACGGCGCAGTGGGGATCTGGCTGTGTCCACTTACCCATGGGAGAGGGGCAGGCAAGGCACAGTGCGGATCTGGCTGTGTCCAATCACCCACGGCAGACGGGCAGGAAGGGCGCAGTGCGGATCTTGCTGTGTGCACTCACCCACAGGAGACGGGCAGGCAAGGCACTATGTGGATCTGGCTGTGTCCACTCACCCAAAGGAGACGGGCAGAGAGGGTGCTGTGTGGATCTGGCAATATCCACTGACCCACGGCAGACGGGCAGGCAGGGCACAGTGCGGATCTGGCTGTGTCCATTCACACACGGGAGACGGGCAGAAAGGGCGCTGTGTGGATCTGGCTATGTCCACTGACCCACGGCAGACGGGCAGGCAGGGCGCAGTGTGGATTTGGCTGTGTCCACTCACCCACGGGAGACGGGCAGGCAGGGCGCAATGCGGATCTGGCGGTGTCCCCTCACCCATGGCAGACGGTCAGGCAGGGCGCAGTGCGGATCTGGCTGTGTCCACTCACCCACGGGATACGGGTAGGCAAGGCACAGTGTGGATCTGGCTGTGTCCACTCACCCACGGGAGACGGGCAGAGAGGGTGCAGTGTGGATCTGGCTATGTCCACTGACCCACGGCAGACGGGCAGGCAGGGCGCAGTGCGGATCTGGCTGTGTCCCGTCACCCACGGCAGACGGTCAGGCTGGGCGCAATCTGGATCTGGCTGTGTGCACTCACCCACTGGAGACGGGCAGAGAGGGTGTTGTGTGGATATGGCTATGTCCACTGAACCACGGCAGACGGGCAGGCAGGGCGCAATGCCGATCTGGCTCTGACCACTCACTCACGGGAGACGGGCAGGCAGGGCGCACTGCGGATCTGGCTGTGTCCACTCACCCATGGGAGATGGGCAGGCTGGGCGCAGTGCGGATCTGGCTGTGTCCACTCACCCACGGGAGACGGGCAGGCAGGGCACAATGCGGAACTGGCTATGTCCACTCACTCACTGCAGACAGGCAGGCAGGACGCAGTGCGAATCTGGCTGTGTCCACTCACCCATGGCAGACTGGCAGGCAGGGCAGTGCGGATCTGGCTGTGTCCACTCACCCACGGGAGGCGGGCAGGCAAGGCGCAGTGTGGAACTGGCTGTGTCGACTCACCCACGGGAGACGGGCAGAGAGGGTGCTGTGTGGATCTGGCTATGTCCACTGAACCACGGCAGACGGGCAGGCAGGGCGCAGTGCCGATCTGGCTGTGTCCACTCACCCACGGCAGACAGTCAGGCAGAGTGCAGTGCGTATCTGGATGTGTCCACTCACCCACGGGAGACGGGCAGGCAGGGCGGAGTGCGTATCTGGCTGTGTCCACACACCCACGGCAGACGGGCAGGCAGGGCGCAGTGCGGATCTGGCTGTGTCCACTCACCCACTGAAGACGGGAAGGCATTGCGCAGTGCGGATCTGGCTGTGTCCACTCACCCACAGGAGACGGAGAGGCAAGGCGCAGTGCGGACCTGGCTGTGTCCACTCACCCACGGGAGACGGGCAGGCAGGGCGCAGTGCGGATCTGTCTGTGTCCACTCACCCACGGGAGACGAGCAGGCAAGGCGCAGTGTGGATCTGGCTGTGTCCACTCACCCACGGGAGACGGGCAGGCAGGGTGCAGTGCGGATCTGGCTGTGTCCACTCACCCACGGGCGACGGGCGCAGGGCGCAGTGTGGATCTGGCTGTGTCCACTCACCCACGGGAGACGGACAGGGAGGGCGCAGTGCGGATCCGGCATTATCCACTCACCCACGGGAGACGGGCCGGCAGGGCGCAGTGCGGATCTGGCTGTGTCCACTCACACACGGGAGACAGCAGGCAGGGCGCAGTGCGGATCTGGCTGTGTCCACTCACCCACGGCAGACAGGCAGGCAGGGTGCAGTGTGGCTCTGGCTGTGTCCACTCACCCAAGGGAGGCGGTCAGGCAAGGCGCAGTGTGGATCTGGCTGTGTGCACTCACCCACGGGAGGCAGGCAGGCAAGGCGCAGTGCGGATCTGGCTGTGTCCACTCACCCACGGCAGACAACCAGGCAGTGCGCAGTGCGGATCTGGCTGTGTCCACTCACCCACGGGAGACGGGCAGAGAGGGTGCTGTGTGGATCTGGCTATGTCCACTGACCCACGGCAGACGGGCAGGCAGGGCGCAGTGCGAATCTGGCTGTGTCCCCTCACCCACGGCAGACGGTCAGGCAGGGCGCAATCTGGATCTGGGTGTGTCCACTCATCCACGGGAGACGGGCAGGCAGGGCGCAGTGCGGATTTGGCTGTGTCCATTCACCCACGGGAGACGGGCAGGCAGGGCGCAGTGCGGATCTGGCTGTGTCCACTCACCCACGGGAGCGGGCAGGCAGGGCGCAGTGCGCATCTGGTTGTGTACACTCACCCACGGCAGACGGGCAGGCAGGGCGCAGTGCGGATCTGGCTGTGTCCACTCACCCACGTGAGAGTGGTAGGCAGGGCGCAGTGCGGTTCTGGCTGTGTCCAATCACCCACGGGAGACGGGCAGGCAGGGCGCAGTGCGGATCTGGCTGTGTCCAGTCACCAACGGCAGACGGGCAGGCAGGGCGCAGTGCGAATGTGGCTGTGTCCACTCACCCACGGGAGACGGGCAAGCAGGGCGCAGTGTGGATCTGGCTGTGTACACTCACCCACGGGAGACGGGCAGAGACGGTCCTGTGCGGATCTGGCTGTGTCCACTCACCCACGGGAGACGGGCAGGCAGGGCGCAGTGCGGATTTGGCTGTGTCCACTCACCCACGGCAGACGGGCAGGCATGGCGCAGTGTAGATCTGGCTGTGTCCACTCACACACGGGAGAAGGGCAGGCAGGGCGCAGTGCGGATCTGGCTGTGTCCACTCACCCATGGAAGGCGGGCAGGCAAGGTGCACTGTGGATCTGGCTGTGTCCACTCACGCACGGGAGACGGGCAGAGAGGGTGCTGTGTGGATCTGGTTATGTCCACTGACCCACGGCAGACGGGCAGGCAGGGCGCAGTGCGGATCTGGCTGTGTCCACTCACCCACGGCAGACGGGCAGGCAGGGCGCAGTCGGATCTGGCTGTGTCCATTCAACCACGGGAGACGGGCAGGCAAGACGCAGTGCGGATCTGGCTGTGTCCACTCACCCACGGTAGACGGGCAGGCAAATCGCAATATGGATCTGGCTATGTACACAAACCCAAGGGAGAAGGACAGAGAGGGTGCTGTGTGGATCTGGCTATGTCCACTGACCCACGGCAGACGGGCAGGCAGGGCGCAGTCTGGATCTGACTGTGTCCACTCACCCATGGGAGACGGGCAGGCAAGGCACAGTGTGGAACTGGCTGTGTCCACTCACCCTCGGGAGACGGGCAGAGAGGGTGCTGTGTGGATATGATTATGTCCACTGACCCACGGCAGACGGGCAGGCAGGGCGCAGTGCGGATCTGGCTGTGTCCAATCACCCACGGCAGACGGGCAGGCAGGGCGCAGTGCGGATATGGCTGTGTCCACTCACCCACGGGAGACGGGCAGGCAGGCGCACTGAGGATCTGGCTGTGTCCACTCAACCACGGCAAACGGGCAGGCAGGGGGCAGTGCGGATCTGGCTGTGTTTACTCACCCACAGGAGACGGGTAGGCAAAGCGCAGTGTGGATCTGGCTGTGTCCACTCACCCACGGGAGACGGGCAGAGAGGGTGCCATGTGGATCTGGCTATGTCAACTGACCCACGGCAGATGGGTAGGCAGGGCGTAGTGCCGATCTGGCTGTGTCCCCTCACCCACGGCAGACGTTCAGGTAGGGCGCAGTGCGGATCTGGCTGTGTCCACTCACCAACGGGAGACGGGTAGGCAAGGCGAACTGTGGATCTGGCTGTGTCCACTCACCCACAGGAGACGGGCATAGAGGGTGCTGTGTGGATCTGGCTATGTCCATTGACCCACATCAGACGGTCAGGCAGGGCGCAGTGTGAATCTGGCTGTGTCCCCTCACAGACATCAGACGGTCAGGCAGGGCGCAGTGCGGATCTGGCTGTGTCCACTCACCCACGGGAGACGTGTAGGCAAGGCGCAGTGTGGATCTGGCTTTGTCCACTCACCCACGACAGACGGGCAGGCAGGGCGCAGTGCGGATCTGACTGTGTCCACTCACCCACAAGAGATGGGCAGGCAATGCGCAGTGTGGATATGGCTGTGTCCCCTCACCCACTGGAGACGGGCAGAGAGGATGCTGTGTGGATCTGGCTATGTCCACTGACCCACGGCAGACGGGCAGGCAGGGCGCAGTTCGGATCTGGCTGTGTCCAGTCACCCACGGCAGACGGGCAGGCAGGGCGCAGTGCAGATCTGGCAGTGTCCACTCACCCACGGGAGATGGGCAGGCAAGGCGCAGTGTGGATCTGGCTGTGTTTACTCACCCACGAGAGACGGGCAGAGAGGGTGCTGTGTGGATCTGGCTATGTACACTGACCCACGGCAGACGGGCAGGCAGGGCGCAGTGCAGATCTGGCTGTGTCCACTCACCCACGGCAGACGGTCAGGAAGGGCGCAGTGAGGATCTGGCTGTGTCCACTAAACCACGGGAGATGGGCAGGCAGGGCGCAGTGCGGATCTGGCTGTGTCCACTCAGCCACGGCACACGGGCAGGCAAGGCGCAGTGCGGATCTGGCTGTGTTCACTCACCCACGGGAGACGGGCAGGCAGGGCGCAGTGAAGATCTGGCTGTGTCCACTCACCCACGGGAGACGGGCAGGCAGGGCGCAGTTCGGATCTGGCTGTGTCCACTCACCCATGGGAGACGGGCAGGCAAGGTGCAGTGTGGATCTGGCTTGTCCACTCACCCACGGGAGACGGGCAGAGAGGGTGCTGTGTGGATCTGGCTATGTCCATTGACCCAAGGCAGACGGGCAGGCAGGGCGCAGTGTGGATCTGGCTGTGTCCACTCACCCACGGGATACGGGCCTAGAGGGTGCTGTGTGGATCTGGCTATGTACACTTACCCACGGCAGACGGGCAGGCAGGGCGCAGTGCGAATCTGGCTGTGTCCACTCACCCACGGCAGACGGTCAGGCAGGTCGCAGTGCGGACCTGGCGGTGTGCACTCACCCACGGGAGACGGGCAGGCAGGGCGCAGTGCGGGTCTGGGTGTCTCCACTCTCCCACGGGAGACAGGCAGGCAGGGCGCCGTGCGGAACTGGCTGTGTCCACTCACACACGGCAGACGGGCAGGCAGGGCGCATTGCGGATCTGGCTGTGTCCACACACCCACGACAGATGGGCAGGCAGGGCGCAGTGCGGATTTGGCTGTGTCCGCTCACCCACGGGAGACGGGCAGGCAAGGCGCAATGTGGATCTGGCTGTGTCCAATCACCCACGGGAGATGGGCAGAGAGGGTGCTGTGTGGATCTGGTTTTGTACACTTACCCACGGCAGACGGGCTGCAGGGCGCAGTGCGGATCAGGCTGTGTCCACTCACCCACGGCATACGGGCAGGCAAGGCGCAGTGCGGATCTGGATGTGTCCACTCACCCACGGGAGACGGGCAGGCAAGGCGCAGTGTGGATCTGGCTGTGTCCACTCACCCACGGGAGACGGGCAGGCAGGGCGCAGTGTGGATCTGGCTGTGTCCACTCACCCACGGGGGACGGGTAGGCAATGCGCTGTGTGGATCTGGCTGTGTACACTCACCCACGGGAGACGGGCAGAGAGGGTGCTGTGTGGATCTGGTTATGTCCACTGACCCACGGCAGACGGGCAGGCAGGGCGCAGTACGGATATGGCTGTGTCCACTCACCCACGGAAGACGGGCAGGCAGGCGCACTGAGGATCTGGCTATTTCCACTCTCCCACGGCAGACGGGCAGGCAGGGCGCAGTGCGGATCTGGCTGTGTTTACTCACCCACGGAAGACGGGTAGGCAAAGCGCAGTATGGATCTGGCTGTATCCACTCACCCACGGGAGATGGGCAGAGAGGTTGCTGTGTGGATCTGGCTATCTCCACTGACCCACGGCAGACGGGCAGGGAGGGCGCAGTGCGGATCTCGCTGTGTCCACTCACCCACGGCAGACGGGCAGGCATTGCGCAGTGCGGATCTGGCTGTGTCCACTCACCCACGGCAGACGGGCAGGCAGGGCGCAGTGCGGATCTGTTTGTGTCCACTCACCCATGGGAGACGGGCAGGCAAGGCGCAGTGTGGATCTGGCTGTGTCCACACACCCACGGGAGACGGGCAGAGAGGGTGCTGTGTGGATCTGGCTATGTCCACTGACCCACGGCAGACGTGCAGGCAGGGCGCAGTGCGGATGTGGCTGTGTCCAATCACCCACGGCAGACGGGAAGGCAGGGCGCAGTGCGGATATGGCTATGTCCAATCACCCAAGGCAGACGGGAAGGCAGGGCGCAGTGCGGATCTGGCTGTGTCCACTCACCCTCGGGAGATGGGTAGGCAAGGCGCAGTGTGGATCTGGCTGTGTCCACTCACCCACGCGAGACGGGAAGAGAGGGTGCTGTGTTGATCTGGCTGTGTCCACTCACCCACGGCAGACGGGCAGGCAGGGCGCAGTGCAGATCTGGCTGTGTCCACTCACCCAAGGCAGACGGGCAGGCAGGGCGCAGTGTGGATCTGGCTGTGTCCACACTCCCACGGGAGACGGGCAGAGAGGGTGCTGTGTGGATATGGCTATGTCCACTGACCCACGGCAGACGGGCAGGCAAGGCGCAGTGCGGATCTGGCTGTGTCCAATCACCCACGGCAGACGGGCCGGCAGGGCGCAGTGCAGATCTGGCTGTGTCACTCACAAAAGGGAGACGTGCAGGCAAGGCGCAGTGTGGATCTGGCTGTGTCCACTCACCCACGGGAGACGGGCAGAGAGGGTGCTGTGTGGTCTGGCTATGTCCACTGACCGACGGCAGAAGGGCAGGCAGGGCGCAGTGCGGATCTGGCTGTGTCCCCTCACCGACGGCAGACGGTCAGGCAGGGCGCAGTGCGGATCTGGCTGTGTCCACTCACCCACGGGAGACGGGCAGGCAGGGCACAGTGCGGATCTGGCTGTGTCCACTCACCCACGGGAGACGGGCAGGCAAGGTGCACTGTGGATCTTGCTGTGACCACACACCCACGGGAGACGGGCAGAGAGAGTGCTGTGTGGATCTAGCTATGTGCACTGTCCCACGGCAGACGGGCAGGCAGGGCGCAGTGCGGATCTGGCTGTGATAACTCACCCATGGCAGACGGGCAGGCAGGGCGCAGTGCGGATCTGGCTGTGTCCTCTCACCCAAAGGAGACGGGCAGGTAAGGCGCACTGTGGATCTGGCTGTGTCCACTCACCCACAGGAGACGGGCAGAGAGAGTGCTGTGTGGATATGGCTATGTCCACTGACCCACACAGACTGGAAGTGAGGGTGCTGTGTGGATCTGGCTTTAAACTCACCCACGGCAGACGGGCAGGCAAGGCGCAGTGCGAATCTGGCTGTGTCCACTCACCCACGGGATACGGGCAGGCAAGGCGCAGTGTGTATCTGGCTGTGTCCACTCACCCACGGGAGACGGGCAGAGAGGGTGCTGTGTGGATCTGGCTATGTCCACTGACAGACAGCAGACGGGCAGGCAGGTCGTGGTGCGGGTCTGGCTTTGTCCACTCACCCACGGCAGACGGGCAGGCAGGGCGCAGTGCGGATCTGGCTGTGTCCACTCACCCAAGGAATACGGGCTGGCAGGGCACAGTGCAGATCTGGCTGTGTCCACTCACCCACGGAAGATGGGCAGGTAAGGCACACTGTGGATCTGGCTGTGTCCACTCACCCACGGGAGACGGGCAGAGAGGGTGCTGTGTGGATCTGGCTATGTCCACTGACCCATGGCAGACTGGCAGAGAGGGTGCTGTGTGGATCTGGCTATGTCCACTGACTCACGGGAGAAGGGCAGGCAGGGTGTAGTGCGGATCTGGCTGCGTCCACACACCCACGGCAGACGGGCAGTCAGGGCGCAGTGAGGATATGGCTGTGTCCACTCACCCACGGGAGACCGGCAGGCAGGGGGCAGTGCGGATCTGGCTGTGTCCACTCACCCACGGGAGACGGGCCAGCAGGGCGCAGTGCGGATCTGGCTGTGTCCACTCACCCACGGGAGATGGGCAGGCAAGGCGCAGTGTGGATCTAGCTGTGTCCACTCACCCACGGGAGACGGGCAGAGAGGGTGCTGTGTGGATCTGTCTATGTCCACTAACTAACTGCAGACGGGCAGGCAGGGCGCAGTGCGGACCAGGCTTTGTACACTCACCCACGGCATACGGTCATGCAGGGCGCAGTGCGGATCTGGCTGTGTCCAATCACCCACGAAAGACGGGCTGGCAGGGCGCAGTGCGGATCCTGCTGTGTCCACTCACCCACCGGAGACGGGCAGGCAAGGCGCAGTGTGGATCTGGCTGTGTCTACTCACTCACGGGAGACGGGCATAGAGGGTGCTGTGTGGATCTGGCTATATCCACTGACCCACGGCAGACGGGCAGGCAGGGCGCAGTGCGGATCTGGCTGTGTCCACTCACCCACGGGAGACGGGCAGGCAGGGGGCAGTGCGGATCTGGCTGTGTCCACTCACCCACGGGAGACGGGCAGGCAGGGCGCAGTGCGGATCTGGCTGTGTCCACTCACCCACGGGAGACAGGCAGGCAGGGAGCACTGCGGATCTGGCTGTGTCCACTCACCCACGGCAGACGGGCAGGCAGGGCGCAGTGCGGATCTGGCTGTGTCCACTCACCCACGGGAGATGGGCAGGCAGGGGGCAGTGCGGATCTGGCTGTGTCCACTCACCCACGGGAGACGGGCAGGCAGTGCGCAGTGCGGATCTGGCTGTGTCCACTCACCCACGGGAGACGGGCAGGCAGGTAGCAGTGCGGATCTGGCTGTGTCCACTCACCCACGGCAGACGGGCAGGCAGGGCGCAGTGCGGATCTGGCTGTGTCCACTCACCCACGGGAGACGGGTAGGCAAGGCGCACTGTGGATCTGGCTGTATCCACTCACCCATGGGATACGGGGAGAGAGGGTGCTGTGTGGATCTGGCTAAGTCCACTGACCGACGGCAGACGGGCAGGCAGGGCGCAGTGCGGATCTGGCTGTGTCCAATCACCCACAGCAGACGGGCAGGCAGGGCGCAATGAGGATCTAGCTGTGTCCACTCACCCACAGCAGACTGTCAGGCAGGGCGCAGTGCAGATCTGGCTGTGTCCACTCACCCACGGGAGACGGGTAGGGAAGGCGCAGTGTGGATCTGGCTGTGTCAACTCACCCACGGGAGACGTGCAGAGAGGGTGCTGTGTGGATCTGGCTATGTCCACTGACCCACGGCAGATGGGTAGGCAGGGCGCAGTGCGGATCTGGCTGTGTCCACTCACCCACGGCAGACGGGCAAGCAGGGTGCAGTGCGGATATGGCTGTGTCCACTCACCCACGGCGGACGGTCAGGCAGGGCGCAGTGCAGATCTGGCTGTGTCCACTCACCAACGGGAGACGGGTAGGCAAGGCGCAGTGTGGATCTGGCTGTGTCCAATGACCCACGGCAGACGGGCAGGCAGGGCGCAGTGCGGATTTGGCTGTGTCCACTCACCCACGGCAGACGGTCAGGCAGGGCGCAGTGCGGATCTGGCTGTGTCCACTCACCCACGGGAGACGGGTAGGCAAGGCGCAGTGTGGATCTTGCTGTGTCCACTCACCCACGGGAGAGGGGCAGAGAGGGTGCTGTGTGGATCTGGCTATGTACACTGACCCACGTCCGACGGGCAGGAAGGGCGCAGTGCGGATCTGGCAGTGTCCACTCACCCACGGCAGACGGGCACGCAGGGCGCAGTGCAGATCTGGCTGTGTCCACTCACCCACGGCAGACGGGCAGTCAGGGCGCAGTGCGGATCTGGCTGTGTCCACTACCCACGGCAGATGGGCAGGCAGGGCGCAGTGCGGATCTGGCTGTGTCCACTCATCCACGGGAGAAAGGCAGGCAGGGCGCAGTGCGGATCTGGCTGTGTCCTCTCACCCAAAGGAGACGGGCAGGTAAGGCGCACTGTGGATCTGGCTGTGTCCACTCACCCACAGGAGACGGGCAGAGAGGGTGCTGTGTGGATATGGCTATGTCCACTGACCCACGCAGACTGGAAGAGAGGGTGCTGTGTGGATCTGGCTGTTAAACTCACCCACGGCACACGGGCAGGCAAGGCGCAGTGCGAATCTGGCTGTGTCCACTCACCCACGGGATACGGGCAGGCAAGGCGCAGTGTGTATCTGGCTGTGTCCAATCACCCACGGGAGATGGGCAGGCAGGGCGCAGTGCAGATCTGGCTGTGTCCACTCACCCACGGGAGATGGGCAGAGAGGGTGCTGTGTGGATCTGGCTATGTCCACTGACCCACGGCAGACGGGCAGGCAGGGCACAGTGCGGATCAGGCTGTGTTCACTAACCCACGGCAGATGGTCAGGCAGGGCGCAGTGCGGATCTGGCTATGTCCACTCACAACGGGAGAGGGGCAGGCAAGGTGCAGTGTGGATCTGGCTGTGTCTACTCACCCACGGGAGATGGGCAGAGAGGGTGCTGTGTGGATCTGGCTATGTTCACTGACCCACGGCAGATGGGCAGGCAGGGACCAGTGCAGATCTGGCTGTGTCCACTCACCCACGGCAGACGGGCCGGCAGGGCGCAGTGTGGATATTGCTGTGTCCAATCACCCACGGGAGATGGGCAGAGAGGGTGCTGTGTGGATCTGGCTATGTCCACTGACCCAAGGCAAACGGGCAGGCAGGGCGCAAAGCGGATCTGGCTATGTCCACTCACCCACGGCAAACGGGCAGTCAGGGTGCAGTTCGGATCTTGCTGTGTCCACTCACCCACGGGAGACGGGCAGGCAGGGCGCAGTGCGGATCTGGATGTGTCCACTCACCCACGGCAGACGTTCAGGAAGGGCGCAGTGCGGATCTGGCTGTGTCTACTCACCCACGAGAGACGGGCAGGCATTGCGCAGTGCGATCTGGCTGTGTCCACTCACCCACGGGAGACGGGCAGACAGGGCGCAGTGCGGATCTGGCTTTGTCCACTCACCCACGGGAGACGGGCAGGCAAGGCGCAGTGTGGATCCTGCTGTGTCCACTCACCCACGGAGACGGACAGAAAGGGCGCTGTGTGAATCTGGGTATGTCCACTGACCCACGGGAGACAGGCAGGCAGGGCGCAGTGCGGATCTGGCTGTGTCCCCTCACCCACGGCCGACGGTCAGACAGGGCGCAGTGCGGATCTGGCTGTGTCCACTCACCCTCGGGAGAAGGGCAGGCAAGGCGCAGTGTGGATCTGGCTGTGTCCACTCACTCACGGGAGACGGGCAGAGAGGGTGCTGTGTGGATCTGGCTATGTACACTGACCCACGGCAGACGGGCAGGCAGGGCGGTGTGCAGATCTGGCTGTGTCCACTCACCCACGGCAGACGGTAAGGCAGGGCGCAGTGCGGATCTGGCTGTGTCCACTCACCCACGGGAGACGGGCAGGCAAGGCGCAGTGCGGATCTGGCTGTGTCCACTCACCCACGGGAGACGGGCAGGAAGTGCGCAGTGCGGATCTGGTTGTGTCCACTCACCCACGGCAAACGGGCAGGCAGGGCGCAGT
Organism: Microcebus murinus; assembly: GCF_040939455.1. Lineage (NCBI taxonomy): Eukaryota > Metazoa > Chordata > Mammalia > Primates > Cheirogaleidae > Microcebus > Microcebus murinus. Next base: position 39,289,821 of record NC_134123.1, read on the forward strand.
GCGGATCTGGCTGTGTCCACTCACCCACGACAGACGTTCAGGAAGGGCGCAGTGCGGATCTGGCTGTGTCCACTCACCCATGGGTGACGGGCAGGCAGGGCGCAGTGCGGATCTAGCTGTGTCGATTCACTCACGGGAGACGGTCAGACAGGGCGCAGTGCAGATCTGGCTGTGTCCACTCACTCACGGGAGACGGGCAGGCAAGGCGCAGTGCGGATCTGGCTGTGTCCACTCACCCACGGGAGACGGCCAGGCAGGGCGCAGTGCGGATCTGGCTGTGTCCACTCACCCACGGCAGACGGGCAGGCAGGGCGCAGTGCGGATCTGGCTGTGTCCACTCTCCCACGGGAGACGGGCAGGCAAGGCGCAGTGTGGATCTAGCTGTGTCCACTCACCCACGGGAGACTGGCAGAGAGGGTGCTGTGTGGATCTGGCTATGTCCACTTACCCACGGCAGATGGGCAGGCAGGGCGCAGTGCGGATTTGGCTGTGTCCAATCACCCACGGCAGACCGGCAGGCAGGGCGCAGTGTGGATCTGGCTGTGTCCACTCACCCACGGCAGACGGGAAGGCAAGGCGCAGTGTGGATCTGGCTGTGTCCACTCACCCACGGGAGACGGGCAGGCAGGGCGCAGTGCGGATCTGGCGGTGTCCACTCACCCACGGGAGACGGGTAGGGAAGGCGCAATGTGGATCTGGCTGTGTCCACTCACCCACGGGAGACGGGCAGAGAGTGTGCTGTGTGGATCTGGCTATGTCCACTGACCCACGGCAGACGGGCAGGCAGGGCGCAGGGCGAATCTGGCTGTGTCCACTCACCCACGGCAGACGGGCAGGCAGCGCGCAGTTCGGATATGACTGTGTCCACTCACCTACGGCAGACGGGCAGGCAAGGCGCAGTTTGGATCTGGCTGTGTCCACTGACCCATGGGAGACCGGCAGAGAGGGTGCTGTGTGGATCTGGCTATGTCCACTGACCCACGGCAGACGGGCAGGCAGGGCGCAGTGCGGATCTGGCTGTGGCCACTCACCCACGGCAGACGGGCAGGCAGGGCGCAGTGCGGATCTGGCTGTGTCCACTCACCCTCGGGAGACGGGCAGGCAGGGCGCAGTGCGGATCTGGATGTGTTCACTCACCGACGGGAGACGGGCAGGCAGGGAGCAGTGCGGATCTGGCTGTGTCCACTCACCCACGGGAGACGGGCAGGCAGGGTGCAGTGCAAATCTGGCTGTGTCCACTCACCCACGGAAGATGGGCAGGCAGGGCGCAGTGCGGATCTGGCTGTGTCGACTCACCCACGGGAGACGGGCAGGCAAGGCGCAGTGTGGATCTGGCAGTGTCCACTCACCCACGGAAGACGGGCAGAGAGGGTGCTGTGTGGATCTGGCTATGTCCACTGACCCACGGAAGACGGTCAGACAGGGCGCAGTGCGGATCTGGCTGTGTCCACTCACCCTCGGGAGAAGGGCAGGCAAGGCGCAGTGTGGATCTGGCTGTGTCCACTCACTCACGGGAGACGGGCAGAGAGGGTGCTGTGTGGATCTGGCTATGTACACTGACCCACGGCAGACGGGCAGGCAGGGCGGTGTGCAGATCTGGCTGTGTCCACTCACCCACGGCAGACGGTAAGGCAGGGCGCAGTGCGGATCTGGCTGTGTCCACTCACCCACGGGAGACGGGCAGGCAAGGCGCAGTGCGGATCTGGCTGTGTCCACTCACCCACGGGAGACGGGCAGGAAGTGCGCAGTGCGGATCTGGTTGTGTCCACTCACCCACGGCAAACGGGCAGGCAGGGCGCAGTGCGGATCTGGCTGTGTCCACTCACCCACAACAGACGTTCAGGAAGAGCGCAGTGCGGAACTGGCTGTGTCCACTCACCCATGGGTGACGGGCAGGCAGGGCGCAGTGCGGATCTAGCTGTGTCGATTCACTCACGGGAGACGGTCAGACAGGGCGCAGTGCAGATCTGGCTGTGTCCACTCACTCACGGGAGACGGGCAGGCAAGGCGCAGTGCGGATCTGGCTGTGTCCACTCACCCACGGGAGATGGCCAGGCAGGGCGCAGTGCGGATCTGGCTGTGTCCACTCACCCACGGCAGACGGGCAGGCAGGGCGCAGTGCGGATCTGGCTTTGTCCACTCTCCCACGGGAGACGGGCAGGCAAGGCGCAGTGTGGATCTAGCTGTGTCCACTCACCCACGGGAGACTGGCAGAGAGGGTGCTGTGTGGATCTGGCTATGTCCACTTACCCACGGCAGATGGGCAGGCAGGGCGCAGTGCGGATCTGGCTGTGTCCAATCACCCACGGCAGACCGGCAGGCAGGGCGCAGTGTGGATCTGGCTGTGTCCACTCACCCACGGCAGACGGGAAGGCAAGGCGCAGTGTGGATCTGGCTGTGTCCACTCACCCACGGGAGACGGGCAGGCAGGGCGCAGTGCGGATCTGGCTGTGTCCACTCACCCACGGGAGACGGGTAGGGAAGACGCAGTGTGGATCTGGCTGTGTCCACTCACCCACGGGAGACGGGCAGAGAGTGTGCTGTGTGGATCTGGCTATGTCCACTGACCCACGGCAGACGGGCAGGCAGGGCGCAGGGCGAATCTGGCTGTGTCCACTCACCCACGGCAGACGGGCAGGCAGCGCGCAGTTCGGATATGACTGTGTCCACTCACCTACGGGAGACGGGCAGGCAAGGCGCAGTTTGGATCTGGCTGTGTCCACTGACCCACGGGAGACCGGCAGAGAGGGTGCTGTGTGCATCTGGCTATGTCCACTGACCCACGGCAGACGGGCAGGCAGGGCGCAGTGCGGATCTGGCTGTGGCCACTGACCCACGGCAGACGGGCAGGCAGGGCGCAGTGCGGATCTGGCTGTGTCCACTCACCCTCGGGAGACGGGCAGGCAGGGCGCAGTGCGGATCTGGATGTGTTCACTCACCCACGGGAGACGGGCAGGCAGGGAGCAGTGCGGATCTGGCTGTGTCCACTCACCCACGGGAGACGGGCAGGCAGGGTGCAGTGCAAATCTGGCTGTGTCCACTCACCCACGGAAGATGGGCAGGCAGGGCGCAGTGCGGATCTGGCTGTGTCGACTCACCCACGGGAGACGGGCAGGCAAGGCGCAGTGTGGATCTGGCAGTGTCCACTCACCCACGGAAGACGGGCAGAGAGGGTGCTGTGTGGATCTGGCTATGTCCACTGACCCACGGAAGACGGGCAGACAGGGCGCAGTGCGGATCTGGCTGTGTCCACTCACCCACGGGATACGGGTAGGCAAAGCGCAGTGTGGATCTGGCTGTGTTCACTAACCCACGGGAGACGGGCATAGAGGGTGCCGTGTGGATCTGGCTATGTCCACTGACCCACCGCAGACGGGCAGGATGGGCCCAGTACGGATCAGGCTGTGTCCCCTCACCCAACGCAGATGGGCAGGCAGGGCGCAGTGCGGATCTGGCTGTGTCCACTCACCCACGGGAGACCAGAAGGCAAGGCGCACTGTGGATCTGGCTGTGTCCACTCTCCCACGGGAGACGGGAAGAGAGGGTGCTGTGTGGATCTGGCTATGTCCACTGACCCACGGCAGACGGGTATGCAGGGCGGTGTGCGGATCTGGCTGTGTCCCCTCAGCCACGGCATACGGTCAGGCAGGGCGCAGTGCGGAATTGGCTGTGTCCACTCACCCACAGGAGACGGGTAGGCAAGGCGCAGTGTTGATCTGGCTGTGTCCACTCACCCACGGGAGAAGGGCAGAGAGGGTGCTGTGTGGATTGGGTTATGTCCACTGATCCACGGCAGACGGGCAGGCAGGGCGCAGTGCGGATCTGGCTGTGTCCACTCACCCACGGGTGACAGGCAGGCAAGGCGCAGTGCGGATCTGGCTGTGTCCACTCACCCACGGGAGACGGGCAGGCAAGGCGCAGTGTGGATCTGGCTGTGTCCACTCACCCACGGGAGACGGGTAGGGAAGGCGCAGTGTGGATCTGGCTGTGTCCACTCACCCAAGGGAGACGGGCAGTGAGTGTGCTGTGTGGATCTGGCTATGTCCACTGACCCACGGCAGACGGGCAGGCAGGGCAGAGTGCGAATCTGGCTGTGTCCACTCACCCACGGCAGACGGGCAGGCAGCGCGCAGTGCGGATCTGGCTGTGTCCACTCACCCACGGGAGACGGGCATGCAAGGCGCAGTGCGGATCCTGCTGTGTCCACTCACCCACGGGAGACGGGTAGGGAAGGCGCAGTGTGGATCTGGCTGTTTCCACTCACCCACGGGATACGGGCAGAGAGTGTGCTGTGTGGATCTTGCTATGTCCACTGACCCACGGCAGACGGGCAGGCAGGGCGCAGGGCGAATCTGGCTGTGTCCACTTCCCACGTCAGACGGGCAGGCAGCTCGCAGTTCGGATCTGGCTGTGTCCACTCACCCAAGGGAGACGGGCAGGCAAGGCGCAGTGTGGATCTGACTATGTCCACTCACCCACGGGAGACCGGCAGAGAGGGTGCTGTGTGGATCTGGCTATGTCCACTGACCCACGGCAGACGGGCAGGCAGGGCGCAGTGCGGATCTGGCTGTGGCCACTCACCCACGGCAGACGGGCAGGCAGGGCGCAGTGCGGATCTGACTGTGTCCACTCACCCACGGGAGACGGGCAGGCAGGGCGCAGTGCGGATCTGGCTGTGTTCACTCACCCACGGGAGACGGGCAGGCAGGGAGCAGTGCGGATCTGGCTGTGTCCACTCACCCACGGGAGACGGGCAGGCAGGGTGCAGTGCAAATCTGGCTGTGTCTACTCACTCACCGCAGACGGGCAGACAGCGCGCAGTGCGGATCTGGCTGTGTCCACTCACCCACGGCAGACGGGCAGGCAGGGTGCAGTGCGGATCTTGCTGTGTCCACTCACCCACGGAAGACGGGCGGCAGGGCGCAGTGCGGATCTGGCTGTGTCCACTCACCCACGGGAGACGGGCAGGAAAGGCGCAGTGTGGATCTGGCTGTGTCCAATCACCCACGGGAGACGGGCAGAGAGGGTGCTGTGTGGATCTGGCTATGTCCACTGACCCACGGAAGACGGGCAGACAGGGCGCAGTGCGGATCTGGCGGTGTCCAATCACCCACGCCAGACGGGCAGGCAGGGCGCAGTGCGGATCTAGCTGTGTCGATTCACCCACGGGAGACGGGCATGCAAGGCGCAGTGCGGATCTGGCTGTGTCCACTCACCCACGGGAGACGGGCAGGCAAGGCGCAGTGCGGATCTGGCTATGTCCACTCACCCACGGGAGACGGCCAGGCAGGGCGCAGTGCGGATCTGGATGTGTCCACTCACCCACGGCAGACGGGCAGGCAGGGTGCAGTGCGGATCTGGCTGTGTCCACTCTCCCACGGGAGACGGGCAGGCAAGGCGCAGTGTGGATCTAGCTGTGTCCACTCACCCACGGGAGACTGGCAGAGAGGGTGCTGTGTGGATCTGGCTATGTCCTTTGACCCACCGCAGACGGGCAGGCAGGGCGCAGTGCGGATCTGGCTGTGTCCACTCACCCACGGCAGACGGTCAGGCAGGGCGCAGTGGGGATCTGGCTGTGTCCACTCACCCACGGGAGACGGGCAGTCAGGGCGCAGTGCGGATCTGGCTGTGTCCACTCACCCACGGGAGACGGGCTGGCCGGAAGTAGTGTGGATTTGGCTGTGTCCACTCACCCACGGGAGACGGGCAGAGAGCGTGCTGTGTGGATCTGGCTATGTCCAATGACCCACGGCAGACGGGCAGGCAGGACGCAGTGCGGATCTGGCTGTGTCCACTCACACACGGCGGACGGTAAGGCAGGGCGCAGTGCGGATCTCGCTGTGTCCACTCACCCATGGGAGACGGGCAGGCAGGACACAGTGCGGATCTGGCTGTGTCCACTCACCCACGGGAGACGGGTAGGCAAGGCGCAGTTTGGATCTGGCTGTGTCCACTCACACACGGAGACGGGCAGAGAGGGTGCTGATGGATCTGGCTATATGCACTGACCCACGGCAGACGGGCAGGCAGGGCGAATTGCGGATCTGGCTGTGTCCAATCACCCAGGGAAGACGGGCAGACAGGGCGCTGTGCGGATCTGGCTGTGTCCACTCACCCACGGCAGATGGTGAGGCAGGGCGCAGTGTGGATCTGGCTGTGTCCACTCACCCACGGGAGACGAGTGGGCAAGGCGCAGTGTGGATCTGGCTTGTCCACTCACCCACGGGACAAGGGCAGAGAGGGTGCTGTGTGGATCTGGCTATGTCCACTGACCCAAGGCAGACGGTTAGGCAGGGCGCAGTGCGGATCTGGCTGTGTCCCCTCACCCATGGCAGACGGTCAGGAAGGGCGCAGTACGGATCTGGCTGTGTCCAATCACCCACGGCAGACGGTCAGCCAGTGCGCAGTGCGGATCTCGCTGTGTCCACTCACCCACGGGAGACGGGCATAGAGGGTGCTGTGTGGATCTGGCTATGTCCAATGACCCACGGTAGACAGCTAGGCAAGGCGCAGTGTGGATCTGGCTGTGTCCACTCACCCACGGGAGACGGGCAGAGAGGGTGATGTGTGGATCTGGCTATGTCCTCTCACCCACGGGAGACGGGCAGGCAAGGCACAGTGCGGACCTGGCTGTGTCCACTCACCCACGGGAGAAGGTCAGGCAGGGCACAGTGCAGTTCTGGCTGTGTCAACTCACCCACGGGAGACGGGCAGGAAAGGCGCAGTGTGGATCTGGCTGTGTCCACTCACCCACGGGAGACGGGCAGAGAGGGTGCTGTGTGGATCTGGCTATGTCCACTGACAGACGGCAGACGGGCAGGCAGGGCGCAGTGCGGATCTGGCTTTGTCCACTCACACACGGCAGACGGTCAGGCAGGGCGCAGTGCTGATCAGGCTGTGTCCACTCACGCACGGGAGACGGGCAGACAGGGCTCAGTGCGGATCTGGCTGTGTCCACTCACCCACGGGAGATGGGCAGAGAGGGTGCTGTGTGGATCTGGCTATGTCCAGTGACACACGGCAGACGGGCAGGCAGGGCGCAGTGCGGATCTGGCTGTGTCCACTAACCCACGGCAGATGGTCAGGCAGGGCGCAGTGCGGATCTGGCTATGTCCACTCACCCACGGGAGAGGGGCAGGCAAGGCGCAGTGTGGATCTGGCTGTGTCCACTCACCCACGGGAGACGGGCAGAGAGGGTGCTGTGTGGATCTGGCTATGTCCACTGACAGACGGCAGACGGGCAGGCAGGGCGCAGTGCGGATCTGGCTTTGTCCACTCACACACGGCAGACGGTCAGGCAGGGCGCAGTGCTGATCAGGCTGTGTCCACTCACGCACGGGAGACGGGCAGACAGGGCTCAGTGCGGATCTGGCTGTGTCCACTCACCCACGGGAGACGGGCAGAGAGGGTGCTGTGTGGATCTGGCTATGTCCACTGACACACGGCAGACGGGCAGGCAGGGCGCAGTGCGGATCTGGCTGTGTCCACTAACCCACGGCAGATGGTCAGGCAGGGCGCAGTGCGGATCTGGCTATGTCCACTCACCCACGGGAGAGGGGCAGGCAAGGCGCAGTGTGGATCTGGCTGTGTCTACTCACCCACGGGAGATGGGCAGAGAGGGTGCTGTGTGGATCTGGCTATGTTCACTGACCCACGGCAGATGGGCAGGCAGGGACCAGTGCAGATCTGGCTGTGTCCACTCACCCACGGCAGACGGGAAGGCAGGGCGCAGTGTGGATCTGGCTGTGTCCACTCACCCACGGGAGACGGGCAGAGAGGGTGCTGTGTGGATATGGCTATGTCCACTGACCCACAGCAAACGGGCAGGCAGGGCGCAAATCGGATCTGGCTATGTCCACTCACCCACGGCAAACGGGCAGGCAGGGTGCAGTGCGGATCTTGCTGTGTCCACTCACCCACGGAGGACGGGCAGGCAGGGCGCAGTGCGGATCTGGCTGTGTCCCCTCACCCTGGGGAGACGGGTAGGCAAGGCGCAGTGTGGATCTGTCTGTGTCCACTGAACCACGGCAGATGGGCAGGCAGGGCGCAGTGCAGATCTGGCTGTGTCCACTGAACCACGGCAGACGGGCAGGCAGGATGCAGTGCGGATCTGGCTGTGTCCACTTACCCACGGGAGACTGGCAGGCAGGGCGCAGTGTGGATCTGGCTGTGTCCACTCACCCATGCGAGACGGGCAGGCAGGGCGCAGTGCGGATCTGGCTGTGTCCATTCACCCTCGGGAGACGGACATAGAGGGTGCTGTGTGGATCTGGCTATGTCCACTGACCCACGGCAGACTGGCAGGCAGGGCGCAGTGTGGATCTGGCTGTGTCCACTCACCCATGCGAGACAGGCAGAGAGGGTGCTGTGTGGATCTGGCTGTGTCCAATCACCCACGGCACACGGGCAGGCAGGGCGCAGTGCGGATCTGGCTGTGTCCACTCACCCACGGGAGACGGGTAGAGAGGGTGCTGTGTGTATCTGGCTATGTCTACTGACCCACGGCAGACGGGCAGGCAGGACACAGTGCGGATCTGGCTGTGTCCACTCACCCACGGCAGACGGGCAGGCAGGGCGCAGTGCGGATCTGGCTGTGTCCACTCACTCAGGGGAGACGGGCAGGCAAGGCGCAGTGTGGATCTGGCTGTGTCCACTCACCCACGGGAGATGGGCAGAGAGTGCTGTGTGGATCTGGCTATGTCCACTGACCCACGGCAGACGGGCAGGAAGGGCGCAGTGCGGATCTGTCTGTGTCCACTCACCCAGGGCAGACGGTCAGGCTGGGCGCAGTGCAGATCTGGCTGTGTCCACTCACCGAATGGAGACGGGCAGGCAAAGCGCAGTGTGGATCTGGCTGTGTCCACTCACCCATGGGAGACGGGCATTGAGGGTGCTGTGTGGATCTGGCTATGTCCACTGACCCACGGCAGACGGGCAGGCAGGGCGCAGTGCGGATCTGGCTGTGTCCACTCACCCACGAAAGACGATCAGGCAGGGCGCAGTGCGGATCTGGATGTGTCCACTCACCCACGGGAGACGGGCAGGCAGGGCGCAGTGAGTATCTGGCTGTGTCCACTCTCTCACAGGAGACGGGCAGGCAGGGCGCAATGCGGATCTGGCTGTGTCCACTCACACACGGCAGACAGGCAGGCAGGGCGCAGTGCGGATCTGGCTGTGTCCACTCACCCACGGAAGACGGGCAAGGGGATGCTGTGTGGATCTGGCTATGTACACTGACCCACGGCAGACGGGCAGGCAGGGCGGTGTGCAAATCTGGCTGTATCCAATCACCCACGGCAGACGGTCAGGAAGGGCGCAGTGCGGATCTGGCTGTGTCCCCTCACCCACGGCAGACGGTCAGGCAGGGCGCAGTGTGGAATAGGCTGTGTCCACTCCCGACGGGAGACGGGCAGGCAGGGCGCAGTGCATATCTGGCTGTGTCCACTCACCCACGGGAAACGGGTAGGCAAGGCGCAGTGAGGATCTGGCTGTGTCCACTCACCCACGGCAGACGGGCAGAGAGTGTGGTGTGTGCATCTGGCTATGTCCACTGACCCACGGCACACGGGCAGGCAGGGCGCAGTGCGGATCTGGCTGTGTCCACTCACCCACGGCAGACGGTCAGGCAGTGCGCAGTGCGTATCTGGCTGTGTCCAGTCAGCCACGGGAGACGGGCAGAGAGGGTGCTGTGTGAATCTGGCTATGTACACTGACCCATGGCAGACAGGCAGGCAGGGCGCAGTGCGGATCTGGCTGTGTCCACTCACCCACGGGAGACGGGCAGGCAAGGCGAAGTGTGGATCTGGCTGTGTCCACTCACCCACGGGAGTCGGGCAGGGAGGGTGCTGTGTGAATCTGGCTATGTCCACTGACCCACTGCGGACGGGCAGGCAGGGCGCAGTGTGGACCTGGCTGTGTCCACTCACCCACGGCACACGATCAGGCAGGGCGCAGTGCGGATCTGGATATGTCCATTCACCCAAGGGAGACGGGCAGGCAGGGCGCAGTGCGGATCTGGCTGTGTCCAATCACCCACGGCAGACGGGATGGCAGGGCGCACTGCGGATCTGGCTGTGTCCACTCACCAACCGGAGAGGGGCAGTCAAGGTGCAGTGTGGATCTGGCTGTGTCTACTCACTCACGGGAGACGGGCAGAGAGGGTGCTGTGTGGATCTGTTTATGTCCATTGACCCACGGCAGACGGGCAGGCAGGGCGCAGTGCGGATCTGGCTGTGTCCACTCACCTTCGGCAGACGGTCAGGCAGGGCGCAGTGAGGATCTGGCTGTGTCCACTCACCAAAGGGAGACGGGTAGAGAGGGTGCTGTGTGGATCTGGCTATGTCCACTGACCCACGGAAGACGGGCAGGCAGGGCGCAGTGCGGATCTGGCTTTGTCTACTCACACACGGCAGACGGGCAGGCAGGGCGCAGTGCGGATGTGGCTTTGTCTACTCACACACGGCAGACGGGCAGGCAGGGCGCAGTGCGGATGTGGCTGTATCCACTCACCCACGGCAGACGGGCAGGCAGGACGCAGTGCGGATCTGGCTGTGTCCACTCACCCACGGCAGACGGGCAGGCAGGGAGCAGTGCGGATCTGGCTGTGTCCACTTACCCGCGGGAGACGGGCAGGCAGGGCGCAGTGCGGATCTGGCTGTGTCCACTCACCCAAGGGAGACGGGCAGGTAAGGCGCACTGTGGATCTGGCTGTGTCCACTCACCCATGGGAGACGGGCAGAGAGGGTGCTGTGTGTATCTGGCTATGTCCACTGACCCACGGCAGACTGGCAGAGAGGGTGCTGTGTGGATCTGGCTATGTCCACTGACTCACGGCAGACGGGCAGGCAGGGTGTAGTGCGGATCTGGCTGCGTCCACACACCCACAGCAGACGGGCAGTCAGGGCGCAGTGAGGATCTGGCTGTGTCCACTCACCCACGGGAGACGGGCAGGCAGGGGGCAGTGCGGATCTGGCTGTGTCCACTCACCCACGGGAGACGGGCCGGCAGGGCGCAGTGCGGATCTGGCTGTGTCCACTCACCCACGGCACTCGGGCAGGCAGGGCGCAGTGCGGATCTGGCTGTGTCAACTCACCCACGGGAGACGGGTAGACAAGGCGCAGTGTGGATCTGGCTGTGTCCACTCACCCACGGCAGAGGGGCAGGCAGGGCGCATTGCGGATCTGGCTGTGTCCACTCACCTACGGCAGACGGGCAGGCAAGGCGCAGTGCGGATCTGGCTGTGTCCACTCAACCACGGGAGACGGTCAGGCAGGGCACAGTGCGGATCTGGCTGTGTCCACTCACCCACGGGAGACGAGTGGGCAGGGCGCAGTGCGGATATGGCTGTGTCCACTCACCCACGGGAGACGGGCAGTGAGGGTGCTGTGTGTATCTGGCTATGTCCACTGACCCACAGCAGACGGGCAGGCAGGGTGCAGTGCGGATCTGGCTGTGTCCACTCACCCACGGCAGACGGTAAGGCAGGGCGCAGTGTGGATCTGGCTATGTCCACTCACCCACGGGAGACGGGCAGAGAGGTTCCGTGTGGATCTGGCTATGTCCACTGACCCACGGCAGACGGGCAGGCAGAACGCAGTGCGGATCTGGCTATGTCCCCTCACCCACAGCAGACGGTCAGGCAGGGCGCAGTGCGGAATTGGCTGTGTCCATTCACCCACGGGAGACGGGTAGGCAAGGCGCAGTGTTGATCTGGCTGTGTACACTCACCCACGGAGGACGGGCAGAGAGGGTGCTGTGTGGATACTGCTATGTCCACTGACCCACGGCAGACGGGCAGGCAGGGCGCAGTGCGGATCTGGCTGTGTCCACTCAACCACGGAAGACGGGCAGGCAGGGCGCAGTGAGGATCTGGCTGTGTCCACTCACCCACGGGAGACGGGCAGGCAGGGCGCAGTGCGGATCTGCCTGTGTCCACACACCCACGAGAGATGGGCAAGCAAGGCGCAGTGAGGATCTGGCTATGTAAACTCACCCACGGGAGACGGGCAGAGAGGTTGCTGTGTGGATATGGCTATGTCCACTGACCCACGGCAGACGGGCAGGCAGGGCGCAGTGCGTATCTGGCTGTGTCCAATCACGCACGGCAGACGGGCAGGCAGGGAGCAGTGCGTTTCAGGCTGTGTCCACTCACACACGGCAGACGGGCAGGCAGGGCGCAGTGCGGATCTGGCTGTGTCCACTCACCCACCCGAGATGGGCAAGCAAGGCGCAGTGCGGATCTGGCTGTGTCCACTCACCCACGGCATACGGTCAGGCAGGGCGCAGTGCGGATCTGGCTGTGTCCATTCACCCACGGGAGACGGGCAGGCAGGGCGCAGTGCGGTTCTGGCTGTGTCCAATCACCCACGGCAGACGGGCTGGCAGGGCGCAGTGCGGATCTGGCTGTGTCCACTCACCCACGGGAGATATGCAGGCAAGGCGCAGTGTGGATCTAGCTGTGTCCACTCACCCACGGGAGACGGGCAGAGAGGGTGCTGTGTGGATATGGCTATGTCCACTGACCCACGACAGATGGGCAGGCAGGGCGCAGTGCGGATCTGGCTGTGTCCACTGACCCACGGGAGACGCTAGGGAAGGCGCAATGTGGATCTGGCGCTGTCCACCCACACACGGGAGACGGGCAGAGATGGTGCTGTGTGGATCTGGCTATGTCCACTGACCCACGGCAGACGAGCAGGCAGGGCGCAGTGCGGATCTGGCTGTGTCCCCTCACCCACGGCAGACGGTCAGGCAGGGCGCAGTGCGGATCTGGCTGTGTCCACTCACCCACGGGAGACGGGTAGGCAAGGCGCACTGTGAATCTGGCTGTGTCCACTCACCCACTGGAGACGGGCAGAGAGGGTGCTGTGTGGATCTGGCTATGTCCACTGACCCACGGCAGACGGGCAGGCAGGGCGCAGTGCGGATCTGTCTTTGGCTACTCACCCACGGCAGACGTCAGGCAGGGCGCAGTGCGGATCTGGCTGTATCCACTCACCCACGGCAGACGGGCAGGCAGGGCGCAGTGCGGATCTGGCTGTGTCCACTCACCCACAGCAGGGGGCAGGCAGGGCGCAGTGCGGATCTGGCTGTGTCCACTTACCCACGGGAGACGGGCAGGCAGGGCGCAGTGCGGATCTGGCTGTGTCCACTCACCCAAGGGAGACAGGCAGGTAAGGCGCACTGTGGATCTGGCTGTGTCCACTCACCCACGGGAGACGGGCAGAGAGGGTGCTGTGTGGATCTGGCTATGTCCACTGACCCATGGCAGACTGGCAGAGAGGGTGCTGTGTGGATCTGGCTATGTCCACTGACTCACGGGAGAAGGGCAGGCAGGGTGTAGTGCGGATCTGGCTGCGTCCACACACCCACGGCAGACGGGCAGTCAGGGCGCAGTGAGGATATGGCTGTGTCCACTCACCCACGGGAGACCGGCAGGCAGGGGGCAGTGCGGATCTGGCTGTGTCCACTCACCCACGGGAGACGGGCCGGCAGGGCGCAGTGCGGATCTGGCTGTGTCCACTCACCCACGGGAGATGGGCAGGCAAGGCGCAGTGTGGATCTAGCTGTGTCCACTCACCCACGGGAGACGGGCAGAGAGGGTGCTGTGTGGATCTGGATATGTCCACTAACTAACTGCAGACGGGCAGGCAGGGCGCAGTGCGGACCAGGCTTTGTACACTCACCCACGGCATACGGTCATGCAGGGCGCAGTGCGGATCTGGCTGTGTCCAATCACCCACGGAAGACGGGCTGGCAGGGCGCAGTGCGGATCCTGCTGTGTCCACTCACCCACCGGAGACGGGCAGGCAAGGCGCAGTGTGGATCTGGCTGTGTCTACTCACTCACGGGAGACGGGCATAGAGGGTGCTGTGTGGATCTGGCTATATCCACTGACCCACGGCAGACGGGCAGGCAGGGCGCAGTGCGGATCTGGCTGTGTCCACTCACCCATGGGAGACGGGCAGGCAGGGGGCAGTGCGGATCTGGCTGTGTCCACTCACCCACGGGAGACGGGCAGGCAGGGCGCAGTGCGGATCTGGCTGTGTCCACTCACCCACGGGAGACGGGCAGGCAGGGGGCAGTGCGGATCTGGCTGTGTCCACTCACCCACGGGAGACGGGCAGGCAGGGCGCAGTGCGGATCTGGCTGTGTCCACTCACCCACGGGAGATGGGCAGGCAGGGAGCAGTGCGGATCTGGCTGTGTCCAATCACCCACGGCAGACGGGCAGGCAGGGCGCAGTGCGGATCTGGCTGTGTCCATTCACCCACGGCAGACGGGTAGGCAGGGCGCAGTGCGGATCTGGCTGTGTCCACTCACCCATAGCAGACGGGCTGGCAGGGCGCAGTGCGGATCTGGCTGTGTCCACTCACCCACGGGAGACGGGCAGGCAAGGCGCAGTGTGGATCTGGCTGTGTCCACTCACCCACGGGAAATGGGCAGACAGGGTGCTGTGTGGATCTGGCTATGTCCACTGACCCACGGCAGACGGGCAGGCAGGTCGCAGTGCGGATGTGGCTGTGTCCCCTCACTCACGGCAGACGGTAAGGCAGGGCGCAGTGCGGATCTGGCTGTGTCCACTCACCCACGGGAGACGGGTAGGCAAGGCGCACTGTGGATCTGGCTGTATCCACTCACCCATGGGATACGGGGAGAGAGGGTGCTGTGTGGATCTGGCTATGTCCACTGACCGACGGCAGACGGGCAGGCAGGGCGCAGTGCGGATCTGGCTGTGTCCAATCACCCACAGCAGACGGGCAGGCAGGGCGCAATGAGGATCTAGCTGTGTCCACTCACCCACAGCAGACGGTCAGGCAGGGCGCAGTGCAGATCTGGCTGTGTCCACTCACCCACGGGAGACGGGTAGGGAAGGCGCAGTGTGGATCTGGCTGTGTCAACTCACCCACGGGAGACGTGCAGAGAGGGTGCTGTGTGGATCTGGCTATGTTCACTGACCCACGGCAGATGGGCAGGCAGGGACCAGTGCGGATCTGCCTGTGTCCACTCACCCACGGCAGACGGGAAGGCAGGGCGCAGTGTGGATCTGGCTGTGTCCACTCACCCACGGGAGACGGGCAGAGAGGGTGCTGTGTGGATATGGCTATGTCCACTGACCCACGGCAAACGGGCAGGCAGGGCGCAAATCGGATCTGGCTATGTCCACTCACCCACGGCAAACGGGCAGGCAGGGTGCAGTGCGGATCTTGCTGTGTCCACTCACCCACGGAGGACGGGCAGGCAGGGCGCAGTGCGGATCTGGTTGTGTCCACTCACTCATGGGAGACGGGCAGGCAAGGCGCAGTGTGGATCTGGCTGTGTCCACTCACCCACGGGAGAAGGGCAGAGGGTGCTGTGTGGATCTAGCTATGTCCACTGACCCACGGCAGACGGGTAGGCAGGGCGCAGTGCGGATCTGGCTGTGTCCACTCACCCACGGCAGACGGTCAGGCAGGGCGCAGTGCGGATCTGGCTCTGTCTACTCACCCACGAGAGACGGGCAGGCAGGGCGCAGTGCGATCTGGCTGTGTCCACTCACCCAAGGGAGATGGGAAGACAGGGCCCAGTGCGGATCTGGCTGTGTCCACTCACCCACGGGAGACGGGCAGGCAAGGTGCAGTGTGGATCTGGCTGTGTCCACTCACCCACGTTAGACGGGTAAAGAGCGTGCTGTGCGTATCTGGCTATGTCCACTGACCCACGGCAGACGGGCAGGCAGGGCGCAGTGCGGATCTGGCTGTGTCCACTCACCCACGGCAGACGGGCCGGCAGGGCGCAGTGCTGATCTGGCTGTGTCCACTCACCCACGGGAGACGGGTAGGCAAGGCGCAGTGTGGATCTGTCTGTGTCCACTCACCCACGGGAGACAGGCAGAGAGGGTGCTGTGTGGATCTGGCTATGTCCACTGACCCACGGCAGATGGGCAGGCAGGGCGCAGTGCGGATCTGGCTGTGTCCACTGACCCACGGCAGACGGGCAGGCAGGATGCAGTGCGGATCTGGCTGTGTCCACTCACCCACGGGAGACTGGCAGGCAGGGCGTAGTGTGGATCTGGCTGTGTCCACTCACCCATGCGAGACGGGCAGGCAGGGCGCAGTGCGGATCTGGCTGTGTCCATTCACCCTCGGGAGACGGACATAGAGGGTGCTGTGTGGATCTGGCTATGTCCACTGACCCACGGCAGACTGGCAGGCAGGGCGCAGTGTGGATCTGGCTGTGTCCACTCACCCATGCGACACGGGCAGAGAGGGTGCTGTGTGGATCTGGCTGTGTCCAATCACCCACGACACACGGGCAGGCAGGGCGCAGTGCGGATCTGGCTGTGTCCACACACCCACGGGAGACGGGTAGGCAAGGCGCAGTGTGGATCTGGCTGTGTCCACTCACCCACGGGAGACGGGCAGAGAGTGCTGTGTGGATCTGGCTATGTCCACTGACCCACGGCAGACGGGCAGGAAGTGCGCAGTGCGGATCTGTCTGTGTCCACTCACCCAGGGCAGACGGTCAGGCTGGGCGCAGTGCAGATCTGGCTGTGTCCACTCACCGAATGGAGACGGGCAGGCAAAGCGCAGTGTGGATCTGGCTGTGTCCACTCACCGAATGGAGACGGGCAGGCAAAGCGCAGTGTGGATCTGGCTGTGTCCACTCACCCATGGGAGACGGGCATTGAGGGTGCTGTGTGGATCTGGCTATGTCCACTGACCCACGGCAGACGGGCAGGCAGGGCGCAGTGCGGATCTGGCTGTGTCCAATCACCCACGAAAGACGATCAGGCAGGGCGCAGTGCGGATCTGGATGTGTCCACTCACCCACGGGAGACGGGCAAGCAAGGCGCAGTGTGGATCTGGCTGTGTCCAATCACCCACGGCAGATGGGCAGGCAGGGCGCAGTGCAGATCAGGCTGTGTCCACTCACCACGGGAGACGGGTAGGCAAGGCGCAGTGTGGATCTGGCTGTGTCCACTCACCCACGGGAGACGGGCAGAGAGTGTGCTGTGGGGATCTGGCTTGTCCACTGAACTACGGCAGACGTGCAGGCCCGGCGCAGTGCGGATCTCCTGTGTCCACTCACCCACGGCAGACGGGCAGGCATGGCGCAGTGCGGATCTGGCTGTGTCCACTCACCAACGGCAGACGGTCAGGCAGGGCGCAGTGCGGATCTGCCTGTGTCCACTCACCCATGGGAGACGGGCAGTAAAAGCGCAGTGTGGATCTCGCTGTGTCCACTCACCCACGGGAGACTGGCAGAGAGGGTGCTGTGTGGATCTGGCTATGTCCACTGACCCACCGCAGACGGGCAGGCAGGGCGCAGTGCGGATCTGGCTGTGTCCACTCACCCTCGGCAGACGGTCAGGCAGGGCGCAGTGGGTATCTGGCTGTGTCCACTCACCCACGGGAGACGGGCAGTCAGGGCGCAGTGCGGATCTGGCTGTGTCCACTCACCCACGGGAGACGGGCTGGCCTGAAGCAGTGCAGATCTGGCTGTATCCACTCACCTACGGAAGACGGGCAGGCAAGGCGCAGTGTGGATCTGGTTGTGTCCACTCACCCAAGGGAGCCGGGCAGAGAGGGTGCTGTGTGGATGTGGCTATGTCCACTGACCCACGGAGGATGGGCAGGCAGGGCGCAGTGCAGATCTGGCTGTGTCCAATCACCCATGGCAGACCGGCAGGCAGGGGGCAGTGTGGATCTGGCTGTGACCACTCACCCACGGCAGTCGGTAAGGCAAGGCGCAGTGTGGATCTGGCTGTGTCCACTCACCCACGGTAGACGGCTAGTCAAGGCGCAGTGCGGATCTGGCTGTGTCCACTCACCCACGGGAGACGGGCAGGCAGGGCGCAGTGCGGATCTGACTGTGTCCACTCACCCACGGGATACGGGCAGGCAAGGCGCAGTGTGGATTTGGCTGTGTCCACTCACCCACGGGAGACGGGCAGAGAGGGTGCTGTGTGGATCTGGCTATGTCCACTGACCCACGGCAGATGGGCAGGCAGGACGCAGTGCGGATCTGGCTGTGTCCACTCACCCACGGCAGATGATCATGCAGGGCGCAGTGCGGATCTCGCTGTGTCCACTCACCCACGGGAGACGGGCAGCCAGGGCACAGTGTGGATCTGGCTGTGTCCACTCACCCACGGGAGACGGGCAGGCAAGGCGCAGTTTGGATCTGGCTGTGTCCACTCACACACGGAGACGGGCAGAGAGGGTGCTGTGTGGATCTGGTTATGTGCACTGACCCACGGCAGACGGGCAGGCAGGGCGAATTGCGGATTTGGCTGTGTCCAATCACCCAGGGCAGACGGGCAGACAGGGCGCTGTGCGGATCTGGCTGTGTCCACTCACCCACGGCAGATGGTGAGGCAGGGTGCAGTGTGGATCTGGCTGTGTCCACTCACCCACGGGAGACGGGTGGGCAAGGCGCAGTGTGGATCTGGCTGTGTCCACTCACCCACGGGACAAGGGCAGAGAGGGTGCTGTGTGGATCTGGCTATGTCCACTGACCCACGGCAGACGGGCAGGCAGGGCGCAGTGCGGATCTGGCTATGTCCCCGCACCCATGGCAGACGGTCAGGAAGGGCGCAGTACGGATCTGGCTGTGTCCAATCACCCACGGGAGACGGGCAGGCAGGGCGCAGTGCGGATCTGGCTGTGTCCAGTCACCCACGGGAGACGGGCAGGCAAGGAACAGTGTGGATCTGGCTGTGTCCACTCACCCACGGGAGACGGGCAGAGAGGGTGCTGTGTGGATCTGGATATGTCCACTAACTAACTGCAGACGGGCAGGCAGGGCGCAGTGCGGACCAGGCTTTGTACACTCACCCACGGCATACGGTCATGCAGGGCGCAGTGCGGATCTGGCTGTGTCCAATCACCCACGGAAGACGGGCTGGCAGGGCGCAGTGCGGATCCTGCTGTGTCCACTCACCCACCGGAGACGGGCAGGCAAGGCGCAGTGTGGATCTGGCTGAGTCTACTCACTCACGGGAGACGGGCATAGAGGGTGCTGTGTGGATCTGGCTATATCCACTGACCCACGGCAGACGGGCAGGCAGGGCGCAGTGCGGATCTGGCTGTGTCCACTCACCCACGGGAGACGGGCAGGCACGGGGCAGTGCGGAACTGGCTGTGTCCACTCACCCACGGGAGACGGGCAGGCAGGGCGCAGTGCGGATCTGGCTGTGTCCACTCACCCACGGGAGACGGGCAGGCAGGGAGCAGTGCGGATCTGGCTGTGTCCACTCACCCACGGCAGACGGGCAGGCAGGGCGCAGTGCGGATCTGGCTGTGTCCACTCACCCACGGGAGACGGGCAGGCAGGGGGCAGTGCGGATCTGGCTGTGTCCACTCACCCACGGGAGACGGGCAGGCAGGGCGCAGTGCGGATCTGGCTGTGTCCACTCACCCACGGGAGATGGGCAGGCAGGGAGCAGTGCGGATCTGGCTGTGTCCACTCACCCACGGCAGACGGGCAGGCAGGGCGCAGTGCGGATCTGGCTGTGTCCATTCACCCACGGCAGACGGGTAGGCAGGGCGCAGTGCAGATCTGGCTGTGTCCACTCACCCATAGCAGACGGGCTGGCAGGGCGCAGTGCGGATCTGGCTGTGTCCACTCACCCACGGGAGACGGGCAGGCAAGGCGCAGTGTGGATCTGGCTGTGTCCACTCACCCACGGGAAATGGGCAGACAGGGTGCTGTGTGGATCTGGCTATGTCCACTGACCCACGGCAGACGGGCAGGCAGGTCGCAGTGCGGATGTGGCTGTGTCCCCTCACTCACGGCAGACGGTAAGGCAGGGCGCAGTGCAGATCTGGCTGTGTCCACTCACCCACGGGAGACGGGTAGGCAAGGCGCACTGTGGATCTGGCTGTATCCACTCACCCATGGGATACGGGGAGAGAGGGTGCTGTGTGGATCTGGCTATGTCCACTGACCGACGGCAGACGGGCAGGCAGGGCGCAGTGCGGATCTGGCTGTGTCCAATCACCCACAGCAGACGGGCAGGCAGGGCGCAATGAGGATCTAGCTGTGTCCACTCACCCACAGCAGACGGTCAGGCAGGGCGCAGTGCAGATCTGGCTGTGTCCACTCACCCACGGGAGACGGGTAGGGAAGGCGCAGTGTGGATCTGGCTGTGTCAACTCACCCACGGGAGACGTGCAGAGAGGGTGCTGTGTGGATCTGGCTATGTTCACTGACCCACGGCAGATGGGCAGGCAGGGACCAGTGCGGATCTGCCTGTGTCCACTCACCCACGGCAGACGGGAAGGCAGGGCGCAGTGTGGATCTGGCTGTGTCCACTCACCCACGGGAGACGGGCAGAGAGGGTGCTGTGTGGATATGGCTATGTCCACTGACCCACGGCAAACGGGCAGGCAGGGCGCAAATCGGATCTGGCTATGTCCACTCACCCACGGCAAACGGGCAGGCAGGGTGCAGTGCGGATCTTGCTGTGTCCACTCACCCACGGAGGACGGGCAGGCAGGGCGCAGTGCGGATCTGGCTGTGTCCACTCACTCATGGGAGACGGGCAGGCAAGGCGCAGTGTGGATCTGGCTGTGTCCACTCACCCACGGGAGAAGGGCAGAGGGTGCTGTGTGGATCTAGCTATGTCCACTGACCCACGGCAGACGGGTAGGCAGGGCGCAGTGCGGATCTGGCTGTGTCCACTCACCCACGGCAGACGGTCAGGCAGGGCGCAGTGCGGATCTGGCTGTGTCTACTCACCCACGAGAGACGGGCAGGCAGGGCGCAGTGCGATCTGGCTGTGTCCACTCACCCAAGGGAGATGGGAAGACAGGGCCCAGTGCGGATCTGGCTGTGTCCACTCACCCACGGGAGACGGGCAGGCAAGGTGCAGTGTGGATCTGGCTGTGTCCACTCACCCACGTTAGACGGGTAAAGAGCGTGCTGTGCGTATCTGGCTATGTCCACTGACCCACGGCAGACGGGCAGGCAGGGCGCAGTGCGGATCTGGCTGTGTCCACTCACCCACGGCAGACGGGCCGGCAGGGCGCAGTGCTGATCTGGCTGTGTCCACTCACCCACGGGAGACGGGTAGGCAAAGCGCAAGGTGGATCTGGCTGTGTCTACTCACTCACGGGAGACGGGCAGAGAGGGTGCTGTGTGGATCTGGCTATGTCCGCTGACCCACGGCAGACGGGCAGGCAGGGCGCAGTGCGGATCTGGCTGTGTCCACTCACCCTGGGGAGACGGGTAGGCAAGGCGCAGTGTGGATCTGTCTGTGTCCACTCACCCACGGGAGACAGGCAGAGAGGGTGCTGTGTGGATCTGGCTATGTCCACTGACCCACGGCAGATGGGCAGGCAGGGCGCAGTGCGGATCTGGCTGTGTCCACTGACCCACGGCAGACGGGCAGGCAGGATGCAGTGCGGATCTGGCTGTGTCCACTCACCCACGGGAGACTGGCAGGCAGGGCGTAGTGTGGATCTGGCTGTGTCCACTCACCCATGCGAGACGGGCAGGCAGGGCGCAGTGCGGATCTGGCTGTGTCCATTCACCCTCGGGAGACGGACATAGAGGGTGCTGTGTGGATCTGGCTATGTCCACTGACCCACGGCAGACTGGCAGGCAGGGCGCAGTGTGGATCTGGCTGTGTCCACTCACCCATGCGACACGGGCAGAGAGGGTGCTGTGTGGATCTGGCTGTGTCCAATCACCCACGACACACGGGCAGGCAGGGCGCAGTGCGGATCTGGCTGTGTCCACACACCCACGGGAGACGGGTAGGCAAGGCGCAGTGTGGATCTGGCTGTGTCCACTCACCCACGGGAGACGGGCAGAGAGTGCTGTGTGGATCTGGCTATGTCCACTGACCCACGGCAGACGGGCAGGAAGTGCGCAGTGCGGATCTGTCTGTGTCCACTCACCCAGGGCAGACGGTCAGGCTGGGTGCAGTGCAGATCTGGCTGTGTCCACTCACCGAATGGAGACGGGCAGGCAAAGCGCAGTGTGGATCTGGCTGTGTCCACTCACCGAATGGAGACGGGCAGGCAAAGCGCAGTGTGGATCTGGCTGTGTCCACTCACCCATGGGAGACGGGCATTGAGGGTGCTGTGTGGATCTGGCTATGTCCACTGACCCACGGCAGACGGGCAGGCAGGGCGCAGTGCGGATCTGGCTGTGTCCAATCACCCACGAAAGACGATCAGGCAGGGCGCAGTGCGGATCTGGATGTGTCCACTCACCCACGGGAGACGGGCAAGCAAGGCGCAGTGTGGATCTGGCTGTGTCCAATCACCCACGGCAGATGGGCAGGCAGGGCGCAGTGCAGATCAGGCTGTGTCCACTCACCACGGGAGACGGGTAGGCAAGGCGCAGTGTGGATCTGGCTGTGTCCACTCACCCACGGGAGACGGGCAGAGAGTGTGCTGTGGGGATCTGGCTTGTCCACTGAACTACGGCAGACGTGCAGGCCCGGCGCAGTGCGGATCTCCTGTGTCCACTCACCCACGGCAGACGGGCAGGCATGGCGCAGTGCGGATCTGGCTGTGTCCACTCACCAACGGCAGACGGTCAGGCAGGGCGCAGTGCGGATCTGGCTGTGTCCACTCACCCATGGGAGACGGGCAGTAAAAGCGCAGTGTGGATCTCGCTGTGTCCACTCACCCACGGGAGACTGGCAGAGAGGGTGCTGTGTGGATCTGGCTATGTCCACTGACCCACCGCAGACGGGCAGGCAGGGCGCAGTGCGGATCTGGCTGTGTCCACTCACCCTCGGCAGACGGTCAGGCAGGGCGCAGTGGGGATCTGGCTGTGTCCACTCACCCACGGGAGACGGGCAGTCAGGGCGCAGTGCGGATCTGGCTGTGTCCACTCACCCACGGGAGACGGGCTGGCCTGAAGCAGTGCAGATCTGGCTGTATCCACTCACCTACGGAAGACGGGCAGACAAGGCGCAGTGTGGATCTGGTTGTGTCCACTCACCCAAGGGAGCCGGGCAGAGAGGGTGCTGTGTGGATGTGGCTATGTCCACTGACCCACGGAGGATGGGCAGGCAGGGCGCAGTGCAGATCTGGCTGTGTCCAATCACCCATGGCAGACCGGCAGGCAGGGGGCAGTGTGGATCTGGCTGTGACCACTCACCCACGGCAGTCGGTAAGGCAAGGCGCAGTGTGGATCTGGCTGTGTCCACTCACCCACGGTAGACGGCTAGTCAAGGCGCAGTGCGGATCTGGCTGTGTCCACTCACCCACGGGAGAGGGGCAGGCAGGGCGCAGTGCAGATCTGACTGTGTCCACTCACCCACGGGATACGGGCAGGCAAGGCGCAGTGTGGATTTGGCTGTGTCCACTCACCCACGGGAGACGGGCAGAGAGGGTGCTGTGTGGATCTGGCTATGTCCACTGACCCACGGCAGATGGGCAGGCAGGACGCAGTGCGGATCTGGCTGTGTCCACTCACCCACGGCAGACGGTCAGGCAGGGCGCAGTGCGGATCTCGCTGTGTCCACTCACCCACGGGAGACGGGCAGCCAGGGCACAGTGTGGATCTGGCTGTGTCCACTCACCCACGGGAGACGGGCAGGCAAGGCGCAGTTTGGATCTGGCTGTGTCCACTCACACACGGAGACGGGCAGAGAGGGTGCTGTGTGGATCTGGTTATGTGCACTGACCCACGGCAGACGGGCAGGCAGGGCGAATTGCGGATTTGGCTGTGTCCAATCACCCAGGGCAGACGGGCAGACAGGGCGCTGTGCGGATCTGGCTGTGTCCACTCACCCACGGCAGATGGTGAGGCAGGGTGCAGTGTGGATCTGGCTGTGTCCACTCACCCACGGGAGACGGGTGGGCAAGGCGCAGTGTGGATCTGGCTGTGTCCACTCACCCACGGGACAAGGGCAGAGAGGGTGCTGTGTGGATCTGGCTATGTCCACTGACCCACGGCAGACGGGCAGGCAGGGCGCAGTGCGGATCTGGCTGTGTCCCCGCACCCATGGCAGACGGTCAGGAAGGGCGCAGTACGGATCTGGCTGTGTCCAATCACCCACTGGAGACGGGCAGGCAGGGCGCAGTGCGGATCTGGCTGTGTCCAGTCACCCACGGGAGACGGGCAGGCAAGGAACAGTGTGGATCTGGCTGTGTCCACTCACCCACGGGAGACGGGCAGAGAGGGTGCGCTTTGGATCTGGCTATGTCCACTGACCCACGGCAGATGGGCAGGCAGGGCGCTGTGCGGATCTGGCTGTGTCCACTCACCCACAACTGACGGGCAGGCAGGACGCAGTGCGGATCTGGCTGTGTCCACTCACCCACGGCAGACGGGCCGGCAGGGCACAGTGCGGATCTGGCTGTGTCCACTCACCCACGGGAGACGGGCAGGCAACGCGCAGTGTGGATCTGGCTGTGTCTACTCACCCACCTGAGACGGGCAGAGAGGTTGCTGTGTGGATCTGGCTATGTCCACTGACCCACGGTAGACGGGCAGGCAGGGCGTAGTGCGGATCTGGCTGTGTCCACTCAGCCACGAAAGACAATCAGGCAGGGCGCAGTGCGGATCTGGCTGTGTCCACTCCCCCACGGGAGACGGGCAGAGAGTGTGCTGTGTGGATCTGCCTATGTCCACTGACCCACGGCAGACGGGCAGGCAGGGCGCAGTGCGTATCTGGATGTGTCCACTCACCCACAGGAGTGGGCAGGCAGGGCGCAGTGCGGATCTGGCTGTGTCCACTTATCCACGGGAGACGGGCAGGCAGGGCGCAGTGCGGATCTGGCTGTGTCCACTCACCCACGGGAGACGGGCAGAGAGGGTGCGCTTTGGATCTGCCTATGTCCACTGACCCACGGCAGACGGGCAGGCAGGGCGCAGTGCGGATCTGGCTGTGTCCACTCACCCACGGCCGACGGGCAGGCAGGGCGCAGTGCGGATCTGGCTGTGTCCACTCACCCACGGCAGACGGTCAGGCAGGGCGCAGTGCGGATCAGGCTGTGTCCACTCACCCTCGGGAGCGGACAGGCAAGGCGCAGTGCGGATCTGGCTGTGTCCACTCACCCACGGGAGACGGGCAGAGAGGGTGCTGTGTGGATCTGGCTATGTCCACTGACCCACGCCAGACAAGCAGGCAGGGCGCAAAGCGGATCTGGCTGTGTCCACTCACCCACGGCAAACGAGCAAGCAGGGTGCAGTGAGGATCTGGCTGTGTCCACTCACCCACGGGAGACGAGCAGGCAGGGCGCAGTGCGGATCTGGCTGTATCCACTCACCCACGGGAGACGGGCAGGCAAGGCGCAGTGTGGATCTGGCTGTGTCCATTCACCGACGGAAGACGGGCAGAGAGGGTGCTGTGTGGATCTGGCTATGTCTACTGACCCACGGCAGACGGACAGGCAGGGCGCAGTGCGGACCTGGCTGTGTCCACTCACCCACGGCAGACGGTCAGGCAAGGCGCAGTGCGGATCTGGCTGTGTCCACTCACCTACGGGAGACGGGCAGGCAGGGCGCAGTGCTGTCTGGCAGTGTCCACCCACCCACGGAAGACGGGCAGACAGGGCGCAGTGCCAATCTGGCTGTGTCCACTAACCCACTTGAGTCGGGCAGGCAAAGCGCAGTGTGGATCTGGCTGTGTCTACTCACCCATGAGAGACGGGCAGAGAGGGTGCTGTGTGGATCTGGCTATGTCCACTGACCCACGGCAGACGGGCAGGCAGGGCGCAGTGCGGATCTAGCTGTGTCCACTCACCCTGGGGAGACGGGAGGCAAGGCGCAGTGTGGATCTGGCTGTGTCCACTCAACCACGGGAGACAGGCAGAGAGGGTGCTGTGTGGATCTGGCTATGTCCACTGACCCACGGCAGACGGGCAGGCAGGGCACAGTGCGGATCTGGCTGTGTCCAATCACACACGGCAGACGGGCAGGCAGGGCGCAGTGCGGATCTGGCTGTGTCAATTCACCCACGGCAGACGGTCAGGCAGGGCACAGTGCGGATCTGGCTGTGTCCCCTCACCCATGGGAGACGGGCATGCAGGGCGCAGTGTGGATCTGGCTGTGTCCACTCACCCACGGGAGACGGGCAGAGAGGGTGCAGTGTGGATCTGGCTATGTCCACTGACCCATGCAAACGGGCAGGCAGGGCGCAGTGCGGATCTGGCTGTGTCCACTCACCCACGGCAGACGGTCAGGCAGGGCGCAGTGCGGATCTGGCTGTGTCCACTCACCCACGGGAGACGGGCAGGCAGGGCACAGTGCGGATCTGGCTGTGTACACTCACCCACGGGAGATGGGCAGGCAGGGCACAGTGCGATCTGGCTGTGTCCACTCACCCACGGGAGACGGGCAGAGAGGGTGCTGTGTGGATCTGGCTATGTCCACTGACCCACGGCAGACGGGCAGGCAGGGCGCAGTGCGTATCTGGCTGTGTCCACTCACCCACGGCAGTAGGTCAGGCAGGGCGCAGTGCGGATCTGGCTGTGTCCACTCACCCACAGGACTGGGCAGGCAGGGAGCAGTGCGGATCTGGCTGTGTCCACTCATCCACGGGAGATGGGCAGGCAGGGCGCAATGCGGATCTGCTGTGTCCAATCACCCACGGAGACGGGCAGGCAAGGTGCAGTGTGGTTCTGGCTGTGTCCACTCACCCACGGGAGACGGGTAGAGAGGGTGCTGTGCGTATCTGGCTATGTCCACTGACCCACGGTAGACAGGCAGGAAGGACGCAGTGCGGATCTGGCTGTGTCCACTCACCCACGGCAGACGGGCAGGCAGGGCGCAGTGCGGATCTGACTGTGTCCACTCACCCACGGGATACGGGCAGGCAAGGCGCAGTGTGGATTTGGCTGTGTCCACTCACCCACGGGAGACGGGCAGAGAGGGTGCTGTGTGGATCTGGCTATGTCCACAGACCCACGGCAGACGGGCAGGCAGGACGCAGTGCGGATCTGGCTGTGTCCACTCACCCACGGCAGACGGTCAGGCAGGGCGCAGTGCGGATCTCGCTGTGTCCACTCACCCACGGGAGACGGGCAGCCAGGGCACAGTGTGGATCTGGCTGTGTCCACTCACCCACGGGAGACGGGCAGGCAAGGCGCAGTTTGGATCTGGCTTTGTCCACTCACACACGGAGACGGGCAGAGAGGGTGCTGTGTGGATCTGGTTATGTGCACTGACCCACGGCAGACGGGCAGGAAGGGCGAATTGCGGATCTGGCTGTGTCCAATCACCCAGGGCAGACGGGCAGACAGGGCGCTGTGCGGATCTGGCTGTGTCCACTCACCCACGGCAGATGGTGAGGCAGGGTGCAGTGTGGATCTGGCTGTGTCCACTCACCCACGGGAGACGGGTGGGCAAGGCGCAGTGTGGATCTGGCTGTGTCCACTCACCCACGGGACAAGGGCAGAGAGGGTGCTGTGTGGATCTGGCTATGTCCACTGACCCACGGCAGACGGGCAGGCAGGGCGCAGTGCGGATCTGGCTGTGTCCCCTCACCCATGGCAGACGGTCAGAAAGGGCGCAGTACGGATCTGGCTGTGGCCAATCACCCACGGGAGACGGGCAGGCAGGGCGCAGTGCGGATCTGGCTGTGTCCAGTCACCCACGGGAGACGGGCAGGCAAGGAACAGTGTGGATCTGGCTGTGTCCACTCACCCACGGGAGACGGGCAGAGAGGGTGCGCTTTGGATCTGGCTATGTCCACTGACCCACGGCAGACGGGCAGGCAGGGCGCAGTGCGGATCTGGCTGTGTCCACTCACCCACAACTGACGGGCAGGCAGGGCACAGTGCGGATCTGGCTGTGTCCACTCACCCACGGCAGACGGGCCGGCAGGGCGCAGTGCGGATCTGGCTGTGTCCACTCACCCACGGGAGACGGGCAGGCAACGCGCAGTGTGGATCTGGCTGTGTCTACTCACCCACCCGAGACGGGCAGAGAGGTTGCTGTGTGGATCTGGCTATGTCCACTGACCCACGGAAGACGGGCAGGCAGGGCGTAGTGCGGATCTGGCTGTGTCCACTCAGCCACGAAAGACAATCAGGCAGGGTGCAGTGCGGATCTGGCTGTGTCCACTCACCCACGGGAGACGGGCAGGCAAGGCGCAGTGTGGATCTGGCTGTGTCCACTCACCCACGGGAGACGGGCAGAGAGTGTGCTGTGTGGATCTGCCTATGTCCACTGACCCACGGCAGACGGGCAGGCAGGGCGCAGTGCGTATATGGCTGTGTCCACTCACCCACAGGAGTGGGCAGGCAGGCCGCAGTGCGGATCTGGCTGTGTCCACTCATCCATGGGAGACGGGCAGGCAGGGCGCAGTGCGGATCTGGCTGTGTCCACTCACCCACGGGAGACGGGCAGAGAGGGTGCGCTTTGGATCTGCCTATGTCCACTGACCCACGGCAGACGGGCAGGCAGGGCGCAGTGCGGATCTGGCTGTGTCCACTCACCCACGGCCGACGGGCAGGCAGGGCGCAGTGCGGATCTGGCTGTGTCCACTCACCCACGGCAGACGGTCAGGCAGGGCGCAGTGCGGATCAGGCTGTGTCCACTCACCCTCGGGAGCGGACAGGCAAGGCGCAGTGCGGATCTGGCTGTGTCCACTCACCCACGGGAGACGGGCAGAGAGGGTGCTGTGTGGATCTGGCTATGTCCACTGACCCACGGCAGACAAGCAGGCAGGGCGCAAAGCGGATCTGGCTGTGTCCACTCACCCACGGCAAACGAGCAAGCAGGGTGCAGTGAGGATCTGGCTGTGTCCACTCACCCACGGGAGACGAGCAGGCAGGGCGCAGTGCGGATCTGGCTGTATCCACTCACCCACGGGAGACGGGCAGGCAAGGCGCAGTGTGGATCTGGCTGTGTCCATTCACCGACGGAAGACGGGCAGAGAGGGTGCTGTGTGGATCTGGCTATGTCCACTGACCCACGGCAGACGGACAGGCAGGGCGCAGTTCGGACCTGGCTGTGTCCACTCACCCACGGCAGACGGTCAGGCAAGGTGCAGTGCGGATCTGGCTGTGTCCACTCACCTACGGGAGACGGGCAGGCAGGGCGCAGTGCGGTCTGGCAGTGTCCACCCAACCACGGAAGACGGGCAGACAGGGCGCAGTGCCAATCTGGCTGTGTCCACTAACCCACTTGAGTCGGGCAGGCAAAGCGCAGTGTGGATCTGGCTGTGTCTACTCACCCATGAGAGACGGGCAGAGAGGGTGCTGTGTGGATCTGGCTATGTCCACTGACCCACGGCAGACGGGCAGGCAGGGCGCAGTGCGGATCTAGCTGTGTCCACTCACCCTGGGGAGACGGGAGGCAAGGCGCAGTGTGGATCTGGCTGTGTCCACTCAACCACGGGAGACAGGCAGAGAGGGTGCTGTGTGGATCTGGCTATGTCCACTGACCCACGGCAGACGGGCAGGCAGGGCACAGTGCGGATCTGGCTGTGTCCAATCACCCACGGCAGACGGGCAGGCAGGGCGCAGTGCGGATCTGGCTGTGTCAATTCACCCACGGCAGACGGTCAGGCAGGGCACAGTGTGGATCTGGCTGTGTCCCCTCACCCATGGGAGACGGGCATGCAGGGCGCAGTGTGGATCTGGCTGTGTCCACTCACCCACGGGAGACGGGCAGAGAGGGTGCAGTGTGGATGTGGCTATGTCCACTGACCCATGCAAACGGGCAGGCAGGGCGCAGTGCGGATCTGGCTGTGTCCACTCACCCACGGGAGACGGGCAGACAGGGCACAGTGCGGATCTGGCTGTGTACACTCACCCACGGGAGACCGGCAGGCAGGGCACAGTGCGATCTGGCTGTGTCCACTCACCCACGGGAGACGGGCAGAGAGGGTGCTGTGTGGATCTGGCTATGTCCACTGACCCACGGCAGACGGGCAGGCAGGGCGCAGTGCGTATCTGGCTGTGTCCACTCACCCACGGCAGTAGGTCAGGCAGGGCGCAGTGCGGATCTGGCTGTGTCCACTCACCCACAGGAGTGGGCAGGCAGGGAGCAGTGCGGATCTGGCTGTGTCCACTCATCCACGGGAGATGGGCAGGCAGGGCGCAATGCGGATCTGCTGTGTCCAATCACCCACGGAGACGGGCAGGCAAGGTGCAGTGTGGTCTGGCTGTGTCCACTCACCCACGGGAGACGGGTAGAGAGGGTGCTGTGCGTATCTGGCTATGTCCACTGACCCACGGCAGACGGGCAGGAAGGACGCAGTGCGGATCTGGCTGTGTCCACTCACCCACGGCAGACGGGCAGGCAGGGCGCATTGCGGATCTGGCTGTGTCCAGTCACCCACGGGAGACGGGCAGGCAAGGCGCAGTGTGGATCTGGGTGTGTACACTCACCCACGGGAGACGGGCAGAGAGGGTGCAATGTGGATCTGGCTATGTCCACTGACCCACGGCAGACGGGCAGGCAGGTCGCAGTGCGGATCTGGCTGTGTCCACTCACCCACGGCAGATGGTCAGTCAGGGCGCAGTGCGGATCTGGTTGTGTCCACTCACCCACGGGAGACGGGCAGGCAAGGCGCAGTGTGGATCTGGCTGTGTCCACTCATCGACGGGAGACGGTCAAAGAGGGTGCTGTGTGGATCTGGCTGTGTCCACTGACCCATGGTAGATGGGCAGGCAGGGACCAGTGCGGATCTGGCTGTGTCCACTCACCCACGGCAGACGGGCAGGCAGGGCGCAGTGCGGATCTTGCTGTGTCCACTCATCCACGGGAGATGGGCAGGCAAGGTGCAGTGTGGACCTGGCTGTGTCCACTCACCCACGGGAGACGAGTAGAGAGGGTGCTGTGCATACCTGGCTATGTCCACTGACCCACGGCAGACAGGCAGGCAGGGCGAAGTGCGGATTTGGCTGTGTCCACTCACCCACGGCAGACGGGCCGGAAAGGCGCAGTGCGGATCTGGCTGTGTCCACGCACCCACGGGAGACGGGCAGGCAAAGCTCAGTGTGAATCTGGCTGTGTCTACTCACCCACGGGAGACGGGCAGAGAGGGTGCTGTGTGGATCTGTCTATGTCCACTAACCAACTGCAGACGGGCAGGCAGGGCGCAGTGCGGATCTGGCTGTGTCCAATCACCCACGGAAGAAGGGCAGGCAGGGCGCAGTTCGGACCTGGCTGTGTCAATTCACCCACGGCAGATGGTCAGGCAGGGCACAGTGCGGATCTGGCTGTGTCCCCTCACCCATGGGAGACGGGCATGCATGGCGCAGTGTGGATCTGGCTGTGTCCACTCACCCACGGGTGACGGGCAGAGTGGGTGCAGTGTGGATCTGGCTATGTCCACTGACCCACGCAAACGGGCAGGCAGGGCGTAGTGCGGATCTGGCTGTGTCCACTCACCCACGGCAGACGGTCAGGCAGGGCGCAGTGCGGATCTGGCTGTGTCCACTCACCCACGGGATACGGGCAGGCAGGGCGCAGTGCGGATCTCGCTGTGTCCACTCACCGACGGGAGACTGGCAGGCAGGGCGCAGTGCGGATCTGGCTGTGTCCACTCACCCACGGGAGACGGGCAGAGAGGGTGCTGTGTGGATCTGGCTATGTCCACTGACCCACGGCAGACGGGCAGGCAGGGCGCAGTGCGTATCTGGCTGTGTCCACTCACCCACGGCAGACGGTCAGGTAGGGGGCAGTGCGGATCTGGCTGTGTCCACTCACCCACAGGAGTGGGCAGGCAGGGCGCAGTGCGAATCTGGCTGTGTCCACTAATCCACGGGAGACGAGCAGGCAGGGCGCATTGCGGATCTGGCTGTGTCCACTCACCCACGGGAGACGGGCAGGCAAGGCGCAGTGTGGATCTGGCTTTGTCCACTAACACACGGGAGACGGGCAGAGAGGGTGCTGTGTGGATCTGGCTATGTCCACTGACCCACGGCAGACGGGCAGGCAGGGCGCAGTGCGGATCTGGCTGTGCCCACTCTCCCACGGGAGACGGGTAGAGTGGGTGCTGTTTGGATCTGGTTATGTCCACTGACCCACGGCAGACGGGCAAGCAGGGCGCAGTGCGGATCTGGCTGTGTCCAATCACCCATGCGAGACGGACAGAGAGGGTGCTGTGTGGATCTGGCTGTTTCTACTCACCGACGGCAGACGGGCAGACAGGGCGCAGTGCGGATCTGGCTATGTCCACTCACCCACGGCAGACGGTCAGGCAGGGTGCAGTGCGGATCTGGCTGTGTCCACTCACCCACGGCAGACGGGCAGGCAGGGCGCAGTGTGGTCTGGCTGTGTCCACTCACCAACAAGAGACGGGCAGACAGGGCGCAGTGCGGATCTGGCTGTGTCCACTCACCCATGGGAGACGGGCAGGCAAGGTGCAGTGTGGATCTGGCTGTGTGCACTCACCCACGGGAGACGGGTAAAGAGGGTGCTGTGCGTATCTGGCTATGTCCACTGACCCACGGCAGACGGGCAGGCAGGGCGCAGTGCGGATCTGGATGTGTCCACTCACCCACGGGAGACTGGCAGGCAAAGCGCAGTGTGGATCTGGCTGTGTCTACTCACCCATGGAAGACGGGCAGAGAGGGTGCTGTGTGGATCTGGCTATGTCCACTGACCCACGGCAGACGGGCAGGCAGGGCGCAGTGCGGATCTGGCTGTGTCCACTCACCCACGGGAGACAGGCAGAGAGGGTGCTGTGTGGATCTGGCTATGTCCACTGACCCACGGCAGACGGGCAGGCAGGGCGCATTGCGTATCTGGCTGTGTCCACTCACCCACGGCAGACGGTAAGGCAGGGCAGAGTGCGGATCTTGCTGTGTCCCCTCACCCTCGGGAGACGGGCATGCAGGGCGCAGTGTGGATCTGGCTGTGTCCAATCACCCACGGCAGACGGGCAGGCAGGGCGCAGTGCGGATCTGGCTGTGTCCACTCACCCATGGGAGACGGGTATGCAAGGCGCAGTGTGGTTCTGGCTGTGTCCACTGACCCACGCAGACGAGCAGGCAGGGCGAAGTGCGCATCTGGCTGTGTTAACTCACCCACGGCAGACGGACAGGCAGGGCACAGTGCGGATCTGGCTGTGTACACTCACCCACGGGAGTCGGGCAGGCAAGGCGCAGTGTGGATCTGGCTGTGTCCACTCACCCACGGGAGACGGGCAGAGAGGGTGCTGTGTGGATCTGTCTATGTACACTGACCCACTGCAGATGGGCAGGCAGGGCGCAGTGCAGATCTGTCTGTGTCCACTCACCCACGGCAGACGGTCAGGCAGGGTGCAGTGCGGATCTGGCGGTGTCCACCCACCCACGGGAGATGGGCAGGCAGGGCGCAGTGCGGATCTGGCTATGTCCACTCTCCCACGGGAGACGGGCAGGCAGCGGGCAGTGCGGATCTGGCTGTGTCAACTCACACACAGCAGACAGGCAAGCAGGGCGCAGTGCGGATCTGGCTGTGTCCACTTACCCATGGTAGAGGGGCAGGCAAGGCGCAGTGTGGATATGGCTGTGTCCACTCACCTACGGGAGACGGGCAGAGAGGGTGCTGTGTGGATCTGGCTATGTCCACTGACCCACGGGAGATGGGCAGGCAGGGCGCAGTGCGGATCTGGCTGTGTGCACTCACCCACGGGAGACGGGCAGGCAAGGCACTGTGTGGATCTGGCTGTGTCCACTCACCCACGGGAGACGAGCAGAGAGGGTGCTGTGTGGATCTGGCAATATCCACTGACCCACAGCAGACGGGCAGGCAGGGCGCAGTGCGGATCTGGCTGTGTCCACTCACCCACGTTAGACGGTCTGGCAGGGCGCAATGCGGATCTGGCTGTGTCCAATCACCCACGGCAGATGGGCAGGCAGGGCGCAGTGCGGATTTGGCTGTGTCCACTAACCCACGGCAGACGGTCAGGCAGGGCGCAGTGCGGATCTGGCTGTGTCCACTCACCCACGAGAGACGGGTAGGCAATGCGCAGTGTGGATCTGGCTGTGTCCACTCACCCACGGGAGACGGGAAGAGAGGGTGCTGTGTGGATCTGGCTATGTCCACTAACCAACGGCAGACGGGCAGACAGGGCGCAGTGCGGATCTGGCTGTGTCCACTCACCCACGGGAGATGGGCAGAGAGGGTGCTGTGTGGATCTCGCTATGTCCACTGACCCACGGCAGACGGGCAGACAGAGTGCAGTGCGGATCTGGCTGTGTCCACTCACCCACGGGAGACAGGCAGGCAAGGCGCAGTGTGGATCTGGCTGTGTCAACTCACCCACGGGAGAAGGGCAGAGAGGGTACCGTGTGGATCTGGCTATGTCCACTGACCCACGGCAGACGGGCAAGCAGGGCGCAGTGCGGATCGGGCTTTCTCCACTCACCCACGGCAGAAGTAGAGGCAGGGCGCAGTGAGGATCTGGCTTTGTCCTCTCACCCACGGGAGACGGGCAGGCAGGGCGAAGTGCGGATCTGGCTGTGTCCACTCACCCACCGCAGTCGGGCAGGCAGGGCGCAGTGCGGATTTGGCTGTGTCCACTCACCCACGGGAGACGGGCAGAAAGGGCGCTGTGTGGATCTGGCTATGTCCACTGACCCACGGCAGACAGGCAGGCAGGGCGCAGTGTGGATCTGGCTGTGTCCACTCACCCACGAGAGACGGGCAGGCAGTGCGCAATGCGGATCTGGGTGTGTCCCCTCACCCACGGCAGACAGTCAGGCAGGGCGCAGTGCGGATCTGGCTGTGTCCACTCACCCACGGGAGACGAGTAGGCAAGGTGCAGTGTGGATCTGTCTGTGTCCACTCACCCACGGGAGACGGGTAGGCAAGGCGCAGTGTGTATCTGGCTGTGTCCACTCACCCACGGGAGACGGGGAGAGAGGGTGCTGTGTGGATCTGGCTATGTCCACTGACCCACGGCAGACGGGCAGGAAGGGCGCAGTGCGGATCTGGCTGTGTCCGCTCAACCACGGCAGACGGTCAGGCAGTGCGCAATCTGGATCTGGCTGTGTCCACTCACCCATGGGAGACGGGCAGGCAGGGCGCAGTGCGGATTTGGCTGTGTCCACTCACCAACTCGAGACGGGCAGGCAGGGCGCAGTGCGGATCTGGCTGTGTCCACTCACCCACGGGAGACGGGCAGGCAGGGCGCAGTGCGGATCTGGCTGTGTCCAATCACCCACGGCAGACGAGCAGGCAGGGCGCAGTGCGGATATGGCTGTGTCCACTCACCCACGGGAGACGGGCAGGTAAGGCGCACTGTGGATCTGGCTATGTCCACTCACCCACGGCAGACTGGCAGGCAGGGCGCAGTGCGGATCTGGCTGTGTCCACTCACCCACGGGAGACAGGTATGCAAAGCGCAGTGTGGATCTGGCTGTGTCCACTCACCCACGGGAGACGGGCAGGCAAGGCGCAGTGTGGATCTTGCTGTGTCCACTCACCCACGGGAGACGGGCAGAGATGGTGCTGTGTAGATCTGGATATGTCCACTGACCCACGGCAGACGGGCAGGCAGGGCGCAGTGCGGATCTGGCTGTGTCCAATAACTCATGGCAGACGGGCAGGCAGGGCGTAGTGCGGATCTGGCTGTGTCCACTCACCCACGGCAGACGGTCAGGCAGGGCACAGTGCGGATCTGGCTGTGTCCACTCACCCACGGGAGACTGGTAGACAAGTCGCAATGTGGATCTGGCTGTGTCCACTCACCCACGGGAGACGGGCAGAGAGGGTGCTGTGTGGATCTGGCTATGTACACTGACCCACGGCAGACGGGCAGGCAGGGCGGTGTGCGGATCTGGCTGTGTCAACTCACCCACGGCAGACGGGCAGGCAGGGCGCAGTGCGGATCTGGCTGTGTCCACTCACCCACGGGAGACGGGTAGGGAAGGCGCAGTGTGGATCTGGCTGTGTCCACTCACCCACAGGAGACGGGCAGAGAGAGTGCCGTGTGGATCTGGCTATGTCCACTGACCCTCGGCAGACGGGCAGGCAGGGCGCAGTGCGGATTAGGATGTGTCCCCTCACCCACGGCAGACAGACAGGCAGGGCGCAGTGCGGAACTGGCTATGTCCACTCACCCACGGGAGACGGGCAGGCATGGCGCAGTGCGGATCTGGCTGTGTCCACTCACCCACGGGAGACGGGCAGGCAGGGCGCAGTGCGGATATGGCTGTGTCCACTCACTCACGGCAGACGGGCAGACAGGGCGCAGTGCGGATCTGGCTGTGTCCACTCACGCACGGGAGACGGGCAGAGAGAGTGCTGTGTGGATCCAGCTATGTCAACCGACCCACGGCACACAGGCAGGCAGGGCGCAGTGCGGATCTGGCTGTGTTAACTCACCCACGGCAGACAGGCAGGTAGGGCGCAGTGCGGATCTGGCTTTGTCCACTCACCCTCGGAGACGGGTAGGCAAAGCGCAGTACGGATCTGGCTGTGTCCACTCAACCATGGGAGACGGGCATAGAGGGTGCCGTGTGGATCAGGCTATGTCCACTGACCCACGGCAGATGGGCAGGCAGGTCGCACTGCGGATCTGGCTGTGTCCCCTCACCCACGGCAGACGATCAGGCAGGGCGCAGTGCGGAATTGGCTGTGTCCACTCACCCACGGGAGACAAGTAGGCAAGGTGCAGTGTGGATCTGGCTGTGTCCACTCACCCACGGGAGACGGGCAGAGAGGTTCCTGTGAGGATCTGACTATGTCCACTGACCCACGGCAGAAGGGCAGGCAGGGCGCAGTGCGGATCCAGCTGTGTCCACTCACCCACGGGAGACAAGTAGGCAAGGTGCAGTGTGGATCTGGCTGTGTCCACTCACCCACGGGAGACGGGCAGAGAGGGTGTTATGTGGATCTGGCTATGTCCAATGACCCACAAAAGATGGGCACGCAGGGCGCAGTGCGGATTTGGCTGCGTCCACTAACCCACGGCAGACGGGCAGGGAGGGGGCAGTGCGGATCTGCCTGTGTCCACTCACCAACGGGAGACGGGCAGGCAGGGCGCAGTGTGGATCTGGCTGTGTCCACTCACCCAGGGGAGACGTGCAGAGAGGGTGCTGTGTGGATCTATCTATGTCC
Source organism: Microcebus murinus (assembly GCF_040939455.1). NCBI lineage: Eukaryota > Metazoa > Chordata > Mammalia > Primates > Cheirogaleidae > Microcebus > Microcebus murinus. The sequence continues at coordinate 39,326,777 of NC_134123.1, forward strand.
ACTGACCCACGGCAGACGGGCAGGCAGGGCGCTTGGGGATCTGGCTGTGTCCACTCACCACGGCAGACGGGCAGGTGGGGTGCAGTGCGACCTGGCTGTGTCCACTCACCCACGGGAGATGGGCAGAAAGGGTGCTGTGTGGATCTGGCTATGTCCACTAACCCACGGCAGACGGGCAGGCAGGGCGCAGTGCGGATCTTGCTGTGTCCACTCACCCACGGCAGACGGGCAGGCAGGGGGCAGTGCGGATCTGGCTGTGTCCAATCACCCATGGGAGACGTGTAGGCAAGGCGCAGTGTGGATCTGGTTATGTCCACTCACTCACGGGATACTGGCAGAGAGGGTGCTGTGTGGATCTGGCTATGTCCACTGACAGACGGCAGATGGGCAGGCAGGTCGTAGTGCGGGTCTTGCTTTGTCCACTCACCCACGGAAGACGGCCAGGCAGGGCGCACTGCGGATCTGACTGTGTCCACTCACCCACGGGAGACGGGCAGGCAGGGCGCACTGCGGATCTGGCTGTGTCCACTCACCCACGGGAGACGGGCAGGCAGGGCGCACTGCGGATCTGGCTGTGTCCACTCACCCACGGGAGACGGGCAGGCAAGGCGCAGTGTGGATCTGGCTGTGTCTACTCACCCACGGGAGACTGACAGAGAGGGTGCTGTGTGGATCTGGCTGTGTCTACTCACCCACGGCAGACCGGCCGGCAGGGCGCAGTGCGGATCCGGCTATGTCCACTCACCCACGGCAGACGGGCATGCAGGGCGCACGGAGGATCTGGCTGTGTTCACTCACCCACGGAAGATGGGATGGCAAGGCGCAGTGTGGATCTGGCTGTTTCCTCTCACCCACGGGAGACGGGCAGAGAGGGTGCTGTGTGGATCTGGCTATGTCCACTGACCCACGGCAGACGGGAAGGCAGGGCGCAGTGCGGATCTGGCTGTGTCCACTCACCCACTGGAGACGGGCAGGCAAGGCGCAGTGTGGATCTGGCTGTGTCCACTCATCCACGGGAGACGGGCAGGCAAGGCGCAGTGCGGATCTGGCTGTGTCCACTCATCCACGGGAGACGGGCAGGCAAGGCGCAGTGCGGATCTGGCTATGTCCACTCACCCACGGCAGACGGTCAGGCAGGGTTCAGTGCGGATCTGGCTGTGTCCACTCATCCACGGGAGACTGGCAGGCAAGGCGCAGTGCGGATCTGGCTGTGTCCACTCACCCACGGGAGACGGGCAGGCAGGGCGCAGTGCGGATCTGGCTGTGTCCACTAGCCAACGGGAGATGGGATGGCAAGGCGCAGTGTGGATCTGGCTGTGTCCACTCACCCACGGGAGACGGGCAGAGAGGGTGCTGTGTGGATCTGGCTATATCCACTGACACACGGCAGACGGGAAGGCAGGGCGCAGTGCGGATCTGGCTGTGTCCACTCCCACACGTCAGACGGGCCGGCAGGTCGCAGTGCGGATCTGGCTGTCTCCACTCACCCACGGGAGACGGGCAGGCAAGGTGCAGTGTGGATCTGGCTGTGTCCACTCACCCACGGGAGATGGACAGAGATGGTGCTGTGTGGATCTGGCCCTGTCCACTGACCCACGGCAGAGAGGCAGGCAGGGCGCCTTGCGGATCTGGCTGTGTTCACTCACCCACGGCAGACGGGCAGGCAGGGTGCAGTGCATATCTGGCTGTGTCCACTCACCCACGGGAGACGGGCAGGCATGGCGCAGTGTGGATCTGGCTGTGTCCACTCACCCACGGGAGACAGTCAGAGAGGGTGCTTTTTGGATCTGGCTATGTCCAATGACCCACGGCATACGGGCAGGCAGGGCGCAGTGCGGATCTGGCTGTGTCCACTCACCCACGGGAGACGGGTAGGCAAGGCGCAGTTTAAATCTGGCTGTGTCCATTCACCCACGGGAGACGGGTAGGAAAGGCGCAGTGTGGATCTGGCTATGTCCACTCACCCACGGGAGATGGGCAGGCAGGGCGCAGTGCGGATCTGGCTGTGTCCCTTCACTCACGGGAGACGGGCATGCAAGGCGCAGTGTGGATCAGGTTGTGTCCACTCACCCATGGGAGACGGGCATGCAAGACACAGTGTGGATCTGGCTATGTCCACTGACCCACGGCAGACGGACAGGCAGGGCGCAGTGCGGATCTGGCTGTGTCCACTCACCCACGGGAGCCGGGCAGGCAGGGCGCAGTGCGGATCTGGCTGTGTCCACTCACCCACGGGAGACGGGCAGGCAAGGCGCAGTGTGGATTTGGCTGTGTCCACTCACCCACGGCCTACGGTCAGGCAGGGCGCAGTGCGGATCTGACTGTGTCAACTCACCGATGGGAGATGGGTAAGCAAAGTGCAGTGTGGATCTGGCTGTGTCCACTCACCCACGGCAGACGGGCAGGCAGGGTGCAGTGCAGATCTGGCTGTGTCCACTCACCCACGGGAGACGGGCAGGCATGGCCAGTGTGGATCTGGCTGTGTCCACTCACCCACGGGAGACAGTCAGAGTGGGTGCTTGTGGATCTGGCTATGTCCAATGACCCACGGCATACGGGCAGGCAGGGCGCACTGCGGATCTGGCTGCGTCCACTCTCTCACGGCAGATGGGCAGGCAGGGCGCACTGCGGATGTGGCTGTGTCCACTCACCAACGGGATACGGGCAGGCAGGGCGCAGTGCGGATCTGGCTGTGTCCACTCACCTACGGGAGACGGGCACAGAGGGTGCTGTGTGGAGCTGGCTATGTAGACTGACCCACGGCTGACGGGCAGGCAGGGCGCAGTGCGGAACTGGCTGTGTACACTCACCCACGGCAGACGGTCAGGAAGGGCGCAGTGCGGATCTGGCTTGTCCACTCATCCACGGGAGACGGGCAGGCAAGGCGCAGTGTGGATCTGGCTGTGTCCACTCACCCACAGGATACGGGCAGAGACGGTGCTGTGTGGATCTGGCTATGTCCACTGACCCACGGCAGACGGGCAGGCAGGGCGCAGTGCGGATCTGGCTGTGTCCACTCACCCACGGCAAACGGTCATGCAGGGCGCAGTGCGGATCTGGCTGTGTCCATTCACCCACGGCAGACCGGCCAGCAGGGCGCAGTGCGGATCTGGCTGTGTCCACTCACCCACAAGAGACGGGCAGGCAAGGCACAGTGTGGATCTGGCTGTGTCCACTAACCCACGGGAGAAGGGCAGATAGAGTGCTGTGTGGATCTGGCTATGTCCACTGACCCACGGCAGACGGGCAGGCAGGGCGCAGTGCGGATCTGGCTGTGTCCACTCACCCACGGGAGACGGGCAGGCAGGGCGCAGGACGGATCTGGCTGTGTCCACTCACCAATGGAGGACAGGCAGGCAAGGCGCAGTGTGGATCTGACTGTGTCCACTCACCCACGGGAGTCGGTCAGAGAGGGTGCTGTGTGGATCTGGCTGTGTCCACTGACCCACGGCAGACTTGCAGGCAAGGCGCAGTTTGGATCTGGCTGTGTCCACTCACCCACGGGAGACGGGCAGGCAGGGCGCAGTGCGGATCTGGCTGTGTCCACTCACCCACGGGAGACGGGCAGGCAGGGCGCAGTGCGGATCTGGCTGTGTCCACTCACCCACGGCAGACGGGCAGGCAAGGCGCATTGTGGATCTGGCTGTGTCCACTCACCCACGGGAGAAGGGCAGAGAGGGTGCTGTGTGGATCTGGCTATGTCCGCTGAACCACGGCAGACGGGCAGGCAGGGCGCAGTGTGGATCTGGCTGTGTCCACTCACCCACGGCAAACGGTCAGGCAGGGTGCAGTGCGGATCTGGCTGTGTCCACTCACCCACGGGAGACGGGTAGGCAATTCGCAGTTTGGATCTGGCTGTGTCCATTCACCCACGGGAGACGGGCACAGAGGGTGCTGTGTGGATCTGGCTATGTCCACTGGCCCACGGCAGACGGGCAGGGAGGACGCAGTGTGGATCTGGCTGTGTTCACTCACCCACGGCAGACCGGCCGGCAGGGCGCAGTGCGGATCTGGCAGTGTCCACTCACCCACGGGAGACGGGCAGGCAGGGCGCAGTGCGGAGCTGGCTGTGTCCACTCACCCACGGGAAATGGGAAGGCAAGGCGCAGTGTGGATCGGGCTGTGTTCACTCACCCACGGGACACGGGCAGAGAGTGTGCTGTGTGGATCTGGCTCTGTCCACTGACCCACGGCAGACGGGGAGGCAGGGCGCAGTGCGCATCTGGCTGTGTCCACTCACCCATGGCAGACGGGCAGGAAGGGCGCAGTGCGGATCTGGCTGTGTCAACTCACCCACGGGAGACAGGCAGGCAAGGCACAGTGTGGATCTGGCTGTGTCCACTCACCCATGGGAGACGGGCAGAGAGGGTGCCGTGTGGATCTGGCTATGTCCACTGACCCACGGCAGACGGGTAGGCAAGGGGCAGTGCGGATCTGTCTGTGTCCCCGCACACACGGCAGATGGTCAGGCAGGGCGCATTTCAGATCTGGCTGTCACCACTCACCCACGGGAGACGGGTAGGCAAGGCGCAGTGTGGATTTGGCTATGCCCACACACCCACGTGAGACGGGAAGAGAGGGTGCTGTGTGGATCTGGCTATGTCCACTCACCCACGGCAGACGGGCAGGCAGGGCGCAGTGCGGATCTGGCTGTGTCCCCTGACTTATGCAGACGGTCAGGCAGGGCGCAGTGCGGATCTGGCTGTGTCCACTCACACACGGGAGACGGGCAGAGAGGGTGCTCTGTGGATCTGGCTATGTCCACTGACCCACGGCAGACGGGCAGGCAGGGCGCAGTGCGGATCTTCCTGTGTCCACTCACCAATGGCAGACGGGCAGATAGGGCGCAGTGTGGATCTGGCTGTGTCCACTCAGCCACGAGAGACGGGCAGGCAAGGCGCAGTGTGGATCTGACTGTGTCCACACATCCACGGGAGACGGGCAGAAATGGCGCTGTGTGGAACTGGCTCTGTCCACTGACCCACGGCAGACGGGAAGGCAGGGCGCAGTGCGGATCTGGCTGTGTCCACTAACCCACGGGAGACGGGCAGGCAAGTCGCAGTGTGGATCTGGCTGTGTCTACTCACCCTCGGGAGACGGGCAGAGAGGTGCTGTGTGGATCTGGCTATGTCCACTAACCCACGGCAGACGGGCAGGCAGGGCGCAGTGCGTATCTTGGTGTGTCCACTCACCCACGGCAGACGGGCAGGCAGGGAGCAGTGCGAATCTGCCTGTGTCCACTCAGAAACGGGATACGGGCAGGCAAGGCGCAGTGTGGATCTGGCGGTGTCCACTCACCCACGGGAGACGGGCAGAGAGGGTGCCGTGTGGATCTGGCTATGTCCACTGACCCACGGCAGACGGGCAGGCAGAGCGCAGTGCGGATCTGGCTGTGTCCCCTCACTCATGGCAGACGGTCAGGCAGGGCGCAGTGCGGATCTGGCTGTGTCCACTCACCCACGGAGGACGGGTAGGCAAGTCGCACTGTGGATCTGGCTGTGTCCACTCACCCACGGGAGATGGGCAGAGAGAGTGCTGTGTGGATCCTGCTATGTCCACTGACCCACGGCAGACTGGCAGGCAGGGCGCAGTGCGGATCTGGCTGTGTCCACTCACCCACGGGAGACCGGCATACAGGGCGCAGTGCGGATCTGGCTGTGTCCACTCACCCACGGGAGACGGGCAGGCAGGGCACAGTGCAGATCTGGCAGTGTCCACTCACCCACGGGAGACGGGCAGGCAAGGCGCAGTGTGGATCTGGCTGTGTCCACTCACCCAAGGGACACGGGGAGAGAGGTTGCTGTGTGGATCTGGCTATGTCCACTGATCCACGGCAGACGGGCAGGGAGGGCGCAGTGCAGATCTCGCTGTGTCCACTCACCCACGGCAGATGGGCAGGCTGGCGCAATGCGGATCTGACTGTGTCCACTCACCCACGGCACACGGTCCGGAAGGGCGCAGTGCGGATCTGGGTGTGTTCACTCACCCACGGGAGACGGGCAAAGAGGGTGCTGTGTGGATCTCCCTATGTACACTGACCGACGGCAGACTGGCAGGCAGGGCATAGTGCTGATCTGGCTGTGTCCACTCACCCACGGCAGACGGACAGGCAGGGTGCAATGCGGATCTGGCTGTGTCCACTCAACCACGGCAGACGGTCAGGCAGGGCGCAGTGCGGATCTGGCTGTGTCCACTCACCCACGGGAGACAGGTAGGCAAGGCGCAGTGTGTATCTGGCTGTGTCCACTCACCCACGAGAGACGGGCAGAAAGGGCGCTGTGTGGATCTGGCTATGTCCAGTGACCAACGGCAGACTGGAAGGCAGGGCACAGTGCGGATCTGGCTGTGTCCACTCACCCACGGCAGACGGGCAGGCAGGGCGCAATGCGAATCTGGCTGTGTCCACTCACCCACGGGAGACGGGCAGGCAGGGCGCCGTGCGGATCTGGCTTTGTCCACTCACCCATGGGAGATGGGCAGGCAAGGCGCAGTGTGGATCTGGCTATGTCCACTCACCCACGGGAGACGGGCAGAGAGGTTGCTGTGTGGATCTGTCTATGTCCACAGACCCACGGCAGACGGGCAGGGAGGGCGCAGTGCGGATCTCGCTTTGTCCACTCACCCATGGCAGACGGGCAGGCAGGGCGCAGTGCGGATCTGGCTGTGTCCACTAACCCACGGCAGACGGGCAGGCAGGGCGCAGTGCGGATCTGGCTGTGTCCACTCACCCACGACAGACGGTAAGGCAAGGCGCAGTGTGGATCTGGCTGTGTCCACTCACCCACGGAAGACGGGCAGGCAGGGCGCAGTGCGGATCTGGCTGTGTCCACTAGCCTACGGGAGATAGGATGGCAAGGCGCAGTGTGGATCTGGCTGTGTCCACTCACCCACGGGAGACGGGCAGAGAGGGTGCTGTGTGGATCTGGCTATATCCACTGACACACGGCAGACGGACAGGCAGGGCGCAGTGCGGATCTGGTTGTCTCCACTCACCCACGGGAGACGGGCAGGCAAGGCGCAGTGTGGATCTGGCTGTGTCCACTCACCCACGGGAGATGGACAGAGATGGTGCTGTGTGGATCTGGCCCTGTCCACTGACCCACGACACACGGGCAGGCAGGGCGCAGTGCGGATCTGGCTGTGTGCACTCACACATGGCAGACGGGCAGGCAGGGCGCAGTGCGGATCTGGCTGTGTCCACTCACCCACGGGAGACGGGTAGGCAAGTCGCAGTTTGGATCTGGCTGTGTCCACTAACCCACTGGAGACGGGCAGGCAAGGCGCAGTGTGGATCTGGCTATGTCCACTCACCCACGGGAGACGGGCAGAGAGGGCGTAGTGGGGATCTGGCTATGTCCACTGACCCACGGCAGACGGGCAGACAGGGCACAGTGCGGATCTGGCTGTGTCCACTCACCCACGGCCGACGGGCAGGCAGGGCTCAGTGCGGATCTGGCTGTGTCCACTCACCCACGGGAGATGGGCAGGCAAGGCGCAGTGTGGATCTGGCTGTGTCCACTCACCCACGGGATACGGGCAGAGAGGGTGCTGTGTGGATCTGGCTATGTCCATTGACCCACGGCAGACGGGCAGGCAGGGCGCAGTGCGGATCTGGCTGTGTCCACTCACCCACGGCAGACGTGCAGGCAGGGCGCAGTGCGGATATGGCTGTGTCCACTCACCCCCGGGAGACGGGCAGGCAAGGCGCAGAGTGGATGTGGCTGTGTTGACTCACCCATGGGAGACGGGCAGAGAGGGTGCTGTGTGGATCTGGCTATGTACACTGACCCACGGCAGACGGGCAGGCAGGGCACAGTGCGGATCTGGCTGTGTCGACTCACCAACAGCAGACGGTCAGGAAGGGCACAGTGTGGATCTGGCTGTGTCCACTCACCCACGGGAGAAGGGCAGTCAAGGCGCAGTGTGGTTCTGGATGTGTCCACTGCCCCACGGGAGACGGGCAAAGAGGGTGCTGGGTGGATCTGGCAATGTCCACTGACCCACGGCAGATGGGCAGAGAGGGTGCTGCGTGGATCTGGCTATGTCCACTGATAGACGGCAGACAAGCAGGTAGGGCTCAGTGCGGATCTGGCTGCGTCCACTCACCCATAGGAGACGGGCAGGCAGGGCGCAGTGCGTATCTGGCTGTGTCCAATCACCCTCGGCCGACGGGCAGGCAGGGCGCAGTGCGGATCTGGCTGTGTCCACTCACCCACGGCAGACGGGCAGGCAAGGCGCAGTGTGGATATGGCTGTGTCCACTCACCCTCGGGAGACGGACAGAGAGGTTGCAGTATGGATCTGGCTATGTCCACTGACCCACGGCAGACGGGCAGACAGGGCACAGTGCGGATCTGGCTGTGTCCACTCACCCACGGCCGACGGGCAGGCAGGGCTCAGTGCGGATCTGGCTGTGTCCACTCACCCACGGGAGACGGGCAGGCAAGGCGCAGTGTGGATCTGGCTGTGTCCACTCACCCACGGGATACGGGCAGAGAGGGTGCTGTGTGGATCTGGCTATGTCCATTGACCCACGGCAGACGGGCAGGCAGGGCGCAGTGCGGATCTGGCTGTGTCCACTCACCCACGGCAGACGGGCAGGCAGGGCGCAGTGCGGATATGGCTGTGTCCACTCACCCCCGGGAGACGGGCAGGCAAGGCGCAGAGTGGATGTGGCTGTGTTGACTCACCCATGGGAGACGGGCAGAGAGGGTGCTGTGTGGATCTGGCTATGTACACTGACCCACGGCAGACGGGCAGGCAGGGCGCAGTGCGGATCTGGCTGTGTCCACTCACCCCCGGGAGACGGGCAGGCAGGGCGCAGTGCGGATCTGGCTGTGTCCACTCACCCACGGGAGACGGGCAGAGAGGTTGCTGTGTGGATCTGTCTATGTCCACAGACCCACGGCAGACGGGCAGGGAGGGCGCAGTGCGGATCTCGCTTTGTCCACCCACCCATGGCAGACGGGCAGGCAGGGCGCAGTGCGGATCTGGCTGTGTCCACTCACCCACGACAGACGGTAAGGCAAGGCGCAGTGTGGATCTGGCTGTGTCCACTCACCCACGGGAGACGGGCAGAAAGGGCGCTGTGTGGATCTGGCTATGTCCACTGACCCACGGCAGACTGGCAGGCAGGCCACAGTTCGTATCTGGCTGTGTACACTCACCCACGGCAGACGGGCAGGCAGGGCGCAATGCGGATCTGGCTGTGTCCACTCAACCACGGCAGACGGTCAGGAAGGACGCAGTGCGGATCTGGCTGTGTGCACTCACCCACGGGAGACAGGTAGGCAAGGCGCAGTGTGGATCTGGCTGTGTCCACTCACCCATGGGAGACGGGCAGACAGGGTGCTGTCCGGATCTGGCTATGTCCACTGACCCACGGCAGACGGGCAGGCAGGGCGCAGTGCGGATGTGCCTGGGTCCAATCACCCACGGCAGACGGGCAGGCAGGGCGCAGTGCGGATCTGGCTGTGTCCACTCACCCACGGCAGACGGTCAGGCAGGGCGCATGCGGATCGGTCGGTGTCCACTCACCCACGGGAGACGGGCAGGCAGGGCGCAGTGCGGATCTGGCTGTGTCCACTCACCCACGGGAGACGGGCAGGCAGGGCGCAGTGCGGATCTGGCTATGTCCACTCTCCCACGGGAGACGGGCAGGCAAGGCGCAGTGTGGATCTGGCTGTGTCCACTCACACAAGGGACACGGGCAGAGAGGGTGCTGTGTGGATCTGGCTATGTCCACTGACCCACGGCAGAGGGGCAGGCAGGAGGCAGTGCGGATCTCGCTGTGTCCAATCACCCACGGCAGACGGTCAGGCAGGGTGCAGTGCGGATCTGGCTGTGTCCACTCACCCACGGGAGACGGGCAGGAAAGGCGCACTGTTGATCTGGCTGTGACTACTCACCCACGGGAGACGGGCAGAGAGGGTGCTGTGTGGATCTAGCTATGTCCACTGACCCACGGCAGACGGGCAGGCCGGGTACATTGCGGATCTGGCTGTGTCCAATCATCCACGGCAGACGGGCAGGCAGGGCGCAGTGCGGATCTGTCTGTGTCCACTCACCCACGGCAGACCGTAAGGCAAGGCACAGTGTGGATCTGGCTGTGTCCACTCACCCACGGGAGACGGCAGAGAGGGTCCTGTGTGGATCTGGCTATGTCCACTGACCCACGGCAGACGGGCAGGTAGGGCGCAGTGTGGATCTGGCTGTGTCCACTCACCCAAGGGAGACGGGTAGGCAAGGCACAGTGTGGATCTGGCTGTGTCCACTCACCCACCTGAGATTGGCAGAGAGGGTGCTGTGTGGATCTGGCTGTGTCCACTGACCCATGGCAGACAGGCAGGAAGGGCGCAGTGCGGATCTGGCTGTGTCCACTCACCCACGGCAGACGGTCAGGAAGGGCGCAGTGCGGATCTGGCTGTGTCCACTCACCCACGGGAGACGTTGCAGGCAGGGCACAGTGCGGATCTGGCTGTGTCCACTAACCCACGGCAGACGGGCAGGCAGGGCGCAGTGCGGATCTGGCTGTGTCCACTCACCCACGGGAGACGGGCAGGCAAGGCGCAGTGTGGATCTGGCTGTGTGCACTCACCCACGGGAGACGGGCAAAAAGGGTGCTGTGTGGATCTGCCTATGTACACTGACCCACGTCAGACGGGCAGGCAGGGCGCAGTGCGGATCTGGCTGTGTCCACTCACCCATGGCAGATGGGCAGGCAAGGGGCATTGTGGATCTGGCTGTGTCCACTCACCCACGGGAGACGGGCAGAGAGGTTGCTGTGTGGATCTGGCTATGTCCACTCACCCACGGCAGACGGGCAGGCAGGGCGCAGTGCGGATCTGGCTGTGTCCACTCACCCATGGCAGACGGGCAGGCAGGGCGCAGTGCGGATCTGGCTGTGTCCACTCACCCACGGCAGACGGTAAGGCAAGGCGCAGTGTGGATCTGGCTGTGTGCACTCACCCACGGGAGACGGGCAGAAAGGGCGCTGTGTGGATCTGGCTATGTCCACTGACCGACGGCAGACTGGCAGGCAGGGCATAGTGCTGATCTGGCTGTGTCCACTCACCCACGGCAGACGGGCAGGCAGGGCGCAATGCGGATCTGGCTTTGTCCACTCAACCACGGCAGATGGTAGGCAGGGCGCATTGCGGATCTGGCGGTGTCCACTCACCCACGGGAGACAGGTAGGCAAGGCGCAGTGTGTATCTGGCTGTGTCCACTCACTCACGGGTGACGGGCAGAGAGGGTGCTGTCCGGATCTGGCTATGTTCACTGACCCACGGCAGACGGGCAGGCAGGGCGCAGTGCGGATGTGGCTGTGTCCAATCACCCACGGGAGACGGGTAGGCAAGGCGCAGTGTGGATCAGGCTGTGTCCACTCACCCACGGGAGACGGGCAGAGAGGGTGCTGTGTTGATCTGGCTGTGTCCACACACCCACGGGAGACGGGTAGGCAAGGCGCAGTGTGGATCTGGCTGTGTCCACTCACCCACGGGAGACGGGCAGAGAGGGTGCTGTGTTGATCTGGCTGTGTCCACACACCCACGGGAGACGGGTAGGCAAGGCGCAGTGTTGATCTGGCTGTGTCCACTCACCCACGGGAGAGGGGCAGAGAGGGTGCTGTGTGGATCTGGCTATGTCCACTGACCCACGGCAGACGGGCAGGCAGGGCGCAGTGTGGATCTGGCTGTGTCCACTCATCCAAGGGAGACGGGCAGGCAAGGCGCAGTGCGGATCTGGCTGTGTACACTCACCCAAGGGAGACGGGCAGGCAGGGCGCAGTGCGGATCTGGCTGTGTACACTCACCCACGGCAGACGGTCAGGCAGGGTGCAGTGCGGATCTGGCTGTGTCCACTCATCCACGGGAGACGGGCAGGCAAGGCGCAGTGCGGATCTGGCTGTGTCCACTCACCCACGGGAGACGGGCAGGCAGGGCGCAGTGCGGATCTGGCTGTGTCCACTCACCCACGGGTGATGGAATGGCAAGGCGCAGTGCGGATCTGGCTGTGTACACTCACCTACGGGAGACGGGCACAGAGGGTGCTATGTGGAGCTGGCTAAGTAGACTGCCCCACGGCTGACGGGCAGGCAGGGCGCAGTGCGGAACTGGCTGTGTACACTCACCCACGGCAGACGGTCAGGAAGGGCGCAGTGCGGATCTGGCTTGTCCACTCATCCACGGGAGACGGGCAGGCAAGGCGCAGTGTGGACCTGGCTGTGTCCACTCACCCACAGGATACGGGCAGAGACGGTGCTGTGTGGATCTGGCTATGTCCACTGACCCACGGCAGACGGGCAGGCAGGGCGCATTGCGGATCTGGCTGTGTCCACTCACCCACGGCAGTCGGGCAGGCAGGGCGCAGTGCGGATCTGGCTGTGTTCACTCACCCACGGGAGACGGGTAGGCAAGGCGCAGTTGGATCTGGCTGTGTCCATTCACCCACGGGATACGGGCAGAGACGGTGCTGTGTGGATCTGGCCATGTCCACTGACCCACGGCAGACGGGCAGGCAGGGCACAGTGCGGATCTGGCTGTGTCCACTCACCCACGGCAAACGGTCATGCAGGGCGCAGTGCGGATCAGGCTGTGTCCACTCACCCACGGAAGACGGGTGGCAAGTTGCAGTTTGGATCTGGCTGTGTCCATTCACCCACGGGAGACGGGCTGAGAGGGTGATGTGTGGATCTGGCTATGTCCACTGACCCACGGGAGACGGGCAGGCAGGCCGCAGTGTGGATCTGGCTGTGTCCATTCACCCACGGCAGACCGGCCAGCAGGGCGCAGTGCGGATCTGGCTGTGTCCACTCACCCACAAGAGACGGGCAGGCAAGGCACAGTGTGGAGCTGGCTGTGTCCACTAACCCACGAGAGAAGGGCAGAGAGAGTGCTGTGTGGATCTGGCTATGTCCACTGACCCACGGCAGACGGGCAGGCAGGGCGCATTGCGGATCTGGCTGTGTCCACTCACACACGGGAGACAGACAGGCAGGGCGCAGTGTGGATCTGGCTGTGTCCACTCACCTACGGGAGACGGGCAGAGAGGGTGCTGCGTGGATCTGGCTTTGTCCACTGACCCAGGGCAGACGGGCAGGCAGGGCGCAGTGCGGATCTGGCTGTGTCCACTCACCCACGGGAGACGGGCAGGCAGGGCGCAGTGCGGATCTGGCTGTGTCCACTCACCCACGGGAGACGGGCAGAGAGGGTGCTCTGTGGATCTGGCTATGTCCACTGACCCACGGCAGAAGGGCAGTCAGGGCGCAGTGCGGATCTGGCTGTGTCCACTCACCCACGGCAGACGTTCAGGCAGGGCGCAGTGAGGATCTGGCTTTGTCCTCTCACCCACGGGAGACGGGCAGGCAGGGCGCAGTGCGGATCTGGCTGTGTCCACTCACCCACGGCAGACGGTCAGGCAGGGCGCAGTGCGAATCTGGCTGTGTCCACTCACCCACGGGAGACGGGCAGGCAGGGCGCAGGACGGATCTGGCTGTGTCCACTCACCCATTGAGGACAGGCAGGCAAGGCGCAGTGTGGATCTGACTGTGTCCACTCACCCACGGGAGTCGGTAAGAGAGGGTGCTGTGTGGATCTGGCTGTGTCCACTGACCCACGGCAGACTTGCAGGCAAGGCGCAGTTTGGATCTGGCTGTGTCCACTCACCCACGGGAGACGGGCAGGCAAGGCGCAATGCGGATCTGGCTGTGTCCACTCACCCACGGGAGACGGGCAGGCAGGGCGCAGTACGGATCTGGCTGTGTCCACTCACCCACGGGAGACGGGCAGGCAGGGCGCAGTGCGGATCTGGCTGTGTCCACTCACCCACGGCAGACGGGCAGGCAAGGCGCATTGTGGATCTGGCTGTGTCCACTCATTCACGGGAGAAGGGCAGAGAGGGTGCTGTGTGGATCTGGCTATGTCCGCTGAACCACGGCAGACGGGCAGGCAGGGCGCAGTGTGGATCTGGCTGTGTCCACTCACCCACGGCAAACGGTCAGGCAGGGTGCAGTGCGGATCTGGCTGTGTCCACTCACCCACGGGAGACAGGTAGGCAATTCGCAGTTTGGATCTGGCTGTGTCCATTCACCCACGGGAGACGGGCACAGAGGGTGCTGTGTGGATCTGGCTATGTCCACTGGCCCACGGCAGACGGGCAGGGAGGACGCAGTGTGGATCTGGCTGTGTTCACTCACCCACGGCAGACCGGCCGGCAGGGCGCAGTGCGGATCTGGCAGTGTCCACTCACCCACGGGAGACGGGCAGGCAGGGCGCAGTGCGGAGCTGGCTGTGTCCACTCACCCACGGGAAATGGGAAGGCAAGGCGCAGTGTGGATCGGGCTGTGTTCACTCACCCACGGGACACGGGCAGAGAGTGTGCTGTGTGGATCTGGCTATGTCCACTGACCCACAGCAGACGGGCAGGCAGTGCGCAGTGCGCATCTGGCTGTGTCCACTCACCCATGGCAGACGGGCAGGAAGGGCGCAGTGCGGATCTGGCTGTGTCAACTCACCCACGGGAGACAGGCAGGCAAGGCACAGTGTGGATCTGGCTGTGTCCACTCACCCACGGGAGACGGGCAGAGAGGGTGCCGTGTGGATCTGGCTATGTCCACTGACCCACGGCAGACGGGCAGGCAGGGCGCAGTGCGGTTCTGGCTGTGTCCCCTCACTCATGGCAGACGGTCAGGCAGGGCGCAGTACGGATCTGGCTGTGTCCACTCACCCACGGGGGACGGGTAGGCAAGGCGCAGTGTGGATCTGGCTGTGTCAACTCACGCGCGGGAGACGGGCAGAGAGGGTGCTGGGTGGATCTGGCTATGTCCACTGACCCACGGCAGACGGGCAGGCAGGGCGCAGTGCGGATCTGTCTGTGTCCCCGCACACACGGCAGATGGTCAGGCAGGGCGCATTTCGGATCTGGCTGTCACCACTCACCCACGGGAGACGGGTAGGCAAGGCGCAGTGTGGATCTGGCTGTGCCCACTCACCCACGGGAGACGGGCAGAGAGGGTGCTGTGTGGATCTGGCTATGTCCACTCACCCACGGCAGACGGGCAGGCAGGGCGCAGTGCGGATCTGGCTGTGTCCACTCACGCACGGCAGACGGGCAGGCCGTGCCTAGTGCGGATCGGGCTGTGTCCACTCACCCACGGGAGACGGGCAGAGAGGGTGCCGTGTGGATCTGGCTATGTCCACTGACCCACGGCAGACGGGCAGGCAGGGCGCAGTGCGGATCTGGCTGTGTCCCCTGACTTATGGCAGACGGTCAGGCAGGGCGCAGTGCGGATCTTCCTGTGTCCACTCACCAATGGCAGACGGGCAGATAGGGCGCAGTGTGGATCTGGCTGTGTCCACTCACCCACGGCAGACGGGCAGGCAGGGCGCAGTGCGGATCTGGCTGTGTCCACTCACCCACGGGAGACGGGCAGCCCGGGGGCAGTGCGGATCTGGCTGTGTCCACTTACCCACGGTAGACGGGCAGGCAATGCGCAGTGTGGATCTAGCTGTGTCCACTCACCCACGGGAGACAGGCAGAGAGGTGCTGTGTGGATCTGGCTATGTCCACTGACCCACGGCAGACGGGCCGGCAGGGCGCAGTGCGTATCTTGGTGTGTCCACTCACCCACGGCAGACGGGCAGGCAGGGCGCAGTGCGAATCTGCCTGTGTCCACTCACAAACGGGATACGGGCAGGCAAGGCGCAGTGTGGATCTGGCTGTGTCCACTCACCCACGGGAGACGGGCAGAGAGGGTGCCGTGTGGATCTGGCTATGTCCACTGACCCACGGCAGACGGGCAGGCAGAGCGCAGTGCGGATCTGGCTGTGTCCCCTCACTCATGGCAGTCGGTCAGGCAGGGCGCAGTGCGGATCTGGCTGTGTCCACTCACCCACGGAGGACGGGTAGGCAAGTCGCAGTGTGGATCTGGCTGTGTCCACTCACCCACGGGAGATGGGCAGAGAGAGTGCTGTGTGGATCCTGCTATGTCCACTGACCCACGGCAGACTGGCAGGCAGGGCGCAGTGCGGATCTGGCTGTGTCCACTCACCCACGGGAGACCGGCATACAGGGCGCAGTGCGGATCTGGCTGTGTCCACTCACCCACGGGAGACGGGCAGGCAGGGCACAGTGCGGATCTGGCTGTGTCGACTCACCCACGGGTGACGGGCAGGCAAGGCGCAGTGTGGATCTGGCTGTGTCCACTCACCCAAGGGACACGGGGAGAGAGGTTGCTGTGTGGATCTGGCTATGTCCACTGATCCACGGTAGACGGGCAGGGAGGGCGCAGTGCAGATCTCGCTGTGTTCACTCACCCACGGCAGACGGGCAGGCTGGCGCAATGCGGATCTGACTGTGTCCACTCACCCACGGCAGACGGTCAGGAAGGGCGCAGTGCGGATCTGGCTGTGTCCACTCACCCACGGGAGACGGGCAGGCAGGGCGCAGTGCGGATCTGGCTGTGTCTACTCACCCACGGCAGACGATTAGGCAGGGCGCAGTGCTGATCTGGCTGTGTCCACTCACCCACGGGAGACGGGCAGGCAAGGCGTAGTGTGGATCTGGCTGTGTCCACTCACCCACGGGAGACGGGCAGAGAGGGTGCTGTGTGGATCTGGCTATGTACACTGACCCACGGCAGACGGGCAGGCAGGGCGCAGTGCGGATCTGGGTGTGTCCACTCACCCACGGGAGACGGGCAAAGAGGGTGCTGTGTGGATCTCCCTATGTACACCGACCGACGGCTGACTGGCAGGCAGGGCATAATGCTGATCTGGCTGTGTCCACTCACCCACGGCAGACGGGCAGGCAGGGTGCAATGCGGATCTGGCTGTGTCCACTCAACCACGGCAGACGGTCAGGCAGGGCGCAGTGCGGATCTGGCTGTGTCCACTCACCCACGGGAGACAGGTAGGCAAGGCGCAGTGTGTATCTGGCTGTGTCCACTCACCCACGAGAGACGGGCAGAAAGGGCGCTGTGTGGATCTGGATATGTCCAGTGACCCACGGCAGACTGGAAGTCAGGGCACAGTGCGGATCTGGCTGTGTCCACTCACCCACGGCAGACGGGCAGGCAGGGCGCAATGCGAATCTGGCTGTGTCCACTCACCCACGGGAGACGGGCAGGCAGGGCGCCGTCCGGATCTGGCTTTGTCCACTCACCCATGGGAGATGGGCAGGCAAGGCGCAGTGTGGATCTGGCTATGTCCACTCACCCACGGGAGACGGGCAGAGAGGTTGCTGTGTGGATCTGTCTATGTCCACAGACCCACGGCAGACGGGCAGGGAGGGCGCAGTGCGGATCTCGCTTTGTCCACTCACCCATGGCAGACGGGCAGGCAGGGCGCAGTGCGGATCTGGCTGTGTCCACTCACCCACGGCAGACGGGCAGGCAGGGCGCAGTGCGTATCTGGCTGTGTCCACTCACCCACGACAGACGGTAAGGCAAGGCGCAGTGTGGATCTGGCTGTGTCCACTCACCCACGGGAGACGGGCAGAAAGGTCGCTGTGTGGATCTGGCTATGTCCACTGACCCACGGCAGACTGGCAGGCAGGCCACAGTTCGTATCTGGCTGTGTACACTCACCCACGGCAGACGGGCAGGCAGGGCGCAATGCGGATCTGGCTGTGTCCACTCAACCACGGCAGACGGTCAGGAAGGACGCAGTGCGGATCTGGCTGTGTGCACTCACCCACGGGAGACAGGTAGGCAAGGCGCAGTGTGGATCTGGCTGTGTCCACTCACCCATGGGAGACGGGCAGACAGGGTGCTGTCCGGATCTGGCTATGTCCACTGACCCACGGCAGACGGGCAGGCAGGGCGCAGTGCGGATGTGCCTGGGTCCAATCACCCACGGCAGACGGGCAGGCAGGGCGCAGTGCGGATCTGGCTGTGTCCACTCACCCACGGCAGACGGTCAGGCAGGGCGCATGCGGATCGGTCGGTGTCCATTCACCCACGGGAGACGGGCAGGCAGGGCGCAGTGCGGATCTGGCTGTGTCCACTCACCCACGGGAGACGGGCAGGCAGGGCGCAGTGCGGATCTGGCTATGTCCACTCTCCCACGGGAGACGGGCAGGCAAGGCGCAGTGTGGATCTGGCTGTGTCCACTCACACAAGGGACACGGGCAGAGAGGGTGCTGTGTGGATCTGGCTATGTCCACTGACCCACGGCAGTGGGGCAGGCAGGGTGCAGTGCGGATCTCGCTGTGTCCAATCACCCACGGCAGACGGTCAGGCAGGGTGCAGTGCGGATCTGGCTGTGTCCACTCACCCACGGGAGACGGGCAGGAAAGGCGCACTGTTGATCTGGCTGTGACCACTCACCCACGGGAGACGGGCAGAGAGGGTGCTGTGTGGATCTAGCTATGTCCACTGACCCACGGCAGACGTGCAGGCCGGGTACATTGCGGATCTGGCTGTGTCCAATCATCCACGGCAGACGGGCAGGCAGGGCGCAGTGCGGATCTGTCTGTGTCCACTCACCCACGGCAGACGGTAAGGCAAGGCACAGTGTGGATCTGGTTGTGTCCAATCACCCACGGGAGACGGGCAGAGAGGGTCCTGTGTGGATCTGGCTATGTCCACTGACCCACGGCAGACGGGCAGGTAGGGCGCAGTGTGGATCTGGCTGTGTCCACTCACCCAAGGGAGACGGGTAGGCAAGGCACAGTGTGGATCTGGCTGTGTCCACTCACACACCTGAGATTGGCAGAGAGGGTGCTGTGTGGATCTGGCTATGTCCACTGACCCATGGCAGACGGGCAGGAAGGGCGAAGTGCGGATCTGGCTGTGTCCACTCACCCACGGCAGACGGTCAGGAAGGGCGCAGTGCGGATCTGGCTGTGTCCACTCACCCACGGGAGACGGGCAGGCAGGGCACAGTGCGGATTTGGCTGTGTCCACTCACCCACGGCAGACGGGCAGGCAGGGCGCAGTGCGGATCTGGCTGTGTCCACTCACCCACGGGAGACGGGCAGGCAAGGCGCAGTGTGGATCTGGCTGTGTGCACTCACCCACGGGAGACGGGCAAAAAGGGTGCTGTGTGGATCTGCCTATGTACACTGACCCACGTCAGACGGGCAGGCAGGGCGCAGTGTGGATCTGGCTGTGTCCACTCACCCATGGCAGATGGGCAGGCAATGGGCATTGTGGATCTGGCTGTGTCCACTCACCCACGGGTGACGGGCAGAGAGGTTGCTGTGTGGATCTGGCTATGTCCACTCACCCACGGCAGACGGGCAGGCAGGGCGCAGTGCGGATCTGGCTGTGTCCACTCACCCATGGCAGATGGGCAGGCAGGGCGCAGTGCGGATCAGGCTGTGTCCACTCACCCACGGAAGACGGGTGGCAAGTTGCAGTTTGGATCTGGCTGTGTCCATTCACCCACGGGAGACGGGCTGAGAGGGTGATGTGTGGATCTGGCTATGTCCACTGACCCACGGGAGACGGGCAGGCAGGCCGCAGTGTGGATCTGGCTGTGTCCATTCACCCACGGCAGACCGGCCAGCAGGGCGCAGTGCGGATCTGGCTGTGTCCACTCACCCACAAGAGACGGGCAGGCAAGGCACAGTGTGGATCTGGCTGTGTCCACTAACCCACGAGAGAAGGGCAGAGAGAGTGCTGTGTGGATCTGGCTATGTCCACTGACCCACGGCAGACGGGCAGGCAGGGCGCATTGCGGATCTGGCTGTGTCCACTCACACACGGGAGACGGACAGGCAGGGCGCAGTGTGGATCTGGCTGTGTCCACTCACCTACGGGAGACGGGCAGAGAGGGTGCTGTGTGGATCTGGCTTTGTCCACTGACCCAGGGCAGACGGGCAGGCAGTGCGCAGTGCGGATCTGGCTGTGTCCACTCACCCACGGGAGACGGGCAGGCAGGGCGCAGGACGGATCTGGCTGTGTCCACTCACCCATGGAGGACAGGCAGGCAAGGCGCAGTGTGGATCTGACTGTGTCCACTCACCCACGGGAGTCGGTCAGAGAGGGTGCTGTGTGGATCTGGCTGTGTCCACTGACCCACGGCAGACTTGCAGGCAAGGCGCAGTTTGGATCTGGCTGTGTCCACTCACCCACGGGAGACGGGCAGGTAGGGCGCAGTGCGGATCTGGCTGTGTCCACTCACCCACGGGAGACGGGCAGGCAGGGCGCAGTGTGGATCTGGCTGTGTCCACTCACCCACGGCAGACGGGCAGGCAAGGCGCATTGTGGATCTGGCTGTGTCCACTCATTCACGGGAGAAGGGCAGAGAGGGTGCTGTGTGGATCTGGCTATGTCCGCTGAACCACGGCAGACGGGCAGGCAGGGCGCAGTGTGGGTCTCGCTGTGTCCACTCACCCACGGCAAACGGTCAGGCAGGGTGCAGTGCGGATCTGGCTGTGTCCACTCACCCACGGGAGACGGGTAGGCAATTCGCAGTTTGGATCTGACTGTGTCCATTCACCCATGGGAGACGGGCACAGTGGGTGCTGTGTGGATCTGGCTATGTCCACTGGCCCACGGCAGACGGGCAGGGAGGACGCAGTGTGGATCTGGCTGTGTTCACTCACCCACGGCAGACCGGCCGGCAGGGCGCAGTGCGGATCTGGCAGTGTCCATTCACCCACGGGAGACGGGCAGGCAGGGCGCAGTGCGGAGCTGGCTGTGTCCACTCACCCACGGGAAATGGGAAGGCAAGGCGCAGTGTGGATCGGGCTGTGTTCACTCACCCACGGGACACGGGCAGAGAGTGTGCTGTGTGGATCTGGCTATGTCCACTGACCCACAGCAGACGGGCAGGCAGGGCGCAGTGCGCATCTGGCTGTGTCCACTCACCCACGGCAGACGGGCAGGAAGGGCGCAGTGCGGATCTGGCTGTGTCAACTCACCCACGGGAGACAGGCAGGCAAGGCACAGTGTGGATCTGGCTGTGTCCACTCACCCACGGGAGACGGGCAGAGAGGGTGCCGTGTGGATCTGGCTATGTCCACTGACCCACGGCAGACGGGCAGGCAGGGCGCAGTGCGGTTCTGGCTGTGTCCCCTCACTCATGGCAGACGGTCAGGCAGGGCGCAGTATGGATCTGGCTGTGTCCACTCACCCACGGGGGACGGGTAGGCAAGGCGCAGTGTGGATCTGGCTGTGTCAACTCACGCGCGGGAGACGGGCAGAGAGGGTGCTGTGTGGATCTGGCTATGTCCACTGACGCACGGTAGACGGGCAGGCAGGGCGCAGTGCGGATCTGGCTGTGTCCACTCACCCACGGCAGACGGTCAGGCAGGGCGCAGTGCTGATCTGGCTGTGTCCACTCACCCACGGGAGACGGGTAGGCAAGGGGCAGTGTGGATCTGGCTGTGTCCACTCACCCACGGGAGACGGGCAGAGAGGGTGCTGGGTGGATCTGGCTATGTCCACTGACCCACGGCAGACGGGCAGGCAGGGCGCAGTGCGGATCTGTCTGTGTCCCCGACACACGGCAGATGGTCAGGCAGGGCGCATTTCGGATCTGGCTGTCACCACTCACCCACGGGAGACGGGTAGGCAAGGCGCAGTGTGGATCTGGCTGTGCCCACTCACCCACGGGAGACGGGCAGAGAGGGTGCTCTGTGGATCTGGCTATGTCCACTCACCCACGGCAGACGGGCAGGCAGGGCGCAGTGCGGATCTGGCTGTGTCCACTCACGCACGGCAGACGGGCAGGCAGTGCCCAGTGCGGATCGGGCTGTGTCCACTCACCCACGGGAGATGGGCAGAGAGGGTGCCGTGTGGATCTGGCTATGTCCACTGACCCACGGCAGACGGGCAGGCAGGGCGCAGTGCGGATCTGGCTGTGTCCCCTGACTTATGGCAGACGGTCAGGCAGGGCGCAGTGCGGATCTGGCTGTGTCCACTCACCCACGTGAGACGGGCAGGCAGGGCGCAGTGCGGATCTGGCTGTGTCCACTCACCTACGGGAGACGGGCAGAGAGGGTGCTGTGTGGATCTGGCTTTGTCCACTGACCCAGGGCAGACGGGCAGGCAGGGCGCAGTGCGGATCTGGCTGTGTCCACTCACCCACGGGAGACGGGCAGGCAGGGCGCAGGACGGATCTGGCTGTGTCCACTCACCCATGGAGGACAGGCAGGCAAGGCGCAGTGTGGATCTGACTGTGTCCACTCACCCACGGGAGTCAGTAAGAGAGGGTGCTGTGTGGATCTGGCTGTGTCCACTGACCCACGGCAGACTTGCAGGCAAGGCGCAGTTTGGATCTGGCTGTGTCCACTCACCCACGGGAGACGGGCAGGCAAGGGGCAATGCGGATCTGGCTGTGTCCACTCACCCACGGGAGACGGGCAGGCAGGGCGCAGTGCGGATCTGGCTGTGTCCACTCACCCACGGGAGACGGGCAGGCAGGGCGCAGTGCGGATCTGGCTTTGTCCACTCACCCACGGCAGACGGGCAGGCAAGGCGCATTGTGGATCTGGCTGTGTCCACTCATTCACGGGAGAAGGGCAGAGAGGGTGCTGTGTGGATCTGGCTATGTCCGCTGAACCACGGCAGACGGGCAGGCAGGGCGCAGTGTGGATCTGGCTGTGTCCACTCACCCACGGCAAACGGTCAGGCAGGGTGCAGTGCGGATCTGGCTGTGTCCACTCACCCACGGGAGACGGGTAGGCAATTCGCAGTTTGGATCTGGCTGTGTCCATTCACCCACGGGAGACGGGCACAGAGGGTGCTGTGTGGATCTGGCTATGTCCACTGGCCCACGGCAGACGGGCAGACAGGGCGCAGTGCGGAGTTGGCTGTCTCCACTCACCCACGGGAAATGGGAAGGCAAGGCGCAGTGTGGATCGGGCTGTGTTCACTCACCCACGGGACACGGGCAGAGAGTGTGCTGTGTGGATCTGGCTATGTCCACTGACCCACAGCAGACGGGCAGGCAGGGCGCAGTGCACATCTGGCTGTGTCCACTCACCCATGGCAGACGGGCAGGAAGGGCGCAGTGCGGATCTGGCTGTGTCAACTCACCCACGGGAGACATGCAGGCAAGGCGCAGTGTGGATCGGGCTGTGTCCTCTCACCCACGGGAGATGGGCAGAGAGGGTGCTGGGTGGATCTGGCTATGTCCACTGACCCAAGGCAGACGGGCAGGCAGGGCGCAGTGCGGATCTGTCTGTGTCCCCACACACGGCAGATGGTCAGGCAGGGCGCATTTCGGATCGGGCTGTCACCACTCACCCACGGGAGACGGGTAGGCAAGGCGCAGTGTGGATCTGGCTGTGCCCACTCACCCACGGGAGACGGGCAGAGAGGGTGCTGTGTTTATCTGGCTATGTCCACTCACCCACGGCAGACGGGCAGGCAGGGCGCAGTGCGGATCTGGCTGTGTCCACTCACGAACGGCAGACGGGCAGGCAGTGCCCAGTGCGGATCGGGCTGTGTCCACTCACCCACGGGAGACGGGCAGAGAGGGTGCCGTGTGGATCTGGCTATGTCCACTGACCCACGGCAGACGGGCAGGCAGGGCGCAGTGCGGATCTGGCTGTGTCCCCTGACTTATGGCAGACGGTCAGGCAGGGCGCAGTGCGGATCTGGCTGTGTCCACTCACCCACGTGAGACGGGCAGAGAGGGTGCTCTGTGGATCTGGCTATGTCCACTGACCCACGGCAGACTGGCAGGCAGGGCACAGTTCGTATCTGGCTGTGTACACTCACCCACGGCAGACGGGCAGGCAGGGCGCAATGCGGATCTGGCTGTGTCCACTCAACCACGGCAGACGGTCAGGAAGGACGCAGTGCGGATCTGGCTGTGTCCACTCACCCACGGGAGACAGGTAGGCAAGGCGCAGTGTGGATCTGGCTGTGTCCACTCACCCATGGGAGACGGGCAGACAGGGTGCTGTCCGGATCTGGCTATGTCCACTGACCCACGGCAGACGGGCAGGCAGGGCGCAGTGCGGATGTGCCTGGGTCCAATCACCCACGGCAGACGGGCAGGCAGGGCGCAGTGCGGATCTGGCTGTGTCCACTCACCCACGGCAGACGGTCAGGCAGGGCGCATGCGGATCTGGCGGTGTCCACTCACCCACGGGAGACGGGCAGGCAGGGCGCAGTGCGGATCTGGCTGTGTCCACTCACCCACGGGAGACGGGCAGGCAGGGCGCAGTGCGGATCTGGCTATGTCCACTCTCCCACGGGAGACGGGCAGGCAAGGCGCAGTGTGGATCAGGCTGTGTCCACTCACCCAAGGGACACGGGCAGAGAGGGTGCTGTGTGGATCTGGCTATGTCCACTGACTCACGGCAGAGGGGCAGGCAGGGCGCAGTGCGGATCTCGCTGTGTCCAATCACCCACGGCAGACGGTCAGGCAGGGTGCAGTGCGGATCTGGCTGTGTCCACTCACCCACGGGAGACGGGCAGGAAAGGCGCACTGTTGATCTGGCTGTGACCACTGACCCACGGGAAACGGGCAGAGAGGGTGCTGTGTGGATCTAGCTATGTCCACTGACCCACGGCAGACGGGCAGGCCGGGTACATTGCGGATCTGGCTGTGTCCAATCATCCACGGCAGACGGGCAGGCAGGGCGCAGTGCGGATCTGTCTGTGTCCACTCACCCACGGCAGACGTTAAGGCAAGGCACAGTGTGGATCTGGCTGTGTCCACTCACCCACGGGAGACGGGCAGAGAGGGTCCTGTGTGGATCTGGCTATGTCCACTGACCCACGGCAGACGGGCAGGTAGGGCGCAGTGTGGATCTGGCTGTGTCCACTCACCCAAGGGAGACGGGTAGGCAAGGCACAGTGTGGATCTGGCTGTGTCCACTCACCCATGGGAGACGGGCAGAGAGGGTGCTGTGTGGATCTGGCTATGTCCACTGACCCATGGCAGACGGGCAGGCAGGGCGCAGTGCGGATCTGGCTGTGTCCACTCACCCACGGCAGACGGTCAGGAAGGGCGCAGTGCGGATCTGGCTGTGTCCACTCACCCACGGGAGACGGGCAGGCAGGGCACAGTGCGGATCTGGCTGTGTCCACTCACCCACGGCAGACGGGCAGGCAGGGCGCAGTGCGGATCTGGCTGTGTCCACTCACCCACGGGTGATG
This sequence comes from Microcebus murinus, assembly GCF_040939455.1. Classification (NCBI taxonomy): domain Eukaryota; kingdom Metazoa; phylum Chordata; class Mammalia; order Primates; family Cheirogaleidae; genus Microcebus; species Microcebus murinus. Next base: position 39,351,842 of record NC_134123.1, read on the forward strand.
GGCAGAAAGGGCGCTGTGTGGATCTGGCTATGTCCTCTGACCCACGGCAGACGGGCAGGCAAGTCACAGTGTGGATCTGGCTGTGTCCACTCACCCACGGGAGACGGGTAGAGAGGGTGCTGTGTGGATCTGGCTATGTAAACTGACCCACGGCAGACGGGCAGGCAGGGCGCAGTGCGGATCTGGCTGAGTCCACTCACCCACGGCAGACGGTCAGGCAGGGCGCAGTGCGGATCTGGCGGTGTCCACTCACCCACGGGAGATGGGCAGGTAGGGCGCAGTGCGGATCTGGCTATGTCCACTCTCCCACGGAAGACGGGCAGGCAGGGCGCAGTGCGGATCTGGATGTGTCCACTCACACACGGCAGACAGGCAGGGAGGGCGCAATGCGGATCTGGCTGTGTCCACTCACCCATGGGAGACTGGCAGGCAAGGCGCAGTGTGGATCTGGCTGTGTCCACTCACCCATGGGAGACGGGCATAGAGGTTGCTGTGTGGATCTGGCTATGTCCACTGATCCACGGCAGACGGGCAGGGAGGGCGCAGTGCAGATCACGCTGTGTCCACTCACCCACGGCAGACGGGCAGGCTGGCGCAATGCGGATCTGGCTGTGTCCACTCACCCACGGGAGACGGCGAGGCAAGGTGCAGTGTGGATCTGGCTGTGTCCACTCACCGACGGGAGACGGGCAGAGAGGGTGCTGTGTGGATCTGACAATGTCCACTGACCCACGGCAGACGAGCAGGCAGGGCGCAAAGCGGATCTGGCTGTGTCCACTCACCCACTGCAGACAGTCAGGAAGGGCGCAGTGCGGATCTGGCTGTGTCCACTCACCCACGGGAGACGGGCAGGCAGGGCGCAGTGCGTATCTGGCTTTGTCTACTCACCCACGGCATACGATTAGGCAGGGCGCAGTGCGGATCTGGCTGTGTCCACTCACCCATGGGAGACGGGCAGGCAAGGCGTAGTGTGGATCTGGCTGTGTCCACTCACCCTCGGGAGACGGGCAGAGAGGGTGCTGGGTGGATCTGGCTATGTACACTGACCCACGGCAGACGGACAGGCAGGGCGCAGTGCGGATCTGGGTGTGTCCACTCACCCACGGGAGACGTGCAAAGAGGGTGCTGTGTGGATCTGCCTATGTACACTGACCCACGTCAGACGGGCAGGCAGGGCGCAGTGCGGATCTGGCTGTGTCCTCTCACCCATGGCAGATGGGCAGGCAAGGGGCATTGTGGATCTGGCTGTGTCCACTCACCCACGGGAGACGGGCAGAGAGGTTGCTGTGTGGATCTGGCTATGTCCACTCACCCACGGCAGACGGGCAGGCAGGGCGCAGTGCGGATTTCGCTGTGACCACTCACCCACGGCAGACGGTAAGGCAAGGCGCAGTGTGGATCTGGCTGTGTGCACTCACCCACGGGAGACGGGCAGAAAGGGCGCTGTGTGGATCTGTCTATGTCCACTGAGCGACGGCAGACTGGCAGGCAGGGCATAGTGCTGATCTGGCTGTGTCCACTCACCCACGGCAGACGGGCAGGCAGGGCGCAATGCGGATCTGGCTTTGTCCACTCAACCACGGCAGATGGTCAGGCAGGGTGCAGTGCGGATCTGGCTGTGTCCACTCACCCACGGGAGACAGGTAGGCAAGGCGCAGTGTGTATCTGGCTGTGTCAACTCACCCACGGGAGACGGGCAGAGAGGGTGCTGTCCGGATCTGGCTATGTCCACGGACCCACGGCAGACGGGCAGGCAGGGCGCAGTGCGGAAGTGGCTGTGTCCAATCACCCACGGGAGACGGGTAGGCAAGGCGCAGTGTGGATCTGGCTGTGTCCACTCACCCACGGGAAACGGGCAGAGAGGGTGCTGTTTGATCTGGCTGTGTTCACACACCCACGGGAGACGGGTAGGCAAGGCGCAGTGTGGATCTGGCTGTGTCCACTCACCCACGGCAGACGGTCAGGAAGGGCGCAGTGCGGATCTGGCTGTGTCCACTCACCCACGGGAGACGGGCAGGCAGGGCACAGTGCGGATCTGGCTGTGTCCACTCACCCACGGCAGACGGGCAGGCAGGGCGCAGTGCGGATCTGGCTGTGTCCACTCACCCATGGGAGACGGGCAGGCAAGGCGTAGTGTGGATCTGGCTGTGTCCACTCACCCACGGGAGACGGGCAGAGAGGGTGCTGGGTGGATCTGGCTATGTACACTGACACACGGCAGACGGGAAGGCAGGGCGCAGTGCGGAACTGGCTCTGTCCACTCACCCATGGCAGACGATCAGGAAGGGCGCAGTGCGGATCTGGCTGTGTCAACTCACCCACGGGAGTCGGGCAGGCAAGGCGCAGTGTGGATCTGGCTGTGTCCACTCACCCACGGGAGATGGGCAGAAAGGGCGCTGTGTGGATTTGGCTATGTCCACCTACCCACGGCAGACGGGCAGGCAGGGCGCAGTGCGGATCTGTCTGTGTCCAATCACACACGGCAGACGGGCAGGCAGGGCGCAGTGCGGATCTGGCTGTGTCCACACACCCACGGCAGACGGTCAGGCAGGGCGCAGTTTGGATCTGGCTGTGTCCACTAACCCACGGGAGACGGGTAGGCAAGGCGCAGTGTTGATCTGGCTGTGTCCACTCACCCACGGGAGACGGGTAGAGAGGGTGCTGTGTGGATCTGGCTATGTAAACTGACCCACGGCAGACGGGCAGGCAGGGCGCAGTGCGGATCTGGCTGAGTCCACTCACCCACGGCAGACGGTCAGGCAGGGCGCAGTGCGGATCTGGCGGTGTCCACTCACCCACGGGAGATGGGCAGGTAGGGCGCAGTGCGGATCTGGCTATGTCCACTCTCCCACGGAAGACGGGCAGGCAGGGCGCAGTGCGGATCTGGATGTGTCCACTCACACACGGCAGACAGGCAGGGAGGGCGCAATGCGGATCTGGCTGTGTCCACTCACCCATGGGAGACTGGCAGGCAAGGCGCAGTGTGGATCTGGCTGTGTCCACTCACCCATGGGAGACGGGCATAGAGGTTGCTGTGTGGATCTGGCTATGTCCACTGATCCACGGCAGACGGGCAGGGAGGGCGCAGTGCAGATCACGCTGTGTCCACTCACCCACGGCAGACGGGCAGGCTGGCGCAATGCGGATCTGGCTGTGTCCACTCACCCACGGGAGACGGCGAGGCAAGGTGCAGTGTGGATCTGGCTGTGTCCACTCACCGACGGGAGACGGGCAGAGAGGGTGCTGTGTGGATCTGACAATGTCCACTGACCCACGGCAGACGAGCAGGCAGGGCGCAAAGCGGATCTGGCTGTGTCCACTCACCCACTGCAGACGGTCAGGAAGGGCGCAGTGCGGATCTGGCTGTGTCCACTCACCCACGGGAGACGGGCAGGCAGGGCGCAGTGCGTATCTGGCTTTGTCTACTCACCCACGGCATATGATTAGACAGGGCGCAGTGCGGATCTTGCTGTGTCCACTCACCCATGGGAGACGGGCAGGCAAGGCGTAGTGTGGATCTGGCTGTGTCCACTCACCCACGGGAGACGGGCAGAGAGGGTGCTGAGTGGATCTGGCAATGTACACTGACCCACGGCAGACGGGAATGCAGGGCGCAGTGCGGAACTGGCTCTGTCCACTCACCCATGGCAGACGATCAGGAAGGGCGCAGTGCGGATCTGGCTGTGTCAACTCACCCACGGGAGTCGGGCAGGTAAGGCACAGTGTGGATCTGGCTGTGTCCACTCACCCACGGGAGATGGGCAGAAAGGGCGCTGTGTGGATTTGGCTATGTCCACCTACCCACGGCAGACGGGCAGGCAGGGCGCAGTGCGGATCTGTCTGTGTCCAATCACACACGGCAGACGGGCAGGCAGGGCGCAGTGCGGATCTGGCTGTGTCCACACACCCACGGCAGACGGTCAGGCAGGGCGCAGTTCGGATCTGGCTGTGTCCACTAACCCACGGGAGACGGGTAGGCAAGGCGCAGTGTTGATCTGGCTGTGTCCACTCACGCACGGGAGACAGGCAGAGAGGGTGCTGTGTAGATCTGGCTGTGTCCACTGACCCACGGCAGACGGGCAGGCAGTGCGCAGTACGGATCTGGCTGTTTCCACTCACCCACGGTGGACGGGCAGGCAGGGCGCAGTGCGGATCTGGCTGTGTCCAATCACCCACGGCAGACGGGCAGGCAGGGCGCAGTGAGGATCTGGCTGTGTCCACTCACCCATGGAGACGGTCAGGCAGGGCGTAGTGTGGATCTGGCTGTGTCCACTCACCCACGGGAGACGGGTAGGCAAGGCGCAGTGTGGATCTGGCTGTGTCCACTCACCCACGGGAGACTGGCAGAGAGGGTGCTGTGTGGATCTGGCTATGTCCACTGACCCATGGCAGACGGGCAAGCAGGGCGCAGTGCGGATCTGGCTGTGTCCACTCACCCACGGCAGACGGGCAGGCAGGGCGCATTGCGGATCTGGATGTGTCCACTCACCCACGGGAGACGGGCAGGCAAGACACAGTGTGGATCTCGCTGTGTCCACTCACCCACGGGAGACGGGCAAGGGGGTGCTGTGTGTATCTGGCTATGTACACTGTCCCACGGCAGACGGGAAGGCAGGGCGGTGTGCGGATCTGGCTGTCTCCACTCACCAAAGGCAGACGGTCAGGAATGGCGCAGTGCGGATCTGGCTGTGTCCACTCACCCACGGCAGACGGGCAGGCAGGGCGCAGTGCGGATCTGGCTGTGTCCACTCACCCACGGGAGATGGGCAGAGAGGGTGCTGTGTGGATCTGGCTATGTCCACTGACCCACGGCAGACGGGCAGGCAGGGCGCAGTGCGGAACTGGCTGTGTCCAATCACCCACGGCAGACGGGCAGGCAGGGCGCAGTGTGGATCTGGCTATGTCCAGTCACCCACGGGAGACGGTCAGAGATGGTGCTGTGTGGATCTGGCTATGTCCACTGACCCACGGCAGACGGGCAGGCAGGGCGCAGTGCGGATCGGGCTGTGTCCACTGACCCACGGCAGACGGGCAGGCAGGGCGCAGTGCGTATCTGGCTCTGTCCACTCACCCACGGGAGACGGGCAGGCAAGGCGCAGTGTGAATCTGGCTGTGTCCACTCACCCACGGGAGACGGGCAAGGGGGTGCTGTGTGGATCTCGCTATGTACACTGACCCACGGCAGACGGGCAGGCAGGGCGGTGTGCGGATCTGGCTGTGTCCACTCACCCACGGCAGACGGGAAGCAAAGCGCAGTGTGGATTTGGCTGTGTCCAATCACCCACGGCAGCGGGCAGGCAGGGCGCAGTGAGGATCTGGCTGTGTCCACTCACCCATGGAGACGGTCAGGCAGGGTGTAGTGTGGATCTGGCTGTGTCCACTCACCCACGGGAGACGGGTAGGCAAGGCGCAGTCTGGATCTGGCTGTGTCCACTCACCCACGGGAGACGGGCAGAGAGGGTTCTGTGTGGATCTGGCTATGTCCACTGACCGACGGCAGAAGGGCAGGCAAGGCGCAGTGCGGATATGGCTGTGTCCCCTCACCAACGGCACACGGTCAGGCAGGGCGCAGTGCGGATCTGGCTGTGTCCACTCACCCACGGGAGTCGGGCAGGCAGGGCGCATTGCGGATCTTGATGTGTCCACTCACCCACGGGAGACGGGCAGGCAAGGCACAGTGTGGATCTCGCTGTGTCCACTCACCCACGGGAGAAGGGCAAGGGGGTGCTGTGTGTATCTGGCTATGTACACTGTCCCACGGCAGACGGGCAGGCAGGGCGGTGTGCGGATCTGGCTGTGTCCACTCACCAAAGGCAGACGGTCAGGAAGGGCGCAGTGCGGTTCTGGCTGTGTCCACTCACCCACGGCAGACGGGCAGGCAGGGCGCAGTGCGGATCTGGCTGTGTCCACTCACCCACGGCAGACAGGCAGGCAGGGCGCAGTGTGGATCTGGCTGTGTCCACTCACCCACGGGAGACGGGCAGGCAAGGCGCAGTGTGGATCTGGCTGTGTCCACTCACCCACGGGAGACGGGCAGAAAGGGCGCTGTGTGGATCTGGCTATGTCCACTGACCCACGGCAGACTGGAAGGCAGGGCGCACTGCGGATCTGGCTGTGTCCCCTCACCCACGGCAGACGGTCAGGCAGGGCGCAGTGCGGATCTGGCTGTGTCCACTCACCCAAGGGAGACGGGCAGGCAAGGCGCAGTGTGGATTTGGCTGTGTCCACTCACCCACGGGAGATGGGCAGAGAGGGTGCTGTGTGGTCTGGCTATGTCCACTGACCGACGGCAGAAGGGCAGGCAGGGCGCAGTGCGGATATGGCTGTGTCCCCTCACCAACAGCACACGGTCAGGCAGGGCGCAGTGCGGATCTGGCTGTGTCCACTCACCCACGGGAGTCGGGCAGGCAGGGCGCAGTGCAAATCTGGCTGTGTCCACTCACCCACGGCAGACGGTCAGGCAGGGCGCAGTGCGGATCTGGCTGTGTCCACTCACCCATGGGAGACGGGTAGGCAAAGCGCAGTGTGGATCTGGCTGTGTCCACTCACCCTCGGGAGACGGGCAGAGAGGATGCCGTGTGGATCTGGCGATGTCCACGGACCCACGGGAGACGGGCAGGCAGGGAGCAGTGCGGATCTGGCTGTGTCCACTCACCCACGAAAGACGGGCAGGCAAGGCACCTTGTGGATCTGGCTGTGTTCACTCAACCACGGGAGACGGACAGAGAGGGTGCTGTGTGGATCTGGCTATGTCCACTTACCCATGGCAGACGGGCAGGCAGGGCGCAGTGCGGATCTGGCTGTGTCAACTACCCACGGCAGACGGTCAGGAAGGGCACAGTGCGGATCTGCCTGTGTCCACACACCCACGGGAGACGGGCAGGCAGGGCGCAGCGGATGTGGCTGTGTCCACTCACCCACGGCAGACGGGTAGGCAGGGCGCAGTGCGGATCTGACTGTGTCCACTCACCCACGCCTGATGGTCTGGCAGGGCGCAGTGCGGATCTGGCAGTCTCCACCCACCCACGGCAGATGGTCAGGAAGGGCGCAGTGTGGATCTGGCTGTGTCCACTCACCCACGGGAGACGGGCAGAGAGGGTGCTGTGTTGATATGGCTATGTCCACTGACCCACGGCAGAAGGGCAGGCAAGGCGCAGTGCGGATCTGGCTGTGTCCAATCACCCACGGCAGACGGGCAGGCAGGGTGCAGTGTGGATCTGGCTGTGTCCACTCACCCACGGGAGACGGGCAGGCAAGGTGCACTGTGGATCTTGCTGTGAACACTCACCCACGGGAGACGGGCAGAGAGGGTGCTGTGTGGATCTAGCGATGTCCACTGACCCACGGCAGACGTTCAAGCAGGGCGCAGTGCGGATCTGGCTGTGTCCACGCACCCACGGCAGGCGGTCAGCCAGGGCGCAGTGCGGATCTGGCTGTGTCCACTGACCCACGGCAGACAGGCAGGCAGGGCGCAGTGCGGATCTGGCTGTGTCCACTCACCCACGGGAGACGGGCAGGCAGGGCGCAGTGCGGATCTGGCAGTGTCCACTCACCTACGGGAGATGGGCAGGCAGGGCGCAGTGCGGATCTGGCTGTGTCCACTCACCCACGGCAGACGGTCAGGCAGGGCGTAGTGCGGACCTGGCTGTGTCCACTCACCCACGGCAGACGGGCAGGCAGGGCGCAGTGCGGATCTGGCTGTGTCCACTCACCCACGGGAGACGGGCAGGCAGGGCGCAGTGCGGATCCGGCTGTGTCCACTCACCCACAGGAGATGGGCAGAGACGGTGCTGTGTGGATCTGGCTATGTCCACTGACACACGGCAGACGGGCAGGCAGGGCTCAGTACGGATCTGGATGTGTCCACTCACCCACGGCAGGCGGTCAGGCAGGGCGCAGTGCGGATCTGGCTGTGTCCACTCACCCACGGCAGGCGGTCAGGCAGGGCGTAGTGCGGATCTTGCTGTGTCCACTCACCCACGGCAGACGGGCAGGCAGGGCGCAGTGTGGATCCGGCTGTGTCCACTCACCCACGGGAGATGGGCAGAGACGGTGCTGTGTGGATCTGGCTATGTCCACTGACCCACAGCAGGCGGTCAGGCAGGGCGCAGTGCGGATCTGGCTGTGTCCACTCGCCCTCGGGAGACGGGCAGGCAGGGCGCAGTGCGGATCTGGCTGTGTCCACTCACTCACGGCAGGCGGTCAGGCAGGGCGCAGTGCAGATCTGGCTGTGTCCACTCACCCACGGCAGACGGTCAGGCAGGGAACAGTGCGGATCTGGCTGTGTCCACTCACCCACGGCAGGCGGTCAGGCAGGGCCCAGTGCGGATCTGGCTGTGTCCACGCATCCACAGCAGGCGGTCAGCCAGGGCACAGTGCGGATCTGGCTGGGTCCACTCACCCACGGCATACGGTCAGGCAGGGCGCAGTGCGGATCTGGCTGTGTCCACTCACCCACGGCAGACGGGCAGGCAGGGCGCAGTGCGGATCTGGCTGTGTCCACTCGCCCACGGGAGACGGGAAGGCAGGGCGCAGTGCGGATCTGGCCGTGTCCACTCACCCACGGGAGACGGGCAGGCAGGGCGCAGTGCGGATCCGGCTGTGTCCACTCCCCCACGGGAGATGGGCAGAGACGGTGCTGTGTGGATCTGGCTATGTCCACTGACCCACGGCAGACGGGAAGGCAGGGCTCAGTACGGATCTGACTGTGTCCACTCACCCACGGCAGGCGGTCAGGCAGGGCGCAGTACGGATCTGGCTGTGTCCACTCACCCACGACAGACGGGCAGGAGGGCGTAGTACGGATCTGGCTGTGTTCACTCACCCACGGCAGGCGGTCAGGCAGGGCGCAGTGCGGATCTGGCTGTGTCCACTCACCCACGGGAGACGGGCAGGCAGGGCGCAGTGCGGATCCGGCTGTGTCCACTGACCCACGGCAGACAGGCAGGCAGGGCGCAGTGCGGGTCTGGCTGTGTCCACTCACCCACGGGAGACGGGCAGGCAGGGCGCAGTGCGGATCTGGCTGTGTCCACTCACCCACGGGAGATGGGCAGGCAGGGAGCAGTGCGGATCTGGCTGTGTCCACTCACCCACGGCAGATGGTCAGGCAGGGCGTAGTGCGGATCTGGCTGTGTCCACTCACCCACGGCAGACGGGCAGGCAGGGCGCAGTGCGGATCTGGCTGTGTCCACTCACCCACGGGAGACGGGCAGGCAGGGCGCAGTGCGGATCCGGCTGTGTCCACTCACCCACAGGAGATGGGCAGAGACGGTGCTGTGTGGATCTGGCTATGTCCACTGACCCACGGCAGACGGGCAGGCAGGGCGCAGTACGGATCTGGCTGTGTCCACTCACCCACGGCAGGCGGTCAGGCAGGGCGCAGTGCGGATCTGGCTGTGTCCACTCACCCACGGCAGGCGGTCAGGTAGGGCGTAGTGCGGATCTGGCTGTGTCCACTCACCCATGGCAGACGGGCAGGCAGGGCGCAGTGCGGATCCGGCTGTGTCCACTCACCCACGGGAGATGGGCAGAGACGGTGCTGTGTGGATCTGGCTATGTCCACTGACCCACGGCAGACGGGCAGGCAGGGTGCAGTACGGATCTGGCTGTGTCCACTCACCCACGGCAGGCGGTCAGGCAGGGTGCAGTGCGGATCTGGCTGTGTCCACTCACCCACGGGAGACGGGCAGGCAGGGCACAGTGCGGATCTGGCTGTGTCCACTCACCCACGGGAGACGGGCAGGCAGGGCGCAGTGCGGATCTGGCTGTGTCCACTCACCCACGGGAGACGGGCAGGCAGGGCGCAGTGCGATTTTGGCTGTGTCCACTCACCCACGGGAGACGGGCAGGCAGGGTGCAGTGCGTATCTGGCTGTGTCCACTCGCCCATGGGAGACGGGCAGGCATGGCGCAGTGTGGATCTGGCTGTGTACACTCACCCACGGGAGAAGGGCAGGCAGGGCGCAGTGCGGATCTGGCTTTGTCCAATCACCCACGGGAGACGGGCAGGCAGGGCGCAGTGCGGATCCGGCTGTGTCCACTCACCCACGGGAGATGGGCAGAGACGGTGCTGTGTGGATCTGGCTATGTCCACTGACCCACGGCAGGCGGTCAGGCAGGGCGTAGTGCAGATCTGGCTGTGTCCACTCACCCACGGCAGACGGGAAGGCAGGGCGCAGTGTGGATCTGGCTGTGTCCTCTCACCCACGGCAGACGGTCAGGCAGGGCGCAGTGCGGATCTGGCTGTGTCCACTCACCCACAGCAGACGGGCAGGCAGGGCGCAGTGCGGATATGGCTGTGTCCACTCGCCCACGGGGACGGGCAGGCAGGTCGCAGTGCGGATCTGGCTGTGTCTACTCACCCACGGCAGGCGGTCAGGCAGGGCGCAGTGCGGATCTGGCTGTGTCCACTCACCCACGGCTGACGGTCAGGCAGGGCGCAGTGCGGATCTGGCTGTGTCCACTCACCCACGGCAGGCGGTCAGGCAGGGCGCAGTGTGGATCCGGCTGTGTCCACGCACCCACAGCAGGCAGTCAGCCAGGGCGCAGTGCGGATCTGGCTGTGTCCACTCACCCACGGCACGTGGTCAGGCAGGGCGTAGTGCGGATCTGGCTGTGTCCACTCACCCACGGCAGACGGGCAGGCAGGGCGCAGTGTGGATCTGGCTGTGTCCACTCACCCACGGGAGACGGGCAGGCAGGGCGCAGTGTGGATCTGGCTGTGTCCACTCACCCACGGGAGACGGATAGGCAGGGCGCAGTGCGGATCTGGCGGTGTCCACTCACCCACGGGAGACGGGCAGAGACGGTGTTGTGTGGATCTGGCTATGTCCAATGACCCACGGCAGACGGGCAGGCAGGGCGCAGTACGGAGCTGGCTGAGTCCACTCACCCACGGCAGGCGGTCAGGCAGGGTGCAGTGTGGATCTGGCTCTGTCCACTCACCCACGGGAGACGGGCAGGCAGGGCGCAGTGCGGATCTGGCTGTGTCCACTCACCCACGGGGGACGGGCAGGCAGGGCGCAGTGCGGATCTGGCTGTGTCCACTCACCCACGGGAGACGGGCAGGCAGGGCGCAGTGCGATTTTGGCTGTGTCCACTCACCCACGGGAGACGGGCAGGCAGGGTGCAGTGCGTATCTGGCTGTGTCCACTCGCCCATGGGAGACGGGCAGGCATGGCGCAGTGTGGATCTGGCTGTGTACACTCACCCACGGGAGAAGGGCAGGCAGGGCGCAGTGCGGATCTGGCTTTGTCCACTCACCCACGGGAGACGGGCAGGCAGGGCGCAGTGCGGATCCGGCTGTGTCCACTCACCCACGGGAGATGGGCAGAGACGGTGCTGTGTGGATCTGGCTATGTCCACTGACCCACGGCAGGCGGTCAGGCAGGGCGTAGTGCAGATCTGGCTGTGTCCACTCACCCACGGCAGACGGGAAGGCAGGGCGCAGTGTGGATCTGGCTGTGTCCTCTCACCCACGGCAGACGGTCAGGCAGGGCGCAGTGCGGATCTGGCTGTGTCCACTCACCCACAGCAGACGGGCAGGCAGGGCGCAGTGCGGATATGGCTGTGTCCACTCGCCCACGGGGACGGGCAGGCAGGTCGCAGTGCGGATCTGGCTGTGTCTACTCACCCACGGCAGGCGGTCAGGCAGGGCGCAGTGCGGATCTGGCTGTGTCCACTCACCCACGGCTGACGGTCAGGCAGGGCGCAGTGCGGATCTGGCTGTGTCCACTCACCCACGGCAGGCGGTCAGGCAGGGCGCAGTGTGGATCCGGCTGTGTCCACGCACCCACAGCAGGCAGTCAGCCAGGGCGCAGTGCGGATCTGGCTGTGTCCACTCACCCACGGCACGTGGTCAGGCAGGGCGTAGTGCGGATCTGGCTGTGTCCACTCACCCACGGCAGACGGGCAGGCAGGGCGCAGTGTGGATCTGGCTGTGTCCACTCACCCACGGGAGACGGGCAGGCAGGGCGCAGTGTGGATCTGGCTGTGTCCACTCACCCACGGGAGACGGGTAGGCAGGGCGCAGTGCGGATCTGGCGGTGTCCACTCACCCACGGGAGACGGGCAGAGACGGTGTTGTGTGGATCTGGCTATGTCCAATGACCCACGGCAGACGGGCAGGCAGGGCGCAGTACGGAGCTGGCTGAGTCCACTCACCCACGGCAGGCGGTCAGGCAGGGTGCAGTGTGGATCTGGCTCTGTCCACTCACCCACGGGAGACGGGCAGGCAGGGCGCAGTGCGGATCTGGCTGTGTCCACTCACCCACGGGGGACGGGCAGGCAGGGCGCAGTGCGGATCTGGCTGTGTCCACTCACCCACAGGAGACGGGCAGGCAGGGCGCAGTGCGGATCTGGCTGTGTCCACTCACCCACGAGAGATGGGCAGGCAGTGCGCAGTGCGGATCTGGCTGTGTCCACTCGCCCACGGGAGACGGGCAGGCAGGGCGCAGTGCGGATCTGGCTGTGTCCACTCGCCCACGGGAGACGGGCAGGCAGGGCGCAGTGCGGATCTGGCTGTGTCCACTCACCCACGGCAGGCGGTCAGGCAGGGCGCAGTACGGATCTGGCTGTGTCCACTCACCCACGGGAGACGGGCAGGCAGGGCGCAGTGCGGATCTGGCTGTGTCCACTCACCCACGGCAGGCGGTCAGGCAGGGCGCAGTACGGATCTGGCTGTGTCCACTCACCCACGGGAGACGGGCAGGCAGGGCGCAGTGCGGATCTGGCTGTGTCCACTCACACACGGGAGACGGGCAGGCAAGGCGCAGTGCGGATCTTGTGTGTGCACTCACCCACGGGAGACGGGCAGAGACGGTGCTGTGTGGATCTGGCTATGTCCACTGACCCACGGCAGACGGGCGGGCAGGGCGCAGTACGGATCTGGCTGTGTCCACTCACCCACGACAGGCGGTCAGGCAGGGTGCTGTGCGGATCTGGCTGTGTCCACTCACCCACGGGAGACGGGCAGGCAGGGCGCAGTGCGGATCTGGCTGTGTCCACTCACCCACGGCAGACGGGCAGGCAGGGCGCAGTGCGGATCCGGCTGTGTCCACTCACCCACGGGAGATGGGCAGAGACGGTGCTGTGTGGATCTGGCTATGTCCACTGACCCACGGCAGACGGGCAGGCAGGGTGCAGTACGGATCTGGTTGTGTCCACTCACCCACGGCAGGCGGTCAGGCAGGGTGCAGTGCGGATCTGGCTGTGTCCACTCACCCACGGGAGACGGGGAGGCAGGGCACAGTGCGGATCTGGCTGTGTCCACTCACCCACGGGAGACGGGCAGGCAGGGCGCAGTGCGGATCTGGCTGTGTCCACTCACCCACGGGAGACGGGCAGGCAGGGCGCAGTGCGATTTTGGCTGTGTCCACTCAGCCACGGGAGACGGGCAGGCAGGGTGCAGTGCGTATCTGGCTGTGTCCACTCGCCCATGGGAGACGGGCAGGCATGGCGCAGTGTGGATCTGGCTGTGTACACTCACCCACGGGAGAAGGGCAGGCAGGGCGCAGTGCGGATCTGGCTGTGTCCACTCACCCACGGGAGACGGGCAGGCAGGGCTCAGTGCGGATCCGGCTGTGTCCACTCACCCACGGGAGATGGGCAGAGACGGTGCTGTGTGGATCTGGCTATGTCCACTGACCCACGGCAGGCGGTCAGGCAGGGCGTAGTGCAGATCTGGCTGTGTCCACTCACCCACGGCAGACGGGAAGGCAGGGCGCAGTGTGGATCTGGCTGTGTCCTCTCACCCACGGCAGACGGTCAGGCAGGGCACAGTGCGGATCTGGCTGTGTCCACTCACCCACAGCAGACGGGCAGGCAGGGCGCAGTGCGGATATGGCTGTGTCCACTCGCCCACGGGAGACGGGCAGGCAGGTCGCAGTGCGGATCTGGCTGTGTCTACTCACCCACGGCAGGCGGTCAGGCAGGGCGCAGTGCGGATCTGGCTGTGTCCACTCACCCACGGCTGACGGTCAGGCAGGGCGCAGTGCGGATCTGGCTGTGTCCACTCACCCACGGCAGGCGGTCAGGCAGGGCGCAGTGTGGATCCGGCTGTGTCCACGCACCCACAGCAGGCAGTCAGCCAGGGCGCAGTGCAGATCTGGCTGTGTCCACTCACCCACGGCACGTGGTCAGGCAGGGCGTAGTGCGGATCTGGCTGTGTCCACTCACCCACGGCAGACGGGCAGGCAGGGCGCAGTGTGGATCTGGCTGTGTCCACTCACCCACGGGAGACGGGCAGGCAGGGCGCAGTGTGGACCTGGCTGTGTCCACTCACCCACGGGAGACGGGTAGGCAGGGCGCAGTGCGGATCTGGCGGTGTCCACTCACCCACGGGAGACGGGCAGAGACGGTGTTGTGTGGATCTGGCTATGTCCAATGACCCACGGCAGACGGGCAGGCAGGGCGCAGTACGGAGCTGGCTGAGTCCACTCACCCACGGCAGGCGGTCAGGCAGGGTGCAGTGTGGATCTGGCTCTGTCCACTCACCCACGGGAGACGGGCAGGCAGGGCGCAGTGCGGATCTGGCTGTGTCCACTCACCCACGGGGGACGGGCAGGCAGGGCGCAGTGCGGATCTGGCTGTGTCCACTCACCCACAGGAGACGGGCAGGCAGGGCGCAGTGCGGATCTGGCTGTGTCCACTCGCCCACGAGAGATGGGCAGGCAGTGCGCAGTGCGGATCTGGCTGTGTCCACTCGCCCACGGGAGATGGGCAGGCAGGGCGCAGTGCGGATCTGGCTGTGTCCACTCGCCCACGGGAGACGGGCAGGCAGGGCGCAGTGCGGATCCGGCTGTGTCCACTCACCCACGGGACATGGGCAGAGACGGTGCTGTGTGGATCTGGCTATGTCCACTGACCCACGGCAGACGGGAAGTCAGGGCGCAGTACGGATCTGACTGTGTCCACTCACCCACGGCAGGCGGTCAGGCAGGGCGCAGTACGGATCTGGCTGTGTCCACTCACCCACGGGAGACGGGCAGGCAGGGCTCAGTGCGGATCTGGCCGTGTCCACTCACCCACGGGAGACGGGCAGGCAAGGCGCAGTGCGGATCTTGTGTGTGCACTCACCCACGGGAGACGGGCAGAGACGGTGCTGTGTGGATCTGGCTATGTCCACTGACCCACGGCAGACGGGCGGACAGGGCGCAGTACGGATCTGGCTGTGTCCACTCACCCACGGCAGGCGGTCAGGCAGGGTGCTGTGCGGATCTGGCTGTGTCCACTCACCCACGGGAGACGGGCAGGCAGGGCTCAGTGCGGATCTGGCTGTGTCCACTCACCCACGGGAGACGGGCAGGCAGGGCGCAGTGCGGATCTGGCTGTGTCCACTCACCCACGGGAGACGGGCAGAGACGGTGCTGTGTGGATTTGGCTATGTCCACTGAACCACGGCAGACGGGCAGGCAGGGCGCAGTGCGGATCTGGCTGTGTCCACTCACCCACGGCAGGCGGTCAGGGAGGGCGCAGTGCGGATCTGGCTGTGTCCACTCACCCACGGCAGACGGTCAGGCAGGGGGCAGTGCGGATCTGGCTGTGTCCACTCACCCACGGGAGACGGGCAGAGGCGGTGCTGTGTGGATCTGGCTATGTCCACTGACCCATGGCAGGCGGTCAGGCAGGGCGCAGTGCCGATATGGCTGTGTCCACTCACCCACGGCAGACTGTCAGGCAGGGGGCAGTGCGGATCTGGCTGTGTCCACTCACCCACGGGAGACGGGCAGGCAGGGCGCAGTGCGGATCTGGCTGTGTCCACTCACCCACGGGAGACGGGCAGAGACGGTGCTGTGTGGATTTGGCTATGTCCACTGACCCACGGCAGACGGGCAGGCAGGGCGCTGTGCGGATCTGGCTGTGTCTACTCACCCACTGCAGGCGGTCAGGGAGGGCGCAGTGCGGATATGGCTGTGTCCACTCACCCACGGCAGACGGTCAGGCAGGGGGCAGTGCGGATCTGGCTGTGTCCACTCACCCACGGGAGACGGGCAGAGACGGTGCTGTGTGGATCTGGCTATGTCCACTGACCCACGGCAGGCGGTCAGGCAGGGCGCAGTGCGGATATGGCTGTGTCCACTCACCCACGGCAGACTGTCAGGCAGGGGGCAGTGCGGATGTGGCTGTGTCCACTCACCCACGGGAGACGGGCAGGCAGGGCGCAGTCCGGATCTGGCTGTGTCCACTCACCCACGGGAGACGGGCAGGCAAGGCGCAGTGCGGATCTGGCTGTGTCCACTCACCCACGGGAGATGGGCAGGTAGGGCGCAGTGTGGATCTGGCTGTGTCCACTCGCCCACGGGAGACGGGCAGGCAGGGCGCAGTGCGGATTTGGCTGTGTCCACTCACCCACGGCAGGCAGTCAGGCAGGGCGCAGTGCGGATCTGGCTGTGTCCAATCACCCACAGCAGACGGTCAGGCAGGGCGCAGTGCGGATCTGGCTGTGTCCACTCACCCACGGCAGGCGGTCAGGCCGGGTGCAGTGCGGATCTGGCTGTGTCCACGCACCCACGGCAGGCGGTCAGCCAGGGCGCAGTGCGGATCTGGCTGTGTCCACTGACCCACGGCAGACAGGCAGGCAGGGCGCAGTGCGGGTCTGGCTGTGTCCACTCACCCACGGGAGACGGGCAGGCAGGGCGCAGTGCGGATCTGACTGTGTCCACTCACCCACGGGTGATGGGCAGGCAGGGAGCAGTGCGGATCTGGCTGTGTCCACTCACCCACGGCAGATGGTCAGGCAGGGCGTAGTGCGGATCTGGCTGTGTCCACTCACCCACGGCAGACGGGCAGGCAGGGCGCAGTGCGGATCTGGCTGTGTCCACTCACCCACGGGAGACGGGCAGGCAGGGCGCAGTACGGTTCCGGCTGTGTCCACTCACCCACAGGAGATGGGCAGAGATGGTGCTGTGTGGATCTGGCTATGTCCACTGACCCACGGCAGACGGGCAGGCAGGGCGCAGTACGGATCTGGCTGTGTCCACTCACCCACGGCAGGCGGTCAGGCAGGGCGCAGTGCGGATCTGGCTGTGTCCACTCACCCACGGCAGGCGGTCAGGTAGGGCGTAGTGCGGATCTGGCTGTTTCCACTCACCCACGGCAGACGGGCAGGCAGGGCGCAGTGCGGATCCGGCTGTGTCCACTCACCCACGGGAGATGGGCAGAGACGGTGCTGTGTGGATCTGGCTATGTCCACTGACCCACGGCAGACGGGCAGGCAGGGTGCAGTACGGATCTGGCTGTGTCCACTCACCCACGGCAGGCGGTCAGGCAGGGTGCAGTGCGGATCTGGCTGTGTCCACTCACCCACGGGAGACGGGCAGGCAGGGCACAGTGCGGATCTGGCTGTGTCCACTCACCCAAGGCAGACGGGCAGGCAGGGCGCAGTGCGGATCTGGCTGTGTCCACTCACCCACGGGAGACGGGCAGGCAGGGCGCAGTGCGATTTTGGCTGTGTCCACTCACCCACGGCAGGCGGTCAGGCAGGGCGCAGTGTGGATCCGGCTGTGTCCACGCACCCACAGCAGGCAGTCAGCCAGGGCGCAGTGCGGATCTGGCTGTGTCCACTCACCCACGGCACGTGGTCAGGCAGGGCGTAGTGCGGATCTGGCTGTGTCCACTCACCCACGGCAGACGGGCAGGCAGGGCGCAGTGTGGATCTGGCTGTGTCCACTCACCGACGGTAGACGGGAGGGAGGGCGCAGTGTGGATCTGGCTGTGTCCACTCACCCACGGGAGACGGGTAGGCAGGGCGCAGTGCGGATCTGGCGGTGTCCACTCACCCACGGGAGACGGGCAGAGACGGTGTTGTGTGGATCTGGCTATGTCCAATGACCCACGGCAGACGGGCAGGCAGGGCGCAGTACGGAGCTGGCTGAGTCCACTCACCCACGGCAGGCGGTCAGGCAGGGTGCAGTGTGGATCTGGCTCTGTCCACTCACCCACGGGAAACGGGCAGGCAGGGCGCAGTGCGGATCTGGCTGTGTCCACTCACCCACGGGGGACGGGCAGGCAGGGCGCAGTGCGGATCTGGCTGTGTCCACTCACCCACAGGAGATGGGCAGGCAGGGCGCAGTGCGGATCTGGCTGTGTCCACTCGCCCACGAGAGATGGGCAGGCAGTGCGCAGTGCGGATCTGGCTGTGTCCACTCGCCCACGGGAGACGGGCAGGCAGGGCGCAGTGCGGATCTGGCTGTGTCCACTCGCCCACGGGAGACGGGCAGGCAGGGCACAGTGCGGATCCGGCTGTGTCCACTCACCCACGGGAGATGGGCAGAGACGGTGCTGTGTGGATCTGGCTATGTCCACTGACCCACGGCAGACGGGAAGGCAGGGCGCAGTACGGATCTGACTGTGTCCACTCACCCACGGCAGGCGGTCAGGCAGGGCGCAGTACGGATCTGGCTGTGTCCACTCACCCACGGGAGACGGGCAGGCAGGGCGCAGTGTGGATCTGGCCGTGTCCACTCACCCACGGGAGACGGGCAGGCAAGGCGCAGTGCGGATCTTGTGTGTGCACTCACCCACGGGAGACGGGCAGAGACGGTGCTGTGTGGATCTGGCTATGTCCACTGACCCACGGCAGACGGGCGGGCAGGGCGCAGTACGGATCTGGCTGTGTCCACTCACCCACGGCAGGCGGTCAGGCAGGGTGCTGTGCGGATCTGGCTGTGTCCACTCACCCACGGGAGACGGGCAGGCAGGGCGCAGTGCGGATCTGGCTGTGTCCACTCACCCACGGGAGACGGGCAGGCAGGGCGCAGTGCGGATCTGGCTGTGTCCACTCACCCACGGCAGGCGGTCAGGCAGGGCGCAGTACGGATCTGGCTGTGTCCACGCACCCACGGCAGGCGGTCAGCCAGGGCGCAGTGCGGATCTGGCTGTGTCCACTGACCCACGGCAGACAGGCAGGCAGGGCGCAGTGCGGATCTGGCTGTGTCCACTCACCCACGGGAGACGGGCAGGCAGGGCGCAGTGCGGATCTGGCTGTGTCCACTCACCCACGGGAGATGGGCAGGCAGGGAGCAGTGCGGATCTGGCTGTGTCCACTCAACCACGGCAGACGGTCAGGCAGGGCGTAGTGCGGATCTGGCTGTGTCCACTCACCCACGGCAGACGGACAGGCAGGGCGCAGTGCGGATCTGGCTGTGTCCACTCACCCACGGGAGACGGGCAGGCAGGGCGCAGTGCGGATCCGGCTGTGTCCACTCACCCACGGCAGGCGGTCAGGTAGGGCGTAGTGCGGATCTGGCTGTGTCCACTCACCCACGGCAGACGGGCAGGCAGGGCGCAGTGCGGATCCGGCTGTGTCCACTCACCCACGGGAGATGGGCAGAGACGGTGCTGTGTGGATCTGGCTATGTCCACTGACCCACGGCAGACGGGCAGGCAGGGTGCAGTACGGATCTGGCTGTGTCCACTCACCCACGGCAGGCGGTCAGGCAGGGTGCAGTGCGGATCTGGCTGTGTCCACTCACCCACGGGAGACGGGCAGGCAGGGCACAGTGCGGATCTGGCTGTGTCCACTCACCCACGGGAGACGGGCAGGCAGGGCGCAGTGCGGATCTGGCTGTGTCCACTCACCCACGGGAGACGGGCAGGCAGGGTGCAGTGCGTATCTGGCTGTGTCCACTCGCCCATGGGAGACGGGCAGGCATGGCGCAGTGTGGATCTGGCTGTGTACACTCACCCACGGGAGAAGGGCAGGCAGGGCGCAGTGCGGATCTGGCTGTGTCCACTCACCCACGGGAGACGGGCAGGCAGGGCACAGTGCGGATCCGGCTGTGTCCACTCACCCATGGGAGATGGGCAGAGACGGTGCTGTGTGGATCTGGCTATGTCCACTGACCCACGGCAGGCGGTCAGGCAGGGCGTAGTGCGGATCTGGCTGTGTCCACTCACCCATGGCAGACGGGAAGGCAGGGCGCACTGTGGATCTGGCTGTGTCCTCTCACCCACGGCAGACGGTCAGGCAGGGCGCAGTGCGGATCTGGCTGTGTCCACTCACCCACAGCAGACGGGCAGGCAGGGCGCAGTGCGGATATGGCTGTGTCCACTCGCCCACGGGAGACGGGCAGGCAGGGCGCAGTGCGGATCTGGCTGTGTCTACTCACCCACGGCAGGCGGTCAGGCAGGGCGCAGTGCGGATCTGGCTGTGTCCACTCACCCACGGCTGATGGTCAGGCAGGGCGCAGTGCGGATCTGGCTGTGTCCACTCACATACGGCAGGCGGTCAGGCAGAGCGCAGTGTGGATCCGGCTGTGTCCACGCACCCACAGCAGGCAGTCAGCCAGGGCGCAGTGCGGATCTGGCTGTGTCCACTCACCCACGGCACGTGGTTAGGCAGGGCGTAGTGCGGATCTGGCTGTGTCCACTCACCCACGGCAGGCGGTCAGGGAGGGCGCAGTGCGGATATTGCTGTGTCCACTCACCCATGGCAGACGGTCAGGCAGGGGGCAGTGCGGATCTGGCTGTGTCCACTCACCCACGGGAGACGGGCAGATACGGTGCTGTGTGGATCTGGCTATGTCCACTGACCCACGGCAGGCGGTCAGGCAGGGCGCAGTGCGGATATGGCTGTGTCCACTCACCCACGGCAGACTGTCAGGCAGGGCGCAGTGCGGATCTGGCTGTGTCCACTCACCCACGGGAGACGGAAAGGCAAGGCGCAGTGCGGATCTGGCTGTGTCCACTCACCCACGGGAGATGGGCAGGCAGGGCGCAGTGTGGATCTGGCTGTGTCCACTCGCCCACGGGAGACGGGCAGTCAGGGTGCAGTGCGGATTAGGCTGTGTCCACTCACCCACGGCAGGCGGTCAGGCAGGGCGCAGTGCGGATCTGGCTGTGTCCACTCACCCACGGCAGACGGTCAGGCAGGGCGCAGTGCGGATTAGGCTGAGTCCACTCACCCACGGCAGGCGGTCAGGCAGGGCGCAGTGCGGATCTGGCTGTGTCCACTCACCCACGGCAGGCGGTCAGCCAGGGTGCAGTGCGGATCTGGCTGTGTCCACTGACCCACGGCAGATGGGCAGGCAGGGCGCAGTGCGGATCTGGCTGTGTCCACTCACCCACGGGAGACGGGCAGGCAGGGCGCAGTGCGGATCTGGCTGTGTCCACTCACCCACGGGAGATGGGCAGGCAGGGCGCAGTGCGGATCTGGCTGTGTCCACTCACCCACGGCAGACGGTCAGGCAGGGCGTAGTGCAGATCTGGCTGTGTCCACTCACCCACGGCAGACGGGCAGGCAGGGCGCAGTGCGGATCTGGCTGTGTCCACTCACCCACGGGAGACTGGCAGGCAGGGCGCAGTGCGGATCCGGCATGTCCACTCACCCACGGGAGATGGGCAGAGACGGTGCTGTGTGGATCTGGCTATGTCCACTGACCCACGGCAGACGGGCAGGCAGGGCGCAGTACGGATCTGGCTGTGTCCACTCACCCACGGCATACGGACAGGCAGAGCGCAGTGCGGATCTGGCTGTGTCCACTCACCCACGGCAGACGGTCAGGCAGGGCGCAGTGCGGATCTGGCTGTGTACACTCACCCACGGCAGACGGGCAGGCAGGGCGCAGTGCGGATCTGGCTGTGTCCACTCGCCCACGGAGATGGGCAGGCACGGCGCAGTGCGGATCTGGCTGTGTCCACTCACACACGGCAGGCTGTCAGGCAGGGCGCAGTGCGGATATGGCTGTGTCCACTCACCCACGGCAGACGGTCAGGCAGGGCGCCGTGCGGATCTGGCTTTGTCCACTCACCCACGGCAGACGGTCAGGCAGGGCGCAGTGCGGATCTGTATGTGTCCACGCACCCACAGCAGGCGGTCAGCCAGGGCGCAGTGCGGATCTGTCTGTGTCCACTCACCCACGGCAGGCGGTCAGGCAGGGCCAGTGCGGATATGGCTGTGTCCACTCACCCACGGCAGGCGGTCAGGCAGGGCGCAGTGCGGATCTGGCTGTGTCCACTCACCCACGGCAGACGGTCAGGCAGGGCGTAGTGCGGATCTGGCTGTGTCCACTCACCCACGGCAGACGGGCAGGCAGGGCGCAGTGCGGATCTGGCTGTGTCCACTCACCCACGGGAGACGGGCAGGCAGGGCGCAGTGCGGATCCGGCATGTCCACTCACCCACGGCATACGGGCAGGCAGAGCGCAGTGCGGATCTGGCTGTGTCCACTCACACACGGCAGACGGTCAGGCAGGGCGCAGTGCGGATCTGGCTGTGTACACTCACCCACGGCAGACGGGCAGGCAGGGCGCAGTGCGGATCTGGCTGTGTCCACTCGCCCACGGGAGATGGGCAGGCACGGCGCAGTGCGGATCTGGCTGTGTCCACTCACACACGGCAGGCTGTCAGGCAGGGCGCAGTGCGGATATGGCTGTGTCCACTCACCCACGGCAGACGGTCAGGCAGGGCGCCGTGCGGATCTGGCTGTGTCCACTCACCCACGGCAGGCGGTCAGGCAGGGCGCAGTGCGGATCAGGCTGTGTCCACGCACCCACGGCAGGCGGTCAGGCAGGGCCAGTGCGGATCTGGCTGTGTCCACTCACCCACGGCATACGGGCAGGCAGAGCGCAGTGCGGATCTGGCTGTGTCCACTCACCCACGGCAGACGGGCAGGCAGGGCGCAGTGCGGATCTGGCTGTGTCCACTCACCCACGGGAGACGGGCAGGCAGGGCGCAGTGCGGATCTGGCATGTCCACTCACCAACGGGAGATGGGCAGAGACGGTGCTGTGTGGATCTGGCTATGTCCACTGACCCACGGCAGACGGGCAGGCAGGGCGCAGTACGGATCTGGCTGTGTCCACTCACACACGGCATACGGGCAGGCAGAGCGCAGTGCGGATCTGGCTGTGTCCACTCACCCACGGCAGACGGTCAGGCAGGGCGCAGTGCGGATCTGGCTGTGTACACTCACCCACGGCAGACGGGCAGGCAGGGCGCAGTGCGGATCTGGCTGTGTCCACTCGCCCACGGGAGATGGGCAGGCACGGCGCAGTGCGGATCTGGCTGTGTCCACTCACACACGGCAGGCTGTCAGGCAGGGCGCAGTGCGGATATGGCTGTGTCCACTCACCCACGGCAGACGGTCAGGCAGGGCGCCGTGCGGATCTGGCTGTGTCCACTCACCCACGGCAGGCGGTCATGCAGGGCGCAGTGCGGATCTGGCTGTGTCCACGCACCCACAGCAGGCGGTCAGCCAGGGCGCAGTGCGGATCTGTCTGTGTCCACTCACCCACGGCAGGCGGTCAGGCAGGGCCAGTGCGGATATGGCTGTGTCCACTCACCCACGGCAGGCGGTCAGGCAGGGCGCAGTGCGGATCTGGCTGTGTCCACTCACCCACGGCAGACGGTCAGGCAGGGCGCAGTGCGGATCTGGCTGTGTCCACCCACCCACGGCAGGCGGTCAGACAGGGCGCAGTGCGGATCTGGCTGTGTCCAAGCACCAACGGCAGGCGGTCAGCCAGGGCGCAGTGCGGATCTGGCTGTGTCTACTCACCCACGGCAGACGGGCAGGCAGGGCGCAGTGCGGATCTGGCTGTGTCCACTCACCCACGGGAGACGGGCAGGCAGGGCGCAGTGCGGATCCGGCATGTCCACTCACCCACGGGAGATGGGCAGAGACGGTGCTGTGTGGATCTGGCTATGTCCACTGACCCACGGCAGACGGGCAGGCAGGGCGCAGTACGGATCTGGCTGTGTCCACTCACCCACGGCATACGGGCAGGCAGAGCGCAGTGCGGATCTGGCTGTGTCCACTCACCCACGGCAGACGGTCAGGCAGGGCGCAGTGCGGATCTGGCTGTGTACACTCACCCACGGCAGACGGGCAGGCAGGGCGCAGTGCGGATATGGCTGTGTCCACTCGCCCACGGGAGATGGGCAGGGAGGGCGCAGTGCGGATCTGGCTGTGTCCACTCACCCACGGCAGACGGTCAGGCAGGGCGCCGTGCGGATCTGGCTGTGTCCACTCACCCACGGCAGGCGGTCAGGCAGGGCGCAGTGCGGATCTGGCTGTGTCCACGCACCCACAGCAGGCGGTCAGCCAGGGCGCAGTGCGGATCTGTCTGTGTCCACTCACCCACGGCAGGCTGTCAGGCAGGGCCAGTGCGGATATGGCTGTGTCCACTCACCCACGGCAGGCGGTCAGGCAGGGCGCAGTGCGGATCTGGCTGTGTCCACTCACCCACGGCAGACGGTCAGGCAGGGCGCAGTGCGGATCTGGCTGTGTCCACTCACCCACGGCAGGCGGTCAGACAGGGCGCAGTGCGGATCTGGCTGTGTCCACGCACCAACGGCAGGCAGTCAGCCAGGGCGCAGTGCGGATCTGGCTGTGTCCAGTCACCCACGGGAGATGGGCAGGCAGGGCGCAGTGCGGATCTGGCTGTGTCCACTCACCCACGGCAGATGGTCAGGAAGGGCGTAGTGCGGATCTGGCTGTGTCCACTCACCCACGGCAGACGGGCAGGCAGGGCGCAGTGCAGATCTGGCTGTGTCCACGCACCAACGGCAGGCGGTCAGCCAGGGCACAGTGCGGATCTGGCTGTGTCCACTGACCCACGGCAGACGGGCAGGCAGGGCGCAGTGCGGATCTGGCTGTGTCCACTCACCCACGGGAGACGGGCAGGCAGGGCGCAGTGCGGATCTGGCTGTGTCCACTCACCCACGGGAGATGGGCAGGCAGGGCGCAGTGCGGATCTGGCTGTGTCCACTCACCCACGGCAGACGGTCAGGCAGGGCGTAGTGCGGATCTGGCTGTGTCCACTCACCCACGGCAGGCGGTCAGGCAGGGTGCAGTGCGGATCTGGCTGTGTCCACTCACCCACGGGAGACGGGCAGGCAGGGCGCAGTGTGTATCTGGCTGTGTCCACTCGCTCACGGGAGACGGGCAGGCAGGGCGCAGTGCGGATCTGGCCGTGTCCACTCACCCACGGCAGGCGGTCAGGCAGGGCGCAGTGCGGATCTGGCTGTGTCCACGCACCCACAGCAGGCGGTCAGCCAGGGCGCAGTGCGGATCTGGCTGTGTCCACTCACCCACGGCAGGCGGTCAGGCAGGGCCAGTGCGGATATGGCTGTGTCCACTCACCCACGGCAGACGGTCAGGCAGGGCGCAGTGCGGATCTGGCTTTGTCCACACACCCACGGGAGACGGGCAGGCAGGGCGCAGTGCGGATCTGGCTGTGTCCACTCACCCACGGGAGACGGGCAGGCAAGGCGCAGTGCGGATCTTGTGTGTGCACTCACCCACGGGAGACGGGCAGAGACGGTGCTGTGTGGATCTGGCTATGTCCACTGACCCACGGCAGACGGGCGGGCAGGGCGCAGTACGGATCTGGCTGTGTCCACTCACCCACGGCAGGCGGTCAGGCAGGGTGCAGTGCGGATCTGGCTGTGTCCACTCACCCACGGGAGACGGGCTGGCAGGGCGCATTGCGGATCTGGCTGTGTCCACTCACCCACGGGAGACGGGCAGGCAGTGCGCAGTGCGGATCTGGCTGTGTCCACTAACCCACGGGAGACGGGCAGAGACGGTGCTGTGTGGATCTGGCTATGTCCACTGACCCACGGCAGACGGGCGGGCAGGGCGCAGTACAGATCTGGCTGTGTCCACTCACCCACGGCAGGCGGTCAGGGAGGGCGCAGTGCGGATATTGCTGTGTCCACTCACCCATGGCAGACGGTCAGGCAGGGGGCAGTGCGGATCTGGCTGTGTCCACTCACCCACGGGAGACGGGCAGATACGGTGCTGTGTGGATCTGGCTATGTCCACTGACCCACGGCAGGCGGTCAGGCAGGGCGCAGTGCGGATATGGCTGTGTCCACTCACCCACGGCAGACTGTCAGGCAGGGCGCAGTGCGGATCTGGCTGTGTCCACTCACCCACGGGAGATGGGCAGGCAGGGCGCAGTGCGGATCTGGCTGTGTCCACTCACCCACGGCAGACGGTCAGGCAGGGCGTAGTGCGGATCTGGCTGTGTCCACTCACCCACGGCAGACGGGCAGGCAGGGCGCAGTGCGGATCTGGCTGTGTCCACTCACCCACGGGAGACTGGCAGGCAGGGCGCAGTGCGGATCCGGCATGTCCACTCACCCACGGGAGATGGGCAGAGACGGTGCTGTGTGGATCTGGCTATGTCCACTGACCCACGGCAGACGGGCAGGCAGGGCGTAGTACGGATCTGGCTGTGTCCACTCACCCACGGCATACGGACAGGCAGAGCGCAGTGCGGATCTGGCTGTGTCCACTCACCCACGGCAGACGGTCAGGCAGGGCGCAGTGCGGATCTGGCTGTGTACACTCACCCACGGCAGACGGGCAGGCAGGGCGCAGTGCGGATCTGGCTGTGTCCACTCGCCCACGGGAGATGGGCAGGCACGGCATAGTGCGGATCTGGCTGTGTCCACTCACACACGGCAGGCTGTCAGGCAGGGCGCAGTGCGGATATGGCTGTGTCCACTCACCCACGGCAGACGGTCAGGCAGGGCGCCGTGCGGATCTGGCTGTGTCCACTCACCCACGGCAGGCGGTCAGGCAGGGCGCAGTGCGGATCTGGCTGCGTCCACGCACCCACAGCAGGCGGTCAGCCAGGGCGCAGTGCGGATCTGTCTGTGTCCACTCACCCACGGCAGGCGGTCAGGCAGGGCCAGTGCGGATATGGCTGTGTCCACTCACCCACGGCAGGCGGTCAGGCAGGGCGCAGTGCGGATCTGGCTGTGTCCACTCACCCACGGCAGACGGTCAGGCAGGGCGCAGTGCGGATCTGGCTGTGTCCACCCACCCACGGCAGGCGGTCAGACAGGGCGCAGTGTGGATCTGGCTGTGTCCACTGACCCACGGCAGACGGGCAGGCAGGGCGCAGTGCGGATCTGGCTGTGTCCACTCACCCACGGGAGACGGGCAGTCAGGGTGCAGTGCGGATTTGGCTGTGTCCACTCACCCACGGCAGGCGGTCAGGCAGGGCGCAGTGCGTATCTGGCTGTGTCCACTCACCCACGGCAGACGGTCAGGCAGGGCGCAGTGCGGATCTGGCTGTGTCCACTCACCCACGGCAAAGGGTCAGGCAGGGCGCAGTGCGGATCTGGCTGTGTCCACTCACCCACGGCAGGCGGTCAGACAGGGCGCAGTGCGGATCTGGCTGTGTCCACGCACCAACGGCAGGCGGTCAGCCAGGGCGCAGTGCGGATCTGGCTGTGTCCACTGACCCACGGCAGACGGGCAGGCAGGGCGCAATGCGGATCTGGCTGTGTCCACTCACCCACGGGAGACGGGCAGGCAGTGCGCAGTGTGGATCTGGCTGTGTCCACTCACCCACGGGAGATGGGCAGGCAGGGCGCAGTGCGGATCTGGCTGTGTCTACTCACCCACGGCAGACGGTCAGGCAGGGCGTAGTGTGGATCTGGCTGTGTCCACTCACCCACGGCAGACGGGCAGGCAGGGCGCAGTGCGGATCTGGCTGTGTCCACTCACCCACGGGAGACGGGCAGGCAGGGCGCAGTGCGGATCCGGCATGTCCACTCACCCACGGGAGATGGGCAGAGACGGTGCTGTGTGGATCTGGCTATGTCCACTGACCCACGGCAGACGGGCAGGCAGGGCGCAGTACGGATCTGGCTGTGTCCACTCACCCACGGCATACGGGCAGGCAGAGCGCAATGCGGATCTGGCTGTGTCCACTCACCCACGGCAGACGGTCAGGCAGGGCGCAGTGCGGATCTGGCTGTGTACACTCACCCACGGCAGACGGGCAGGCAGGGCGCAGTGCGGATCAGGCTGTGTCCACTCGCCCACGGGAGATGGGCAGGCTCGGCGCAGTGCGGATCTGGCTGTGTCCACTCACCCACGGCAGACGGGCCGGCATGGCGCAGTGCGGATCTGGCTGTGTCCACTCACCCACGGCAGGCGGTAAGACAGGGCGCAGTGCGGATCTGGCTGTGTCCACGCACCAACGGCAGGCGGTCAGCCAGGGCGCAGTGCGGATTTGGCTGTGTCCACTGACCCACGGCAGACGGGCAGGCAGGGCGCAGTGAGGATCTGGCTGTGTCCACTCACCCACGGGAGACGGGCAGGCAGGGCGCAGTGCGGATCTGGCTGTGTCCACTCACCCACGGGAGATGGGCAGGCAGGGCGCAGTGCGGATCTGGCTGTGTCCACTCACCCACGGCAGACGGGCAGGCAGGGCGCAGTGCGGATCTGGCTGTGTCCACTCACCCACGGGAGACGGGCAGGCAGGGCGCAGTGCGGATCCGGCATGTCCACTCACCCACGGGAGATGGGCAGAGACGGTGCTGTGTGGATCTGGCTATGTCCACTGACCCACGGCAGATGGGCAGGCAGGGCGCAGTACGGATCTGGCTGTGTCCACTCACCCACGGCATACGGGCAGGCAGAGCGCAGTGCGGATCTGGCTGTGTCCACTCACCCACGGCAGACGGTCAGGCAGGGCGCAGTGCGGATCTGGCTGTGTACACTCACCCACGGCAGACGGGCAGGCAGGGCGCAGTGCGGATCTGGCTGTGTCCACTCGACCACGGGAGATGGGCAGGCACGGCGCAGTGCGGATCTGGCTGTGTCCACTCACACACGGCAGGCTGTCAGGCAGTGCGCAGTGCGGATATGGCTGTGTCCACTCACCCACGGCAGACGGTCAGGCAGGGCGCCGTGCGGATCTGGCTGTGTCCACTCACCCACGGCAGGCGGTCAGGCAGGGCGCAGTGCGTATCTGGCTGTGTGCACGCACCCACAGCAGGCGGTCAGCCAGGGCGCAGTGCGGATCTGTCTGTGTCCACTCACCCACGGCAGGCGGTCAGGCAGGGCCAGTGCGGATATGGCTGTGTCCACTCACCCACGGCAGGCGGTCAGGCAGGGCGCAGTGCGGATCTGGCTGTGTCCACTCACCCACGGCAGACGGTCAGGCAGGGCGCAGTGCGGATCTGGCTGTGTCCACCCACCCACGGCAGGCGGTCAGACAGTGCGCAGTGCGGATCTGGCTGTGTCCACTGACCCACGGCAGACGGGCAGGCAGGGCGCAGTGCGGATCTGGCTGTGTCCACTCACCCACGGCAGACGGTCAGGCAGGGCGCAGTGCGGATCTGGCTGTGTCCACTCACCCACAGCAGGCGGTCGGACAGGGCGCAGTGCGGATCTGGCTGTGTCCATGCACCAACGGCAGGCGGTCAGCCAGGGAGCAGTGCGGATCTGGCTGTGTCCACTGACCCACGGCAGACGGTCAGGCAGGGCGCAGTGCGGATCTGGCTGTGTCCACTCACCCACGGGAGACGGGCAGGCAGGGCGCAGTGCGGATCTGGCTGTGTCCACTCACCCACGGGAGATGGGCAGGCAGGGCGCAGTGCGGATCTGGCTGTGTCCACTCACCCACGGCAGACGGTCAGGCAGGGCGTAGTGCGGATCTGGCTGTGTCCACTCACCCACGGCAGACGGGCAGGCAGGGCGCAGTGCGGATCTGGCTGTGTCCACTCACCCACGGGAGACGGGCAGGCAGGGCGCAGTGCGGATCCGGCATGTCCACTCACCCACGGGAGATGGGCAGAGACGGTGCTGTGTGGATCTGGCTATGTCCACTGACCCACGGCAGACGGGCAGGCAGGGCGCAGTACGGATCTGGCTGTGTACACTCACCCACGGCATACGGGCAGGCAGAGCGCAGTGCGGATCTGGCTGTGTCCACTCACACACGGCAGACGGTCAGGCAGGGCGCAGTGCGGATCTGGCTGTGTACACTCACCCACGGCAGACGGGCAGGCAGGGCGCAGTGCGGATCTGGCTGTGTCCACTCGCCCACGGGAGATGGGCAGGCACGGCGCAGTGCGGATCTGGCTGTGTCCACTCACACACGGCAGGCTGTCAGGCAGGGCGCAGTGCGGATATGGCTGTGTCCACTCACCCACGGCAGACGGTCAGGCAGGGCGCCGTGCGGATCTGGCTGTGTCCACTCACCCACGGCAGGCGGTCAGGCAGGGCGCAGTGCGGATCTGGCTGTGTCCACGCACACACAGCAGGCGGTCAGCCAGGGCGCAGTGCGGATCTGTCTGTGTCCACTCACCCACGGCAGGCGGTCAGGCAGGGCCAGTGCGGATATGGCTGTGTCCACTCACCCACGGCAGGCGGTCAGGAAGGGCGCA
Organism: Microcebus murinus; assembly: GCF_040939455.1. Lineage (NCBI taxonomy): Eukaryota > Metazoa > Chordata > Mammalia > Primates > Cheirogaleidae > Microcebus > Microcebus murinus. The sequence goes on from NC_134123.1 coordinate 39,381,975, forward strand.
GTGCGGATCTGGCTGTGTCCACTCACCCACGGCAGACGGTCAGGCAGGGCGCAGTGCGGATCTGGCTGTGTCCACTCACCCACGGCAGGCGGTCAGACAGGGCGCAGTGCGGATCTGGCTGTGTCCACGCACCAACGGCAGGCGGTCAGCCAGGGCGCAGTGCGGATCTGGCTGTGTCCACTGACCCACGGCAGACGGGCAGGCAGGGCGCAGTGCGGATCTGGCTGTGTCCACTCACCCACGGGAGACGGGCAGGCAGGGCGCAGTGCGGATCTGGCTGTGTCCACTCACCCACGGGAGATGGGCAGGCAGGGCGCAGTGCGGATCTGGCTGTGTCCACTCACCCACGGGAGACGGTCAGGCAGGGCGTAGTGCGGATCTGGCTGTGTCCACTCACCCACGGCAGACGGGCAGGCAGGGCGCAGTGCGGATCTGGCTGTGTCCACTCACCCACGGGAGACGGGCAGGCAGGGCGCAGTGCGGATCCGGCATGTCCACTCACCCACGGGAGATGGGCAGAGACCGTGCTGTGTGGATCTGGCTATGTCCACTGACCCACGGCAGACGGGCAGGCAGGGCGCAGTACGGATCTGGCTGTGTACACTCACCCACGGCATACGGGCAGGCAGAGCGCAGTGCGGATCTGGCTGTGTCCACTCACACACGGCAGACGGTCAGGCAGGGCGCAGTGCGGATCTGGCTGTGTACACTCACCCACGGCAGACGGGCAGGCAGGGCGCAGTGCGGATCTGGCTGTGTCCACTCGCCCACGGGAGATGGGCAGGCACGGCGCAGTGCGGATCTGGCTGTGTCCACTCACACACGGCAGGCTGTCAGGCAGGGCGCAGTGCGGATATGGCTGTGTCCACTCACCCACGGCAGACGGTCAGGCAGGGCGCCGTGCGGATCTGGCTGTGTCCACTCACCCACGGCAGGCGGTCAGGCAGGGCGCAGTGCGGATCTGGCTGTGTCCACGCACACACAGCAGGCGGTCAGCCAGGGCGCAGTGCGGATCTGTCTGTGTCCACTCACCCACGGCAGGCGGTCAGGCAGGGCCAGTGCGGATATGGCTGTGTCCACTCACCCACGGCAGGCGGTCAGGAAGGGCGCAGTGCGGATCTGGCTGTGTCCACTCACCCACGGCAGACGGTCAGGCAGGGCGCAGTGCGGATCTGGCTGTGTCCACTCACCCACGGCAGGCGGTCAGACAGGGCGCAGTGCGGATCTGGCTGTGTCCACGCACCAACGGCAGGCGGTCAGCCAGGGCGCAGTGCGGATCTGGCTGTGTCCACTGACCCACGGCAGACGGGCAGGCAGGGCGCAGTGCGGATCTGGCTGTGTCCACTCACCCACGGGAGACGGGCAGGCAGGGCGCAGTGCGGATCTGGCTGTGTCCACTCACCCACGGGAGATGGGCAGGCAGGGCGCAGTGCGGATCTGGCTGTGTCCACTCACCCACGGGAGACGGTCAGGCAGGGCGTAGTGCGGATCTGGCTGTGTCCACTCACCCACGGCAGACGGGCAGGCAGGGCGCAGTGCGGATCTGGCTGTGTCCACTCACCCACGGGAGACGGGCAGGCAGGGCGCAGTGCGGATCCGGCATGTCCACTCACCCACGGGAGATGGGCAGAGACCGTGCTGTGTGGATCTGGCTATGTCCACTGACCCACGGCAGACGGGCAGGCAGGGCGCAGTACGGATCTGGCTGTGTCCACTCACCCACGGCATACGGGCAGGCAGAGCGCAATGCGGATCTGGCTGTGTCCACTCACCCACGGCAGACGGTCAGGCAGGGCGCAGTGCGGATCTGGCTGTGTACACTCACCCACGGCAGACGAGCAGGCAGGGCGCAGTGCGGATCAGGCTGCGTCCACTCGCCCACGGGAGATGGGCAGGCTCGGCGCAGTGCGGATCTGGCTGTGTCCACTCACACACGGCAGGCTGTCAGGCAGGGCGCAGTGCGGATATGGCTGTGTCCACTCACCCACGGCAGACGGTCAGGCAGGGCGCCGTGCAGATCTGGCTGTGTCCACTCACCCACGGCAGGCGGTCAGGCAGGGCGCAGTGCGGATCTGGATGTGTCCACGCACCCACAGCAGGCGGTCAGCCAGGGCACAGTGCGAATCTGTCTGTGTCCACTCACCCACGGCAGGCGGTCAGGCAGGGCCAGTGAGGATATGGCTGTGTCCACTCACCCACGGCAGGCGGTCAGGCAGGGCGCAGTGCGGATCTGGCTGTGTCCACTCACCCACGGCAGACGGTCAGGCAGGGCGCAGTGCGGATCTGGCTGTGTCCACTCACCAACGGCAGGCGGTCAGACAGGGCGCAGTGCGGATCTGGCTGTGTCCACGCACCAACGGCAGGCGGTCAGCCAGGGCGCAGTGCGGATTTGGCTGTGTCCACTGACCCACGGCAGATGGGCAGGCAGGGCGCAGTGCGGATCTGGCTGTGTCCACTCACCCACGGGAGACGGGCAGGCAGGGCGCAGTGCGGATCTGGCTGTGTCCACTCACCCACGGGAGATGGGCAGGCAGGGCGCAGTGCGGATCTGGCTGTGTCCACTCACCCACGGCAGACGGTCAGGCAGGGCGTAGTGCGGATCTGGCTGTGTCCACTCACCCACGGCAGACGGGCCGGCAGGGCGCAGTGCGGATCTGGCTGTGTCCACTCACCCACGGGAGACGGGCAGGCAGGGCGCAGTGCGGATCCGGCATGTCCACTCACCCACGGGAGATGGGCAGAGACGGTGCTGTGTGGATCTGGCTATGTCCACTGACCCACGGCAGATGGGCAGGCAGGGCGCAGTACGGATCTGGCTGTGTCCACTCACCCACGGCATACGGGCAGGCAGAGCGCAGTGCGGATCTGGCTGTGTCCACTCACCCACGGCAGACGGTCAGGCAGGGCGCAGTGCGGATCTGGCTGTGTACACTCACCCACGGCAGACGGGCAGGCAGGGCGCAGTGCGGATCTGGCTGTGTCCACTCGACCACGGGAGATGGGCAGGCACGGCGCAGTGCGGATCTGGCTGTGTCCACTCACACACGGCAGGCTGTCAGGCAGGGCGCAGTGCGGATATGGCTGTGTCCACTCACCCACGGCAGACGGTCAGGCAGGGCGCCGTGCGGATCTGGCTGTGTCCACTCACCCACGGCAGGCGGTCAGGCAGGGCGCAGTGCGGATCTGGCTGTGTCCACGCACCCACAGCAGGCGGTCAGCCAGGGCGCAGTGCGGATCTGTCTGTGTCCACTCACCCACTGCAGGCGGTCAGGCAGGGCCAGTGCGGATATGGCTGTGTCCACTCACCCACGGCAGGCGGTCAGGCAGGGCGCAGTGCGGATCTGGCTGTGTCCACTCACCCACGGCAGACGGTCAGGCAGGGCGCAGTGCGGATCTGGCTGTGTCCACTGACCCACGTCAGACGGGCAGGCAGGGCGCAGTGCGGATCTGGCTGTGTCCACTCACCCACGGGAGACGGGCAGTCAGGGTGCAGTGCGGATTTGGCTGTGTCCACTCACCCACGGCAGGCGGTCAGGCAGGGCGCAGTGCGTATCTGGCTGTGTCCACTCACCCACGCAGACGGTCAGGCAGGGCGCAGTGCGGATCTGGCTGTGTCCACTCACCCACAGCAGGCGGTCGGACAGGGCGCAGTGCGGATCTGGCTGTGTCCACGCACCAACGGCAGGCGGTCAGCCAGGGCGCAGTGCGGATCTGGCTGTGTCCACTGACCCACGGCAGACGGTCAGGCAGGGCGCAGTGCGGATCTGGCTGTGTCCACTCACCCACGGGAGACGGGCAGGCAGGGCGCAGTGCGGATCTGGCTGTGTCCACTCACCCACGGGAGATGGGAAGGCAGGGCGCAGTGCGGATCTGGCTGTGTCCACTCACCCACGGCAGGCGGTCAGGCAGGGCGCAGTGCGGATCTGGCTGTTTCCCTCACCCACGGCAGGCGGTAAGGCAGGTCGTAGTGCGGATCTGGCTGTTTCCACTTACCCACGGGAGACGGGCAGGCAGGGCGCAGTGTGGATCTGCCTGTGTCCACTCACCCATGGCAGACGGTCAGGCAGGGCGCAGTGCGGATCTGGCTGTGTCCACTCACCCACGGGAGACGGGCAGGCAGGGTGCAGTGCGGATCCGGCTGTGTCCACTCACCCATGGGAGATGGGCAGAGACGGTGCTGTGTGGATCTGGCTATGTCCACTGACCCACGGCAGACGGGCAGGCAGGGCGCAGTACGGATCTGGCTGTGTCCACTCACCCACGGCAGACGGGCAGGCAGAGCGTAGTGCGGATCTGGCTGTGTCCACTCACCCACGGCAGACGGTCAGGCAGTGCGCAGTGCGGATCTGGCTGTGTCCACTCACCCACGGCAGACGGGCAGGCAGGGCGCAGTGCGGATCTGGCTGTGTCCACTCGCCCACGGGAATGGGCAGGCACGGCGCAGTGCGGATCTGGCTGTGTCCACTCACACACGGCAGGCTGTCAGGCAGGGCGCAGTGCGGATCTGGCTGTGTCCACTCACCCACGGCAGACGGTCAGGCAGGGCGCCGTGCGGATCTGGCTGTGTCCACTCACCCACGGCAGGCGGTCAGGCAGGGCGCAGTGCGGATCTGGCTGTGTCCACGCACCCACAGCAGGCGGTCAGCCAGGGCGCAGTGCGGATCTGTCTGTGTCCACTCACCCACGGCAGGCGGTCAGCCAAGGCGCAGTGCGGATCTGGCTGTGTCCTCTCACCCACGGCAGACGGTCAGGCAGGGCGCAGTACGGATCTGGCTGTGTCCACTCACCCACGGCAGACGGGCAGGCAGGGCGCAGTGTGGATCTGGCTGTGTCCAATCACCCACGGCAGACGGTCAGGCAGGGTGCTGTGCGGATCTGGCTGTGTCCACTCACCCACGGCAGACGGGCAGGCAGGGCGCAGTGCGGATCTGGCTGTGTCCACTCGCCCACGGGAGACGGGCAGGCAGGGCGCATTGCGGATCTGGCTGTGTCCACTCGCCCACGGCAGGCGGTCAGGCAGGGCGCAGTGCGGATCTGGCTGTGTCCACTCTCCCACGGCAGGCGGTCAGGCAGGTCGTAGTGCGGATCTGTCTGTGTCCACTCACCCACGGCAGACGGGCAGGCAGGGCGCAGTGCGGATCTGGCTGTGTCCACTCACCCACGGCAGACGGTCAGGCAGGGCGCAGTGCGGATCTGGCTGTGTCCACTCACCCACGGCAGACGGTCAGGCAGGGCGCAGTGCGGATCTGGCTGTGTCCACTCGCCCACGGGAGACGGGCAGGCAGGGCGCAGTGCGGATCTGGCTGTGTCCACTCACCCACGGCAGGCGGTCAGGCAGGGCGCAGTGCGGATCTGGCTGTGTCCACTCACCCACGGCAGACGGTCAGGCAGGGCGCAGTGCGGATCTGGCTGTGTCCACTCACCCACGGCAGGCGGTCAGGCAGGGTGCAGTGCGGATCTGGCTGTGTCCACGCACACACAGCAGGCGGGCAGCCTTGGCGCAGTGCGGATCTGGCTGTGTCCTCTCACCCACGGCAGACGGTCAGGCAGGGCGCAGTACGGATCTGGCTGTGTCCACTCACCCACGGCAGACGGGCAGGCAGGGCGCAGTGCGGATCTGGCTGTGTCAACTCACCCACGGCAGATGGGCAGGCAGGGCGCAGTGCGGATTTGGCTGTGTTCACTCACCCATGGGAGACGGGCAGGCAGGGCGCAGTGCTGATCTGGCTGTGTCCACTCACCCACGGGAGACGGGCAGGCAGGGCGCAGTGCGGATCTGGCTGTGTCCACTCACCCACGGGAGACGGGCAGAGACGGTGCTGTGTGGATCTGGCTATGTCCACTGACCCACGGCAGACGGGCAGGCAGGGCGCAGTACGGATCTGGCTGTGTCCACTCACCCACGGCAGGCGGTCAGGCAGGGTGCAGTGCGGATCTGGCTGTGTCCACTCACCCACGGCAGGCGGTCAGGCAGGGCGCAGTGCGGATATGGCTGTGTCCACGCACCCACGGCAATCGGTCAGCCAGGGCGCAGTGCGGATCTGGCTGTGTCCACTAACACATGGCAGACGGGCAGTCAGGGCGCAGTACGGATCTGGCTGTGTCCACTCACCCACGGCAGGCGGTCAGGCAGGGCGCAGTGCGGATCTGGCTGTGTCCACTCACCCACGGCAGGCGGTCAGGCAGGGCGTAGTGCGGATCTGGCTGTGTCCACTCACCCACGGCAGACGGCAGGCAGGGCGCAGTTTGGATCTGGCTGTGTCCACTCACCCACGGCAGGCGGTCAGGCAGGGCGTAGTGCGGATCTGGCTGTGTCCACTCACCCACGGGAGATGGGCAGGCAGGGCGCAGTGCGGATCTGGCTGTGTCCACTCACCCACGGCAGACGGTCAGGCAGGGCGTAGTGCGGATCTGGCTGTGTCCACTCACCCACGGCAGACGGGCAGGCAGGGCGCAGTGCGGATCTGGCTGTGTCCACTCACCCACGGGAGACGGGCAGGCAGGGCGCAGTGCGGATCTGGCATGTCCACTCACCCACGGGAGATGGGCAGAGACCGTGCTGTGTGGATCTGGCTATGTCCACTGACCCACGGCAGACGGGCAGGCAGGGCGCAGTACGGATCTGGCTGTGTCCACTCACCCACGGCATACGGGCAGGCAGAGCGCAATGCGGATCTGGCTGTGTCCACTCACCCACGGCAGACGGTCAGGCAGGGCGCAGTGCGGATCTGGCTGTGTACACTCACCCACGGCAGACGGGCAGGCAGGGCGCAGTGCGGATCAGGCTGTGTCCACTCGCCCACGGGAGATGGGCAGGCTCGGCGCAGTGCGGATCTGGCTGTGTCCACTCACACACGGCAGGCTGTCAGGCAGGGCACAGTGCGGATATCGCTGTGTCCACTCACCCACGGCAGACGGTCAGGGAGGGCGCCGTGCAGATCTGGCTGTGTCCACTCACCCACGGCAGGCGGTCAGGAGGGCGCAGTGCGGATCTGGATGTGTCCACGCACCCACAGCAGGCGGTCAGCCAGGGCACAGTGCGAATCTGTCTGTGTACACTCACCCACGGCAGGCGGTCAGGCAGGGCCAGTGAGGATATGGCTGTGTCCACTCACCCACGGCAGGCGGTCAGGCAGGGCGCAGTGCGGATCTGGCTGTGTCCACTCACCCACGGCAGACGGTCAGGCAGGGCGCAGTGCGGATCTGGCTGTGTCCACTCACCCACGGCAGGCGGTCAGACAGGGCGCAGTGCGGATCTGGCTGTGTCCACGCACCAACGGCAGGCGGTCAGCCAGGGCGCAGTGCGGATTTGGCTGTGTCCACTGACCCACGGCAGATGGGCAGGCAGGGCGCAGTGCGGATCTGGCTGTGTCCACTCACCCACGGGAGACGGGCAGGCAGGGCGCAGTGCGGATCTGGCTGTGTCCACTCACCCACGGGAGATGGGCAGGCAGGGCGCAGTGCGGATCTGGCTGTGTCCACTCACCCACGGCAGACGGTCAGGCAGGGCGTAGTGCGGATCTGGCTGTGTCCACTCACCCACGGCAGACGGTCAGGCAGGGCGCAGTGCGGATATGGCTGTGTCCACTCACCCACGGCAGGCGGTCAGGCAGGGTGCAGTGCGGATCTGGCTGTGTCCACGCACACACAGCAGGTGGGCAGCCTTGGCGCAGTGCGGATCTGGCTGTGTTCTCTCACCCACGGCAGACGGTCAGGCAGGGCGCAGTACGGATCTGGCTGTGTCCACTCACCCACGGCAGACGGGCAGGCAGGGCGCAGTGCGGATCTGGCTGTGTCCACTCACCCACGGCAGATGGGCAGGCAGGGCGCAGTGCGGATTTGGCTGTGTCCACTCACCCATGGGAGACGGGCAGGCAGGGCGCAGTGCGGATCTGGCTGTGTCCACTCACCCACGGGAGACGGGCAGGCAGGGCGCAGTGCGGATCTGGCTGTGTCCACTCACCCACGGGAGACGGGCAGAGACGGTGCTGTGTGGATCTGGCTATGTCCACTGACCCACGGCAGACGGGCAGGCAGGGCGCAGTACGGATCTGGCTGTGTCCACTCACCCACGGCAGGCGGTCAGGCAGGGTGCAGTGCGGATCTGGCTGTGTCCACTCACCCACGGCAGGCGGTCAGGCAGGGCGCAGTGCGGATATGGCTGTGTCCACGCACCCACGGCAGGCGGTCAGCCAGGGCGCAGTGCGGATTTGGCTGTGTCCACTGACCCACGGCAGATGGGCAGGCAGGGCGCAGTGCGGATCTGGCTGTGTCCACTCACCCACGGGAGACGGGCAGGCAGGGCGCAGTGCGGATCTGGCTGTGTCCACTCACCCACGGGAGATGGGCAGGCAGGGCGCAGTGCGGATCTGGCTGTGTCCACTCACCCACGGCAGACGGTCAGGCAGGGCGTAGTGCGGATCTGGCTGTGTCCACTCACCCACGGCAGACGGTCAGGCAGGGCGCAGTGCGGATCTGGCTGTGTCCACTCACCCACGGCAGGCGGTCAGGCAGGGTGCAGTGCGGATCTGGCTGTGTCCACGCACACACAGCAGGCGGGCAGCCTTGGCGCAGTGCGGATCTGGCTGTGTCCTCTCACCCACGGCAGACGGTCAGGCAGGGCGCAGTACGGATCTGGCTGTGTCCACTCACCCACGGCAGACGGGCAGGCAGGGCGCAGTGCGGATCTGGCTGTGTCCACTCACCCACGGCAGATGGGCAGGCAGGGCGCAGTGCGGATTTGGCTGTGTCCACTCACCCATGGGAGACGGGCAGGCAGGGCGCAGTGCGGATCTGGCTGTGTCCACTCACCCACGGGAGACGGGCAGGCAGGGCGCAGTGCGGATCTGGCTGTGTCCACTCACCCACGGGAGACGGGCAGAGACGGTGCTGTGTGGATCTGGCTATGTCCACTGACCCACGGCAGACGGGCAGGCAGGGCGCAGTACGGATCTGGCTGTGTCCACTCACCCACGGCAGGCGGTCAGGCAGGGTGCAGTGCGGATCTGGCTGTGTCCACTCACCCACGGCAGGCGGTCAGGCAGGGCGCAGTGCGGATATGGCTGTGTCCACGCACCCACGGCAATCGGTCAGCCAGGGCGCAGTGCGGATCTGGCTGTGTCCACTAACACATGGCAGACGGGCAGTTAGGGCGCAGTACGGATCTGGCTGTGTCCACTCACCCACGGCAGGCGGTCAGGCAGGGCGCAGTGCGGATCTGGCTGTGTCCACTCACCCACGGCAGGCGGTCAGCCAGGGCACAGTGCGAATCTGTCTGTGTCCACTCACCCACGGCAGGCGGTCAGGCAGGGCCAGTGAGGATATGGCTGTGTCCACTCACCCACGGCAGGCGGTCAGGCAGGGCGCAGTGCGGATCTGGCTGTGTCCACTCACCCACGGCAGACGGTCAGGCAGGGCGCAGTGCGGATCTGGCTGTGTCCACTCACCCACGGCAGGCGGTCAGACAGGGCGCAGTGCGGATCTGGCTGTGTCCACGCACCAACGGCAGGCGGTCAGCCAGGGCGCAGTGCGGTTTTGGCTGTGTCCACTGACCCACGGCAGATGGGCAGGCAGGGCGCAGTGCGGATCTGGCTGTGTCCACTCACCCACGGGAGACGGGCAGGCAGGGCGCAGTGCGGATCTGGCTGTGTCCACTCACCCACGGGAGATGGGCAGGCAGGGCGCAGTGCGGATCTGGCTGTGTCCACTCACCTACGGCAGACGGTCAGGCAGGGCGTAGTGCGGATCTGGCTGTGTCCACTCACCCACGGCAGACGGGCCGGCAGGGCGCAGTGCGGATCTGGCTGTGTCCACTCACCCACGGGAGACGGGCAGGCAGGGCGCAGTGCGGATCCGGCATGTCCACTCACCCACGGGAGATGGGCAGAGACGGTGCTGTGTGGATCTGGATATGTCCACTGACCCACGGCAGATGGGCAGGCAGGGCGCAGTACGGATCTGGCTGTGTCCACTCACCCACGGCATACGGGCAGGCAGAGCGCAGTGCGGATCTGGCTGTGTCCACTCACCCACGGCAGACGGTCAGGCAGGGCGCAGTGCGGATCTGGCTGTGTACACTCACCCACGGCAGACGGGCAGGCAGGGCGCAGTGCGGATCTGGCTGTGTCCACTCGACCACGGGAGATGGGCAGGCACGGCGCAGTGCGGATCTGGCTGTGTCCACTCACACACGGCAGGCTGTCAGGCAGGGCGCAGTGCGGATATGGCTGTGTCCACTCACCCACGGCAGACGGTCAGGCAGGGCGCCGTGCGGATCTGGCTGTGTCCACTCACCCACGGCAGGCGGTCAGGCAGGGCGCAGTGCGGATCTGGCTGTGTCCACGCACCCACAGCAGGCGGTCAGCCAGGGCGCAGTGCGGATCTGTCTGTGTCCACTCACCCACGGCAGGCGGTCAGGCAGGGCCAGTGCGGATATGGCTGTGTCCACTCACCCACGGCAGGCGGTCAGGCAGGGCGCAGTGCGGATCTGGCTGTGTCCACTCACCCACGGCAGACGGTCAGGCAGGGCGCAGTGCGGATCTGGCTGTGTCCACTGACCCACGGCAGACGGGCAGGCAGGGCGCAGTGCGGATCTGGCTGTGTCCACTCACCCACGGGAGACGGGCAGTCAGGGTGCAGTGCGGATTTGGCTGTGTCCACTCACCCACGGCAGGCGGTCAGGCAGGGCGCAGTGCGTATCTGGCTGTGTCCACTCACCCACGGCAGACGGTCAGGCAGGGCGCAGTGCGGATCTGGCTGTGTCCACTCACCCACAGCAGGCGGTCGGACAGGGCGCAGTGCGGATCTGGCTGTGTCCACGCACCAACGGCAGGCGGTCAGCCAGGGCGCAGTGCGGATCTGGCTGTGTCCACTGACCCACGGCAGACGGTCAGGCAGGGCGCAGTGCGGATCTGGCTGTGTCCACTCACCCAGGGGAGACGGGCAGGCAGGGCGCAGTGCGGATCTGGCTGTGTCCACTCACCCACGGGAGATGGGCAGGCAGGGCGCAGTGCGGATCTGGCTGTGTCCACTCACCCACGGCAGGCGGTCAGGCAGGGCGCAGTGCGGATCTGGCTGTTTCCCTCACCCACGGCAGGCGGTAAGGCAGGTCGTAATGCGGATCTGGCTGTTTCCACTTACCCACGGGAGACGGGCAGGCAGGGCGCAGTGTGGATCTGCCTGTGTCCACTCACCCATGGCAGACGGTCAGGCAGGGCGCAGTGCGGATCTGGCTGTGTCCACTCGCCCACGGGAGACGGGCAGGCAGGGCGCAGTGCGGATCTGGCTGTGTCCACTCACCCACGGCAGGCGGTCAGGCAGGGCGCAGTGCGGATCTGGCTGTGTCCACTCACCCACGGCAGACGGTCAGGCAGGGCGCAGTGCGGATCTGGCTGTGTCCACTCACCCACGGCAGGCGGTCAGGCAGGGTGCAGTGCGGATCTGGCTGTGTCCACGCACACACAGTAGGCGGGCAGCCTTGGCGCAGTGCGGATCTGGCTGTGTCCTCTCACCCACGGCAGACGGTCAGGCAGGGCGCAGTACGGATCTGGCTGTGTCCACTCACCCACGGCAGACGGGCAGGCAGGGCGCAGTGCGGATCTGGCTGTGTCCACTCACCCACGGCAGATGGGCAGGCAGGGCGCAGTGCGGATTTGGCTGTGTCCACTCACCCATGGGAGACGGGCAGGCAGGGCGCAGTGCGGATCTGGCTGTGTCCACTCACCCACGGGAGACGGGCAGGCAGGGCGCAGTGCGGATCTGGCTGTGTCCACTCACCCACGGGAGACGGGCAGAGACGGTGCTGTGTGGATCTGGCTATGTCCACTGACCCACGGCAGACGGGCAGGCAGGGCGCAGTACGGATCTGGCTGTGTCCACTCACCCACGGCAGGCGGTCAGGCAGGGTGCAGTGCGGATCTGGCTGTGTCCACTCACCCACGGCAGGCGGTCAGGCAGGGCGCAGTGCGGATATGGCTGTGTCCACGCACCCACGGCAATCGGTCATCCAGGGCGCAGTGCGGATCTGGCTGTGTCCACTAACACATGGCAGACGGGCAGTCAGGGCGCAGTACGGATCTGGCTGTGTCCTTTCACCCACGGCAGGCGGTCAGGCAGGGCGCAGTGCGGATCTGGCTGTGTCCACTCACCCACGGCAGGCGGTCAGGCAGGGCGTAGTGCGGATCTGGCTGTGTCCACTCACCCACGGCAGACGGCAGGCAGGGCGCAGTTTGGATCTGGCTGTGTCCACTCACCCACGGCAGACGGTCAGGCAGGGCGCAGTGCGGATCTGGCTGTGTCCACTCACCCACGGCAGACGGTCAGGCAGGGCGCAGTGCGGATCTGGCTGTGTCCACTCGCCCACGGGAGACGGGCAGGCAGGGCGCAGTGCGGATCTGGCTGTGTCCACTCACACACGGCAGGAGGTCAGGCAAGGCGCAGTGCGGATCTGGCTGTGTCCACTCACCCACGGCAGACGGGCAGGCAGGGCGCAGTGCGGATCCGGCTGTGTCCACTCACCCACGGGAGATGGGCAGAGACGGTGCTGTGTGGATCTGGCTATGTCCACTGACCCACGGCAGACGGGCAGGCAGGGCGCAGTACGGATCTGGCTGTGTCCACTCACCCACGGCAGACGGGCAGGCAGAGCGCAGTGCGGATCTGGCTGTGTCCACTAACCCACGGCAGACGGTCAGGCAGGGCGCAGTGCGGATCTGGCTGTGTCCACTCACCCACGGCAGACGGGCAGGCAGGGCGCAGTGCGGATCTGGCTGTGTCCACTCGCCCACGGGAGATGGGCAGGCACGGCGCAGTGCGGATCTGGCTGTGTCCACTCACACACGGCAGGCTGTCAGGCAGGGCGCAGTGCGGATATGGCTGTGTCCACTCACCCACGGCAGACGGTCAGGCAGGGCGCCGTGCGGATCTGGCTGTGTCCACTCACCCACGGCAGGCGGTCAGGAAGGGCGCAGTGCGGATCTGGCTGTGTCCACGCACCCACAGCAGGCGGTCAGCCAGGGCGCAGTGCGGATCTGGCTGTGTCCACTCACCCACGGCAGGCGGTCAGGCAAGGCGCAGTGCGGATCTGGCTGTGTCCTCTCACACAAGGCAGACGGTCAGGCAGGGCGCAGTACGGATCTGGCTGTGTCCACTCACCCACGGCAGATGGGCAGGCAGGGCGCAGTGTGGATCTGGCTGTGTCCACTCACCCACGGCAGACGGTCAGGCAGGGCGCAGTGCGGATCTGGCTGTGTACACTCACCCACGGCAGACGGGCAGGCAGGGCGCAGTGCGGATCTGGCTGTGTCCACTCACCCACGGGAGACGGGCAGGTAGGGCGCAGTGCGGATCTGGCTGTGTCCACTCACCCACGGGAGTTGGGCAGGCAGGGCGCAGTGCGGATCTGGCTGTGTCCACTAACCCACGGGAGACGGGCAGAGACGGTGCTGTGTGGATCTGGCTATGTCCACTGACCCACGGCAGACGGGCAGGCAGGGCGCAGTACGGATCTGGCTGTGTCCACTCACCCACGGCAGGCGGTCAGGCAGGGTGCAGTGCAGATCTGGCTGTGTCCACTCACCCACGGCAGGCGGTCAGGCAGGGCGCAGTGCGGATCTGGCTGTGTCCACTCACCCACGGCAGGCGGTCAGGCAGGTCGTAGTGCGGATCTGGCTGTGTCCACTCACCCACGGGAGACGGGCAGGCAGGGCGCAGTGTGGATCTGGCTGTGTCCACTCACCCACGGCAGACGGTCAGGCAGGGCGCAGTGCGGACCTGGCTGTGTCCACTCACCCACGGGAGACGGGCAGGCAGGGAGCAGTGCGGATCCGGCTGTGTCCACTCACCCACGGGAGATGGGCAGAGACGGTGCTGTGTGGATCTGGCTATGTCCACTGACCCACGGCAGGCGGTCAGGCAGGGCGTAGTGCGGATCTGGCTGTGTCCACTCACCCACGGCAGACGGGCAGGCAGGGCGCAGTGCGGATCTGTCTGTGTCCACTCACCCACGGCAGACGGTCAGGCAGGGTGCTGTGCGGATCTGGCTGTGTCCACTCACCCACGGCAGACGGGCAGGCAGGGCGCAGTGCGGATCTGGCTGTGTCCACTCGCCCACGGGAGACGGGCAGGCAGGGCGCAGTGCGGATCTGGCTGTGTCCACTCGCCCACGGCAGGCGGTCAGGCAGGGCGCAGTGCGGATCTGGCTGTGTCCACTCACCCAGGGCAGGCGGTCAGGCAGGTCGTAGTGCGGATCTGTCTGTGTCCACTCACCCACGGCAGACGGGCAGGCAGGGCGCAGTGCGGATCTGGCTGTGTCCACTCACCCACGGCAGACGGGCAGGCAGGGCGCAGTGTGGATCTGGCTGTGTCCACTCACCCACGGCAGACGGACAGGCAGTGCGCAGTGCGGATCTGGCTGTGTCCACTCACCCACGGCAGGCGGTCAGGCAGGGCGCAGTGCGGATATGGCTGTGTCCACTCACCCACGGCAGGCGGTCAGGCATGTTGCAGTGTGGATCTGGCTGTGTCCACTCTCCCACGGGAGACGGGCAGGCAGGGCGCAGAGCGGATCTGGCTGTGTCCACTCACCCACGGGAGACGGGCAGGCAGGGCACAGTGCGGATCTGGCTGTGTCCACTCACACACGGGTGACGGGCAGGCAGGGCGCAGTGCGGATCTGGCTGTGTCCACTCACCCACGGGAGACGGGCAGGCAGGGCGCAGTGCGGATCTGGCTGTGTCCACTCGCCCACGGGAGATGGGCAGGCAGGGCGCAGTGCGGATCTAGCTGTGTCCACTCGCCCACGGGAGACGGGCAGGCAGGGCGCAGTGCGGATCTGGCTGTGTCCACTCGCCCACGGGAGACGGGCAGGCAGGGCGCAGTGCGGATCCGGCTGTGTCCACTCACCCACGGGAGATGGGCAGAGACGGTGCTGTGTGGATCTGGCTATGTCCACTGACCCACGGCAGGCGGTCAGGCAGGGCGTAGTGCGGATTTGGCTGTGTCCACTCACCCACGGCAGACGGGCAGGCAGGGCGCAGTGCGGATCTGTCTGTGTCCACTCACCCACGGCAGACGGTCAGGCAGGGTGCTGTGCGGATCTGGCTGTGTCCACTCACCCACGGCAGACGGGCAGGCAGGGCGCAGTGCGGATCTGGCTGTGTCCACTCGCCCACGGGAGACGGGCAGGCAGGGCGCAGTGCGGATCTGGCTGTGTCCACTCACCCAGGGCAGGCGGTCAGGCAGGTCGTAGTGCGGATCTGTCTGTGTCCACTCACCCACGGCAGACGGGCAGGCAGGGCGCAGTGCGGATCTGGCTGTGTCCACTCACCCACGGCAGACGGGCAGGCAGGGCGCAGTGCGGATCTGGCTGTGTCCACTCACCCACGGCAGGCGGTCAGATAGGTCGTAGTGCGGATCTGGCTGTGTCCACTCACCCACGGCAGACGGGCAGGCAGGGCGCAGTGTGGATCTGGCTGTGTCCACTCACCCACGGCAGACGGTCAGGCAGTGCGCAGTGCGGATCTGGCTGTGTCCAATCACCCACGGCAGGCGGTCAGGCAGGGCGCAGTGCGGATCTGGCTGTGTCCACTCACCCACGGCAGGCGGTCAGGCATGTTGCAGTGTGGATCTGGCTGTGTCCACTCACCCACGGGAGACGGGCAGGCAGGGCGCAGAGCGGATCTGGCTGTGTCCACTCACCCACGGGAAACGGGCAGGCAGGGCACAGTGCGGATCTGGCTGTGTCCACTCACACACGGGAGACGGGCAGGCAGGGCGCAGTGCGGATCTGGCTGTGTCCACTCACCCACGGGAGACGGGCAGGCAGGGCGCAGTGCGGATCTGGCTGTGTCCACTCGCCCACGGGAGATGGGCAGGCAGGGCGCAGTGCGGATCTAGCTGTGTCCACTCGCCCACGGGAGACGGGCAGGCAGGGCGCAGTGCGGATCTGGCTGTGTCCACTCGCCCACGGGAGACGGGCAGGCAGGGCGCAGTGCCGATCCGGCTGTGTCCACTCACCCACGGGAGATGGGCAGAGACGGTGCTGTGTGGATCTGGCTATGTCCACTGACCCACGGCAGACGGGAAGGCAGGGCGCAGTACGGATCTGGCTGTGTCCACTCACCCACGGCAGGCGGTCAGGCAGGGCGCAGTACGGATCTGGCTGTGTCCACTCACCCACGGCAGACGGGCAGGCAGGGCACAGTACGGATCTGGCTGTGTCCACTCACCCACGGCAGGCGGTCAGGCAGGGTGCAGTGCGGATCTGGCTGTGTCCACTCACCCACGGGAGACGGGCAAGCAGGGCGCAGTGCGTATCTGGCTGTGTCCACTCACCCACGGGAGTTGGGCAGGCAGGGCGCAGTGCAATTCTGGCTGTGTCCACTCACCCACGGGAGACGGGCAGGCAGGGCGCAGTGTGTATCTGGCTGTGTCCACTCACCCACGGGAGACGGGCAGGCAGGGCGCAGTGCGGATCTGGCCGTGTCCACTCACCCACGGGAGACCGGCAGGCAGGTCGCAGTGCGGATCTGGCTGTGTCCACTCACCCACGGGAGACGGGCAGGCAGGGCGCAGTGCGGATCCGGCTGTGTCCACTCACCCACGGGAGATGGGCAGAGACGGTGCTGTGTGGATCTGGCTATGTCCACTGACCCACGGCAGACGGGCAGGCAGGGCGCAGTACGGATCTTGCTGTGTCCACTCACCCACGGCAGGCGGTCAGGCAGGGCGCAGTGCGGATCTGGCCGTGTCCACTCACCCACGGCAGGCGGTCAGGCAGGGCGTAGTGCGGATCTGGCTGTCTCCACTCACCCACGGCAGGTGGTCAGGCAGGGCGCAGTGCGGATCTGGCTGTGTCCACGCACCCACTGCAGGCGGTCAGCCAGGGCGCAGTGCGGATCTGGCTGTGTCCACTCACCCACGGCCGGCAGTCAGGCAGGGCCAGTACGGATATGGCTGTGTCCACTCACCCACGGCAGACGGTCAGGCAGGGCGCAGTGCGTATCTGGCTGTGTCCACACACCCACGGGAGACGGGCAGGCAGGGCGCAGTGCGGATCTGGCTGTGTCCACTCACCCACGGGAGACGGGCAGAGACGGTGCTGTGTGGATCTGGCTATGTCCACTGACCCACGGCAGACGGGCGGGCAGGGCGCAGTACGGATCTGGCTGTGTCCACTCACCCAGGGCAGGCTGTCAGGCAGGGTGCAGTGCGGATCTGGCTGTGTCCAATCACCCACGGGAGACGGGCAGGCAGGGCGCAGTGCGGATCTGGCTGTGTCCACTCACCCACGGGAGACGGGCAGGCAGGGCGCAGTGCGGATCTGGCTGTGTCCACTCACCCACGGGAGACGGGCAGAGACGGGGCTGTGTGGATTTGGCTATGTCCACTGACCCACGGCAGACGGGCAGGCAGGGCGCAGTGCGGATCTGGCTGTGTCCACTCACCCACGGCAGGCGGTCAGGGAGGGCGCAGTGCGGATATGGCTGTGTCCACTCACCCACGGCAGACGGTCAGGCAGGGGGCAGTGCGGATCTGGCTGTGTCCACTCACCCACGGGAGACGGGCAGAGACGGTGCTGTGTGGATCTGGCTATGTCCACTGACCCACGGCAGGCGGTCAGGCAGGGCGCAGTGCGGATATGGCTGTGTCCACTCACCCACGGCAGACTGTCAGGCAGGGGGCAGTGCGGATCTGGCTGTGTCCACTCACCCACGGGAGACGGGCAGGCAGGGCGCAGTGCGGATCTGGCTGTGTCCACTCACCCACGGGAGACGGGCAGGCAAGGCGCAGTGCGGATCTGGCTGTGTCCACTCACCCACGGGAGATGGGCAGGCAGGGCGCAGTGTGGATTTGGCTGTGTCCACTCGCCCACGGGAGACGGGCAGTCAGGGTGCAGTGCGGATTTGGCTGTGTCCACTCACACACGGCAGGCGGTCAGGCAGGGCGCAGTGCGGATCTGGCTGTGTCCACTCACCCACGGCAGACGGTCAGGCAGGGCGCAGTGCGGATCTGGCTGTGTCCACTCACCCACGGGAGACGGGCAGGCAGGGCGCAGTGCGGATCTGGCTGTGTCCACTCACCCACGGGAGACGGGCAGACAGGGCGCAGTGCGGATCCGGCTGTGTCCACTCACCCACGGGAGATGGGCAGAGACGGCGCTGTGTGGATCTGGCTATGTCCACTGACCCACGGCAGGAGGTCAGGCAGGGCGTAGTGCGGATCTGGCTGTGTCCACTCGCCCACAGGAGACGGGCAGGCAGGGCGCAGTGTGGATCTGGCTGTGTCCACTCACCCACGGCAGGCGGTCAGGCAGGGCGCAGTGCGGATCTGGCTGTGTCCACTCACCCACGGCAGACGGTCAGGCAGGGCGCAGTGCGAATCTGGCTGTGTCCACTCGCCCACAGGAGACGGGCAGGCAGGGCGCAGTGTGGATTTGGCTGTGTCCACGCACCCACAGCAGGCAGTCAGCCAGG
Organism: Microcebus murinus; assembly: GCF_040939455.1. Taxonomy (NCBI): domain Eukaryota; kingdom Metazoa; phylum Chordata; class Mammalia; order Primates; family Cheirogaleidae; genus Microcebus; species Microcebus murinus. The sequence continues at coordinate 39,400,448 of NC_134123.1, forward strand.
GCGCAGTGCGGATCTGGCTGTGTCCACTAACCCACGGCAGACGGGTAGGCAGGGCGCAGTACGGATCTAGCTGTGTCCACTCACCCACGGCAGGCGGTCAGGCAGGGCGCAGTACGGATCTGGCCGTGTCCACTCACCCACGGCAGGCGGTCAGGCCGGGCGTAGTGCGGATCTGGCTGTGTCCACTCACCCACGGCAGACGGGCAGGAAGGGCACAGTGTGGATCTGGCTGTGTCCACTCACCCACGGCAGACGGTCAGGCAGGGCGCAGTGCGGATCTGGCTGTGTCCACTCACCCACGGCAGACGGTCAGGCAGGGCGCAGTGCGGATCTGGCTGTGTCCTCTCGCCCACGGGAGACGGACAGGCAGGGCGCAGTGCCGATCTGGCTGTGTCCACTCACCCACGGCAGGCGGTCAGGCAGGGCGCAGTGCGGATCTGGCTGTGTCCACTCACCCACGGCAGACGGTCAGGCAGGGTACAGTGCGGATCTGGCTGTGTCCACTCACCCACGGCAGGCGGTCAGGCAGGGCGCAGTGCGGATCTGGCTGTGTCCATGCACCCACAACAGGCGGTCAGCCAGGGCGCAGTGCGGAATCTGGCTGTGTCCACTCAGCCACGGCAGACGGTCAGGCAGGGCGCAGTATGTATCTGGCTGTGTCCACTCACCCACGGCAGACGGGCAGGCAGGGCGCAGTGCGGATCCGGCTGTGTCCACTCACCCACGGGAGATGGGCAGAGACGGTGCTGTGTGGATCTGGCTATGTCCACTGACCCACGGCAGACGGGAAGGCAGGGCGCAGTACGGATCTGGCTGTGTCCACTCACCCACGGCAGGCGGTCAGGCAGGGAGCAGTACGGATCTGGCTGTGTCCACTCACCCACGGCAGACAGGCAGGCAGGGCACAGTACGGATCTGGCTGTGTCCACTCACCGACGGCAGGCGGTCAGGCAGGGTGCAGTGCGGATCTGGCTGTGTCCACTCACCCACGGGAGACGGGCAGGCAGGGCGCAGTGCGGATCCGGCTGTGTCCACTCACCCACGGCAGGCGGTCAGGCAGGGCCAGTACGGATATGGCTGTGTCCACTCGCCCACGGGAGACGGGCAGGCAGGGCGCAGTGCGGATCTGGCTGTGTCCACTCGCCCACGGCGGACGGGCAGGCAGGGCGCAGTGCGGATCTGGCTGTGTCCACTCACTGACGGGAGACGAGCAGGCAAGGCGGAGTGCGGATCTGGCTGTGTCCGCTCACCCACGGGAGACGGGCAGGCAGGGCGCAGTGCGGATCTGCCTGTGTCCACTCACTGACGGGAGACGGGCAGGCAAGGCGCAGTGCGGATCTGGCTGTGTCCACTCACCCACGGGAGACGGGCAGGCAGGGCGCAGTGCGGATCTGGCTGTGTCCACTCACCCACGGGAGACGGGCAGGCAGGGCGCAGTGCGGATCTGGCTGTGTCCCCTCACCCACGGCAGACTGGCAGGCAGGGCGCAGTGTGGATCTGCTGTGTCCACTCACTCACGGAAGGGGGTCAGGCAGGGCGCAGTGCGGATCTGGCTGTGTCCACTCGCCCACGGCAGACGGGCAGGCATGGCGCAGTGCGGATCTGGCTGTGTCCACTCACCCACGGCAGACGGACAGGCAGGGCGCAGTGTGGATCTGGCTGTGTCCACTCGCCCACGGCAGACGGGCAGGCAGGGCGCAGTGCGGATCTGGCTGTGTCCACTCACCCACGGGAGACGGGCAGGCAGGGCACAGTGCGGATCTGGCTATGTCCACTCACCCACGGCAGGCGGTCAGGCAGGGCGCAGTGCGGATCTGGCTGTGTCCACGCACCCACAGCAGGCGGTCAGCCAGGGCGCAGTGCGGATATCGCTGTGTCCACTCACCCACGGCAGGCGGTCAGGCAGGGCGCAGTGCGGATCTGGCTGTGTCCACTCACCCACGGCAGACGGTCAGGCAGGGCACAGTGCGGATCTGGCTGTGTCCACTCAACCACGGGAGACGGGCAGGCAAGGCGCAGTGCGGATCTGGCTGTGTCCACTCACCCACGGGAGACGGGCAGAGACGGTGCTGTGTGGATCTGGCTATGTCCAATGACCCACGGCAGACGGGCAGGCAGGGCGCAGTACAGAGCTGGCTGAGTCCACTCACCCACGGCAGGCGGTCAGGCAGGGTGCAGTGTGGATCTGGCTGTGTCCACTCACCCACGGGAGACGGGCAGGCAGGGCGCAGTGCGGATCTGGCTGTGTCCACTCACCCACGGGAGACGGGCATGCAGGGCGCAGTGCCGATCTGGCTGTGTCCACTCACCCACGGGAGACGGGCAGGCAGGGCGCAGTGCGGATCTGGCTGTGTCCACTCGCCCACGAGAGATGGGCAGGCAGTGCGCAGTGCGGATCTGGCTGTGTCCACTCGCCCACGGAAGACGGGCAGGCAGGGCGCAGTGCGGATCTGGCTGTGTCCACTCACCCACGGGAGATGGGCAGAGACGGTGCTGTGTGGATCTGGCTATGTCCACTGACCAACGGCAGACGGGAATGCAGGGCGCATTACGGATCTGGCTGTGTCCACTCACCCACGGGAGACGGGCAGGCAGGGCGCAGTGCGGATCTGGCTGTGTCCACTCACCCACGGGAGACGGGCAGGCAGGGCGCAGTGCGGATATGGCTGTGTCCACTCGCCCACGGGAGATGGGCAGGCAGGGCGCAGTGCGGATCTAGCTGTGTCCAGTCGCCCACGGGAGACGGGCAGGCAGGGCGCAGTGCGGATCTGGCTGTGTCCACTCGCCCACGGGAGACGGGCAGGCAGGGCGCAGTGCGGATCCGGCTGTGTCCACTCACCCACGGGAGATGGGCAGAGACGGTGCTGTGTGAATCTGGCTATGTCCACTGACCCACGGCAGACGGGAAGGCAGGGCGCAGTACGGATCTGGCTGTGTCCACTCACCAACGGCAGGCGGTCAGGCAGGGCGCAGTACGGATCTGGCTGTGTCCACTCACCCACGGCTGACGGGCAGGCAGGGCACAGTACGGATCTGGCTGTGTCCACTCACCCACGGCAGGCGGTCAGGCAGGGTGCAGTGCGGATCTGGCTGTGTCCACTCACCCACGGGAGACGGGCAAGCAGGGCGCAGTGCGTATCTGGCTGTGTCCACTCACCCACGGGAGTTGGGCAGGCAGGGCGCAGTGCAGATCTGGCTGTGTCCACTCACCCACGGGAGACGGGCAGGCAGGGCGCAGTGCGTATCTGGCTGTGTCCACTCACCCACGGGAGACGGGCAGGCAGGGCGCAGTGCGGATCTGGCTGTGTCCACTCGCCCACGGGAGACGGGCAGGCAGGGCGTAGTGCGGATCTGGCTGTGTCCACTCACCCACGGCAGGCGGTCAGGCAGGGCGCAGTGCGGATCTGGCTGTGTCCACTCACCCACGGCAGACGGTCAGGCAGGGCACAGTGCGGATCTGGCTGTGTCCACTCAACCACGGGAGACGGGCAGGCAAGGCGCAGTGCGGATCTGGCTGTGTCCACTCACCCACGGGAGACGGGCAGAGACGGTGCTGTGTGGATCTGGCTATGTCCAATGACCCACGGCAGACGGGCAGGCAGGGCGCAGTACAGAGCTGGCTGAGTCCACTCACCCACGGCAGGCGGTCAGGCAGGGTGCAGTGTGGATCTGGCTGTGTCCACTCACCCACGGGAGACGGGCAGGCAGGGCGCAGTGCGGATCTGGCTGTGTCCACTCACCCACGGGAGACGGACATGCAGGGCGCAGTGCCGATCTGGCTGTGTCCACTCACCCACGGGAGACGGGCAGGCAGGGCGCAGTGCGGATCTGGCTGTGTCCACTCGCCCACGAGAGATGGGCAGGCAGTGCGCAGTGCGGATCTGGCTGTGTCCACTCGCCCACGGGAGATGGGCAGAGACGGTGCTGTGTGGATCTGGCTATGTCCACTGACCAACGGCAGACGGGAATGCAGGGCGCAGTACGGATCTGGCTGTGTCCACTCACCCACGGGAGACGGGCAGGCAGGGCGCAGTTCGGATCTGGCTGTGTCCACTCACCCACGGGAGACGGGCAGGCAGGACGCAGTGCGGATCTGGCTGTGTCCACTCGCCCACGGGAGATGGGCAGGCAGGGCGCAGTGCGGATCTAGCTGTGTCCAGTCGCCCACGGGAGACGGGCAGGCAGGGCGCAGTGCGGATCTGGCTGTGTCCACTCGCCCACGGGAGACGGGCAGGCAGGGCGCAGTGCGGATCCGGCTGTGTCCACTCACCCACGGGAGATGGGCAGAGACGGTGCTGTGTGGATCTGGCTATGTCCACTGACCCACGGCAGACAGGAAGGCAGGGCGCAGTACGGATCTGGCTGTGTCCACTCACCCACGGCAGGCGGTCAGGCAGGGCGCAGTACGGATCTGGCTGTGTCCACTCACCCACGGCAGACGGGCAGGCAGGGCACAGTACGGATCTGGCTGTGTCCACTCACCCACGGCAGGCGGTCAGGCAGGGTGCAGTGCGGATCTGGCTGTGTCCACTCACCCACGGGAGACGGGCAAGCAGGGCGCAGTGCGTATCTGGCTGTGTCCACTCACCCACGGGAGTTGGGCAGGCAGGGCGCAGTGCAGATCTGGCTGTGTCCACTCACCCACGGGAGACGGGCAGGCAGGGCGCAGTGCGTATCTGGCTGTGTCCACTCACTCACGGGAGACGGGCAGGCAGGGCGCAGTGCGGATCTGGCCGTGTCCACTCACCCACGGGAGACCGGCAGGCAGGTCGCAGTGCGGATCTGGCTGTGTCCACTCACCCACGGGAGACGGGCAGGCAGGGCGCAGTGCGGATCCGGCTGTGTCCACTCACCCACGGGAGATGGGCAGAGACGGTGCTGTGTGGATCTGGCTATGTCCACTGACCCATGGCAGACGGGCAGGCAGGGCGCAGTACGGATCTGCCTGTGTCCACTCACCCACGGCAGGCGGTCAGGCAGGGCGCAGTGCGGATCTGGCCGTGTCCACTCACCCACGGCAGGCGGTCAGGCAGGGCGTAGTGCGGATCTGGCTGTCTCCACTCACCCACGGCAGGTGGTCAGGCAGGGCGCAGTGCGGATCTGGCTGTGTCCACGCACCCACTGCAGGCGGTCAGCCAGGGCGCAGTGCGGATCTGGCTGTGTCCACTCACCCACGGCCGGCAGTCAGGCAGGGCCAGTACGGATATGGCTGTGTCCACTCACCCACGGCAGACGGTCAGGCAGGGCGCAGTGCGTATCTGGCTGTGTCCACACACCCACGGGAGACGGGCAGGCAGGGCGCAGTGCGGATCTGGCTGTGTCCACTCACCCACGGGAGACGGGCAGGCAAGGCGCAGTGCGGATCTTGTGTGTGCACTCACCCACGGGAGACGGGCAGAGACGGTGCTGTGTGGATCTGGCTATGTCCACTGACCCACGGCAGACGGGCGGGCAGGGCGCAGTACGGATCTGGCTGTGTCCACTCACCCACAGCAGGCTGTCAGGCAGGGTGCAGTGCGGATCTGGCTGTGTCCAATCACCCACGGGAGACGGGCAGGCAGGGCGCAGTGCGGATCTGCCTGTGTCCACTCACCCACGGGAGACGGGCAGGCAGGACGCAGTGCGGATCTGGCTGTGTCCAGTCACCCACGGGAGACGGGCAGGCAAGGCGCAGTGCGGATCTGGCTGTGTCCACTCACCCACGGGAGACGGGCAGGCAGGGCACAGTGCGGATCTGGCTGTGTCCACTCACCCACGGCAGGCGGTCAGGCAGGGCGCAGTGCGGATCTGGCTGTGTCCACGCACCCACAGCAGGCGGTCAGCCAGGGCGCAGTGCGGATATCGCTGTGTCCACTCACCCACGGCAGACGGTCAGGCAGGGCGCAGTACGGATCTGGCTGTGTCCACTCACCCACGGCAGATGGGCAGGCAGGGCGCAGTGCGGATCTGGCTGTGTCCACTCACCCACGGCAGACGGTCAAGCAGGGCGCAGTGCGGATCTGGCTGTGTCCACTCCACCACGGCAGACGGGCAGGCAGGGCGCAGTGCGGATCTGGCTGTGTCCACTCGCCCACGGGAGACGGGCAGGCAGGGCGCAGTGCGGATCTGGCTGTGTCCACTCACCCACGGCAGGCGGTCAGGCAGGGCGCAGTGCGGATCTGGCTGTGTCCACTCACCCACGGCAGACGGTCAGGCAGGGCGCAGTGCGGATCTGGCTGTGTCCACTCACCCACGGGAGACGGGCAGGCAGGGCGCAGTGCGGATCTGGCTGTGTCCACTCACCCACGGGAGACGGGCAGGCAGGGCGCAGTGCGGATCTGGCTGTGTCCACTCACCCACGGGAGATGGGCAGGCAGGGCGCAGTGCAGATCTAGCTGTGTCCACTCACCCACGGGAGACGGGCAGGCAGGGCGCAGTGCGGATTTGGCTGTGTCCACTCACCCACGGGAGACGGGCAGGCAGGGCGCAGTGCGTATCTGGCCGTGTCCACTCACCCACGGCAGGCGGTCAGGCAGGGCGCAGTGCGGATCTGGCTGTGTCCACTCACCCACGGCAGGCGGTCAGGCAGGGCCAGTGCGGATATGGCTGTGTCCACTCACCCACGCAGACGGTCAGGCAGGGCGCAGTGCGGATGTGGCTGTGTCCACACACCCACGGGAGACGGGCAGGCAGGGCGCAGTGCGGATCTGGCTGTGTCCACTCTCCCACGGAGACGGGCAGGCAAGGCGCAGTGCGGATCTTGTGTGTGCACTCACCCACGGGAGACGGGCAGAGACGGTGCTGTGTGGATCTGGCTATGTCCACTGACCCACGGCAGACGGGCGGGCAGGGCGCAGTACGGATCTGGCTGTGTCCACTCACCCACGGCAGGCGGTCAGGCAGGGTGCAGTGCGGATCTGGCTGTGTCCCCTCACACACGGGAGACGGGCAGGCAGGGCGCAGTGCGGATCTGGCTGTGTCCACTCACCCACGGGAGACGGGCAGAGACGGGGCTGTGTGGATTTGGCTATGTCCACTGACCCACGGCAGACGGGCAGGCAGGGTGCAGTGCGGATCTGGCTGTGTCCACTCACCCACGGCAGGCGGTCAGGGAGGGCGCAGTGCGGATATGGCTGTGTCCACTCACCCACGGCAGACGGTCAGGCAGGGGGCAGTGAGGATCTGGCTGTGTCCACTCACCCACGGGAGACGGGCAGAGACGGTGCTGTGTGGATCTGGCTATGTCCACTGACCCACGGCAGGCGGTCAGGCAGGGCGCAGTGCGGATCTGGCCGTGTCCACTCACCCACGGCAGGCGGTCAGGCAGATCGCAGTGCGGATCTGGCTGTGTCCACTCACCCACGGCAGACGGGCAGGCAGGGCCCAGTGTGGATCTGGCTGTGTCCACTCACCCACGGCAGACGGTCAGGCAGGGCGCAGTGCGGATCTGGCTGTGTCCACTCACCCACGGCAGGCGGTCAGGCAGGGCGCAGTGCGGATCTGGCTGTGTCCACTCACCCACGGCAGACGGTCAGGCACGGCGCCGTGCGGATCTGGCTGTGTCCACTCACCCACGGCAGGCGGTCAAGCAGGGCGCAGTGCGGATCTGGCTGTGTCCACGCACCCACAGCAGGCGGTCAGCCAGGGCGCAGTGCGGATCTGGCTGTGTCCACTCACCCACGCAGACGGTAAGGCAGGGCGCAGTGCGGATCTTGTGTGTGCACTCACCCACGGGAGACGGGCAGAGACGGTGCTGTGTGGATCTGGCTATGTCCACTGACCCACGGCAGACGGGCGGGCAGGGCGCAGTACGGATCTGGCTGTGTCCACTCACCCACGGCAGGCGGTCAGGCAGGGTGCAGTGCGGATCTGGCTGTGTCCCCTCACACACGGGAGACGGGCAGGCAGGGCGCAGTGCGGATCTGGCTGTGTCCACTCACCCACGGGAGACGGGCAGGCAGGGCGCAGTGCGGATCTGGCTGTGTCCACTCACCCACAGGAGACGGGCAGAGACGGGGCTGTGTGGATTTGGCTATGTCCACTGACCCACGGCAGACGTGCAGGCAGGGCGCAGTGCGGATCTGGCTGTGTCCACTCACCCACGGCAGGCGGTCAGGGAGGGCGCAGTGCGGATATGGCTGTGTCCACTCACCCACGGCAGACGGTCAGGCAGGGGGCAGTGAGGATCTGGCTGTGTCCACTCACCCACGGGAGACGGGCAGAGACGCTGCTGTGTGGATCTGGCTATGTCCACTGACCCACGGCAGGCGGTCAGGCAGGGCGCAGTGCGGATATGGCTGTGTCCACTCACCCACGGCAGACTGTCAGGCAGGGGGCAGTGCGGATCTGGCTGTGTCCACTCACCCACGGGAGACGGGCAGGCAGGGCGCAGTGCGGATCTGGCTGTGTCCACTCACCCACGGGAGACGGGCAGGCAAGGCGCAATGCGGATCTGGCTGTGTCCACTCACCCACGGGAGATGGGCAGGCAGGGCGCAGTGTGGATCTGGCTGTGCCCACGCGCCCACGGGAGACGGGCAGGCAGGGTGCAGTGCGGATTTGGCTGTGTCCACTCACCAACGGCAGGCGGTCAGGCAGGGCACAGTGCGGATCTGGCTGTGTCCACTCACCCACGGCAGACGGTCAGGCAGGGCGCAGTGTGGATCTGGCTGTGTCCACTCACCCACGGCAGGCGGTCAGGCAGGGCACAGTGCGGATCTGGCTGTGTCCACTCACCCACGGGAGACGGGCAGAGACGGTGCTGTGTGGATCTGGCTATGTCCAATGACCCACGGCAGACGGGCAGGCAGGGCGCAGTACAGAGCTGGCTGAGTCCACTCACCCACTGCAGGCGGTCAGGCAGGGTGCAGTGTGGATCTGGCTGTGTCCACTCACCCACGGGAGACGGGCAGGCAGGGCGCAGTGCGGATCTGGCTGTGTCCACTCGCCCACGGAAGACGGGCAGGCAGGGCGCAGTGCGGATCTGGCTGTGTCCACTCGCCCACGGGAGACGGGCAGGCAGGGCGCAGTGCGGATCCGGCTGTGTCCACTCACCCACGGGAGATGGGCAGAGACGGTGCTGTGTGGATCTGGCTATGTCCACTGACCAACGGCAGACGGGAATGCAGGGCGCAGTACGGATCTGGCTGTGTCCACTCACCCACGGCAGGCGATCAGGCAGGGCGCAGTACGGATCTGGCTGTGTCCACTCACCCACGGTAGACGGGCAGGCAGGGCGCAGTACGGATCTGGCTGTGTCCACTCACCCACGGCAGGCGGTCAGGCAGGGTGCAGTGCGGATCTGGCTGTGTCCACTCACCCACGGCAGGCGGTCAGGCAGGGCGCAGTGCGGATCTGGCTGTGTCCACTCGCCCACGGCAGACGGGCAGGCATGGCGCAGTGCGGATCTGGCTGTGTCCACTCACCCACGGTAGACGGACAGGCAGGGCGCAGTGTGGATCTGGCTGTGTCCACTCGCCCACGGCAGACGGTCAGGCAGGGCGCAGTGCGGATCTGGCTGTGTCCACTCACCCACGGGAGACGGGCAGGCAGGGCGCAGTGCGGATCTGGCTGTGTCCACTCACCCACGGGAGACGGGCAGGCAGGGCGCAGTGCGGATCTGGCTGTGTCCACTCACCCACGGGAGATGGGCAGGCAGGGCGCAGTGCAGATCTAGCTGTGTCCACTCACCCACGGGAGACGGGCAGGCAGGGCGCAGTGCGGATTTGGCTGTGTCCACTCACCCACGGGAGACGGGCAGGCAGGGCGCAGTGCGTATCTGGCCGTGTCCACTCGCCCACGGGAGACGGGCAGGCAGGGCGCAGTGCGGATCTGGCCGTGTCCACTCACCCACGGGAGACCGGCAGGCATGGCGCAGTGCGGATCTGGCTGTGTCCACTCACCCACGGGAGACGGGCAGGCAGGGCGCAGTGCGGATCCGGCTGTGTCCACTCACCCACGGGAGATGGGCAGAGACGGTGCTGTGTGGATCTGGCTTTGTCCACTGCCCCACGGCAGACGGGCAGGCAGGGCGCAGTACGGATCTGGCTGTGTCCACTCACCCACGGCAGGCGGTCAGGCAGGGCGCAGTGCGGATCTGGCCGTGTCCACTCACCCACGGCAGGCGGTCAGGCAGATCGCAGTGCGGATCTGGCTGTGTCCACTCACCCACGGCAGACGGGCAGGCAGGGCCCAGTGTGGATCTGGCTGTGTCCACTCACCCACGGCAGACGGTCAGGCAGGGCGCAGTGCGGATCTGGCTGTGTCCACTCACCCACGGCAGGCGGTCAGGCAGGGCGCAGTGCGGATCTGGCTGTGTCCACTCACCCACGGCAGACGGTCAGGCACGGCGCCGTGCGGATCTGGCTGTGTCCACTCACCCACGGCAGGCGGTCAAGCAGGGCGCAGTGCGGATCTGGCTGTGTCCACGCACCCACAGCAGGCGGTCAGCCAGGGCGCAGTGCGGATCTGGCTGTGTCCACTCACCCACGGCAGGCGGTCAGGCAGGGCCAGTGCGGATATTGCTGTGTCCACTCACCCACGCAGACGGTCAGGCAGGGCGCAGTGCGGATGTGGCTGTGTCCACACACCCACGGGAGACGGGCAGGCAGGGCGGAGTGCGGATCTGGCTGTGTCCACTCTCCCACGGAGACGGGCAGGCAAGGCGCAGTGCGGATCTTGTGTGTGCACTCACCCACGGGAGACGGGCAGAGACGGTGCTGTGTGGATCTGGCTATGTCCACTGACCCACGGCAGACGGGCGGGCAGGGCGCAGTACGGATCTGGCTGTGTCCACTCACCCACGGCAGGCGGTCAGGCAGGGTGCAGTGCGGATCTGGCTGTGTCCCCTCACACACGGGAGACGGGCAGGCAGGGCGCAGTGCGGATCTGGCTGTGTCCACTCACCCACGGGAGACGGGCAGGCAGGGCGCAGTGCGGATCTGGCTGTGTCCACTCACCCACGGGAGACGGGCAGAGACGGGGCTGTGTGGATTTGGCTATGTCCACTGACCCACGGCAGACGGGCAGGCAGGGCGCAGTGCGGATCTGGCTGTGTCCACTCACCCACGGCAGGCGGTCAGGGAGGGCGCAGTGCGGATATGGCTGTGTCCACTCACCCACGGCAGACGGTCAGGCAGGGGGCAGTGAGGATCTGGCTGTGTCCACTCACCCACGGGAGACGGGCAGAGACGGTGCTGTGTGGATCTGGCTATGTCCACTGACCCACGGCAGGCGGTCAGGCAGGGCGCAGTGCGGATATGGCTGTGTCCACTCACCCACGGCAGACTGTCAGGCAGGGGGCAGTGCGGATCTGGCTGTGTCCACTCACCCACGGGAGACGGGCAGGCAGGGCGCAGTGCGGATCTGGCTGTGTCCACTCACCCACGGGAGACGGGCAGGCAAGGCGCAATGCGGATCTGGCTGTGTCCACTCACCCACGGGAGATGGGCAGGCAGGGCGCAGTGTGGATCTGGCTGTGCCCACGCGCCCACGGGAGACGGGCAGGCAGGGTGCAGTGCGGATTTGGCTGTGTCCACTCACCAACGGCAGGCGGTCAGGCAGGGCACAGTGCGGATCTGGCTGTGTCCACTCACCCACGGCAGACGGTCAGGCAGGGCGCAGTGC